>NC_051231.1:24035048-24670048 GCF_015220715.1 Pygocentrus nattereri | reverse complement strand
CAGCGATATGGGCGTGTATTTGTGTGCGCTCACCTCGCATGACACACCGCAATATGCTGCGGAGTAACAGAGTCCCAGAGTCACTGACAGGGGGCTTTTTTGCGCCCACTGCAACGGTGAAAAAAGGAAAATGCTAAGTGAATAAGCAAATGATATCTCGGCGGCCCTGTGCTCCTCTCCCACAAGACACGGCCATAAATAAAAAGCTGTCACGCGGGCTATGCATTTCATCTAACGGGAGACAAATGGGTGCTGGGCGCAGTCTCTCTCCGCCTGACCTTTAGGCTGCAGCTTCAATACGCAATGATTGCCTGATGGGCTCGCACAGCCCCAGACACTGACGAATGACAGTAGATGTCATTTTGTTTTCCCTTGAACCATAACGCCAGAACACACTTTGCTTAATTAACCTCTCTGTCTGCCCCCCACCGTGGGCTTCCACTTCATGTAGCACTCCTGCAGGAGAGGAAATACTCTCTGCTGAACAAACACGGTTTACACTTTCAAGATGAACAGACTTTGGTGTACAGTATTCTTGGTCAAGAAATCAGTCATGCTTTGCTCTAATGTAAGCAAAGTTGTGTGCAAAAGCTTCAACACCCCCCGCCTATTATACATTAAGTTGACTTTCTAAGTGATGTATGTACTGCTGCGTAATGTGTATACTGCTGGGTTGTATGTCAGTATATTCAGTACTGTGTGTGCCTGTGCTGTGACTGTGTTTAGAACATTCTCTTCTGTGTATTTTTGTTTATCTCTACATGTTCAGGCCTGTTACACCTGTCACTTGTCATGTATAGGCTGGGCCTAGTCTTGGCATTAGTCCAGCTATAAAACTGTCAGTCCATTGTTTAACAGGCTGGCTAAATGTCTGGTACCTGCATGCAAGGTACTTCAGACATATAGCTAGCTCCCTGGTTTCAGTGAAAAACTGTTTACACAACCTCAACAAATGCACAGCTTTAATATATAGTTTAAAATATTTAACATAAAATTTAACATGAAAATGATCATATTAAATTTTCCATTAGCATTAACCCTATCATCAGGTGATCACACGTTAGATCCCTGGAGATGCCACAGACAATTTTGGCTGGTCTGAGAGAGCACAACTGGCTTCTCTGGGTGGGTAGGATGGCCCTCCCTCTCCTCTATCACTCAATGCGATGCTAGCCAGTGTGACAGTCCATTAGCTAACATAACAGAATGTCCCAAGATGTTGCATTAGTAAAAGGAAGCATGTGCTTGCCTTTACCCTCCTAGTGCTGGTAGTATTGTGTGACAGGGAGGCCTAGCTAGTGGGCAGAATTGGACACAACTGTTAAATTGACTGTTAAATTCAGGAAAAGAACAGTAATTGTGCGTTTAATTGTGCACTGTTCACTGTGAAGGATGTGTTAACATATCATTACTTACAAAATCAACAAAACATTTCATTTGACCAGGGGCATCCAAACTTTTGTGCAGGACTGTGCCTACAAAGCCCCAAGTGTAGTACATGTCCCATGTTATTCTTGGCCACTGCTATGGCCTTATTCACTGGGTACTTTCTTGGTTTTGTAATGCTTTGCAAACATCATGATTGACTTAGGCGTTTTCACACCTGAGGTTTTTAATGGACATGTCCATTTTTCTCGGTACATTTTGCCAAGTGAGAAAACTGTTTTCAAG
Organism: Pygocentrus nattereri; assembly: GCF_015220715.1. Lineage (NCBI taxonomy): Eukaryota > Metazoa > Chordata > Actinopteri > Characiformes > Serrasalmidae > Pygocentrus > Pygocentrus nattereri. The sequence goes on along the minus strand of NC_051231.1, from coordinate 24,668,377 downwards.
TCCTGAAGCCATCCAGAGAACCTGTGGTCTGTGGTTCGCTTGAGGTAAACCCTAGTATGGAATGCAGCATGTGTGAAAATTATTCTGTGCAAACACTGTTTTGCAAAAACTCCTGCCACAGCTAAAAATCGTCCAGAGTGGGAATGGCTCTGCATGTGTAGCTTCCTACATGACTAAGGGTACCAAGGGTCAGATTTTGGACCGGACAGTACAGTTTTGAGCTGTGTTGTCCAGTGTCCAGTTTAAAGTCAACCGGATCAGATGTCTGAAGATGTCTTTAATATCTCAAAAAAGTGACCTCACACAAAGTTATTACATTAATTGACTGTGAAGACTGTCTGATTTTGTGTTTTTCAAAAATGCATTCATGGTGAAGATGGTGGATGGCTACATGCGGGGCGTTGTAAGGCAAATAAAAGCACAGAAGACACGTGTAGGTTCACTGGTTGCTGGATCCTATCACCACCACTCTAAAGAATTCTGAGTTGGTAAATTTCTCTACAATGAAACATTTCACGTTAAACCACTCAGAACGACTTTATTTACATCTCAACCACTGAATTATGTAGACATGTTAAAGAATCACTAGAATTCCACTGTAAGAGTGATATATGTAAATAATCTCTGCTCTGATAGAATCTTTTACCAAGAAGTGCGTAAACGCTGGGTAAAACAAGTTCTGCCAGTTTTTAACCTCAGTTCATATCACTTCAGCTCACCACAAAAAGGTGTGTCCCTTTATCTGTGTCATAGCTGCCAAGATAAAAAATTTGAGGATGTGTCCAGAATTGTTGGAGACCACCGAACACGCAACAACACTCCAGTCCAAACTAAATAAAAAAACATAAATGCTTCATGGAAAATCACAGCTATCACTGTACAGTAACGTCAGCTGGCGAACATCTTCAGAGAGATGAATCGATGGATAGATGAAAACAACTATGACCAAAACGCTAAGCCATGTTAGCTGGAGTTGAAACAGATCTCTAACAGTAAACTAGATGTCAAAAAGGCTTCGCACTTGCCAGTAGGGGGGAGTATCAGGTGCTTACTCCCTGCCAAGCACTCGCTCTCTCAGATGCAAACAGCTTTTGAGGGAGAAAATGATCTGTTTCTCTGAAACTGGCTGTAGCAGCAACTTGCACAAACTGTTTTTAGAGTAACGTTGGACAGCAGCGGTGAAATGCAGACACCGAGGTTCTTTTACTCTGTACGACAAATTTTATTTCTTTATTAACTGCACAAACCCATTGATTTGGTCTTCCTTGATATGGGGCCTTTAAAAGACTTAATGAATCAGAAACGCACTCGAGGCCATGTTACACTGTGAGATCTTGCGGCTATAGCAGATCAACACACAAGGCAAATATCTCACAGTATATCACAACCTCAAGTGTATTATTATTATTAGCTTCTGAGATGATGAATAAACAAAGTTTACTTGCATTCTGTGAAGAAAAAGTTCTATTACACCATCAGCTGTTACTACGCAACAGATAAAGAATGTAAATGATACATAAAGAGGTCTCTCAGCCAATCACATTGCAAGGTCAGAACTAACTGGTTTCATAAATCATAGTGCCATGACGCCAAATCAATGAGTGAAATCAGCCATATGGACACAGCTAATGCAGGGTACATATTTTGAGTATGTTTAGTAACCAGGATTTTCATCCAAATACTAAAATATACTCTATTCTACATGGCAAGTCTTACAATGGATTGCTATTTTTAGGTACGGATAACATGTTATGTACAAAGGACATGCAGTTTACTGATGACTGGCATAGCATCAGAAGTACCTTTTCTACAATGAGAAATGACATGCTCTGTCTTTACACAAGCATATGGAGGACAGAGCAGTTATGCAACAGAGCTCCTCCGGCCAAGGGGAGAAGGGAAAAATAATTGTGCTTAAAAATACCTCTCCTGTTTTGATATCCATCAACACCTTTGAGATGTGTGAGTTTACCCTGTTAGCCAGAGGGGACGTTTGATTATGTAACTCGCCATTTAAAATGACCTCGGGGACCTTCTCAAATTAGAATGCTGGAGGTGTTAAAGAACCCATTATATGGTCAACAAATACATATGCATTTCTTCATGTTTCTACCAGCTACCTTTTCTTACTACTTCATGTTTATAACCATTGGGAGGCCATTTTCCACACCCCGCTCAATATAAACAAGCCATTTTTTTCAGTTGTTTTATCACGATCAATCAAAAACAAAATTCTAACGTGACTACCTTTGATTTATTATTCACACTTAACCTTTTGTAGAACCTTTTTTTACACACATCATTGTGGGCTGTAATGGATAATCCCCATTGACTTCCATTCCAACGCTGTCTGCATTAGCATGACAAACTTTCCATAACTGCTTTCGTAATCATTCGCTCTGTCTATTCATTGCCATAAACATTAGCTGTCAACTAGCACAGGTCAGAGATCAGTATGCAGTCCAGCACTCAGCCTGTCCCAGCTCTGCTCTCTCTCCTGGTTCCCTTAATAAACTGTCATAACTAGGCACTTCAGGTTCAAGCTGTGATGTGAATTGCTTATATGGTGAAAAATGACAGGAATGTTATAATATTCTGACCAGAGTGCATCACATCTATTTTCTGACCGAGAGGGTAGACAGCTGATTGAGATTAAACACACTCTTGGCAGTTTGTTAGAAATTTTAACTTATAATCATTGGTCATTTTATCAGAAACACTAACCATTTTGGTGCACTTTGCATGTTACTAACTGTAGCCTATTTGCTGCTGCACAGTTAGTCAGCCCCTCCATCAGTGCAAAGGAACCACCAAAGGATCCCCACTGAGGAGATGATATTTAGTGCACCATTCTCAACACAGCACTGACATAGTAGGGGCATGGTAGTCTGTGGCTCTGGTATGTGTGTACCACATACAGTCATGTTGCTGTTTTGTTTAGTTTTTTTAACTTAATTTTTACCCCATTGCCCCTCTCCCTTTATCACACAGTGCTACCAAGCGGGAAGGGTGAAGTCTAGCTTCCTTCATAACACACCACACAGGGCCCACACAGAGGGCTCTTAGTGGGGCAATGTTTGCATGCATACCTTTGTATTGTCTCCACTTTATGGATGTGCTGTATGTTATGAGAAGATAAATTAGCAGCTTCCCTAAATAGATACAACTTCGCTGGTTTCCTGTATTTGTGGCTTTCCTGTTTATTCTCTCTATGAAAAGATCTAAACTGACATCTCCTATGCACATTCATCTCCCCACATTTTTTAGTTCCATCTGTATCTACTGCGTACCCCCAGTTTTCGGATACTCCACTCATGGCTAGGTTCTGGCGCCAAGCCTGTTGAAGCCAGGGCACTGATGCAACTTTATTGGATAACTTGATGTGGCTGTAGAAGAACACTAACTGCAAATTTCATTACGCCAGTTAACAGATGCCTGTGTTGGAGTGATTGATGAGGGAGTGGGCAATCCTACCCACCCAGAGACAGAGAGGCCAATTATTTTGTCTTGGACTCCTGGCCACGGATGACTATGGAATCACGAAGGACTGAACTTGTGGTCTCCCACCAATGGGACTTCCATTTAGCTGTTTGTTGCTCATCTTTTTAAACACCTCAATGCTGGTTGGAGAACAGTCCACTAATCAAAAATATCCAACCAACAGTAGCCCTGCGATAAAGGGCTGAAGCAGTGATCATCAATCCTTGTTCTGAAGATGTACTTTCTTGCAAAGTTCATTTCAAGCCTATATGTAACATGGTGGCCCCATTTACCTAACACTAGCGCATCTGATACAGCCAGTCAAGGACATCTGAAGAACTGAGCCCTGGCCATTTAAAGGGTTAATTTAGATCTCCAGGACCAAGGGTGGTGAACACTTGGCTAGGATACTTAACACAAATGGTGCATGAAAAGCTTAGCTAGTCTCAAACTGGATACTTTTTCTTATAAGGTGGCCAGTATGAATAAAAGTTTCATGGATGCTAGAGTTTTGTGTATTACAGAATCCAAAAAAAAGATCAGTAGGTGGCCAGTTTATTACTACAACCATAGAACACATCACCATCCAATAATGTACACAGCAGTTTTTGCCAAAATGAGTTATTTCACATGCAATGTTCAAACATTAAAAATGTATTGACTCGTTTTGAGCAAAATGCAAATGCAGCATTCTACAAAAATGCATTGTGTACAACTTGCCTTTCAGTGTGTGTGAGGTGGGGGAATGAATTAATAATAGATGTGATCGGAGGGGGAAGGGGGGCAATGCTGTTCAGTAATGGCAAGCTCGCAAGTTCTTACCGTCTCAACAAAAATGCAATAACGCATAAAAATGTTGTGTGAATAATGCAAAGGCTGAATGCATAAATAGTGGATTAAGGCTGATTTAATTATGCGGCCACGAAAGCCAAGCTTGGCATTAAACAAACAAAAGCAGGCAAGTGGAATGAGCCGATTCAGTGCCCAAATGGCAAAGTCTGGCACCGAAGCCAACAGGAGGTTAACATGCTGATCAAATGGAGCTCGGCCCATACAACCTATTCTGTCCTGCAGGCTTGCAGCCACTCTGAATGTGTCTCTGCGGAGCAGTGCTGGTGTCAAGGGGCCGTTCTGTTTTGATTTACTGTAAGTGCACGCTTGACGCCTTGCTGCTAGAAAGGAAAGGGTCTAGCAGGATGGTTCCAGCCATGGCCTGATTTGCATATAGATTTTCAAGCTCTGTTGAGAGTACCTGTCACATAACAGAGTCCTATCACAGTATTTTTTCACCACTAACAAGACAAAAATGATAAACAAAAGGGAGAGCTTATTAAGGGAGCAGACCACCTGTAAAAATGCTGTCATAAGAAAAGCTTTGAAATCGTAGCTTTATGGGGCACAGATATTTGACTTTAATGTAAAGGTGAGTGTACACTACATGATTTAAAAAATCCAAACAGATGGCAAAAACAGTTTAACGATTTGTGCACACATAACCAAGGGTTTTTAAAGTTTTTACATGCCAGAACCCACATATAGAGGTAGTGTTTGCCCTGTAACCCACAAAATAGTCATTCGGGCCATTTTTACTCAACATTCTGTTTTTTCAATCAACAAATGCAACAGCATACCAAGATAAACTGGAGAGATTGTGGGATAGAAAAATAATTAAAAACAAACTTGTTTTGGATGCAGGATGGTAGCAACGTGTATTGTATTTAGGGCCCACACTGCAACCCAGCCCACAGTTTAAAAATCATTGCAATAGACAATCAGGCAGTAATCATATGTGTGTCAAACATATTACAAGCTTTGGTTATGAAAAAGCACTAAAAATTCCAAATATTACTGTTGCGTATGTCTTCTTTCACTTCACAGACGATCTGGTGGGTTGCAGAGCAAACACTGCCTCTACATGTGGGCCCTGGCATGAATCATTTGGAAACTCCTGGTCTCATGTGCATGTCCACCTGACAAAAAAACAAACTTTGTAAAAGACTGACATTAAAACTGACAGAGCTTATCCCCGTTTTTGCCAACTGTTTGGATTTTGGAAGCCATTTAGTGTGCACTCTCCTTTACATGACAGTGCCACACGCAAAGGTAAACTGGAGACCTGTTTGTGCTTTTAGGCACATATAATAATCACAGAAAAAATGAAAACTGAAGATGAATATGTGGTTGATAAACATTATCATTCTGTTCATCAGCAATAACAAAACAACTACTGTGGCATCACCAGGGTTCCCATGATGATAGAGCCCCATAAAGGGAGCTTTTTGAAGTTTACTGGTTACTATAAAAGCAGCTCCTCTACAGATGCCCATATAGGCCTTATTGCCATTTTTCCATCTGACGGCTCTCTGATTAGTTACTGCCTGAATCACTCATTCAGTTACATCTCTAATAATCTCACACTGAAGGACTTAATGGACTTAATGTTTTATAGTCATTAAACTTGTTCGAAAATTTTGGAAGGCCTCACATCACTCAGAGCTCAATTGGAATGCTGAAAATTGACTTGTGAGCTAAATGTGAGCTAAAAGTGTGTAGTGTACACCCAGCTTAAGTTAATGTAAGCAGATTTGTATTGGTTCATTTATCATGAAAAGTTCACAGGATGAAAAGAGCACACGGTATTAAACAATAAGTAAAGTTTTTATGAGGTTTCATTATGACAGCGATAAAAAGAAAGAACAAAAATATCACCTTCACATCCTCCTTCACACTCTAGCCTAACATAACATAAGCAAACAAAATGCCACCAAATGTTCACAGATCCCAGAGGCTGTTGACATTTAATATGAATTAGACTTATGGGATATTAGTTATTTTAAGCCATCATGTATTACAAAAAGATGAAACATGAAGTACATAGCTGACTGTCACAAGTTCAGCACAATAAGTGGCTGAAGAGGGTCCATCCAGTAGTGGAACATGCTATGTTTACCCTGTTCCATTACTTTCTGTTTTAACAAATGATATTGTAGCTCTAACATGAGCATATTTGTAAGAATAAACTTGTGTTCCGTTTGTGTTGGTGTATGAATATGTTAATTTAATTTCACTTAGAAAATCCACAAAATGTCATTTAACCAGGGGTGGCCAAGCTCTTACATGCCTCCTCTACTTTCACACCAACCATCTCCATGTCCACCTTCACTACACCCATAAACCTTCACTGAGGTCTACCTCTTCTCCTTCTACCCGGCAGCTCCATCTCCAACATTCTTTGCCCAATATATCCACTATTCCTTCTCAACACATGTCCAAACCATCTCAACCTGGCCTCTCTGGCTTTATCTTGCCCAGCCTTGTCACTCCCAACGAAAATCTCAGCATCTTCATCTCCGCCACCTCCAGCTCAGCCTCCTGTCTTTTAGACAGAGCCACAGTCTCCAAACCATATATGACATATACTTCCATACAAGAAAAAAAAGGGCCAAGCTGAAAACGGCAAAACATCTTTTAATGGTCCTAGCAACAAATTATTAGTCGGTATATTAGAAAGAACAAATAGAGTTTAATAGAGTATGAAAGAGCGTTTTCTTTTTTTAGATCTTTAAAATTCTTGTGGACAAACTTACAGATAGCCTTTTATCGAAAGAAGAGTCAATATTGTTCCACTCAGCACTGATGGCTACAAACAGTTGAAAAACATTTCCAAGATGGTTTATGTCTGATATGAGACAAAATAAGGTAAAGGTTTAACTCTGACCATCAGAAAAAAAAACATACTATTTTGAGCTAGGCCCACATTTTTTGCACAGGAGCGTACATTGAAGATTCTAAATGAAATAATGTTAATGATAATTGTTGCTTAGTGCAGCAAGTGTTGAATTTATTAGTAATAAACAATTATATATATATATATATATATATATATATATTTGTGAACAACTGCGTGACCTTCCATCCCTCAGGCGTCACTGCATTAAAAACCTCATCATTCTGTAACGGATATTACCACACGGGCTTAGGAACACTTCAGAAATCCATTGTCAGTGAACACAGTTCGCTGTGTTCAGTGTCAGTTCCATCTTCAAGTGCAAGTTAAAACTTGCTATATAAAGATATAAAGCGAAAGCCATAGATCAACAACACCCAGAAACGCCGCCGGCTTCTCTGGGCCTGAGCTCATCTGAGATGGACTGATGCAAAGTGGAAAAGTGTCCTGTGGTCTGACGAGTCCACATTTCAAATTGCTTTTGGAAATCATGGACGTCGTGTCCTCCGGGCCAAAGAGGAAAAGGACTGTCCGGATTGTTATCAGCGCAGTTCAGAAGCCAGCATCTCTGATGGTGTGGGGGGTGTTAGTGCCCATGGCACGGGTAACTTGCACATCTGTGAAGGCACCATTAATGCTGAAAGGTACATGCAGGTTTTGGAGCAACATATGCTGCCATCCAAGCAACGTCTTTTTCAGGGACGTCCCTGCTTATTTCAGAAAGACAATGCCAAGCCACATTCTGCACGTGTTACAACAGCGTGGCTTCGTAGTAAAACAGTGCGGGTACTAGACTGGCCTGCCTGCAGTCCAGACCTGTCTCCCATTGAAAATGTGTGGCGCATTATGAAGCACAAAATACGACAACGGAGACCCCGGACTGCTGAGCAACTGAAGTTGTACATCAAGCAAGAATGGGAAAGAATTCCACCTACAAAGCTTCAACAATTAGTGTCCTCAGTTCCCAAACGCTTATTGAGTGTTGTTAAAAGGAAAAGTGATGTAACACAGTGGTAAACATGCCTCTGTCCCAACTTCTTTGGAATGTGTTGCAGGCATCAAATTCAAAATGAGTGAATATTTGCAAAAGACAATAAAGTTAATCTGTTTGAACATAAATATCTTGTCTTTGTAGTGTATTCAAGTGAATATAGGTTGAAAAGGATTTGCAAATCATCGTATTCTGTTTTTATTTATGTTTTACACAACGTCCCAACTTCATTGGAATTGGGGTTGTATAAAGCAGTGTATAATGGCTACAGTGGGCTTATTTTGTATTATTAGAACTTGCTGGGACATTAGAATAGTTCAGCATATGGGTTCTAAGTTCTGCCTGCTTGCAGCGTGTTTCCTTTCCACTCCTGCTTCTGCATGACGGCAAAAGTAGCGATGACTTATGAGAGTAATAACTGCATTACCATAGAAATAACGTACGGCACTTTGTGGCAGGAGTGGAGCTGCGACATTGTTAACAACTTCGGCAGCATGCGAAACCACATTCCAATTTATGGGACGAAAATGGATCTCCCTAAGTCATCGGCCCCTGCTTTCAGCTCCAACACATGCTTGCTCTTCATCTCGGAGGCCGAGCGCTTTTCAAAGGCAGTGCGCGAGCGCAGAGCGGAGAGGCGGAGAGCATGAGAAATGTGAACTGATTGCAGCCTCTTCTGTGGGCACTGGAATTCAATAGGAAAGCCTTAATCTCGCCCATGCATGGGACACCGGTAAAAGCTGGCAGAAACGAAGGCAGTACCTTGTGTCTCTCGGGCCCTTGGCTATAGCAATGCAGAACAAAACATGTCATGTTCAGGTTCCTGAGACTCCGGTTACAAACAGAGGCGTACTATAGCCTACATGATACATAGGTATATGCCATACCTATTAGGAAACCACCAGGACGAGCACATACTTACAAACAAATGCACAATGGTAAACATTTGGCTGTAATTACCATTGTGAATGAAATTTTGACATGTACTGTGTTGACATGGAAAGCTAATTCTCTACCTTACTGCTTGTCGAGCTGGCTGAAATAAAACCAGAAGCTGTTCTACAAAGTCACACAGGTACGGGGGTGGAAAGAGTATGCTGATAATATTGGCCTCTTACCTCATTTGCCTTAGCAAAACTTTAAAAATGCCGAAACGTTCATAATTGTTCTCTTAATAATAGCTTCATAATTCCACCTCTTACATCTCTAACATGCAGCAAGCTATGGATATATGTAATAAACATGACTGTACATCAATATACTATAGCATATAGGTGCAAAATCTCTTTTATTGAACAGGCACTTCAACAGGCAACACCAAACCAGCACTTTGTTCCTCCAAAATGAAACACAGAGAGGGGGTAACGCAGGAGGACACAACAACAAGGAGGATACACAATTCTAACCATCGCTCAACCCACCATCAGTACAATTACTCTAATGAACACAACTACACACCAACACCAGCAACAGCATAGACAACAACACTAACAGTCTCTTTGAATGCCAAGACTGTGGCACTCTGGGGCGCTAGAGAGGGTGTTGCTTGTATCCGCTGCCCACGGCCCTCGGGGATCCATCCACTGGCACTGCCGCCGAGTGTTCATCTCCTCCAGCGTTGATGACTTCACCTGTGAAAATCCATGGTGCCCTTGACCTGACAGCATGCCCCATCTCCGGAAATCCAACCAGCTCTGACGCTATGTATTCAGCTTCTCACAAGCCAGCGGTTTCCCCCATGGGGAATGAAGGCCACACTGCCAGGGAGCTCCGCCTCGAGCCACAGCGACCATCTTCACTTGTTCTGTCTCCAAGCCCAGCGTTTCCTGCCCGAGGATGACCACGGCCTTGGCCACCAAAGAGGAAGTGAAAAAAACAATTCTCAAGAACTCTTGCACTCGGTTCACACCCCCCATCCATGCCTGAGAGCCGCCTCTTCTCTCTAATGTTGACTCAGCTGCTGGCTGTGGACAAGTATGGCACTCTCAGTGCGAGGGAACATACTTGTACATAGCAGCGACAAGGGCAAGCCAGTTTCTACAATATGGAAGTTAGGTGTTTCGTGTCTTTGCTGCACTCAACCAAAAAATTCATGCCTGCAGCCGGTCTTCATGGCTGGCTTCTGTTTCCCCACTGATTGGGTTTATGGTATTGCCTGGCATGGTGTCCTCTCTTCCTGCACTGCCAGTACACCAGTTGCTTGGGAGCACCCCGAGTGTATTTATATATACATATATGTGCAATCCTAAGGATAACCTTGCTTTTCTATCAAATGACTGTTTTAGAATGTATTCAAAGGGAGCAGGTGCCATGGTGCATGCAGCAGCTGTGCTTACAAAACCAGCCTAAGTAGACAGGTGAGTCTCTTATGCGTTTGACCTTAACCTCCTGCCTCAGAGTTGGCAAGACAGTTAAATCTAAGTCCATGTCATACATCTCAGCCTATTTGGATTGCATCCGCCCTCCGTGCCTCCTTCCAGGTATAAATATGAAATGTTGACTGCTTTCCTCTGAGAATGTGGATCACCCTAAAGCTACAGCTCCAGCACTATCAAAGTGCTAACACAGCAGAGGGATGGGGGGAGGGAAGGAGAAAGGGAGCGGTGTGGTGTAAACTCTGAGCCAAGCTGTGGAGAGCAAAAGTGCAAGTTGAATGAAAGAACAGCATAGAATCGGAGCGGGATCTGAGGCCTGTGAGAAAAGAGGGAGAATCAAGGTTTCTGTGAATGAGGCAAGGGGCAATAAATAGTGTCACGGTGCTGTGGTGGCACAACGGGTATTTGAATAGGTCATGATTATGTGTGTGTGGTGAAGCCGACCGTTTATGTGGTGAAAATGAAGCAAACAGAGGCGGACAAACAGGAAGCAGTGGGCCTGACCCATAGCTGACTCATCACTAGTACCAGACAGAAAAAAAAACCTGTGTATTTGCTGGCCTATATTAGATCTGCTCCCATGAGAATGAAGAGGGTTGGGAGTTGAAGTGCATTCGTTAAAAATATCTCTCTATTGCCAAAGAGCAGCATGCATTCCTCGGGCTGGTGAAGGCTAGCCCACAGGGCGTGATGAGAAAGATAATGATAACGTACAAACCAATGAAAGAATCCTTCCTTCTACCATCCAGCACTCATCCTGCACTAATCCATTCAAAATGCTTCCACTGTAGATCATTCATCTATGATGCATTCACTTATTCATGCAACAATTAATTCACTCATCATCCACACATTGACTCATGCAGGCATTCAACATTCATTCTTTTGCTCATTCATTCATGCTTTCGCTGGTCGATTACACACCCATTCACTCAACTCATTCATTATGCATCCACTTATTTGCTCAGTTATTCATGCATGTCTAGTTATCGCTCATTCGTTCACTCAAACATGCATTGATTCATTCGATATTCATTTACTCGTGTATTCATTCACGTTGAGCTTCCACTGCTCAATCATTCACCAAATCATCCATTATGAATTTGTTTGTGTTCACTTATCTAGTTATTATTCAATTATTTACACATATATTCATTCAATATTCATTCATTCATTCATTCACATTCATATGCTATGCATTCACTTTTTCACTCAAGTGGTCATGCATTCATGTATTCAGTTATTCACTCAACATTCGTTTATTTATCATGCACTCATTAAACATCCATTCTTTCATTCTTGCAGTCGTCCATTAATTCATTCATTCATTCATGTTTGTACTGGGCGATCATTCACCCCATAATTAACTCATTAATCCATTATGCATTCACTTGTTCACTCAGGGGGTCATGCCATCATGTATTCCATTATTTATTCATTATTGCATGCATTCATTTATCATGCATTCATTCAACATCCATTCTTTTACTCATTCATTCATTCTTGCTTCCACTGGGTGATCATTAACCCCATAATTAACTCAATTAGCACCTTATAAATCTTACTCATGTGACCACTTATCTAGACATTTTTCAGTCATTCATACTTACATTCATTCAATATTTGCTCATTGATTGATAACTGTCTGACCACCCATCACTGCTATTCATCCATTCATCCATTCACTTATTCACACACGTATTCACAGATACATTCAATTATTGATATTTACTCTTGAAACGTGCATTCATTCATTTCCTCGTACATTAATTCATTCATGCTTTCACAAAAAATCATTCACCTTCTCATTAGCTCATTCTTACATTATGCTTTCACTTGTTCATGCACTCACTCAGTTCATGTTCAGTCATTTATTCATTATTCACTCATTCTTGCGTTCATTATTATGCAATCATTCACTATTAATTTATTTACTCACCCATTCATTCACCCATGCATGCAGGTCGATCTTTTACCACCTCACTAACTCATTCATTCTGTACACCTTCACTAGCTCATCTACTCATGCATTTACTTATTTAGTCAGTATTCACTCTTTCAGTATTCCTTCACACACTCATATAGTCATACTTCCACTGATCACCCTCCCACTAACCCTTTCATTCATTATGTATTCACTTCACATGTTTTCAGTTATTTGGTCATTATTCGCCGACTTCATTTACTCAACCGTTTAAGCCATTTATTTAACCAAAGCTTTGGCTTTGCATTGATGATTTCTTTTCTTGAGACAATGACTTTTCATCCCACATAACAAGCGCCTAACACAAGTTAAAATTCAGATAACCAATAACATATCTGTAGCACGGCATGAGCTACCCCGGGCTCGAGGAGGACTCTGGAGGCAGGGTTCAACGCTGCAACAGACATTCTTTAATTTCACACCAAATAAACAACAAACCCAACCAATACTAAGCTGGCCACTTTTCAGTGGCTCAAGCTGGCTAGACATTTCAGTCCTCTCTTCCCTGAGCTTTTCAGCTCTTTCACTCTCTGCCGCTGCTTGTCCCTCTAGCTCTGCTCCCTCTCAGCTCTTTTTAAAGGCGCTCACGCTGCCGGCCAGATGAGCATCAACAGGCTCTCACTGAGGGCGGCAGAGCACCAGAGCCGAGAGGGAACGAGAGATCGCCGCTCTGCCTCCCGTTACCGCCCCCCAGCTGGCAACCCGCTCGTCTGGGTCGAACGTAGTGGCCTCGCTGCGTAACAGGGGGCAGGGCCCGGGCGGCAGAGCTCGGGACCCGCTCCTTCCTCTGGTGCCTCTAGTTGTTGGCACCAGCGTCGTCCTCCTCCTCCCGCCGTTACTCGCGTCCGTCGGGGGAGCTCGGGCTCTGCTCTTCGCCCCTACACACTCGTGGCTCTCTCCCCGGCGTCTGAAAGTACAGGTCAGGTACTGATTCTGATGTTGGAGAAGAAGGCCTGACTCACAATCAACATTCCAATTTATCAGAGGTGTTCAGTGGGATTGAAGTCAGGGTTCAGGGTTCTGTGCCAATCACTGGAGTTCCTCCACACCTACTAGTTACATCATGACCTTGTTTCATGTTGGGACAGGAAAAGATTTTCCCCAAACTGTTGCCACAAAGTTTGAAGCATATAACTGTCTTAGTATGTATAGGATTAACAGTATCCTTAAGTGGAACTAAGGTGCCCAAACAAGCCCAAACTGAAAAACAGGCCCAGACCATTATCCCCACTCCACCAGACTTTACTGTTGGCACTACGCATTCTGGTAGGTAGCATTTTCCTGGCAATCACCAGACTCAGATTGATCCATCAGACTGCTAGATAGTGAAGCACGATTCATCACTACTGAGAACGCGTTCCCACTGTTCCAGAGTCTATGGCTGGCATGCTTTACATGACTACAGCCAATGCCCGGCACTGCACTTGGTAATGCTAGGTTTATATGCAGCTGCTTGTGCTGATGTTGCTTCCAGAGGCAACTTGGAACTCTGCAGTGAGTGATACAACAAAGGATAGGTGATTTTTTCCTGGCTATGAACTTCAGAACCCGGAAGCTCCACTGTGTGAGTTTGCCTGGTCTACCACTTTGAGGCTGAGCTGTTGTTGCTCCCAGACGCTTCTCTTTCACAATAAAAGCACTTAAAGTTAACGGGGCTGATTTATCAGGGCAGAAATTTCACAAACTGTGGAAACTGTGGCAAAGATGGCAACCTATAACTGTGCCACATTTAAAGTCAATGAGCTGTTTATCTACAGAGATTACATGGTGCTTGATTTTATAAACCTCTCAGCAATGGCTGTGACTGAAACACCTGAACTCAATAATTAGTAGGGGTACACACATACTTTTGGCCATATAGTGTATCCGTTGGGCCCTAGGCACAGCAAACAAAAAACAAAAACAATCTGGAACTGGAAGCTCACTTCATAATCCAAACAAAAACTGAGGCTTAAATAAAGCAGCACTCATGTATCCCAGAGCATTGTCTCCACATGGTGCATTAAGATGTTCGCCCTGAAGTACCATAAGCATAGCATTACCAGAAAATAAGCTTTATCTCCAGTGGACACCTCAAGAGCGGCAAAAATGCACTAGCTACCTAGTGAAGGGCCCTTCAGTCCATCCGAGCACTACGTCCAACACTTTGAAAACCAAGCAAACCGCACGCTGTTCCAGCCCAGACTTCATCATTTGCTTAAATGGAGCAGCACGCCTAAACAAACCTCTTCATTAGGTATCCATTCGTAACTGTTAATGGCCAGTCCTTCAGATCACAAGCCGCTCTCTTGATGATTAGTCATGGAGCCTTATCGGCCATGGCCTTGGCAGGAGAGAGCAGGGAACAGTTGTGAGCCTGATTTTGAGGGTGAAAAAAACAATGATGTACAGTATAGTGATCATACACTGATAAATTGTGACAAGCTGTGCATGACAGTGTAAATGACGCTGCAGAAGAACGTAATTATTTATCTGTCAAGCATGCCTGCAGTTGTACAGAGGGCAAGGCAATTTTCATAATTACATTATTTAAGTGGTCTGATCTGGCATTTTTCTTGTATTTGATGTATTCCCTCTGAGGTGCACTTATGATGTTTGTGTGCATTTATATGGGAGAAACTGCCATAATTCATTACCACTTATGACCAATTTTCAACCTCTCTTTATGCTAGTTTGTGTTACTGCACAAAAAGCAGTCCGAGCTGACACTTCTTATAGCTTGAATGTAAGTGGGTGAATATTACATTAGCTCATGTAAACAATATTTACATTCTATATCTTTTATGTTAAAAAGTGATGAAAATTCAGATTTCTATGACATGGGCTCTTAATCGACACAATGTCAAAATTGAGGTTTTCCATTAAAATAATAGTAAATGCTGAAGTTGAAGGGTTAAAGGGGAATTCAACTGATTTTTCAACATTTCGGCATAAATAAACTGTTGAGATGTTGGAATTAGTCAGGGGGTTTAATGTGAAATGCTCGGTTTTAGGTAAACCTACCGAATTTCTTTACAGTGGTGGTAACAGGAACAAGGGGTTGCAATGTCTACAATACCAGTAAGGAAAAAAGCCACAGACTTTCCAAAATTACCAGTGATTTACATGTGTCTTCTGAGTTTTTATAAGTAATGCTGATTATGGTAACCAAGTGGAAAACTTGAAAAGAAAAACCCAAAAAAAAAAACTACTTTGCCTTATGACACCCTGCATGTATCCCTCCACCATGAATGGATTGTCCGATCAAAAATAACAAAAAACAATGCAGACAGTATATTCAAAATCATTTACACTGCAAACAGATTTGCTAAAATACAAGACACACACACTACATCTGAGAAGAAAATGGCTTAATACTAGTAAAATGATCTGTCAATGCAGCAAGATCATTTTACTTGCCAAGAAATCATAAAACAAGTTGGTTCAAGTCTAGAAATAAGTAGAATCTGATAGGTGTTCAAAGGTTTGAAATAAGTAGAAAATGTTTTTTTTTTTATCAAATTTGAGTTCAGACTTGCTACAACACAGTAATAAGTGAAATATACTAAATATTAGCAAATTCTTAATTAATTATTTTGCATTCTTAATTTTAGCACACTGAAAAAATGGCCAAGGAAAACAAATGGCATAATACTAGTGGAGTATGATTATGCTGTTACTTAAACCAAGTTGGCTCATCCTGAAATAGATAGGCCTAAACCCACATTTAACTTAAAACTAGTCCTTAATCTCAGAGTATACAGGAAACTGATTTAACTGAAATCACAACCAGGACTGCAAGTGAAATTTCCTTCAACATTGTCAAGACCGCGAGAGAGAGATGACACTAGACGATTAAGGGATAAAAAAAGGTTATACTGTTCGAACATCAGAAATAAAAATTTGGGTTTCTTTTGTGGAAAACCTCTTCCACACTGCTTTTGCACTTCAGATAGGTGCAATAATATTACGTTATCACATCATAATAATCTAGGCAAGAAGGATATGAAGTATGAGAGGTAGGAAAATGACAATGACATGCTAGAGAAGCACAATTGTACATGTAAGTTTTAAACAGTGAGGGTGGATAGATAATTCACAGTGCTGGTGCTGTCCTTTTAAATGTCCACCTATACATGTATGTATTTGAGCCTGTCTCTACGTGTATAGGTTCGTGAGAGTTTAGTCTATCTTGGTCATCTCCACTGGGACAGTGTGTTGGCGGAAGAAGGCTAGTGGGAAGCAGAGAGCAGCTCATTACGTGGCCCTCCGGAGACATGTCCGGCCCAGCAGGAGCTGCTCCTCTCCAGGCCCACAGCAGCTCACCGGGCCGCACGCTGTCTGCTGCTTATGGAGACATCACTTCATTAGATGCCCGCTCCACTGGACACACATAAGGGTCCGCCATCTGCCTCACATTCACCGCCAAGGTTAAACACGGCCAAAGAACAAGAGAGAGAGATTGAGAGAGAGAGTGAACGGAACTGCAGGAATGAAGTGAACAATGTACACCCTTTTTGTTGAGTATTTTGACCTTTTTACAAGGCAGGATTTCTCTGATAATTTCTCTGAAAATAACATTTATATATGACCATACATCACTTACATACAACCTTTGTAATGTAATGTAATGATGTGCAAATTATTTAAACCCTACATTTAACTGAAGATACAAAGACAATACAGAAAATGTTGAAATTGAGAAACTGTATGTTCTTTGAAACATATACGCCCATTTTAACTTTGATACCAGCAACACATTTAAAAAAAAAGGAAGCTGTAAACGTTTGGGAACTGCTGTGGTTTAGAAAGTGAAATGTTTTCTCATTCTTGCTTGATATAGGATTTTAGCTGCTCAACAGTTCAGGGATTATTTTACTACCAAGCCATGCTGTTGTTATACATACAGAATGTGGCTTAGCATTGTCTTGCTGAAAAGAGCAAGGCCTTCTCTGAAAAAGACGTCATCTGGATGGCAGCATATGTTGCTTCAAAACCTGTATACATTGTTCAGCATTAATGGTGCCTTCAGAGATGTACAAGTCAACCATGGCATGCACACTAATCCACTCCTATACCATCATAGATGCTGGCTTTTGAGCCTTGCACTGAAAACAAGCCGGACAGTCCCTTTCTTCTTTGGCTCGGATGATGATGAGCATCAATGATTTCCAAAAAGAATTAAAATTTTTGAATTGTCAAACCACAGGACACTTTACCACTTCACCAAAGTTCACCTTAAATGAGCTCGGGCCCAGAGAAGACAGCAGCATTTCAGGACTCTGTTTATATGTGGTTTCTTCTTTGCAAGGTAGAGTTTTAACCTGTATTTGTGGAGGCAGCAAAAAATGTGTTCACAGACAGCGGTTTTCAGAAGTGTTCTTGAGTCCATGCAGTGATTTTAACTACAGAATCATGTCTGTTTTTAATGCAGCTGTCACCTCAGGGCCCAAAGATCACAGGCAGCCAAAGTTGGTTTTTGTCCTTGTCCCTTGCATACAGAGATTTTGCTGGACTCTCTGAAACTTTTAATGATATTATGCACCATAGATGATGAAATCTCCAAGTTCTCCACTGTTTTTACATAGAGAAATTTTATTCTTGAATTGTTCCACTATTTGCCTGTGTTACCTGTTTTTCACAGAGTGGTGATCCCCTCTCCATCTTTACTTCTTTACTAGCTCAGCCTGTCTGGGATGCTCTTTTTATACTCAGTCAGGTTACTGACCTGTTGCCAATTAATCTAATTAGCTGTGAGATGTTCCACCAAGAGTTTCTTTTTTAGCATTACACAACTTTACCAGTCTTTTGTTGCTCCTGTCCCCACTTTTTTGAAACATGTTAGCACCAATTTCAAAATGGACACATATTTTATAAAAACAATAACATTTCTCAGTTCAAACATTTGATATGTTGTCTTTGTACTATTTTCAATTAAATATAGGGTTTAATTGATTTTCAAATCATTGCATTCTGTATTTACTCACATTTTGCACAGCATCCCAACTTTTTTTGAAATTGGTTTGTAGTTTTCTCCTTTCTCCTAGATTTATGATCAGCACATGAAATCAGTTAGTGACCATAGCTTGCTTTTTCCAGTTTTTCACTGGAGCTGTTAGATTAACGGAGCCAACAAGAAACAGAAGCTTATGTTTACCAGTTAGCACTGTGTAACTTGTATGCCTAAATGATTGCTCACTTGCCTCAATCAAAAACCAAACAGACTTGCTTATGTAACTTCTGACACTTTATATGATATACTGCTACCTATAAAAACAAAAAAGACGTCTTTTGACAAATTTTCATCACTTTTTAACAGAAAAGATATAGAGAGATATAGAATGTAAATATTGTTTACATGGTCTAATGTAATATTCACCCACTTACATTCAAAGAAGTCTTTTTGAGATTACTTAACAATTTCACATGGTTTCAGTACGTGATCATTTATGCAAACTACTGTAGCATTAGCTTCCACTACTTGATTTCTACATATGCCTCCTAGCTCTAAGGCAAAGCTAAAGAAGACTGTGGATGCCAAACATCTTGGCCTAAGAGAAAGACTATTTATTGTTAAATGTCCATTTAAGCCCAAATTCAAAACATGAACAAGTAAGGGATGTTCTTATTGGACATCCCCTTATTGGATGTCCTCGCTAAAAATATCAGATGGTTTGTGCTGGTCTAGTGCTGGTTTGGTGGTCATACTGGTTGACCAGCATACCTTTAGGATTAGAATAGAATTTACCATTTGTGACTGTGAAATTAGACCTCTGCATTTAACCCATCCACGCAATGAAACACCCACATATATGCACACACACACTAGGGGCCAGTGAGCACACTTGCCCAGAGCAGTGAGCAGCCATATCCACAGTGCCCAGGGAGCAATTGAGCCTTGCTCAAGGGCTGTCATGGACTGTCAGCCGAGGGGATCGAACCGGCAACCTTCTAGTCACAGGGCTAGTTCCCTAATCTCCAGCCCACTACTGTCCCAAAATACTACCAGCATACTACCAGCATCCAAAACACAGAATATGATGGGTTTGATGATGATCATCTTAATAATTTCTATCGCTGCTGACCAGCATATCAGAACCCAAAATAGAACATATGCTGGTTCTACTTGCGACTAGGCATGCTGATCTATGCTGGTTTTTCCAGCAGACATTATTCAAGCTAATTTAGAAATGTAGTTTTGTAAAGTACCTCAGTGATATTGGCTTGGCAATAAAATAAATCTAAGCATGAAAGAAATAGATTTACAAATCTGAAAACTGAAACTACAATGACTATCTCCCTCCTTGCGTGTGGTTAGCGATCTACGACCAACAAGATCATTCCAGTAGCATCTGAGGACAAACCAGGTGCACTGAAAAACAATCTGTGCCTCTCAGCACTAACGACCCGTTCGGTCAGCAAGTGCCGTGGAGACACCACAGGTCACCCTCTGGCTGTGAGCTTGCTTTAATAAGGCTAATTGCTTTACCTGCACTGATGTGCAGCTCCATTAGTGAGGCCAAGCTCCATCCCTGGAGTCTTGATTTAGCATAGCAATTAAAACCAGGCTTTAACAATAAAATGCTACTTCTTTAGAAGCAAAAAGAAAAAAAAATAGTACGATTTCTCAGCCTAAAACAAACAGTAGAAGAAGGGAGGCATAAGGATGTTACATCATGCGCTTAAATAGATAATAATAAGCCAGGCAAGAAGGATATATGTCATCTCAGGTAGGTATTAAGCTACGGAAGATGGAAATGCATTCTCTGGTGAAAGCTCCTGCTATAGCTGAAGGAACGTGCAGCGATTTGTAGAAAATGATACAGCAAATTGGTTTATGCCATAACGGTTGGGTTTCTCGAGGGATAATGAAGAAGAATGACCCTTAGCTGGGGGGTAATGGGGAGGGGTTTGGAGAGAGCAAACAGTAGCATCTCCGTTTACCCAGAGAAAGTAATGATCATTATGGAAAAGGGGTGATAGATTCTAACAATGAAGTACTATGTGAAACGTTCTGCTGCTATTTATTAGAAAACGTTAAAGCCCCCAAGTCCCTGGAGTCCAATTTAATCCTCGGAGTCCGTCGCCATGAGACACAATGCGCTGCTTCCTTTCTCTCATAATTAACATTAGACAATTTAATGCTACAAAGCGCACAGAGAGGCCACAAGGGTTTCCTAAATTTAACCCCGTCAGCGTTCTTCTCTCTATTTCGGTTTTCGGCAAAGGGCCCAAAACAGGGGTCTCAAAAACATCTCACAACAGCTTCATCTCTCATTAAAGGACCCTTGTTATAGAAAACTGTATGTTTCTTGCTATTTTATAAGAAAAGAGTTTTATGTACTATGTAAACTTTGTCCACTTTCCAGACCATACAGTCCATATATGGAAACTAAACTGCCCGTGTTGAATTGTCACAAAAACCACATACATTTACAAATCCACGGATTCATATAACAGCACTTCAGCCCCGCCCATTCACACTTATAAGTTATAAGGACTTCACTAACATATATCAGTCTTCAAAAACAGCCTGTTTAATACTAATAGCCAAAGAAAGGTTGTGAAATACATTTTCTAAGCCGCTTATCCTTCTGGAACATGGGGGAAGCTGTAGCCTATCCCAGCAGGCATCAGGTGGAACGTAGGAAAAACCCTGGACAGGTGGTTGGGAAACAATCATGCAAAAAAATCAATTATGGCTGTTTTTGCTATGAGAAAAACACAACAAGCATAAGAAGCCCTGAACCCTATCAGGTTGACGATGTGGTATGCGACATCAAAGGACGCTGTAGATGCTTGAGATCCGCTTTAATTTTGACTGGGAGGGTAGCATTGCTCCATTGAAGGGTCAGGAACACAGCCTCTGATTGGTCGAGGAGACAGGACCAGTGGACAGCTAACAGCCTTGCAAACAACAACAATAACTCTTCAACACAGAGAAACAGATAAATAATCCAAAAAGACTGCAGTTCAAGGCTGGATTACAGAGCTTTAAGGGGGCCTTATTGAAGCAGCAAAATGCTAGCCTTCCAGAAAATAATGAAAGTCTGTAGCATGCAGCATTCCCAAGATGTTGATTCTTTCATGTACTGCATCCTTTGATATCACAGATAACATTGTCGATCCTGAGAGGGTTAAGGGAAAAAATTGAGAATATTGCTGCTATTGCTAATATTGCTCAATTTTTTGGAGATTTTAAAATGCCTGTTGTCCTTTACATTGTATGTAAATTTCATGATGAGTGGACAAAAAAGAAAGGAGCCAAAATTATTTGGAAAACTACATTACATTAAAAGTAGGTTTTTTTCCTTCTCCTGTAAATTTTGGAGATACAAAGTTTTGCTCTGACAACAGTGATATATATCATTTACGTCTGTAATCCGAATTGAAGGAAAAGTGAAAACTGATGGTGTGTACAGTGCTGACATACGGAAACTAAGCTACAAAAATGACCAGAAATCAATGTTCACATAAAGAGCCACTCAGCAGATCATCTCTACCCATTCACATTGAGCTTATAATAGTGTTTCAGTACAGATTGCCTTCTGAATCCAGCAAAGCCAATCAGAACAGAAGTTATTTACATATCACTGGCGTCGGAACCAAAACTCATAACTTCATTTTTACAGTTTTCCAGTTTTGGAAAGTGCATGTTACCCTTGACATTCTGCGTAAATGTAAGAAATGGTCCAAATTAATCGGAAAAAGTCTGGTCACACTGACTTTCATTAAAAGTAAAGTTTGTTTTTTCCTTCTCCTGTACAGTTATCATTTTGGAGATCCGAGGTTTTGTTCCAACAGCAGCAATATATCAGTCTTAAAAGCACAGCAACAACAACAGCACGCTTAATTATAAGTGAACAAGAGAGGTTGTAAAAGTCATAAAACAATAAATATGACATAAAGCAGCACAAAGATCTAAATAATTAAAATAAATAATAAAAATAAAAACATGTGTCCTTTCATATAATAGCACAGTTTCAATAGAAAATGTTTTTTTTCTACTTTGTAGCAGTTGGATTGCATGATTTAGTTCAAACTGCGGTCCAGCAGTAAAAAGAAATAAAATTGAAAAAACAATGAAGTTTTCAGATCTCAGATATTTACAATGACTATGTTATGATAGGCTTAAACCCTATAAAATAGAGTAAGGTACTGTCCAAACCCTAACTCCTAAATTTCAACTTACTTTTTGTATTATTTTACAGCAAAGTTGAAAAGCTTAATTCAAAAAATGCTGTTTTAGTCCATCAGCAGAGCCTCATTTTAGCCACACCCTTACAGCAAGTGAGACTGCATCCCTGTCCCTCAGTGCCACACTGTAAACAGTTAGATCCCATTCTTTTGAAGCCTGAAAAATATTTTCATTTTATGTGTGTTTCCACTCACATACTGGCTAGCGTTTTTGAGTTCAGCTAAAATTATCACTCCTGAAATATTTAGCAATGCTTGGGTGTTTGTTCTGGTAGTGGTAGAACTGAGGTATAGGGTCACTCAAAGCATAAAGATTTTAGTATAAAGTCTCAGTCAGTTAAATATTTGAAATGTATTTTGAACTCTGACCTCTGACTCATACATATGTATGTGGCACTTCTATTAGTAAGACCTTGCAGGTTAGACCCCTGCCAGGGTGAAAGGAAGGTGAAGCAAAGTTTATTTGTATAACACATTCATGAATGATTGCTAAAAAAAGATGAGAAAAGATGAAGAGAATTTAAATTATAATGAGCAAAATAAATGAATAAAAAGTCACCCAAAATCATATGAGTAATATAAAAATACATATTTCATTTAGTGTAATAAATGTGTACTAATAAATGTGTGTACTAAGACCTGCAGAAGGCAGCGCAAATAATATTTCACACCTCAGTAAGAATCAGCAGGGTCGAGTGGGGGAGTTAATCATTCTCTGAAGAATAAAGAGCTCAGGTTGGGAAGGGGCAGGCCTGCAGGGTGAAACTGATCAAAAAGTCAAATTAAATCAGATAGTGGGACAATCGTGAGCCTCCACATACAAAAGGCAGAGCGGCCACTGCTCGGACTGTGTGTCGGAGCGGCAGATTTTTGTCTTGCGCCTCTCCGTTATCCCAACTCCTCATTAAAAGCCTTCCCTGGCAACAGGCTAATCTCTAATGGCTGGCCATTGTGTCTGTGTGCGGGTGTGTATGTGTGTGTGTTGGAGTGTGTTAAGGTGCGGATGGCACATTTCCTCCCTCTCATCTCCTCTCAATAAGCGCTGATCTCCACACAAATCTCCATTTACTCCAGACCCAATTACTTCGACAGGCAGAGAGATGCAGGGAGAGAGAGAGGCAGAGCGAGAGAGAGAGGCAGAGAGAGATATAGAGGGAGAGAGAGAGAGAGAGAGAGAGAGAGAGAGAGAGAGAGAGAGAGAGAGAGAGAGAGAGAGAGAGAAAGAGGGGGAGAGACAATGACCGGGCACTGCCATGCATAGCCATAACACATAACGTGGAATTATGGGAGATGATGTCAATGGTAATCACAATGGCTGTGTTCAAAATGGTCTCCTAATCACTATTCCCTATGCTGGAAAATCAGGGGCACTGTATGGAAAACCCCTATAGAAAAGATCATTCTGTATGCTAACATAAATCAAATGTTTACTCATCACTACAACAGTAGCCACATTGTATCACACCAACACACACTCTGCTCTTGTAGCACTATGAGAGCTGTCTTGCGAGCCTTCACAGAGCAATTGCAGGTGACATGACATTGTGGGTATTATGTATCCACTAGAGGCCACCTTTCATTCATTTCATTTTCCAGCGAAATGCCTAAACGCCATTCATTTTTCAGGAGATATTTCTGAAGAGATTAGATATAAAATAATCCACTTGCATAAGAAAAAAAGAAGCAAGAAAACATGTGTTTCCACTCGTTTTGAACTTGAGTTCATAAGCTTTTAAAAGATATAAAGAAAAGGAGATTTTAACAACCATGTAAAACCTGGCAGACCACCCAAACTGCCACCATCAGATAAACGACAATTAAAGCTTTCATCTTTGAGAGAGAGGAGAAAAGCAAGCCCCACTTTTACTTCAGATCTGAAAAAAATGTACAGGTGTTTCTGGCCATACTTCCACTGTGAGTTCACAACACAAAACTGTCTGAAAACAAAAAAAAGTGGCTGGTGTTCTCTGAACAATGGGGTCTGACCAAAGTCCAGACCTCAAAACTGTACATTATGGTGTACATTATATACTGCTCAAAAAAATAAAGGGAACACTCAAATAACACATCCTAGATCTGAATGAATGAAATATTCTCATTGAATACTTTGTTCTCTACAAATTTGAATGTGCTGACAACAAAATCACACAAAAATCATCAATGGAAATCAAATTTATTAACCAATGGAGGCCTGGATTTGGAGTCACACACAAAATTAAAGTGGAAAAACACACTACAGGCTGATCCAACTTTGATGTGATGTCCTTAAAACAAGTCAAAGTGAGGCTCAGTATTGTGTGTGGCCTCCATGGGCCTGTCTGACCTCCCTACAACGCCTGGGCATGCTCCTGATGAGGTGGTAGATGGTCTCCTGAGGGATCTCCTCCCAGACCTGGACTAAAGCATCCGCCAACTCCTGGACAGTCTGTGGTGCAACGTGACGTTGGTGGATGGAGCATGATGTCCCAGATGTGCTCAATCGGATTCAGGTCTGGGGAACGGACGGGCCGGTCCATAGCTTCAATGCCTTCATCTTGCAGGAACTGCTGACACACTCCAGCCACATGAGGTCTAGAATTGTCCTGCATTAGGAGGAACCCAGGGCCAATGGCACCAACATATGGTCTCACAAGGGGTCTGAGGATCTCATCTCGGTCCCTAATGGCAGTCAGGCTACCTCTGGCGAGCACATGGAGGGCTGTGCGGCCCTCCAAAGAAATGCCACCCCACACCATTACTGACCCACTGACAAACTGGTCATGCTGAAGCATGTTGCAGGCAGCAGATCGCTCTCCACGGCGTCTCCAGACTCTGTCACGTCTGTCACATGTGCTCAGTGTGAACCTGCTTTCATCTGTGAAGAGCACAGGGCGCCAGTGGCGAATTTGCCAATCCTGGTGTTCTCTGGCAAATGCCAAGCGTCCTGCACGGTGTTGGGCTGTGAGCACAACCCCCATCTGTGGACGTCGGGCCCTCATACCATCCTCATGGAGTCGGTTTCTAACCGTTTGTGCAGACACATGCACATTTGTGGCCTGCTGGAGGTGATTTTGCAGGGCTCTGGCAGTGCTCCTCCTGTTCCTCCTTGCACAAAGGCGGAGGTAGCGGTCCTGCTGCTGGGTTGTTGCCCTCCTACGGCCTCGTCCATGTCTCCTGGTGTACTGGCCTGTCTCCTGGTAGCGCCTCCAGCCTCTGGACACTACGCTGACAGACACAGCAAACCTTCTTGCCACAGGTCGCATTGATGTGCCATCCTGGATGAGCTGCACTACCTGAGCCACTTGTGTGAGTTATAGAGTCCGTCTCATGCTACCACGAGTGTGAAAGCACCACCAACATTCAAAAGTGACCTAAACATCAGCCAGAAAGCAGAAAGGTACTGAGAAGTGGTCTGTGGTCCCCACCTGCAGAACCACTCCTTTACTGAGTGTGTCTTGCTAATTGTCAATAATTTCCACCT
Source organism: Pygocentrus nattereri (assembly GCF_015220715.1). NCBI lineage: Eukaryota > Metazoa > Chordata > Actinopteri > Characiformes > Serrasalmidae > Pygocentrus > Pygocentrus nattereri. The sequence continues at coordinate 24,642,184 of NC_051231.1, read as the reverse complement.
GTTGCCTGTTCCATTTGCACAACAGCTGTGAAATTGATTGTCAATCAGTGTTGCTTCCTAAGTGGACAGTTTGATTTCACAGAAGTTTGATTTACTTGGAGTTATATTGTGTTGTTTAAGTGTTCCCTTTATTTTTTGAGCAGTGTATATTGTGGTTGACTGTATGTCTGGAAGAGTACAATGGATATTCAGTCAGTCATTTTTTGGCCTGAAAAGGTACACACACACACACACACACACACACACACACACACACACACACACACACACAAACACACACACACACACACACATCTCCTGTCAGATAAGGAGGAGCAGAGCGGAGGGTCTGTGGGATGGAGGTAAATCAGGGGACAGCTTGTCAGAAATCAGAAGGTCAACAGTGTGACACAACCACAACCTGACAAGAAAGGCAGCTCTCTCTCTCTTTCTCTCTCTCTCCTTCCTTGCTCTATCCCCCATCTTTCCCTTCCTCTACACCTCTTCTTTCTTCCTATCTTCCTGTCCTCTCAGTTGGAATATTGCATTGACAGTATATATAAATGGGATCCAGTAATCCCACTGTTTTCTGTGGGGACCAGGTGAGGTCAGTCATGCCACTTCCTGATTGGCTTCTTATGCAGTGGATAGCGTGAACGCACACAGGTTTATAGAAGCTGCCCAGTAAATTTTTGTGAACATGTTTAATGGAACATAAACCATCACAACCACTGAGCACAACAGTCCACTTTCAAAATCTAATGAAACTAAAAGGAATTTTTAGTTACGATTTCCTCCATCATTAGCTGTTTGTGTAAAACATACTGTAGAATAGAGATAAGAACAACAGAGCAAGAGAAAGGCACATGGAAACAAACAGCCTCAGCTAAACATGTATTACAATACTGCTCATAATAAATTAGCCTGTAAATAAAAAAAAAATAATAATAATTTTACATGACATGCATTCTTGTAATTCTTATACTGTATTATGACATTATTGCAGTAGCAGTAATAAGTGAACTGCTCTGTGCTTTATATTATTGAGCAGCTTCAACTTCAAATATTACAATGCAGTCTTTTGAGCCGCAGCTTTATCACATCATTTTCTATACTGTCACAGAGAAATGTTTTTGAAGCCATAAAGTTATTGATAGGCCTGTGGATCAATCGAATGAGAGATAGCCCAGGCTCTCCAGAAGAGGGAGAGGACCATCTACAACAGCTCAGGTGTGGCGTTATTTCTGGATTGAAATCAGCCTGAAATTAATAAAAGTGAACAATGAGCTTCTCTCAGATGGTCCTCTCATGCCTAAGTAGCTCATTTCCAGTGGGATGCTTTGAAAGGCAAAAGCTGAGAGGCTGGAATGTTGTGCTATTCAGCTTTGGGATGCTATTTTGTCCTACAAGGTGGCGTACCCTTCCGACAGTATTTATGAGAATGATGTGGATTGCCTAGCAATGAGCCTTACAGGAGTCAGTCAATGCGGTGTAACGTGAACATACAGTTACAGGCTACCTTTTGGATCATTTTCTGTTGACCCACCGAGGGCTTGTGTCTTTTTTTTAGCTTGCTGTTACCCTTTGGGTTTGGAGAAATGTTCAATTATACCCTAATTATGGCCTTTTTTTATTGTTTACTTCTATTGACTAGATGTGGCACCGCAAACCACAACACTGAGACTTAACCTTTCCCCAGTCTTTGCACAATTTCATCTTCGTGACATGAACAAAACCATCTAAGGTGGTAGGTGGTTTGATGTGAATTGGAGCATTTTAGAGAAACTTGTCAACTCCGATTTCTTTACAGCAGCGCTGATAGGAACCTCGCAATGCAAATACAGCCATTACACTACACAAATATAGCCACTGTCCTAAACAGCCACCTACAACCTAAAGGTTTTCTATGTAATGATAATAGTGAAATAGTTGTAAATCTGAGAAGACAAGTGGTCTTTAAAAGACAAGTTTCCTTTTCGGAAAACAACAAGAAACATCAGCATGTGTTAAAAATGTGCTTAGATTTTTAGGACAAAATGTGGCTAACATATGGGCAACAATACCACTGCTATTCCAGTAATGTTATCACCATGGCAACATGCCTGCATGCTGTCACTTGCCATATATCATCACTGATTACACCAATTTTTTGTTTCAATGCCGACATGTAAATGTAGTTACTTGAAAGCGGAGGTCCGTTATGGTGACAAAACCATGTTGTTATCAGATATAACAACACAGATAGAACACTTTTATACCAATCAGACTGGGTGAGTAGGGTATTACTTGGAGGGGCGAGACTCCAAGTGGACTATAGCTTCAAATGAAAGGGTACAACACAGTGCTTTGCTATTGGTTGTCAAGTCCAGGGGGTTTGGTTTTGCTGCTGGCTGGTAGGAGAAGAGAATTAACCTGCAAATTAAATAAAAAAAAAAAGATCTTGTTCACTGTGTAAAAGTGAAGTGCATATGAATTTATGTGAATACTGAAATGAGCTCTTATTTTGTCAGTGTTTTTGATCAGTGAACTTTTACAACAACTGAAACTAACAGCGATCTGCACAGATTCCCTTGCTTTCAGATCCATATGAAGTGCAATAATTAATTATTTATAGAACGTGGTCTGAGCTTTTGGGTCAATGAATGCTAGTGACACAGATTTGCTTCTACTTTCATGCACTCAGCAAACAAACAAGAAACCATTTTCACATTATTAAATTGAATTAAATAAAATGATTAGCCTCAGTGAACAAAGCCATTCTGCTCATTTTGATCATTTAGTTTGTGTATTTGATTATAATGATATATTTATAAGAGACCATAACCCTTTTTTTTATTTTAAGTGGCTTTATTGTGAAGCCTAGCACTTACTGAGATGTCTTGTTTTTCACTTGGATTTTGTTAGTTGCGATGTCACATTAAATAAGGAAAAGATATCATATAACTCATTTTAGGCAAACAGACAAATATATATATTGTATAAAGATGTTGTTTAGATGAAAAACAAAGATGAAAAGAGTTTTTAACAACTTGAGCACAAAATGTCATAAAGCATATGGAACTGCTAAAGTAAATCTTATTTACATACATTTGTACTAGACCAGGGGTCGGCAACACGCGGCTCTTTTACTGCCCTGTTGTGGATCTACAGCAAAATTAGATTTTAGCTAAATATAAAATAATCTTCCTTTGCAATAAAATAAAGCTCTGCTGATCATTCAACACAGTTTTAACATGGTTTAAATGATCTTAAACACTGGAGTTATAACTGCTAATTCACCCTTTAACACTGAAGACTGGTGTGCAGACTGCATGTCACATGGCAACGCAGACAACAATCTGCCCTAGCTATTAGCTAAAGAAAAGGCAAAGAGAAAGATTTAAGACGTACATCAATAATTTGGAGACGAATGGACTTGACTATAATCAGTCAGCTGGTTTTCCTGATATGTTTAATCTGCAACAAGAAACTGTCAAACACTAAAAAAAGTCACAAAGCTGAAGTCTGGTGCCTGAGGTACCAGGACATAACTACTGCACCATTTAAGGTGGAACAGGAAAGTCTGAAAGAGAAGCTGGCAAATGAGAAGTTGACTTCAGCCTTGTAAAAAGCTGAATGTTGAGACATGTTTTATAAGTAACTATTCTACTTTTAAGGAAAAGTTGCTCAGCTGCTATATCTGAGCTAAAGCTTAAAGCAAAGCAAGTCTGCATTTTTGTTTATATTATATATTTCTTTAGCCTATACTAGTACATTACCATATACTGAGACATATTTACAGCCAAGATGGTAAAACGGACATAAAATGTTGTGGTTCCTAAGGTGATTTGATTTTTGTTGAAAGGATTAAACAGCTCTTTATAACATTTCGGTTGCCGACCCCTGAACTAAACTAATAATAAGCATTTAACAGAACACAAACCCACTTGCAGTAAAGACCAACCTGTTTGGAGTTCAGACCCTCAAATTTGGCCTTGGTCCAGCCTGCATGAATACATACTTGCATACATACAAACTTTGTCATCTTATTCCGTATTATTTAAAAATTGGAAATAATCTGTTTAGTTAGCTTGCATGTTACCCAAAAAAGTGAACTTAGAGCACAGTAGCTAAATGTTTAACAGCGCTGCTAATTAGGATTGAAGAACTGCTTAGCATTAGCTTAGCATGATAACAGCTCTCTTCACCATCATGTTCATTCCTTGCTGACTAAATCACTAACAAAATTTTAGATGATAATGATTCAAATGAAGGGACAGGAAGGTCAAATGAAATCTGTTCTGTTGTGCTTGGATTTGTATCTGTTGTGCTTGTATACTGGCTAATTTAACATAAGCTTAGCGATCAGGCTACAGAACCAAAAAGTGCCAAACACTGCAGTACCAGTTTGATTCTGACTAACTGCTCATCTGCAAAAAATGTGTAGATAAAAAGCCAAGTGACTAGTGTTGGAATGACAGTCAAAATCAAACTTCAAATTCATTCAAATTCATTTATAACTCAACCCGCTGGCCGTGAAGGATTCTAGTGGCCCGAGGGCCTGAACTCAGGGGGATGCAGTAATTCGTAGTAGGCCAGTAGAGACATATAAACAAAAACACCGCAGTCACAGGCTAATTAAACGTAATCAGTTTGAGACAATGCAGCCGCGGATGTGCAGTGCAGTTAGCCAGAGACTGATAGGTTCCTCACAGCGTTTCTCCTACCTTGTTTGGTGCAAACCAATCAAGATTTTTCCTTTAATACGCTCTGTTCTAATGTGTGTGAATGCTCCACCTGTATTCAGGTCTAAAACAAACAGATGAAACCCGCTGGTCTCTGTCTGCTTCCAACCAAACCAGAAGAGCTGGCTTTCCTCTATTTCTACTAGCACTTCAGCACTGTACCATCAATATAATCTGCCTATTTTAACGACTGACTTAATGCTCTAATGTCATTCCTGCAGTTTGAACTGCAGCTGATAAAAACGACAGACGAGCCATAAAATAAAAGTCAAGATCTGTGTTTTCTGGCTGAGCATCAGTGACCTGAGTAGTTAAACTCAACTTGATAAACTAATGACAAAGAAGCAGAGTAAGGTTTACTTTTATGGTTGATTGAAGCGACGCTGATCGAAAAGTGTGAGCGGAGTGAGGTTTATTTCAAATGAGGCACTAAAACCCTCAAAACTAAAGAGACTCCAGACCAAACAGTTACTCCTGTGGAAGCCACAAGAGTGTTTTCAGTGAAAATGCAATGGACTACAGCAACAAATCACAGTCCACATCTACATCTACCTTTTTTTTCTTCTTCCCCTTTTCTGATATCTCTACATACTTTTTTAAAAAACGTCATGTTTTTAACATAACTGCAAATTTTGTTTTTAAGTGATTGAAGTGAAATGGAAGATCTGATGTTTATCAAGCGCTCATTCAAATGTTTTCAGTGTGAGCACAAAACAAAACTAATAAAAAAAGATTTTAGATCTTCTGCTATCCTTTACATTCATAAACACGTGGGCCTTAGGGGTGAAAAAGCTTGAGAGCCCCTGATTTAGAGGATGTCTGAGAGCACGAAGTAGAGAGACTGGTGTTGGAGTGACAGAAAGCACAAATCAAACCCAAATAGCACCCTTTTAGAGAATATTTGAGAGCGCAAAATCAAGTGACTGCTGTTGGAGTGAAAGCTGAAATCATACATCTTCTATGGTGTGCTCTTGCTGAGCTGCTTATCATGCTTAGTTTTTCCAAGGTTTTTCCTGGCTCTGTTTTTTCCTATCTTTCTATCAGCACCAACTATCAGTGAGCTTCCAGACCATCAATCAGTGTGTGCATCAAGATGTAAATAAGTGGATTGTGTTTATTGGGACATTCAGCCATGGAATAGAAATCTAACATGTTATAATTTTGAAATACCTTTCATTTATTTTTAAATCCCTGAATTCTTTTTTAATACCATATGTCTTCTCACTATTATACCACCCAACCCTCTCTGTGTGCCGTCTTCCACCCTTCTCCCAACCCTACCCCTCCTCTCCTTTCTCCCGCCATCTTTCTGTCCACCCCTCCCTCACTCTATCCTCACACACCCTACCATCATCACTCGTCCAAGGCCCACACCTAGAGATAGGGTGCGATAAAGAAGCAGGAGCTGTCACTAAGAAGCACACAACCTCCAGCTGACAGCTGAGCTGTGCGCCCTCCTTCCTCACCTTTCAGGCCTGTAAACCACAGCAGAAAACCACTCCTGACAGCCTGGACTACAGAAACAGGCAATGAGAAAGAAACACAGCCCAAGGAATATGCATGAAGGTATAATATTAATGTTGAAGAGTATGAGCTTCAAGGTTGCAGTGTAAACGATAGTTCAGGCAAACATCAAATTAACACAGTTTTCCAACTTACTCCAAATGTAGTCCGTCAGCCGGACATGTTTTGGGTCCAAAATTTGCCTCTTTATTTTCACACTGGAGCTGTGAAGCTAACAAGTGACAAAAACCTATGGGCACGTTTTAGCATCATGCATTAATGCACAAAAGGTACAAACAAAATTTAGATGTCAAAATAGTGCTAACTACAGATTTAGAGATAGTTTAATTTGATCAATTTTAGGTATGTTAAACATGCCTCGTCTGCTTAAGTTCATTTATATGAAATATGTTTTTAGCCAAAGGATGTGGCTGACATTGCTGTGATTTCCTGAAAAAGATAGTGGCTCATAAGAGTGTCAGGTGTGATTTTTCTGATTGTTTTTAGCAACACAGACACTAAAAAGCTGAATAGTGACAATTTAGCTTCTGAAAATATATTAAGATGAAAGTTTGACTAAACATAGCCCACCCTATTCAAACCCCACCAGGAATTCAAACAGTACAGAGAACATTCGCGTAATCATCTCAATGACGATGCGAGGTGATTATGGCAGATTCCGCACCTGAATCAGAACAAATGATTATTGCTGGAGCAGGTGGTAAACAAACCTGCATCCGCATTGCCAAGCCATAAAGATGTTTATGGTCTGTCTGTCGAGCAGGGGAGCTCTAATGGGGAGTGAGTTATGGCAATAATAACTTGTCTCTTCATAATCAGGTAATCAATTCAATCTTCTGCCAATTGTCTGAGACGAGTGCTCCATGCTTGTTCCCAAAGGGGCGTAATTGAAGATTTTTGCCATTATTGACTTATGCAGAGTAAACACCTGTGCAGTTATCTTTTTGTTATCTTTTGCGTGCCCAAGCACTTCAATGGACGAACTTAGTGTGCATGGGCCCACAGTAAAGGTGCCATTAGGCTTTTGCACATCTCCTTGCAGTGCTGTGAAACTGCAGCCCCTGAGTATGTAATCACGCTAATGTGTGATTAAGACAGAATAATCATATTGAACACAACTCGGTGTAGTGATTAGGCTATAAGTAGGGTTTATTAGAAGAGGTTTGGGTGGATATTGAACTGCAAGGATCTGGCTTAAGAAATACAATATTGCATTGACAAAGTTAAAAACTTAACAAGGCCATTAAAGACAGAAAACCACTGTCGGAAGTGATAGTGACTAAACTGCTTTAGTGACCTAGAAAAGAGGGCTAATGTCCAGCAATACCCTGAGTGAATACTTGTGGTAGAGACTGTGGTCTGGGAAAGGGGTCAGACCCCTTATACTCAGTGAAAAGTGCAGGGCCTAGAAATATTCATTTTATCCATCTACACCAGCAATGCTGCTTTTTACTAAGAGTTCTCTGATTTCTCAGATCCGTTTTGGCCCAAGTTTAAATTTCACTTGTTTTATTACAGTGTGTACAGTATGTTGGCCAGCATTTACACCGTTGTCACCTGCTGTCTCTCCTAATTTATGCTTTCTTCCTATTTGTTATGACCTTATATTTTTTCTGGCACACTAGAGTCACTCAGTCCAAGGCTGTCTAGATCCACAGAGACTGTATCAAAGATTATCCAGGCTAAGGTTTGGAATGCTTTTCAGAGGTGCTGACTGATGAATAACTTCATCATTTTAGAATTTAAACGTAGCTTTGTAGAGCTTCTATTTGGCGTTTAGGAAATTATTTAAGGCTAAGATATTATCAACAGGAGGTGGGGATGAAGCTACAGTCAAGTTCAGACAATTTTATGGGCTACAGTCAGGTTCAGAATTTTGTTGGGCTATAGTCGGAATCTGACAAAATGTTATTGAGCTACAACTGGGTTCAGAAAGATTTTTATCAGGCTAGTTGAGTTCGGAGACAATTCTGTCTGGCTATAGACAAGTTCATGCAGAACTTTGTTGGGCTACAGTCAGGCTCAAAGTTTTGTTATGCAATAGTCAGGTCCAAAATTTTGTTGAGCCACAGTCAGGTCAAGAATTTTGTGGTGCTACAATCAGATTCAGAATATTCTATTTGCTAGAATGTTCAGTGCGTTATGTCCCCAGCACTATGACCGAGAAGCATTGCTGTAGACAGTCAGAGTGAACCTGTCTGCCCCACCTTGAGGTCAGCAGCACAGAGGCATCTCGGTCTCTCCTCTGAGGAAAGACAGAACTCTGGAGGAGAAGCACGGATGAGGAAGCAGATCGATCTCAGGCTTTGGCAGAATCAGCCTCTGAGGCCGTGCCAGCGAGAGGAACAGAGATTAGATCAAACCTGCAATCAAAGCTCACTGCCACTCACCCAGGATATCCAAGGCCAGTGCAGAGCTCGTAGGAAAAGAAATCAATAAGGCATGAATTGATATTAATGTTTAGTCTTAGCCAGTTCAAACGAAATCACGCTGAGGAGAGGAGACCTAATTCCAACATTAACAGCTTATATTCAAAGTGCATTAGACTCGTACTCCATCTCTAACAGAACAGCGCCAACGCTCACCATCAAAAGCAATGAAGCCAAGTATGAAAGTCTGGATCGATTTAGGATTTCAGTAAACAAGCAGATGGGTTCATCTACTAAAAACTAGTGTGGGCCAGTGTGAAAGATGAAAGCATATTCTGACAAAGAAGCACTAACCTCTAAGCTCTAAGCTAGATAGAAACTGGACCAAACCGAGACTAAAAGACTAGCCCATAGTGTAATTTAAATACACATCAGAATAGTCTGACTTAAATTTGTTGCTGTCCCACTTTAAGTATAGCAGAAAGTTGTCCTAAATGTCATAAACACTGAGAGACAAGGGGGTGATCAAATTCTGTGTTTACATTTTGACAAAATGTCATAACGTAAATGCATTCATGCATTTGGCAGATGCTCTTATACAGAATGTCTTACAAATTAATGTAAAATAGACATTCTGTGTTTTTGAATAGCAGCAAAGGAAAATTCTGCCACCACAAATTGCAAAGGAGCACACACCATGATCGACTTTGGCTGAGCTGCTTCTTTTGGAAACACAGACACTGAACGCTCCTAGGTAAAGTCCAGTTTCTGCAAGGAACACTTTTGTGACGGTCATGGTGTCTGGTAATAATTGCTGCACAAGTGGTCAAAATGACATTTTTTGGTGTTAAATGTTGCACTTGTCTACACTGTGTCATCACTTATCAGTCGAACGTACCTAAGGTTTCACAGCTTCTTCCCCTGGGTTTTTAACCAGAGCTCATAACCTTTTAGCTCATAACTATTGGACTACATTTCTGTGCAAGACCATTAGAGCCAAGTATGAGTCAAGACTGAGTACTAGTGTTACCCATCACTCCTGTTCTGAGACCTACTTGGACTCCATCTCCCAGAACCCTCTGGGGGATCACGTGACTCCTGACCCTTCCACACGCTCCAGTCATCACACACAGTCTCCTGAGTACTAATGTTTTTTACCTGTCTTTTGTAGTAAGTGTTAGTATAAAGCCCAGGCTTTTAGAGTTAGAGTTTGTGAGGTATTGCGTCTCTCAGAGAGCTACTGAGTGTTTCTTGATATTGTGTTTTCAGATTCTGACCATTTTGCCTGTTTTTCGAATTTGTCTTTTTGCCTGACCCTTTTGGCTGATTGCCATTTGATATGTTTGTCTTTTCGTGCTGGTTGTCTTTTTTGAATACGACCTACGCCTGTGTACTGACTACAACTCTGGATTCTGATTCACACAGTAAAGCCTCTTTTTGCCTTATCACCCGTGAGTGTCAGAATCATTCTGACACGTTACACCTGGACTTGTCGAGTCTGAGTCAAGATCTTGTAGCAGTCAAATCTGGGTCAAGAAAGAGGCCAAGAGTGGCTGAGACCGAGACAAGATTTTGTTCAGAATATAAAAATCTTGCATATAACATGATACCCATATGTTTCGTATCAAAACGCTGTTATCTTTGTCGCTACTTTCCAAAACTGCTGCAACAACTTCAGCCGCTGAAAACACCATTTCAGATATTTCTCAGATGTTGACTGAATGAAGAATGAAGGGTTTCAGATGTGATGAGTCAATCCTTAGTGATTTCCTGAGTGTCCATTGGTCAGCTTTACACAAATTGTCAACTTACAAACAAATTCACCAACTACACACAGTGAGAGGCAGATGACTTGTATCTCAACCTTCATAGCTTCATAACTCTGGATATGTGTCACGCATAATTTCGTGTTCAGGTGGAATTGAAAGCGGACTCTACAGATTCAGGAAATGTTCGAACCGTATTTCTATGCAGTGTTAACTTATTAAAAATAGTTCAACACGTATAGAAACATCTAATTTAATGTGCGGTAACATTCATAGACCCCGAATGGTTAACTTATGCCGCTAGTCTAGCCTTTGGCTACATGTAAACAACTAAATACTTTCAGTAACACATGGCATTGTTGTAATTGTGGAAATGGTGGTTGTTTTTAGATTTTATATAGTTAATAAAAAAAATAATGTTTACATAGTTAAAATAATGATTTAATTTAACGTCACACAACAGCTAAACGTCCTTAGCTAGACATAAGAAGTACCTCAGGACATCATGGCAGAGGCTGCTAAAAGACCAAGACAAGACAAGAGACCAGACGAGAGTAAATCTTGGACTGGCTTTTATTCTTCGGGGAGAGCTGAAACATTGCAAGGCAATGTTATTTATGAAAATTTGTAATGTAGGTTGTAACCATATCTGTGTCGTCACTGTTTCATGGAGTTTTGTAGTTTTTCCGGATGTCATCTAAGTCACTCATTTCAGACTAGCATGCAAAGAAACAAATTCATCTCCGGCAAAAAGTTCAGTCTTTGTCAGTCTCATGCCAAATAAGCCTTGCAAGTTTGCAACCTCCTATAATGAAATCATGTAATATTACTCTACCTACATAGGTCTTTCTCTTCTGATGGGGGCTTTGCAGGTGTTGTGCCGACTTCCATCTTAGCGGTAGAATCCGATTCTCTTCTGCATGCAAACACATCATGCAGGCTTGTAGATGCTACAGATTACACTGATGATTTTGATTATTTACACTTTGAAACAAGTGAAATGGAGAGTCTCTAGCATCCATATCCATATGCCTATGTATCCTTCAGTACAACAAATACACATAAAGGGGGCTCACAACACAACTTGTACTTACAACAATGAACAATGTTTTTATTAGCGCCAACATTTACTAACATCAGCATGTAAAAAGCAGTATGTGTCCAGATATATCTTGTACAGTCTGTCCAATCTCAGTCTGGACTTCACTTACTAAGCTTACTGTTTAAGACCACCAGCTCTGATTAGTGGTCTTAAATAGACTAAAAACCTTGACCACGTCACCCCACTGCTGCGCTCCCTTCACTGTCTTCCTGTAGCTGCACGCATCAGATTTAAAACCCTAATGCTTGCCTACAAAACCAAAAATGGACCAGCCCCTACCTACTTGATGGCAATGGTGAAATCTCGAACTGTACCACGAGCCCTTCGAGCTTCGAGTACAGCTTAGCTTGAACTGCCATCCTTCAAGGCACGTGGAAGACAAGCATCAAGACTGTTCCCTGTACTGGCACCCAGGTGGTGGAAAAGACTCCCACTGGCTGTCTGTACAGTGGAGTCTCTCGCTGCCGTCAAACGTCTCTTTACACAACACTTAAATGAGCACTGAATTAAGTATTGATTGTAATCTATTGTGCTGCAATTATGCATTGTATTGTATTGTATTGTACTGCACTGTTCTGTGTTTAACTCTGTTCCTTTTTCTCTGGGTATCAACAGTGACTTGTTTCTAGCAGTATCTGAGCTCAGGACTGGCTTTCTCTCTAACCTATTGGTAACTAGCAAAGATATTTTCTCTACATAGACAAAGCACTTCTTATAAGTCACTCTGGATAAGAGCATCTGCTAAATGCTATAAATGTAAAATGTGCATGTAAATGTTGTTACTTATGCATCACTACCTTCAATTATGTGCTAATGGTGTCAATATTCCATTTTCTGATTGGTTTACATTACTGAACTGATACTCACTCATACCTGACCCAGCCAATACGAAGACAGGATCCTCTTACCCACCAGCACAGGAAATTCCATTTACAGCGGGAAGTGTGCTTGACCACTTTAACTTATTTCCTTTCAGTCGCTCACATCTATCAAGCAGTTGTGAAAATGGCCCCAGCCTATACAGCTGGCTGATGGATCGAGCAGCAGACTGTAGTTGGCAGCTTACAGATCCAACTGCTAGCAGGCACTGCCTATACAAACGACGCCTTCCCTGCCTGTCATGTAAGCTTGATTAAAACACTGAAAAACATCTCAGATTGTAAACATTAAAATATGATCACTAATGTGTCTAACTGTGTTTCTGGAGCAGAAGATTCCTGCTTGAAAACTCAACTCAACCCTCACTGAGCCAAAGGGGTGTCTGTGAAGTTTCTGTGGATACAGCTTTATATGCTGGTACCTTGCTTCAGGGCCTTTTGCTGGAGGACTGCTGCAGGGCCAGAGCAGGATGATTCTGGCCTTTGCAATCATCTCATTTTTAGGCTGTTTAATAGATGAGGCCGACTGGAAGTATGGTACAAATACTCTTTGGCATAAAAAAAAGCATTCGAGTCCTTCTACCATGCACTACAAAAAGAGAGAGCTGGAGAGAGAGTGGAAGGAATAAGAGGAGTACTTCTATAATTCTTGCTCTCTTTCTGTCTCTCTATCTCGCTAAGCACAGTGGTGGTGGGACTCAAACTTTCCTTTCGAGAGTGAATGGTAAACATACTCAAAATAAACTAACTCAAACAAATTCTGTCTCTCAATTTCTTTGTCTTTCACCCTCTAAAGGGAATGGTGACAGAGAGAGAGAATGATGGAAGGAAGAGAAAGACAGAGGGAGACACATCTAGTAGAGTAGTAGAGTCTCTCTACTTTTCACTTTAGAGAGACAGAGAGAGAGAGTGAGAGAGAGAGAGAGAGTGAGAGAGAGAGAGAGAGTGAGACAGAGAGAGAGAGAGTGGTAGAGGAACTCAAACATTCTTCGCAACAGTAAAAAGTCCAAAGTGAATAGTGACAGTGTGTGAAAAACACCCTGTTATGTGTGGGGGTCCCATATTGGCTGGGTTGTGCACTAACACACTCAGCACAGAGGTGCTGATGTTTCAGTGGCACAGGGTAAACAAAATGTTTGGTTTTGGTAATGCTTTTCTCTAACTTGGTATTGTGGCCTTCTTCACATTAATCTAGATCTTGTACATCCCATTAAGCTAGTCTATATGTTACTAACATATATATATATATATATATATATATATATATATATATATATATATATATATATATATATATATATATATATATATATAATCATAATAATCATAATAATTTTATATTCAGGGACCTCCAGAATTTGGTTCAGGGGTCCAAGAGGTTCATTAGGACCCCATATTTCACACCATTGTGACAAAGAGAGAGAATAAAAATGGGAGAGTGAGAGACATGCCCAAGAGTCCCTCTGTTTTTCACTTTACAGAGAGAGAGAGAGAGAGAGAAAAGAGAACAAGAGGAAGACGTGGTTGAGTCATCTCTACCATTCAACTTAGCACTCTAAAGAAAGAGTGAATAAGCTTGTAAGAGAGAGAGAGAAAAAAAGAGATACTCAGTAAAAGAGAGGCAGGCACATTTAAGAGTTTCTCTACCATTCACTTTAGAGAGGCAATGTGAGAAAGAGAGAAAGGGTTAAAGAAGAGCCCCTGTGCTATTTACTTTAGAAAGAGAAAACAGAGTGAGAGTGAGGAAAGAAAGAACGAAAGAGAGAGAGAGAGAAAGAGAAAATGAACTCCACAATTTGTTTTAGCATTTTACAGAGAGTGAGAGAATGTGTGTTATGTGTGAGAGAGACAGGGAGGCAAAGAGACCTAGAGAGTAAGTACTGGAGAGTGAGAGACAGACAGAGAGAAGTTTAAGAAGAGCCCCTCTACCATTCATTTAGGAAGGGGAGGGGGTTAAAATGGTATTTTAAGAATACATAATGAACATTCTGAGCTTTTGTATTTTATGTAAATTATCTATTTTTTTCTCTGACATCAACCATTGAATCTAACAATTGTTTGGCTAGTGGAAGATTCAGCCTTGAGCTTCTAGAATGGTAAAGCACTTCTGTGAGCTCTGACTCAACATATTCAAGTCTCCATTCATAAAAGGAATTCCAATCATTTGAATTTTCATCACCATTGTTGCTGTGGCCTATTCAGACTACATGCCAGAACAATATGCTACTCCAAACTCCTGCATGACAGAAGGAGCAAAGAACAGAATAGCTTTGGGCAGGTTACACAACAGAATCTAAAAAATGCTTATTGCACTTTATATTCAATTACTACAAATTTCTCCAGAGTAATCTAAAGAAAGCTAAAACATTCCTCACACCACAGTGAAGGATAACATCACAGCATAGACAGTCAGAGCGCACTTGCAGGTTTCCTACAGGTTTTCAGACTGTTGAATAATACAACATGCTTTTGTGATGTAGGCAAAACAGCACACTGAGGTTCATACAAGCCTTGAGGTGGTCCTTGAGCTGTCCTCTCAGGGCAGGTCAGACATGTAGGTTGCTTGGTAACTCAATGCACAATGCATGGAGCCATATGGTGTTTTGACATATGAAAAATTATGCCCTGAAGCAGTTTCTCAGGGCTTTGGCCGATATTCTACAGAATGAGCCTCACAACGTTGACAACAATCTGTTGGGGCCAAGATTAGCTCCAAACAGTCTTCAAGTGAGGATAGTTTGCTTCTTTTTGGCAATAATTACACTCTCAATTCTAAAGCCCAAGACCATGTGCTGTGGTCTTGTTTTGAAACCTTCTCCTTTACACAGATGTGTGATCCAACATGGAATGAGTATATAACAGTATAAAAATACACCAATCAGGCATAACATTATGTCCTTGTTTCTACGCTCATTGTCCATTTTATCAGCTTTACTATATATGATGTGGTGGTGACGTGTTATGTGTGTGTACTGGTACATTTACAGTAGTGCTGCTGGAGTTTTTAAACACTGTGTCCATTTACTGACCACTCTATTAGACAGTCCTACCTTGTCAGTCCACCTTGTAGATGTAAAGTCAGAGACGACAGCTCATCTGCTGCACAATTTGTGTTGGGCATCCTCTAGTCCTTCATCAGTGGTCACAGGGTGCTGTTGGCTGCATATTTTTGGTGGACTATTCTCAGTCCAGCAGTGACTGTTTATGAAGAAAAAAAGTTTTTTTTTGCGAATGTGAAGAAAATGATTTTGCCACTATCAATGTTTTGTCTTAAAACTCAGAAAAGACGTGCAGGCTTACTGGTTGTTTTGGATAGTAAATTAAATGGCTATACTGGCCTTTTATCATGGCCCCTAGTTGCCATCACCACCACTGTCAAGAAAATAAATATGGCAAGTAAGTTACTCACTACTAACCATTTCAGTGAGAGTCCACTTTAAGATCCAATTCAACCAGTGAAATTGTATGTCCTCTGTAATGTGCTGAAAATGGTAAAATAGTGGTACATTTGAACAAATCGGTTTTCTTGTGGGACTATTCTGCCTCACAAACAGCTTTTAGAGAGCTTTTAGACACTGATGTCTGTTTACTAACAACACCTCTGGAAACAATTCTGCCTGCAAATAAATCTGGACTTTGACTAGGCCAATCCTCAACCCTCAATTTCTTCCTTTTTAGCCATTCCCTGGTGGATCTACCTGTACATTTGGGATCTTAATCCTGTTGGAAGTTTCACTTCATCCGCTTCAACTTTCTGGGAAATGGCCTCACATTCTCCCAAAGCACTCTCTGGTATGAAAGTGAATTCACAGCCGATTCTACAAGCTTGCCAAGCTCTGATGTAGCAAAGCAGCCACAAACTGTAACATTTTCATCACCATGCATTCCAGATGGTATGAGGCACTCTGATCAAATACAGACTTTGGTTTTCATCAAACATGGCTTCTGGTACTGTAGCCAAACTGCTCTATCTTTGACTCGTCTGTCCACCATCCATGTTCTTTTCAGACAGCAAATGCTTCCTCCTCGTGCTCCTTTCGTGCAGGTCACATTTGTGCAATCTAGTTCTAATAGAAGGTGAATGCACCTTGACATCTGTTGTTAAAATGGGGTTCTTAAAGACTTCTTGTAGCATCTTACTGTCTGCTCGTGGGTTAAAATATGCTAAGGCAGCCTGGTCTGGACATGCTTGCAGTGGTTTTAAATCTTCTCTACTTGTAGAAGATCTTCTGCATAGCAGAGGGATTGATTTCTAATATTTTGGAAGCTCTTCTCAAAGCCTTTCCTTGACTCAAAGACATCTTCAACCTTCTTTCTGAGGGCCTCAGAGAGCTCTTTTGATCTTGGCATGATGATACTACACACTCCAACAGCAAAAAACAAACCAGACCAGTTATCTGAGGTTTAAATAAGACAAGTTCCTCCAATTTATTCTCTAACATTGTTTTAATTACTAGCACCTGATGAGATGCACCTGATTTCAAGTTGACACACACACACACACACACACACACACAAACACACACACACACACACACATATATATCGTGAGTCAATGGAACCAGAGTTTTTTCCAAGTCATTTTGGGACATTTAGCAGCAATATATATATATATATATATATATATATATATATATATATATATATATATATATATATCAAAAGCAAACATTTCTGTTTATTTCAATTATATAAAGGGTGACAAAAATGCTAATTTTAGGTGAAGACTGGATATCTATATTTGCAAATATGCTGAAAAAGTCTAAACTTTTCACGGAGTAGACTTACTTCTTCACATCACTGGAAGGGTGTCTGGTTATTCTAGAGATTAAATAAAAAGGCTACAGTTGTGCTGAACACATGGTGACCTATGATTACCACCTTTGCAAAGAAATTTCAGAAAGTTTCTCTAACCGCTTTACATCAAACTACCCTGAATTACTTACATCTCAATGACAGAATTATGTCAATTTTTTAGAAAAATTTGTGGAGCTCAACTTTAAGGACCATCTTGTAGCTTTGCAGCTACATGTCCATTGTTTGTTCCATGGGTGACTAAAATTTAGCTGGACAGTGCAGTGACCCCAATTCACTGAGAGCAGTATGCAACAGCTTTGTGAAAAAGATATGAGCATTGAGAAAATCATCAAACTTAAAGTCATAAAATAAGCTGTTACATAAGTTTTAACGTTTGCCAGTGTCAGTACCTCGAAAAACAGATGCAGTCGATGTTGCCAAAGATGTTGTCCACTGGCTTGAAAAGTAGCTGCTGCTTTTTCGGGATCCCGAGAGCAAGTGTATTAATATTCCTATCGTGATCTTGCATAGTGCTTTGAAGCATTTAGAAACTAAGTATTCCTCATTCGTTCTTCCCAGGGGAAGCTCTTGAGATGAAAGGTAATGTCTGGCCTGGTCAACAGATTTTAAAGCACTGATGTATGCATCCCTTTGAAAATCAATCTCATTTTCCTCAAGAGAGCTAACCGCTTTGATATTCCTATTTGTCATTGTTAAGTTGAAGATATTTCTTTACGTGGGATATGGGCACTGTTTACAAAAGGTGACACTTACCATATTTTACATTTACTGAAGCTGTCATTAATTAAAATGGTTAACATTTGTTCAAAACACAATTTCAAGACTCAGGTTACCAAGTGTTTTACCCTTGAAAGAAAAAGCAACTTTTATGCTTTGTATAGCTGAGATCTTGACTGGACCGCTCTCTCTCGCTCTGATCAAGGATAAATGATGCTATATCCACACGTTTAGAAAGAAGCATAAATCATAACAGGGTTTTGTTGCAATACCTGAGTTTTCTGTAGGCTGAAATGATGATTACATTGCTTAGAGTATGAGTTCAGAAGCAAATCTTCTTAATATGACAGTGCATTTTCCCTCTTGAGTTGCACACAGAAATATATATATATATGTGTGTGGAATGAAATTAGCAGTGAGAGCTGATAATGAGGAAGCGAAAACATTCTGTCTGAAAAAGAAATTATCACCCTAGCTGTCTGCTGTTTTTTTCTCACTCTCTCTCTTAGACACAATCTCACAAACACACACACACACACACACACACACCATAAATTTATAGCAGGTGTACAATGGAAGACGAAGCTATCTTTTTCTTTTTTATTCTCAAGACAGAACATACAGAGCTTCAGTCTTGAGCTTGTGAATGCAGGTCTTTCACTTTCACACTCCAGGCACAATCATTTTGGACTTCTTCTATTCATCTGCTCACAAATGCCTTCTTTTGTAGCTACTGTTGGACAAACTTTACAGAATGTTTGCAAAAATCTCATTTCAGCTAATTAGAGGTTGTAGTGCACAACTGACTACAACTTCTGTTTTCTATGCATGTGAAAATCGCTAATTTTGGTGCAGTTTATTTGTTCATTAGGGATAAATATCTGAGCAGAAAAGTCACCTGCTTCACTTTTAACGCTGCCATCTGGCTCACTGAATGTTGTAGCCTACCTCACTAGCTGAAATCACTGTAAATGATGGAGAGACACAAATAGGGCTGGGAGCCAATCCAAAAATGATCAGATACTTCGATTCCAGACTTTTGGGAACTCCAAGTCTTTGGACTTGATTCCACTCAGATATTCTGCTGTCACTGTCTGGACAGCCTGTCTGAAAAATCCATCTTTCTACAAAACAAACTTCAATAGACCGGCTGTAGTTTACTTCAAGTGGAAATCAAAGTAAAATTGGAAATATGCCTCAAAAAGTGTCTTACAATCAACATCCCAGCTAGAAATGTTTTGTTCTAAAGTTTTTTGTTCCTAGAATGTTATTCTGGGAGCATTCCCAAGTATCAATGTGTGGCCCTGAAAACATCCTTAAAAAATCTGAATGTTGCATTTAAAATGTCTTAGTTAACATGTAACTGTATAACCTTATTTGAAATGCTAAACATCCTTAAAATGTTTTTGGAACATTAGATTAAAAGGTTTACTTTAAACATTACTAGAACTTGTATGAAATGGTTGCCAAAATTAGAAACAGTATATCAGTGGTAAAAAAACAGAAGCCTCACAGATACATTCCGTTTTGCTAGTCAAGCTGTATTGCGTTTGCGCAATAGGAGCCGCACCTGTTCAAAGGGGCATGTATCGGCTTCTGGTTGCTAATCCCTTTGAGTAATGTTGCAGGAATTGTACTATGTGATTTTCCACTGATCCCAGGTGTAGCTGATTGAGTGAGACATGTTTGTAGTTCAAATTTGCACTTTTTTTATCTTAGAATTGGTGTTTTATTTTAAAGAAACAACATGGGCTATTTGGGTGACTACTCACTTCTAGTGTATGTTACAAACCTTAACCCAGTAGCTTCAGTTCTAAACTAAAGAAGCAAAATTTGGGCTCCAAACATGTCTTGGCTGATCAGGCACATTTGGAGAAAGCAGGAAATTGGGTAAATCACCTTGAAATTACTTTCAATTCTTGTCTAAATGGCTTATGTCGTGATTTTTGCGAACTCAGTTCCACAATTTCTGAAATCAAAAAGCCCTTTAGACAAACAGAAGTAGAAATCTTTCAATTTCAACAAAACAACTTTTTTTGTTTAGATTTATAAAATACAATTTCTTTAGATTAAAGGGTATTTCATTCATCATTCTGTAAAGCTTGTCCAACGGTAGCCATAAAACTATTTGTGTGTTGAGCATGGCTAAATGAATTGGTCCCTTTAAGTGGCATAACTAGGATCTTTTGGTCCCGAGTGCAAAAACGGTAATGCCTCCCATATGAAAATTACTTTGAATTAATAAAAAAGAAGAATGTAAATGAAAAAATGGAACATGCATGTTATATCTGTCATGTCTCAAATGGAGTTGATGCTTTCAAGTCACACCTCTCACTCACTTGCATACAACAGTACATTTATTAGACTTCCTATTTTGATTGCTATGTATAATTTGCCAGTAAAGCTATTAACTGTGTAGGTTAAGAGAATGCAGTTAGAAAAGTACAGGTTTGGTTCCTGACTTTTTGCTGCACTCCAGTCATCCATTCCATTAGCAACACAACTGTATACATTTAATGAAGGATCGATTAGATCAAATAGGTATTGAATGGTAACCAAAATATTAGTAAGAGAACTTGGGAAATGGTTAAACTAACACATATCATATGGATTTCTTATTTGTATTTATTCTAATGTTAGTGATTTTGGAAAAATGAACACTTGCTGCCCAGATAAATGACACTCTTTTCCTCTCAGCTCCACTTCCTCTCCACTTTTTTAGCCATCGTGCAAAGCTGACTGGCTAAGCTAGCTCACCAGATAGTTCTACTACACCTCTCTGATCTTACACTGTTTATTATGCGTATGTGCTTGAAATAGACCAACTGCATGAGTGATTAGGGGGCAGAGAGGCAGGGGAGGGTTTTGTTTGCATGTTAAAGGATGTAGCTGTGCTCTGCTCTAGTTTACCTCATTTAAGTGCATCTGGCCTTTACCATCCAACTGATAGGTGGAGAAGGGGAGGGCTCCAATAAAAAAAACTGGACCAAAATTGGACCATGGGCCAAAGCAAAACTGCTGCCCAAACCCAAGTCCAGCAAATCGAATACTATAATTTTGAAATGTGCAGTATTTACTTTATTTAGTTTATTACTGTGGCTCATAAACAACTCTGCCATTTTGGGGTTTGAAAGGGAAATGTGTCAAGTTGCAAAGATTTCTGAGCAGGTCCTGCTGCTGAAGTCGACACTGGGGTTCGCTCAAGCCCTTCTTACACGCCTCACTTCAGCTAATAAAGTAATGAAACAGTCCTACGATGGTGCTGGGGATTCCCATGCAGAGAAATGACACGACCAAGTGGAAGAGTGCTTGTTAAAACTGGTATTAAAAGAGGAGGAAGATATTTGCAATACAACTTGCTTAATTCTATAATAGAGCGTAATGAAAGAAGAGAGTAGAAATGTTCTCCAGCAATTTGTTTGGTGGTAGACCATGAAAAGACGTGATATGAAGTTCTACAGAGCCAGAAGTATGTGTCCAAGAAGCAAAGCCCTTAATTCATAAATGATGACATACAGAAGCTCACCGTCCAAGAAGTTTATGAAGCACTGCTTCAGGAATAATCAAAGTTGGCCCAAACAGTCATGCTCAAACCTCATTAGAAAACAAGACAAGCTGCCTTTCGCCTCTGGCAGATTGAGGGGCCTACCGGCACGCTGTCTTGAGACAGCAGCCATCTATGAGCTGGACGCTGCCCTATCCTTAATGACCATATCTACCGGGCATGTGCACAGATGGATGGACAGACAGAGAGGGAAAAGCCAGAGGAACAGAGGCTACTGAAATAAACTATTATAACGAGCACAATCGGGGATCCCTCGGGCCAGGCTCTGGCCGCTGCTGCTCCTGCGTGAGAACGGGAGCAAACGGGGTCAAGTGGTGACCTTGGGCTGGTGCGAAAGCACAACAGTTTAACTGCACAATTACAGCACAGACTGCAGTTTAATGTGAACTCATGTTATGCATGAGTGTGCACATAAATACACACATGCTGTAGGCTTCCATTTGTGTCTGTGGGACAGCTAAATCAATCTACAGGACAGCTAATCAAACTCTGTTTTAATTGCTGTAATTAGATTAATTATAAATTCTAATGGAATGCACATTTGCATGAGCGTGCACACAATTACACACGTACATGCACATAAACACATATTCATCTGCAATTAGCTAAACTATACTCTTAAAAATAAAGTTGCCAAAGGTTTTGGTTCCCTGAGGAACCAAAAGATACTTTCAGTACATGGCCTCTTTTTTCATTTCTTTGTTATCTTATGTTGTTTGTGTGGTTTTACATACCAAAAAACAAACAATCATAGTTAATTTCTCTATGGCCATTTTCCAATCTGTCAGCTCTGACGCTGTCAGTCTGCCTGCCTTGGACTCTGTTACCTCCATGGACTCCAATTCCCAGCATGCTCTACCTATGGACTACAGTAACTCTGCTGAGCATGTGACACTCCGGCGCTCCGGCTCGCCTTGTTTCTAATCAGTGAGATTGTCTACACCTGTGAACCTGTGTATTTAAGCCCTGTTGTTTCCTGTGTTTGGTGCTGAGTATTATCTAGCCTCTAGCTCTGTTACGACGCGTTTTCCTTGTTCTTTCCCTTTGTTATTTCTGTCCTTCGCCTGTACTTCGTTTTCTCCTTTTTTGCCTTGCCCATTGATTGCCTTTCTGTTGCCATTTTGTTTGTACTTGTCTCTACCCTTTAGCCTAGCCCCTTTACCTGGTTTTTGCTCTCCCGTGTACCGACCTTTCTTCAGTCCGACCACCCTCTGGTATGTCTATGTTGCTGCTGTTGTTGTTGTTGTTGTTTTTGACCCTGCCGGTCCCTTACGATTATCTTGTATTGCCCTATTAAATTAAACCTTGTAATATCCATCAGCGTGTGTCTCTCCTGTTACGGGCAGTCGTGACAGAATACTCAGCCATAATGGAGACAGCTGATACTGAGGCCTTACTCTCTGGCCTAACCAACCACGACCAGGTTTTAGGGCAGCACCAGCAGACGCTGGCCAGCCTCAACCAAAGTGTGGGTGAGTTAACTAACCGGCAAAACAACCAGAGCATTCAGCTCACTCAAATCTTTGCTGGTTTACAATCTCTCACCACTAATCTCCAGTCCCACTTGCATGACCAAACAGTAGGTTCTGTTTCTGTAGCCTCTGGTCACTTTTTCCCTATCTGTAAACCGGAGCCTTATGATGGTAACCCAAATAAGTGCAGTGGTTTCATTCTCCAGTGCTCGGTTTATTTTAGTAATTCCCCACCGAGTACCGACCAGTCTAAAATTGCATTTATAATCTCTTGTTTAACAGGTAAAGCATTAGACTGGGCAACTGCAAGTTGGTCGTTTCTCCAAACTCTTTCCTATTCTGACTTCCTTTGCCAACTTCGTTTAGTTTTTGACCACGCCCATGAAGGACAGTCCTGTGGGGAGCAACTTCTTTCCCTTCAACAGGGCTCTAGTTCAGTTTCTGAGTATGCCTTACGCTTCCGAACTCTAGCTGCGGGTAGCGGTTGGAATGAACCAGCTCTGCTTACCGTATTTCGTGATGGTCTTAACTCACGGGTCCAGTCTGAGCTTGCTTGCAAGGATGACGGCCTCAAACTGGACCAACTCATTTCTCTGGCTATCCGTATCGACCAATTGTTATCTCGCCGAAATCCTTCCCGTGGGAATCAACCCAATACGTCCTCTCGGTCTGTTTCTCAACCTGCTCTGCCTCTGCTTCCTTCTACTGTTCTTCCTGTTCTACCTTCTGCTTCTACTACCGAGTCACTTATGTCCTGTGATCGGACCCGTCTTACGCCGGAGGAACGCCAACGCAGATTCCTGAACCATCTGTGCCTGTACTGTGGAGGGTCCGGACATGTGAAGGCTTCCTGCGAGCTTCGTCCACCACTTTCCTCGGCATCTTCTTGGGGACAGCGCGTGGGGTTTACTCCGCGCGCTAACGCGGTCAGTGTCCCCACCAAAGGATTGCTCTCACGGGCTCTAGTTCTGGATATGTTGATTACCTACCAAACACTCTCTCTCCCTGTTCCAGCCCTAATAGATTCCGGAGCCGAGGGAAATTTCATCTGTGCCGACTTGATTCAGCGACTGGGAGTCCCTACAGAAGAACTACGCACCCCACTCCGTGCTCTCGCGCTGGATGGCAAACCCCTCGGTTGTGTCCCAATAACCCTACAGACTCTCCCTGTTACCCTCCAAGCTAGTGCACTACACTCTGAGGAGATTTCCTTTTTTGTTTTACCCTCCACTGATTTCCCCTTAGTATTAGGTTTCCCCTGGCTAGAACGTCATGATCCTGTTATTTCCTGGCATTCTCGGGAATTAGTTTCCTGGTCCCCTTATTGTTTCGAGAACTGCCTTTTCCCTGGCCACATCACTCTCTCCTCTACCACTATAGAGAGTCCCGATTCACTGAACCCTGTTGTCATCCCTCCTGAATACTCTGATTTCCTTGAAGTCTTTAGCCCCGTCAAAGCCACCAAACTCCCACCTCACCGCCCGTATGATTGTGCTATTGACTTAGTTGAGGGAGCCGTTCTGCCTAAATCCCGTGTCTATCCCCTAACTCTTGAAGAGGAGAAAGCCATGGATGTGTACGTCACTGAAGCACTAGCTCAGGGATACATCCGTCCATCTAAGTCACCCGTTGGGTCTGGGTTTTTTTTCATTAAAAAGAAAGATGGTGGGCTTCGACCGTGCATAGATTACCGGGGGCTTAACGATATCACGAAAAAATATGCCTACCCTCTTCCATTGATTCCCGTAGCTCTTGAACAACTTAGGGGTGCGTCTTACTTTACCAAACTCGACCTACGTAGTGCGTACAACCTAGTGCGTATCAGGGAAGGGGACGAGTGGAAAACAGCTTTCACAACTACACGCGGCCACTATGAATACCTGGTCATGAGCTACGGCCTTTCCAACGCTCCTTCCGTTTTCCAGGCTTTTATGAATGACGTTTTTCGTGAGTTTTTGAATAAATTCGTCATCGTTTTCATAGATGACATATTAATCTTTTCACCGGACTTCTCGTCACATGTAAATCACGTTCGCCAAGTCCTTCTCAGACTCCAAGAGAATAACCTGTATGCTAAAGCAGAGAAATGAGAGTTTCACTTACAGAGGGTATCCTTCCTAGGTTACGTCATCAGTTCGTCTGGTGTTTTGATGAGTGACGATAAAGTTTCCGCAGTCACTAACTGGCCCAAGCCTGGCTCCGTTAAGGAGTTACAACGGTTTCTGGGGTTTGCTAATTTTTATCGGCGGTTCATCCGCAACTTTAGCTCTACGGCCGCTCCTCTCACTGCCCTCTTGAAGGGATCCCCTAAAAAGCTCTCGTGGTCTGATTCCGCTCAGGGTGCATTTGATGCCCTTAAACTCGCATTTTCTACGGCACCTATCCTCAAACACCCCGACCCTGAGAAACCTTTCGTTGTGGAAGTGGATGCTTCTAACACTGGGGTTGGTGCTGTTCTGTCCCAGCGCTCCGGTATCCCTCTTAAGCTCCATCCCGTGGCTTTCTTCTCTAGGAAGTTATCACCGGCAGAACGTAATTATGGGATAGGTGATAGGGAACTTCTAGCAGTAAAACTGGCATTAGAAGAATGGCGCCATTGGTTAGAGGGTGCTGCACACCCTTTTACTGTTCTCACTGATCACAAGAACCTTGAGTATCTAAAATCAGCCAAACGCATTAACTCCAGGCAAGCTCGTTGGTCTCTTTTCTTTTCACGTTTTGATTTTTCTATTTCTTTCCGTCCTGGTCAACGTAACACTAAGGCTGATGCCTTATCTCGTATTTTTGCCGTAGAGGAGGAGGAGGAGTCTTCTGATCCGGAGCGCATCCTTCCTCCTACCGTCCAGATCGCTGTCATTCAGTGGGAGTTCGATGAGCAGATACAACAGGTAAATGCTCATCGAACTCCCCCGGAGGGCACTCCTCCGGGTAAGCTATTTGTTCCTCCGCAATTTCGTAACCGTCTCATTACTTGGGCTCATTCATCTTTGACGTCTGGTCACCCGGGCGAAACACGTACCCTCCAATTACTCTCCGCTCGTTATTGGTGGGATAGTCTCAGGAGTGATGTTCACTCTTTTGTCTCCTCATGCCCTGTTTGCGCCCAATGTAAAATCCCCAGAACTCTCCCAGCTGGCAAACTTGTTCCGCTCCCTGTCCCTGAGCGCCCTTGGTCTCACATCGCTATAGATTTTGTCACAGATCTACCTCCTTCTAACGGCTTTACTTCTATCCTCACTGTGGTTGATGGGTTTTCTCGGGGAGTTAAGTTTATTCCCTTCCCTTCACTGCCCTCTGCTCTACAAACCGCCCAAGCTCTATTCGAACACGTATTTCGCAGTTCTGGAATCCCCGCTGTTGATGATTGGATGCGACGCAGTGAGGGCGTCTGGGAGGACACCCATCGTCGTATATCAGACATTCTCCAGAGGTACAAAGCACAGGCAGACCGGCATCGCGGTGACACCCCCGTCTACTGTCCTGGGGATCGTGTTTGGCTCTCTACGCGTGACTTCAGGTTTGAAGGAGCCTGTCGTAAGCTCCTGCCCAAGTTCATTGGTCCTTTTAAAATTCTCAGTCAAGTGAATGACGTTACCTATAAGGTTGGTTTGCCTCCCCAGTATCGCGTTAACAACTCTTTCCACGTTTCCTTGCTCAAACCTGTAGTTTCAGGTCCACTAGCAGAGGATGACCCCATTGACGTTCCACCGGTGTCGGAGAGGATGGAGGATTCGTCCACGTATTCGGTGCGGGAAATACTGGATTCGCGCAGACGTGGAGGTAACTTGCAGTACCTGATTGACTGGGAGGGGTACGGGCCCGAGGAACGCTGCTGGGTGGCCGCCAGGGACGTGCTAGATCCGGGTCTGGTCGCTGACTACCACGCACGCCGTCCGAACCGTCCTGCACCCAGGCCTAGAGGGCGTCCTCGGGGCTCTCTCTCCGGTTCCTCTCAGGCTCCCCGGGGCTCCGCACGAGCCCGTGCGCGGCAGTCCAGTTCCTCCGCAGGCCCTGTTGTGGCTCCCCATTCCTCCTCCGGTGTCTCGGTTGGTCGTCGTCGGGGTCGTCCTCGCATTCGTCCCGCTCCGGTATCTTCGGGGGGGGGTTCTGTCAGCTCTGACGCTGTCAGTCTGCCTGCCTTGGACTCTGTTACCTCCATGGACTCCAATTCCCAGCATGCTCTACCTATGGACTACAGTGACTCTGCTGAGCATGTGACACTCCGGCGCTCCGGCTCGCCTTGTTTCTAATCAGTGAGATTGTCTACACCTGTGAACCTGTGTATTTAAGCCCTGTTGTTTCCTGTGTTTGGTGCTGAGTATTATCTAGCCTCTAGCTCTGTTACGACGCGTTTTCCTTGTTCTTTCCCTTTGTTATTTCTGTCCTTCGCCTGTACTTCGTTTTCTCCTTTTTTGCCTTGCCCATTGATTGCCTTTCTGTTGCCATTTTGTTTGTACTTGTCTCTACCCTTTAGCCTAGCCCCTTTACCTGGTTTTTGCTCTCCCGTGTACCGACCTTCTTCAGTCCGACCACCCTCTGGTATGTCTGTTGCTGCTGTTGTTGTTGTTTTTGACCCTGCCGGTCCCTTACGATTATCTTGTATTGCCCTATTAAATTAAACCTTGTAATATCCATCAGCGTGTGTCTCTCCTGTTACGGGCAGTCGTGACACAATCTCTCTTTATCAGAGGCTGTTTTTGCTGTTTTTTTTTGTTTTCAAGACTGATATATAGTACTTTAGAAGTCAGAAACCACCCCTTCATTTGTTGGCCATTAAATGGCAATTAAATACAATGTATTCATTTTTTCAGCGTCAGAATTTTCAGTATGTATTGCCAACTTTTGGCTTTATTAGCTTCCACTCTTCCACTCTTAGCTTCCACTCTTCTTGGAATATTTGCTTTCAGTTTTTTTAGAGATCTCCATGGGTATTTTTTTACACCTGCACAGTTCAGTCTTAGAGGTTGGTTGCATTTTCTGTTTCTGACAATCCAAGTAACCTACCAAGCACATTTTCATTTTCTTTTTTGTCTATTCTCTGTTCTCAGTAACAGCCTAGTTACAGCTACACTGATGATGAAGGCTTTAAGTGCTGTTTGTCTGATAGCGACAGTTTTGGTGGTCTAGCAGATCTTAAATGATTGTTTGGACTCTCATTTCCTCTGTATTTTTTAAGGTTTTTTTTTTTTCAAAGTCTTTTTAAAAGTTTTGGAAACTTCTGTTTTTTCAAATATTTTCATTTGACTTTGCTCTTCTTTAGGCAAGTTAATTGTATTATAGCCAGTCTCCTCGAAAATATCTCGTGTGCTAAGGTGTGTAGGGGTAGTTGCTTGTGTGAATGTAAGTGTCTATTTAAAGGGTAATAATGTCAGTGAGAGCTTTGGGAACAGGTTTAGTTGTGGAGACACAGCTGTAACTAGCTGGTTTTATGTTTGGAAGGATGGAAGAGTTAAATTGACAAGAGGTGCAAAAAACAGAGCGTACAAAGTAAATACTGACAGATTTGACATTATACTGTTATACTGTATACTATATAATTATACTGGATGCATCTGTGTAATTTCTTGTTAGATATGTACTTGGACTTAAGGGCTGGTAATTAAAGAAACAAATAGGTGGTCTCGACTTTTGCACCATACTATATTTAAATGAGCTTTAATCTGATAGTCTGTCCTGTATTGTACCTCAGTCAAAAACCAGTCCAGGCTGAAATACACTTTATAACCTCTGCATGAATTGACAGGACTAAACTGCTGTATGCTGAATAGTTGTGTGTATACACACACACACACACACATACATATATATATATGTTTGTGTGTGTGTGTGTGTGTGTGTGTGTGAATGCATAGGAAAATTCCAAACAAGCAGCTCAGTTCCATACATTCACTGTATGGATTAAGGAGTGAACTTTGGTTAACACCTTGTTAGCATTATGTTATTCAATCTTTACTAGACTGGCTGCATTTTACATACATTATGTTTGCGTGTAAGCTGCTGAATCAAACACTCCTATTTACTTGCAGTATATTTCGTATGTATCCAAGGCCAAATGAACCCGCTGCAGATTCATGCTGGGTCAGACTGCGTTTCTAGACTTTTCATGGCCGGTAAATGGAATTTATACATATGGAATGAAATGGAAACCTTGAGAGACAGAATATTTTTTTAAAGATATCAAAAATGCAGAGGAGACCAGGAGCAGCTGCCACAGGAAGAAATATGTCATGAAAATCACAAGCAAGGCAAACCCACAATGTGCTAGGCCATCATTTCCTAGCTAATTTGTTTGGATTCACTCCAATACATCCAACTACCAGTAACTGCACTAAAGCACAAATTGGCTGATGAACCTAAAGTGTAGTCATTAGCTCATAACACCCTAACAGATGTTTGCTGCCCGCAGTGAAACCAGCATTTTGCATCTCCCTAAGGACAGACAAAGGCCGTTTCAGACATCCAATCACAAAAAAAATCCATTTCATTTTAAAAGATGTCTCCAGGCAAACACAGCTGGACACTATATTTAAAAATGTGTTGGATTGTTTCAATTCAAGTCCTGTTTATATATGAGAAATGTTATGCTGCACCACATTGCATAGGCCTGTGTTTTGGGGGCCCTAGCATCTTGTTTAGTCAATACATAAATCACTTCTATCAAGGGATAAAGGATAAATATCATGCCCTGCCCCATTTCCTGAGCCCTGCAATTACTTAATTTAGCAATTTGTGACCTTAGTTACTATCTGGCACTAACTTTTAGTCTTTCCTGCAAATATATTTTGAATTTGAAGCCACACATTTCAAAAAGATGTGCATGGGGAGACTTGTAGAAGACCAAAACCTTGACAGAGCTGAGGATATTATTTGATACCCATTTCCAAAGCTAAGTACACACACTAAAAAAGAAGGTCAGCTTTGCATTTGCCTTTGAGGTAAACTACTATCAACTAAACATACACACACCTTAACCGAACATCTATGTTTTATTACAGATGTGTCATTTCATTTATTGTTGTGGTTATGTTAAAAGCTTTTGTAGTTATGCTTTTTGGATATTAGCATAAACAGAAAGTGCATGGGCTCCCCCTAAAATGGGGATCTAGCTCCAGAGTCGACGATGACTTTTGAATCCATCAGACATTTCATTAACTGAAATGAATAAAAAAAACAAAAACAAACCAAACTGAGTTGAATTACTCATTAAATGTAACTGATTTTGAGTTATTGGGACATTTGTTTGAAGATTCTTTTGACCTAATGTGTAGTTATTTAGAGGGCCCAGTCCAAAAGCTCTGCACGGTCTCCCATGACTTCTCAGCTGAAACAAACAGAACAGACCAGTGTGAATTCCATGCAGGTGTAAGCTGGTTTATGCTGGTCACCCAAGCATGGTCATGCTGGTTGAGCAGCATACAAACATCACAAACACAACATATGCTGGTTTTGGTGGTGACCAGAATAACAGCTTTGATTGCTGCTGACCATGATAGCAGAGTCCAAAACAAACCACAATGTCACTGTTGCACAAAAATCTTGTATCTTCCTTTTATGCATAATTTGAAAACTCCATCTTACCTTTGCACTTTTGTGTTAAAATGTCATATAATTAATAAACTGACAGAAATTATGCAAAATAACTTAAAAATTAAGTTATACTGACTTCCATTACAAATTTAAAATGTTTTTATCTTCTCCTGTAATTCTGGAGATGCAACCATAAAACATCATTGTCCCAAAATATTTATAGTTCACATTTTCTTGCATATATTTTTTTTCCCCTGAAGTCCACTTTGGTTGGTTTTATGTACCAAACACATTAATTTTTGTACCTTTTACAATCTCACCTAATGTTATGTAGGACCATGTAAAAGCACAGTGCAAAACACTACTATAGATTGTGTCAAAACAAAAGCATGATAAATGCAAAGTTTACTTTTACACACTATTCATACAAATTTGATGAAATACAAATTTCAACGTCATTTATCAGGTTGGACATCAGTTTACTATACAACACACCGTTTATGAAAAAAGAATAGGCTTATAACGTTAGCTGAGCTAACACACCGTTAGCATTTGTCTATTTAACAAAAAGACTGACTGGCAAGCTTAAATTCTCATGTCATCTACTGTGGCCTATGGTCTCAACAGGCCTTTCATTTAAATGTTATAATGACAAGCTACTAAGTGGTGCACTCAGAAATTGAACAGTGCACCAAAAAAAAATTTTTTGGGGTGCTGCACAAGGCTGTCTGGTGGCCTTTAAGACTGCTATATGTAACAGATCTCTGTTCTGACTGGTTGCCTCGTATTGTACCTCATTTAAAAAAGCAATCTGGGCTGATACTTATGGAACAGATTAACAAAAATCTTCAGTGTCCTTAAAAACAACATACTTTTGCTTTCAGATATATGGATCCGTTATGAAGCTCCAATGCTGCATTTGCTTTAGCCAGGAACTGTTTAACTGGTTTCACCACATATCGTTCACTACAATACTTTTGTTACAGACTGTCAGCAGGAACAACACTCCGCATTACTTCAGTGTGAATGAGCAGCCCTGGATAGCATGCGGATATGGGCCAATCGTGGTAAAGATATGACACTGCTGGCCCATGGTCGACACTGGCAAATTGCATGTGAGCCAAAACTGGTCTATTTATTAAAAAATGCTTATTTGGCCCACATGTCTAAACATACACTATACTTCCAAAAGTATTCAGTCACCCAGGATCTCAGGAGCTCAGTGAATTCCAGCGTGGTACCGTGACAGGATGCCACCTGTGCAACAAGTCCAGCTGTGAAATGTCCTCTCTACTAAATGATCCACAGTCAACTGTCAGTAGTATTATAACAAAGTGGAAGCAATTGGGAACGACAGTAACTCATCCAGGTAAAATGACAGAGTGGGGTAAGCGGATGGTTAGGCGCATAGAGCACAGAGGTGGCTGACTTTCTGCAGAGTCAATTGCTACAGACCTCCAAACCTCACATGGCCAGGTTAGCTTAAGAACAGCGTAGAGAGCTTCATGCAATGGGTTTCTGTGGCCAAACAGCTGCATCCAAGCCTTGCATCACCAAGCGCAATGCAAAGCGCTGAATGCAGTGTAAGGGCCGCCACTGGACTCTAGAGCAGTGGAGACATGTTCTCTGTAGTGATGAATCACGCTTCTCCATGTGGCAATGTGATGGGCGAGTCTGGGTTTGGTGGTTGCCAGGAGAACGGTACTTGTCTGACTGCATTGTGTCAAGTGTAAAGTTTGGTGGAGGGGGGATTATGGTGTGGGGCTGTTTTTTGGGAGTTGGGCTTGGCCCCTTAGTTTCAGTGAAAGGAAGCTCTAGCTTCTGTTCAGCAGTCTGGCAGAGGAGTTCAAGGTCAAGGTCAAGAGCCAGAGAGGTCCTGCTCTACAGAGATTCCGCTGACAGTAAGGTCTCCTCAGCAGGTGTAGAGGTCAGAACAGGATGGAAGTGGTGTGCCCAGGATGCACTGGCAAGGTTGTGATACAGCATCCTGATGGGCACAGTGGCCACTGGTCGGGCCATGCTGGGCAGCAATCTAAAAAGTAGCCCCAGCAAAGCCAGTGGAAAGGAGAAGTGGAAGCTGATCCAGGAGCTACTTGCTGAGGCCTGAGCACCCCCAGCTGGGTCACCCGGGAGAGGGTGTCTGATGTAAGACCCGAAACACCCTGTGACCCCGGTCACCTCAGTGAAGATGTGTCCAGGTCGCACTGCAAGGTGTTGGGCTTTCAGTACCAAGCTTCAGCAGGCCAAGAGATTTTGGACAATTTCATGCTTCCAGGTTTGTGGGAACAGTTTGGGGATGGCCCCTTCCTCTTCCAACTTGACTGCACACCAGTGCACAAAACAAGGTCCATATAGACATGAATGAGCAAGTTTGGTGTGGAAGAACTTCACCTGGCCTGCACAGAGTCCTGAACCCAACCCAATAGAACACCTTTGGGATGAATTAGAGTGGAGACTGCGAGCCAGGCCTTCTCATCCAACATCACTGTCTGACCTCACAAATGTGCTTCTGGAAGAATGGTCAAAAATTCCCACACACTCCTAACCAGAAAAGTTGTAGCTGTTATATCTGCAAAGGGTGGACCGACACCATATTAAACCCTATGGATTAAAAATGGGATGTCACTCAAGTTCAAATGCGTGTGAAGGCAGATGAGTAAATACTTTTAGAAATAAAGTGTAGATCTAGGCCACTTCTGGCAAAGATTGCAGTGCTGACTTGAGGTGAGTGTCCACTATTTGTGTGTTAAACAGGGATTAACAGGACTGTGGGGATGCACTGTTAAAATTCAGATGTTGGCCATATATGGCACAGTACACTGTAAAAATCCAACCTAAAATGTTTTGGCCTAGAGATGGCCTATAGACAAGATGATTTGTGACTGCTTAAAGCATCACATTACCATGACAACGAACAACACGTGAGTCCAGTCAGAGTGAGATGAGCAGCAGCAAGCAGTACTTGTGTTCTTATTTGCTTTAATATTATGTCAGAGTCAGGAAAACATACTTCACATATACTTATTAAAGAAGGCAGAGAGGAAGACGTCATGTTCTGAGACACATAAGCTGGACACCTGTCCCACTGCCATCTTTTAAAGTTCAAAGCATAAACTTTTGTCTCCTCTGCAGACCAGTTTCTACTCCCGCCACAATGAACGTTATGAACTTTCACTATGACGAGACACACATGAGCAGTACATACCTAAACTTTCAGATTGGGAATGTAATTGGATACAGGCGTTTACATGGATATTATTCTTGTATTTAACATATTATTTACAGGATTACCCACCGTTCTATTGATTGGATAGGAATTGTATTCCGAATGGCCTCAATCGGACTTGTCTAGCATTAGACGCATTCTATTCCATTTGAGTTATTAGTTGGATTATCAATGGGTGATTAGGCTGCATGCAAAGTGGCCAGTGTGGTAAGCATTTTTGGACATGTTGGCTTATTCTGGCTTGCAATGAGGAGTACCTGAGTTGTGCAATGGGCTAAGCAGTTACTACATCATCAGGAGATTATGAGTTTAAATCCCATCAATGCCACAGCATCTGGTGAAACGCATTCTAGATGTGCAACGGGGAAGCTGTAACAGCTTGTTTTCGTACTAGTGAGTTTGAGTGGTGGGTCAGCTCTGGCAGTGGTGCTTAAAAAGCGGCCCTCTAATGGTAGTAAACAGCGCAAGTGACTGGGTTCTAGCAACCACATGCAGCCTTCTTCAGTGCCATCATTCCATGCAATGTGTTTGGCCGCAAGCAAATGCCCTGTATGGTCCAGGTTTAGGCCATATCACTAATTGCTATCTGGGGTTAAACTGCTGTAAGATGAATGGGTGGTCATATGTAAATGTATTTATGGTTGTTACAGCACAACCATGATGAATTAAAAATGGTCCTTGCGGCTTTTTTCAATATACAGACTGCATAGATGATTAGAAAATGTAATGCCATCCATTTACTACTAATTTATTTCATAAAAGTAAAGAAAATATCTTTCTTCCATGGTAAGTCTTTAAGAAATGTACTCTATGTTGTTCCATTCATTATAAGCCTCACACTCTTTGTTTTTCTCCTGTGAGGCTCCTGATTCTGGGAGCTATTTCCAAGCTGTTTGCCTCAGCTACAGGGTTTTATTCTCGAGCTCCCCAGCGCTGCATGGACCGTTTACCGTTTCCACGGCAACTATCCACCACCCCACCTGCCTCAGCGGAGCGTCCTGTGCTGCCGTAAGCGACAGAGCAGTGCTTGTTAATTTATGAGCAGTTGGTCAGGCACAAGAACTTTTATTACACACAGCACTCTGGATGCGAGGATGAGCGATGGCTGGGCTTGTTTTTTTTTTTTGGTAATCTTTTATTTATTTCTTTTTATAATCAGCCAAAATTTAATTTCCACACAAAGCCAATTGCACAGCAAAATGGCCAGTGCTGATTGAATTCTAACTGTGTTTATTTGTGTCCAACTGGATTTACATGCCCACAGTAGGTGTTAAATCAACTGCGGATGTTGCTGTGCAAGACTGCACACTTTAGGGAGAGTGCTTTAAAGGTGGAATTAAGTGAGAAGGGGAAAGAAAAAGAAAAGGACGACGGAGAAAAAGGATTTGGGAGCAATTTACTATGCCAACTGCTGAGGATTTGAACAGAAGAGTGCAAAACAGCTGCTGGAGCGACAGGTCGATGCAGTGTGTTGAATCTCACCAAGGGTGTCAAGATTTATCAAACTCACTGTGTTTCTGAAATGACTAATTGTTTTAGACTAACAGCTATGGGCTGTTATTTAAAGGGTCCAAGCACCTAGTGCTGGACAGCTGTTGTTTTTGTTATGATTTATGTTGTTTTTATTTATTGGTATTATGTAGTTATTCTTTTTTTATACTGGAGATTTTTCTGAGGTTAAAGGCAGAGAATATGAGATAATCCACTTGCATAAGATAATATTGTGAGGAGGGGGATACAACAAGCCACATGCATAACGAAGGGGAAAGTCAAAGAAAAATAAGCAAAAAAACAAGAATTTCCAAAACAATTATTAAAAGATATAGAGAAAATGGAACAGATGAATGAACAGAAACCTTCACAATGTTTGAGGAAAATGTGTTTTTTTATGATAGGAGCCCACAGAAGGTGAAAATTCAATACTGATATGAGTGAGCAAGCTTCTCTTATTGTATTTATTGTTAGTATGATTTTCTTTAACTCTGTGAAGGCAGGGGCAGCTATCTCACTTTTTTTCAGAATGCCATTACCATATGCTGCTTGCATCAGAAAACAGGGGTTTTGTTTGATAAACAAATGTCAGTCTCCTTAAGGTCGCCCTGTTGCACGCTACAGCACCATATGCGCTCACATAAAAGGATTTTGCTCAGATATGTGGCGATGATCAGAATCATTATAAGCACATCTGGTGAGGCATGGTGCCCAGAGCTGAAGCGAAGTGAAACGGCCTCTGCTGCGACTTTCTTTAATTGTGTGCTGTCAAGCATTGTGTTCCAAAAGAGCTGCCGTGTCTCAGAAAGTCCATAGCCACGGAACAGATAGCCCTCTCTAATGACCCCTCCGCTAACAACCTCTCTGCTAACAATCTGTGTGTGAGGCTGAGGAGAGACAGTGTGTGAGAAAGTGAGAGAAACAGCAGAATAGCAGACAGCCAGAGGTGATAATTTCTTTACCCGGCCAGGATGAGAATGTGGCTGCCCTGTTTTCACTTCATTATCAACTCTCTATTGAATTCAATGCACATGTATACATTTCTGATGTGACATGGCAATGTGAGTCATATGTATGGGCCACAGACAGGGTGTGTAGGTGAGGGTTAGTTTTGCAGCAGCTGTCAAACTGCTGAGTGCAACTCTGAACTATTGCACCATTAATAGCGCTATGATAATGTGAGATGTATGTAGCACCTGACTGCTTTCACCTGCTGCAACAAGACAGAAGTGGAATAGGGCAGAGTTAATGATGTAACATAAATATGCTCTATATATATATATATATATATATATATATATATATATATATATATATATATATATACATATATGGGGATTGGCTCCAGCACCCTGCGATCCAGAAGGAGAAGCGGCTTAAGAAATATGTGTGTGTGTGTGTGTGTGTGTGTGTGTGTGTGTGTGTGTGTGTGTGTGTGTGTGTGTGTGTGTGTACATACGCATGCACACAAACAGAGAAAAACAGAAAGTGTGAGATCACTCTGAAAATCTATTCATTTAATCCTGCAAATAAACAACAGTACTAAACACTGAAGCAGGTGTTCAGGCAACCGTCAGGCAGATTTAATCAGTAACCCTGCGTTCACACTGCCAGTGACGTGATGTGACAAAGTGACCAGAATTCACTCATTTTCTATGAGAGCTAGCGATTTCCAGTGACAGGAGGCAGTGTGAACATTGGCAACGTGACAAAGTTGAGCAAAGTTTAACTTTGTGCAAATTAGGAGCGAAGCAACATGGTGATTACCAATGAAACTGAGCAGGGTGATACATGCTTTATTT
Source organism: Pygocentrus nattereri (assembly GCF_015220715.1). NCBI lineage: Eukaryota > Metazoa > Chordata > Actinopteri > Characiformes > Serrasalmidae > Pygocentrus > Pygocentrus nattereri. The sequence continues at coordinate 24,605,224 of NC_051231.1, read as the reverse complement.
CCACCATTATAAATTATACTATTTTGGTTCCTAGATATTTGTTCCTACAAATGGAGGAACAGCGGTGGCCCTTTCAACCCAAATAGATGGCAGCCATCGCCAACACCAAACACTGTTTTCTTCACAGACTGCACAGACTGTGATGCACTATGCCAGGATTAGCATTCATAGACAAACTATTTCTCTCCCGGATTTTTATTTTTAGTGGAAACGCATCTGATTTGCGCTTGGCGTCAGTGAAACCATGGCAACCCACGGTCAAGTTGAGTTCAAGTTGAGATGAGCAACCAGCAATTTGGCCGACAAGAGGTGAAAAGTCACTGCTGGTGTGAATACAGGGTTAGTGATCACAGTCGGCGATGGTTCGAGAGCACGCCGTCATTACAGCAAAAGTGAGACAACTTTATAATATTCTGTCAGAATTATAATTCTATTAGAAAATCTAATATTTATGTTACAATTCCAAAGATTCTATTTGTCAAATATATTGCTATGCTGATAAAATTAAATTAAAATTAAATAGAGATGAATGCAAAGTCTTTTCCCCCTGAGGTCAACTTATCATATTTGTGTGTATTCAGGTACCAAAAACAATAGCAATTAATTTTTACAAGATGCTCACTATTAAACAGGCTGCTTTCATAAGTGTAATATTAAGACATACATTAAAGTGATCTTTGTTCTGATTGGCTGCACTGTACTATGCCTCAATCAAAAAAAAACAAAAACACTCCTTACAACTTCAACTTTAATGGGCGGGCTATATATATATGTGTATTGTACATAAACGTATGTAATATGATGGAGATTCATTTTATCATTTTATCTAATTATCATAGCAAGTTTAAACATTCTCTACCAAAAACACACTTAAATATGACATTTTCCATATTTTGGTGCATAATATTTATTTATCTTCATAGATTAAGATTAAAAATAAAGTGGGAAAAGTAAAATAAAACATAAAATGTAAAAAAGACCAACTTTCTGCGCAGGCCACACTTTATGTTAGAAAATCAACAAAACGTAACTGTTCTTCATAAGTGTGTAAGTGCATGTGTGACATACACCAAGAGAACAGGATCGGCCTCAGTGCCTGGTCTCATTATTAAGGGGGGTTCTTGTAGCTCTGTCATGCTGTGGAGGTAATTTTGCAGGTATCATTCACTTGGTTCACTTGTCCCTTTGTACAGAAAGGGTCACTACAAATCAATATAAAGTTATTCTGACTGCTCTCTTTTATCCTGTGAAAACATTTGTATGCTCATGGTACTCATGGTCTCTTGACTTTCCAGTTACATGACTTTCCAGTTACACCTGGCTCAGCAGCAAAAAATCTTGGTGTCATAATTGATTCAGATTTATCATTCAATCAACACATAGGCAGCATCACTAGGACAGCTTTTTTACATCTTTGCGACATTGCCAGAATAAGACATGCCCTATCCCTGCGTGATGCAGAAACATAAATACATGCCTTTATTACTCCTAGGCTAGACTATTGTAATACACTACTGTCAGGATGTACAAGCAAGAATCTAAGCAAACTTCAACTAGTCCAAAATGCTGCAGCCAGGGTCCTCACTAAAACTAGAACATTTGATCATATCAGTCCAGAGCTATCATCACTTCATTGGCTACCTGTTAAATTCGGTATTGATTATAAAATTCTTTTATTGATGTATAAAGCCCTACATAGGCTCGCTCCTGAGTACCTGCAAGGCCTTATTTCCTATTACGAGCCACCACAACTACTCAGATCACAGATCTGAGTTTATTGGCTGGCTTATTAATAGTTACTAGAATTTATAAGATCCCTTCCTGGATCGGGGTCTTGTTGTGGTGGAAGGGCTTGTGTGGTCTAGGGATCTTCAGAGCTAAGTCATTGGGAGCAATATGCTCCTGGTAGGGTCTCCCAGGGCGAACAGGTCTAGAGTGAAGACCCAAACTAACACAATCCTAAAAACCCACCATGAAAAACAGGCACAGAATACCGTGTACCCTGCCCGGGATAGGGTCACCGGGACCTACCCCTGGAGCCAGGCCTTGGGGTAGTGTCCCCCAGCAAGCACCTGGTGGCCAGGCAGCCCACGCAACTTGGCCGGGCTCAGCCCGAAGAGGCAAACTTGATAGGGGGATCTCTGTACTCCCAGAGTGAGAGCTGTGTTCATATACTGAGCATTAATTCAGACTCTTTCAGTATTAGCGTTGGGCTCCGGCAGGGTTGTGCCCTGTCTCCACCCCTGTTTGTGATATTCATGGACAGGGTGTCAAGGCGTAGCCAAGGTCAGGAGGGCATTATGTGTGGAGGCCAGAGGGTGGCGTCTCTGCTGTTTGCAGACGATGTTGTTGTTTTGGCTGGATCACATAGTTGCCTCCAGCGCTCACTGGAGTTGTTTGCAGCTGAGTGTGAAGCGGTTGGTATGCGGATCAGCACCTCCAAATCTGAGTCCATGGTCTTAGCTCGGAAAAGGATGGCATGCCCACTCCAGGTAAGGGGAAAGGACTTGCCCCAGGTGGAGGAGTTTAAGTATCTCGGGGGTTTGTTCATGAGTGATAGGAAGAGGGATCATGAAACTGGCTGCAGCACGGGACAGGCGGCAGCAGTAATGCGGTCACTGTACTGGACTGTAGTGGTGAAGAGGGAGCTGAGCCATAAGGCAAAGCTCTCTGTTTACCGGCCAGTCTACATCCCGACCCTCACCTATGGTCATGAGCTGTGGGTAATGACCGAAAGAATGAGATCGCGAATACCCACTTCAGACCAGCTGCCCACACCCCAGCTACTGCCGCCTGCCATGGACTAGCTGCCTGGAACACTACATTGAAGTTTTAATAGACTCCTAGCTATTAGTACTACTAATACTACTGCTATTAATATCACTAGTATAATCATTTGTAGGTAGTTTGACCAGAAGACGATGTGTCCCCCCATTGGTTCCTCCCAAGATTTCCTCCTCAGCTCTGAGGGATTTTTTCCTTGCTCACCTGGGGCTTTTTACATTCTTGTTAAAACTTTGTCTTTTCTGGAATTCTGTGAAGCTGCTTTGTGACAACATCAGTTGGAAAAAGCACTATACAAATAAATTTGATTTGATTTGATAACAAATCACCCCCAATCACAGGCAGGGAGTATGAAAATTATATAATCATGCTATGCCATGTCCTTCATAGTCAACAGATCTCAAGGGATTTTGGATTATTTAGGACTGATGGGTTAGACAACACCCTCCACCACCATCATCAAAACACCAACTGGAGGAATCTCTTTTGGAAGAAAGGTGTTTCATCACTCCAGTGCAGTTTCAGAGACATAATGAAGATGATGGCGGCTTCTGGTGTCCCAGAACCTTACTGAGACACTTTCTGGGACAGATTTCCTAAAAGAGGTGCTAATTACCCACAGTCTAGCGGCACTTTGCACCAGTTGGGGTGGCAGTTTTAGCACATTATGTACTAAGAACTTCTATGCAAATGAAAACTGGTGCAGTTTCATAATTAACATATGATTAGCCCAACATAACCACATCGCTGGCTCATGCTTTTTGCGTGAAAAGTTTATCTTTCTTTGATTCTGCTTTACATTGTGAATTGTTAGGTGGAAATAATTACATATTTTTGTCAACGTTTTGATTCAAAAATGAGTTATTATTCAAAACAAGACGATATTTTCACAAGCATTAAATAGCGCATAGTCAGTATTTACTATCCGATTTGGTAAGTCAGAATAGGTGGCAATAGAAGGCAAATGGCCAGTAACCATCCTTTGTGACAGCCACTTTATACTACCACAATACACCCTTAAAATGGTTCTGGATAGTACCAAAAGGGTTTCTCTATTATTTCAAGTCAAAGACCCTTTTTAGTATCAGCATGAACTATAAACAAAGGTGAAATTTGTCATTTGGTATTATGACAAATTAATCATTCTTTCCAACCTAATTCTGATTAGCTACAACAATACAGTCCAGCATATTAATGCAGCATTGTAAACTAGTAACCAGGTCTTAGAAGTGCACTGGTAGAAGTGCACTGGTAGAAGGTATGACTTTGAGGTGTCTTGTTTTTTGATGAATGAACATTTTCACAATATATTTTTGTAGTGTTTACCCTTGTAGGTTTTTCATAAGTATCACTAGGCAGGTTTTATTGAACATCATATCTGTATGAATATTAATTATTCTTCCACTTTTTATTGATTCAGTTTGCCAGACAAATGGTTAAAGTGCTGGCCATTTATTGGTTGCTGTGCAAAAATCTACAAGTTATCCGACGGGAAGATACACTTACGTTGTATTTATCCCACCTGGCAACACTTCCTACAAACAATGCGTTTGAGGGCAGAGCATGGATATGTATTTTGCAGCAGTTTCTGTTTTTGGCAAAATGCATCATTATATTGTACAGCCTCCTTAGTAAAGAATAAGCACTAGTGCAAACTTTATTACCTCCTTAATTAATATTCTGGAACAGTCCATCATTAGGGGCTTGGATCCAACAGTGGCGATGCATCTCGGGTTATTTTTCTGTAGGCGTCCAAATATTAATTACAGGGTTCAGACCCAGCAGAACAAAGTCTAGCTATAAGGAGTGCATTAAAAAGGCGAGAGAGGCTCTTTCACTTGGCCTTCTTGCCGAGTTGTAATGGATGCGTGTTATTCATCCCTTTAGACCGCTCGTTCCTTAACTACGTTAATCCAAAGACAAAGCGCTGTCATTCCTCCATGGGTGGGAACTGGGGGCCATCCCTAAAAGGTCTCCTTTAGGATGGATTTTAAAGTACTGTTATTGGTTTTAAAGCACTAAATGCATTAGCACCATCATACATCATTATCTGTCTCTATATGCCCCTAATCGTTCTGTACGATGCAGCACTGCAGGCTTGCTTAATGTACCAACAGTCAATAAGAAAAGCTTTTTGTTTGTATGCACCAAAAAATAGAATGATTTACAAATGCAGATTAGAAAGGCCACCACAGAGCAAAATTTCACAATGCATCTCAAGACATACTTTAATAAACATTCCTATTTAATAAACATTCCTATATATATATATATATATTCTTTTTTTGTGTGTGTGCGCTCCATTCTGTCTGTTACATTGTCCATTACTTTAAATGCATAACATCTATAAATCCATGTGCACATAAGGTGCTTTAGTTTTACATGTGAGGCACCTCATGGCTTGTCACTCACACTCTTACATTTAGCAGGCTAAAATTTCTCCATAAGGGGCACTATTAGCACTTACATCACCTTTGTGTGCTCATTAAAATAGAGGAAGCATGAATAACAGTTATGGAAACAACATCAATTTCTTTAGCTAGGTTGTTGATGATCACAGGGAAAAAACAGCAGGGGTGCTACTTTATATTATACCATATTTTTATCATATACTATATTCATAACCAGAGTGTTTTTTACCATTTGTTCTACCATTTGTGGTCTATTATTATTATTATTATTATTATTATTATTATTATTATTATTCCCAGTTCCCAGACCGTTTTATGTGACTGTAGAACATTTAATGGACATTTATCTTGCTATATGGTTAGATGTGCTGCCCCAGCATCCTCTAATTGATTTCAGGGGAAAATCTTGGGTAATGGAGGAGTTGGCCTGCAGCACAGGCTAATCCTTCAGCTTCTCTCTGTGGCTATTTTTCCCAATCAATGAACACAAGTGTGCAGCTACAGTGACTGAAAACCGGCTTGCATGTGATATCACAGCTTAGCTGCAGATACATTGCTCTCACTAAAATACTACACATGATCAAGTGCAGCCCTTCTCATAAAGTATACTATGGCCTAACAGCACTGTACTTTATTAGAGGAATGTAACTCATAACTGTATTTCTGCACTAATTTGTTATTCAAACAGCAATATTGAGAACATGCAATTTATCTTCATATGCTCCATATATATTTGCTCTCCCAACAAATATGTTTTTTCTTAGCTGCTGTTGTGAGATTGGATACGCTTTTTATAATGCTGGCAAAATCCCATTCAAATTAATGAGAAACCATAGAACATAATTCATTTTTTCAATTAAAAAAACACATTTAGAGGCTGGTATTAATTTTAAATGACATTAATCAGCATGTTGTGAGAGGTCACACTTTTATAATAGACTGAGTGTAATTTTTTTGTTACATAATCAAGTTAGGTCCAGAGTCATGGGGTCATTTCGTGTGGCAATGCCCCATCAAATAATAATCATGTTCCACTAAACCCACTACCTTTTGTACATGCTTCTATGGTGGCAGGCGGCAAAAAACAACTGAAGTGAAACTAAAGTTGACACCGCATGCACACAAGAGTATATATATATGTGTGTTTGTATAAATATTTATATATATATATATATATATATATATATATATATATATATATATATATATATATATATTTATATACACACATGTATATATACACACACACACACACACAAGCTGAATGGTCTTTAGGAGGAGAACACATCATAAATAATTTCCAAAAATAAGTGTGTTCAAGTGTTGATTTATCGGACCACAGGACAATTTTCACCTTCAACTCCGTCCATTTTAAATGAGCTTGGGCCCAGAGAAGGTGGCGACATTTCTGGATCCTGTTTATATTTGGTTTCTTCTTTGCATTTTAGAGTTTTAACTTGCATTTGTGGATGCAGCAATGAACTGTTTTCACAGACGGTGGTTTTCAGAAGGTTTCCTGAGCCCATTCATTGCTTTTCTCTACAGAATCATGTCTGTTTTTAACGTAGTGTTGCCTGAGGGCCCAAAGATCATGGCCAGCAAATGCTGTTTTTTGGCCTTGTCCCTTACATACAGATATTTCTCCAGATTTTCTAAAGCTTTTAATGTTATTATGTACTGTAGATGATGAAAAGTAAAAGTTTTTCTTTGCATTTTTATGTTGAGAAACATTCTTAAATTGTTGCACAATTTGATTGTGCGGTCTTTTACAGTGTGGTGAGCTCCTCTTCATCTTTACTTCTCAGTTTCAACATTTGATATGTTGTTTTTGTACTATTTTTAGTGAAATTATGGGTTTAAATGATTTGCACATCATTGCATTTTGTTTGTATTTACATTTTGCACCCAACTTTTTTGGAAATGGGTTTCTTTTTTTTTCTTTTTTTTTTTACCAAAACTGTTATTTGGCTTACATGTGGTTCGGTTTAAATTAGAAGCTCTGATTCTGTGAAACTACTGCCTTTTAATGTTGTGCAATCTGAAAAAATCTGAAAAAAAAATATCTGAGCTTTTAATTAAAACTGCAAATGTACTCCAAATTTGCCAACAGACATTTACCAGAAGCCAATGGACACATACTGAAATCGATCAAATCGATCATTGTGCAAAAATAATTTTCTAAAACATTTTTATGTGAAATGATTCAGAAACATTATTTTATTGCCACTGAATTTTTACATTTGCACTTTTAATTAAAAGCTCAATTTTTTTTTGCGCTAACCCCCAAAATCCCATGTTAGGATCCCAAGTCACTTTTTGCCATGAGAAGTACTTCTTTTATTTACACCAGTAGAAGAGACACATACATCAGCTGAGTCCTCTACTTCTACTCCGTGGTGACCACCCATCCCAACGTCAGAGCAGGGGGGTTGCAGACACAGCTTTGCACACCATGCTTCCTTAGCTCCTCTTGACACTCAGAGCACATGGTGGATGCCACAGTATCTAAGATGTTTAGCTTTCCTTTGCTGCTAATTGAGTTAGGCTAATGCATTATATGGCTGGAATATCTTGTCTGAAAGACAAAGGAGATGATCACTGGCTCACGTAATTCCCACTGCACTGTTCAAAGTCTAGTTACCTTCAGGGGGGAAGATGTAGGGGTGATGGACTGTTTGAAGTACCTTGAACTCAATCAAGACAGCAAAATCAGCAATGACCAGCATGTAATGGGCCTTTACAAAAGAGGTCAGCAGAGATTTTCTGTCATTAGAAATTTAAAGGTGCTACATGTAGCACCTTTATTACTATCACTGCTCTATAGAAGCACAATTGAGCCTATCGTGTTGTGTTATTCATCTTGTTTCTTCATACTCTGTGTGCGAAATACTTACAAAATGTCACTCTTTACACATACTGCCTCAAACATCACAGGCCTCTCCACAGACAACTTGTCAAACCTAAACAATAAGGCTATTTTAAGAAGGGCTCTTTTTTAGTACAAGACCCTGATCATCCACATCACTCTTCTTCACTTTACCTCCATCAGACAGGAGACACAGAACTTCAGCATGTAAGAAAGTTTTGTACTTTCAGCCATATCAGTCCGTAACAAGCGCTGTGAAATGTGAATGTTCCGCAATGCCTGTTTTAAAAGGAGGTAACTGACACTCCACTGTTATCATACAATCATCGTATCTTCAATGTCCATGAACGTAATGAGATGAAATGAAGTAATTTGGACTATTTCCATCGGACAATGAATCATATCCACACAATGCAAAAGCCAAAAATGGGAATAAAAGGTTATGTGAAGACAGCATTATCATCATAATATACATTATTATCAAACAGCAGCACGTATGACCTCCCTTTCCACAAGAAAGGTTATTCAGGAAGCTGCTTTTCTTTTTAAATGCACTCACCCTAATGTTCGCTCCATTATGTGCGTGCCCTTGCACGATAGAGGGAACACCAAAGGGTATGTGGGATAATCCAAGTGTGTGCGTGTGGGACAATGTTTAATTTCAAAGGGCAGTGTAAGCAGGCCCATCTCCCCACTGAGTGTTTAGCTGACCCAGGCAGTACACTTGCCTGTTGAGAGAGATGTAAATGATGGGACAGCACGGCGAGGTCAAATTACACCCCACACTGCCACATTTGCTGAGTAGCGTCTGGACGTGTTGTCACCTAGCCGTGTGTACGCCGTCTCCAATGTGACTCCCAGGCAGTGTGTGTGAAGACTGGGCTGTTGTCATTGCTGCTGTGGGGCTGTATCCAGAGAAGTTTAATAGTTCTGTAAAAAATCTCTTTTGCTTTTTTTCTGTTTAAGATTCATCTTAAAACGTTTGAAGACATAATCTAGTATTTTCAACCTAATCTTTATCTGAGGCAAATGGACGATGTGCCTCCTGATCATTTCAACATGTTTCCCTGTACTTACAAAAAAATAAAAACCTAAAGTCATAAGCCTACATTACTACATTGAATAAATACATGAGTAATATAATTGCTGGAAATTCCAATAGCATGAGTGAAATGCTCAATATTTTGGGAAGTAGGCGGACATTTACAGTGTTTTCACATGCAGTTCGTTTTCAAAGAACCAAACTGAGTTCTGTTAAAATGAACCTGGAAGGGAACCAACTGCAAATGACCTCAGCTCATTTTGTGTTCACACTGTAAGTGAACTCTAAAGAGGATTCAGTTTTCTTTCTGGTCCCTTGAGATCTCAGACCACTCCATTAGAACTCGGACCCCTTTCACAGCCCTCACGGCTTGCCAAGTGGGCAGAGTTCTTTGACAAACCCGACCTATCAGGTGACAAGAAGAACCACCAGACCCGCCTACTGCTCTCCTATTGGCTGCGCTGAAATGATTGGCCGAAGTGCATCACGCAAAATTGTAAAAATGGCCCTGCGGGTCCGCCGGGGTGGGCTCCGTTTTCAACTGTGCTCCTCACTGAAGCTCCACCCGGCGAATTTTCATTATTTCAGAGGTCAAAGTGAAAGTAGCTGAAAACTGTTGCATGGCCAGCTTGAACCTTTAACATGGTAAAATCACACGAGCTCTCACATCTTACCACTTCACTATGTCAGCGCTGCTGTCTGTCTCAGATCATGGACAGACTTTATCCTGAGTGGAACCTTATAAAAGATGCTTGGTCTGTTTTACCTGCTGAATTGCTGAAGACTGGCTGTGTGGACGATGAGCCTCGAGGTCTTCTCTGTAAAGCAAAGCTGGAGCGGACTGGGGCTGTTTTGTTTTCACAATGCACAAATTAATCGAACCACAAAACAAACTACAAACAAACCCTCAAAACCTCAAGAGGTGGTCTCGATTCGGTTCATTTTAATTAATTTTTGGGGCCGTTTAAAGGGGTAAGAGTTTATTTGGTGTGTTCACATATGCCAAAGAAACCATGACTCAGCGATCTGAGTCCACTTCAGGCGCTGAAACGGCCCAAGTGTGAAAACGCCCTTAGAGTTAAAAGGCCAGAGAACCCCTTTTCTTCATCTCCATGTGGCTGTATGGTAGTAGCTGTTCATGATTTGGATGCATTAACCACAAACAACCATCCGCCCTGTCTATCCTCTCCTTTTCTACCTTAAACAGTCACCTTCTCAGCTAATCCACATAACTGGTTCCTATGCATAGGAATAAAGATGAACTCACATCCCTTTGCTGTGTTTTAATGGACACAGTGCAGAGTACCTCACATCCTGGGACTAACTACAATCGGCTCTTCATTGAGTTATTAGCACATTTTTGAAGAACAGTCAAATTTTTAAGTGAAAATTATTTGTAAAGATGTAATTTTGTATAATTCACTCTCTAAAACACATGAATATGCACTGGCGCACTGGTGTGGGTTGAGTTTCCATAGTCTCTGCTTCATACGAATAGTTTTTTTTAAACATTAATTAATCTCTGTCTCATCCTAAGAAGTGTACACTTAACGAGCAACAGTTGTATCACTGAATTTGCATTACATAGGCACAAATTAAAAAAAGTATTAAGTACAGAATTCAGCAACTGCGTATTAGCTTCTATTTTAAGCGAGTTTCGAGTCAACAGGCTTACAGTTCTTTTCTGAGCACAGGGAAATGGGGTGAAATTATTATTCACCACAGTCCTTAAATTAGAGCTGATGATGAGATGTTTCTAACAGGGCACCCGATGAAACCCAGACACAAACAAATCCAAACCACAAATGAGATCAAGCTGAAGAATTCACAAACTTCACACCGCAATTACTGCAGGTGAATATTCTTGGAACGTGTTCGATAGCTGATAATTAACTGATGTTGCTAAATAAATTGGCTGCTTGATGGCAGTGGGAGCAGAGATGTGGAAAGCTGGGGTTTATGTTACTACGCAATAACAAAGAATTACAGAAAATTACCCAACAATTACACAAAAATAATCACTTATAGTACAGTCAAATAATTATGTTCTTAGGTTTACATGAAAACTACATTACTTTTTATGACAGCTGACATAATCCTGCATAAACACTTATAAAGGACTATTCAAAAAAAGCAGCAGTTGTCATGAAGGATGCTTTTGTCGACTTCAATGTGACGACACAGGTTTTGCTGACATTAAGTTGCGTCATAACAGTTTCGGGGTGATATAACATACCACATTATGACAACTAACCTGACAACTAACTACTCCGTGCATTTTTGCTATGTCAAACACACTTATAATTATGTTACACAACATGACAAGTGAGGCTGGCAGCAAAACCAAGCAAAGGTGAGTACTTCTAAAAAGACGCCTTTTTTGTGGCAACACAGGTGTGAAAATCCACTGTATTGCAATTTTATTCTGAAGGTTTTGATGGTGATACAGGGTATATTGGTATATTTTCTCTGGTCCTTAAGTGAGTATCATATTTATGCTTTTTTTTTTATGAAGCCCTATGGCAATGCCATGACACTGTATGGACAAAAGTATTGGGACAGACCTCTTAACCATTGATTTCAAGTGTTTCATTCAGTCTCACTGCCACATGTGTATAATATCAAGTGCCTAGCCATGCAGTCTGCCTTAACAAACACTTGTGAAAGCATAGGTCATTCTGAAGAGCGCACTGAATTTTAAGGTGACGCTGTAATAGGTTGCCACCATAACAGTAAGTCAGCAAAATTTCTTCCTGTCTACATATTCTATGATCAACTGCAAGTGGTATTATTAAAAAGTGGAAGCGTTTAGGAACCAAAGCAACTCAGCCACAAAGTGTGAAGTTACAGAGCACATCACCAAGTGCATAGTGCATAAAAGTCACCAATGCTCTGCTGATTCAATAACTGCAGATTTCCAAACCTCCTCTGGCATTAACATAAGCACAAAACTGTGAGCTTCACAGCATGACGACGTACAATGCCAAGCGTCAAATGGAGTGGTGTAAAGCACAAGGCCACTGGACTCTGGAGCAGGGGAAATGTATTCTGTGTAGTGATCAATCACACTTCTCTGTCTGGCAGTCTGATGGATGAGTGTATGAGTGAATGCCAGGAGAACGTTACCTGCCTGATGCTGTTGTGTCAACTGTAAAGTTTGGCGGTGGAAGGATAATGCTATGGGGTTGTTTTTCTGGGGTTGGCCCCAGCTCTTCGGTTCCAGTGAAAGGAAATCTAAATGCTTCAACAGACCAAAATATTTTGGACAACTGAATCCAGATTGGGAACAGTCTGAGGAAGTCCCTTTTCTGTTCCAGTATGACTGTGTCCCAGTGCACAAAGCAAGGTCCATAACTTGAATGGATACTAGAATGGTTGGGTGAGTTTGGTGTGAAAGAACTTAACTGGCCCACACAGAGCCCTGACCTCAACGTCCAACATCAGTGCCTGATCTCACAAATGCTATTCTGAATGAATGGACAGAAATTCCCAAGACACTTCAAAATCTTGAAGAGTTTCCCAGAAGAGTGGAAGCTGTTATAGCTGCTAAGGGGAGAGCAACTCCATAGTAATGCCAATGGATTTTGAATGAGATATCATAAAAGCAAGTTATGTATATTTTATTTCATTTCTCTCTTAAAAATGTATTGTTTGTACAATCATTCTGAAACATTTGCTGTATGCAGTCACATTTCCTTTCTGACTTGGTGGTGGGGAAACAAGAAATTGCTTTCCAGTACACAATCCTCAATTCTCATATCAGACCATTAGAAAGTCAGCTGTCATAACAGGCTGTCATTTCACCCCAGAAAGTTTTGACACAACCAGCCACTTGACAAAGGTGTTACATTAACTTGACACAGTTGATAAAAGCAGCCTTTATGAAACTGCCACTGATTGGACTAAGCCATCATATGGCTTATGCATTATCATGCAGCCTTATGAACATGGGCTACAGTAAAGTGTTACAAAATAAACTAGCAAGAATAGATCAATGAGAGTTTTAATGGGACTGAGGTGTGTGGATGGTAATATGCTCATTAACTGGATGAAAAAAACTATCAAAAGGACTGAATGACCAAATTATTAGCAAAATGACTTCAATAAAACCTAAGGATGTGGAACTGGGGCTTTCTGTGTGTTGCTGTGTTTCCTAACACATACTGCGTTTACTGCAGGATGCACTGAGAGTTCCTATGCGAGTTTGCACACATACAGAATATTATTCACATCGTTATGGAAACACATTGGTCAGAGTGAAGAATATTCATTTTAACTTGCCTGCTTGCTCAAAGCAACAGTGTCATAAACTGCTACTTTGAGCCAGCGGACCTATTAAAATGAATACACAAAAGTGACATCACATTGAGACATCACACAATGAGAGTAGATGAAAAGTAAACCAAAAAAAAAATTCCACTTTCTCATGTAGGCATTAAAAGTGTTAATAAAGTGGGAGGCAAAACGTTCACTGTTTTCTCTTCCACGGCAGTTCTTTCTGCCAGCTTAGGCATCCTCACACCTCCGTCTCCTTTTAATTACAAAAAGAACAGCAGGTTTTTAGGGCAAGGTGTAAAAGTGGCTTAAACTGCTCCACTCTCACTCTCTCTCTCAAAACTCAATTCCCTCTGCATCCTGCTTCACACTACCTCTAACTATGAAATTTAGCAGGTTGTATTACGGCTGAACCTGCACTGAACTCACAGAAGAGATCCTTTAGAGAAAGAGAAGTTCCAAAACAGCTCTTAATTAGTAACTCAAAGCACTTCAGAGACTTTTTTTTCAAATCTCGGCAAGAATGTATGCAAGAGAAGTCAGATTGTAGCTTCTTTGATCATTTAAGCAGTCTAAATAGCCTTAATTTCTCTAATGCCCGAATTATCAAAGGGCACAACTGTAGAAAGACCTCTCCACTCTAAAACTGTACAAAAGTAACAGGATTTTTGTGTACAGGAAAGTTCAGCTGATTAACTGTTCGTGTTAATCTGTACTACCGGAGAGTCAGGCTAAGGAATAGGAAGGTTTAAAGGTTTGGCATGAACAAGTTTTTGAATATATTATTTGCCATATTATGTAACATACCATAGCGCAATATTGCATCTCACAGCTTCATCAGGTTCAAACAATTCAGGACTTTGTATTCTTTTTGTTCTTTCACCCAGCAATGCTCTCACACTACAATGCCCAGCATGCATTACAGAGAAACATCATACAACCAATTGGGAATCCTCCTTTGGTAATAAAAGAAGATCCTAACTGGTGGAGTGGTCACTTACGTGGAGACTATTAAATACAGAGGTCATAGGTATAATAGGTATTTTGCTTATTATTTGTATAAAAGGCTGCACTGGAGAAGAAAGTGTTGCTCTTGTGCATTGTGCCTTCTAGAGAAAGTAACTGACTAACAGTCCAGTCATTAGTTTATCTTGAATGGAGTATGATTTACTAGCTGGTGTTAAGGCCTGTATGGTCCTTGTTAGATAAATTTAAAGTTCACTTTAATGGACACGGTTCAGTTCAGTTGTAGTGAGGTATTAGCTTGTAACTGCTGTAATTAGTGCTTAACCGTATGATTTTGGTTGCATGTTTCTAGAGCTGGTATGAGCTGTAGAGTTGTTAAAACTAAACAGATGTTCCTGTGCTGAACGTGATTTGTGGCACATGCTAATGAACATTTTGTTATCTGCAGACTGTCTCACACATGCATCGTGCCCTCATATAGATGCACTCATAAATAACATTATTTATTCAGTATTATTCAGTATATTTGGTGTGAAGTGTCACTGCATCATAAATATGTTTGGCGTTTTAAGGAGACAGATTTTATAAGGCTTTATGTGTTATCCATCATGGCAATATATACACATGCTGGTATAAAAAGGGGAAAAGGGGTACAAGACTATAAAAGTTTGAGAACCACTGCATTAAGCATGCATCAAAATACACTAGTACAATGATCATTCAGGGCTTAAAGTAGAAACCAAGACGTTACAGTCACAATGGAAATGAAAGCATGTTTTGTAAAAACAGGTGAGCAAGCAAAGGAACTATACTGACATTTCATACGCCATTCAATTTCATACAGTTCCTTTGATGGTATGTGAATTTTTCGAAGATGAAACCTAAAGTTATCTTACATCCTAAGCATATTGTAAAAGGCTGAGTGTTTAGGAAGGCGCACTACATGTGTAAACAGTTAGGAAAGACAAAATGTATTCAGTTTGAGATTTCTGGTGAAGGGTTGAATGTAAGGGCTGAAAATTGGTAAGGGGGTAGTTAAACTAGTTGTAAACATTTGAGTTGGTGTATATAAAATACTATATATATATATATATATATATATATATATATATATATATTTACAGTGATTTTACATACCATTGTCGGGACTTAGAGCGATCCAGCCTCCGCCCCAAGTCCCCAAGTAAGTTTTATTTCTAAATTTATTCTGCTCTCTTATGCAACAAGGGTAAGAAAATCAAAGGTATTCTGCAAAAAGTAAAAGAAAAGAAAAAACAAACTTCAGTCAATGAGCTCTTTTGGAAGGGAGGAAAAGGTCCCGTCTTCATCTATTGAGCTTCAGGTGGCAAGATGGTTTCCGGACAACCAAATGCAAAGATTATCACAATCCTTTTTTTATAACCCTCTTGGGGCGATAAAATTACCACCCCTCCTGTTATTTTCCAGCATATCATTTTTCATTCTAACTCTACAATTCTCTTGGACACCCTGCTTTCAATCATACATGACATCGTTTTTTTTCTCTTCATTTTTTTGGCTGTACAAACCAGTTCCATACACTTCTTCATATTTTGGCTGTGCAAACCTGTTCCATTCTCTCAAGGGCCTTTAACTTCTAATTAATTAACAACCTCCAACAAACCCAGTTTCTGCAGGTTCTTATCTTCTGCTATTCTTCTTTGGAGGTTCATCCTTGATCCACAAATCTTCTAAATTTTCAGGGACTCAAACTCCCTAACACACACAAATCAAGGCCCACCCTCAGTGAGAGGACCAGTATGCTTGTATTAATCAGCTTCGTCAATTATAATTTGCTTAATAACCAAGTTAGTAATCAAAATAGACACTTTTATATTTCCACATTCCCTCCTTCCATGGTTCCCTAACCATGGCCCTCACAAAAGAATTTTTTGTTTCTCATATATAACATATGGTGAGTACTGATGAAGTGTACTTAATAATGAAGACAACTTGTGAGTATATATATCAAACCAGCTAAGCATAATACACACGGACACTAAACTTATTTCTCTATGATTAGATGTGATTAAACGATTAAATGCGGTTAAATATGATTACATAATTAGATGTGATTAGACAATTAAATGTGGTGAAACGATTAAATGATCCACATTCGCTCTTCCATAGTTGACCACACCCTGCGTCCTAAGACCCCATATAATAATAATAAACAGAATGGACATATTTAACGTAAATTTCTCATTTAAATTAGGAGTCTGGTGAACTTCAAAAAAGGGTGAGTTATATTAACAGTGGGCACAGCTTAAATGGTCCTTCCTATCTTATGAAGCCTTATGACCCCATTATATGAACTTTAAATGCCCACAATAGATCAGGTGTCCCATAGAAGCCGTTTAGCCCAAGTTAGACCCTTTCGATCTCAAGGTCGTCCCATCTCAGCCCTAGGGGCAATGACCAGTGTCCATGTCCCAATTTCTTGCAACTGGGCAACCGATATTAGCCATGGATTTTGAGACCACCAATGGCTTAGGGACCTGAAGACACAGGAAAGTGATACCCAATGGGAGATCAAATGCTGATAATCTGTAAAAGACAAGCACACAGTGCAGACTAAATGCAGAATACAATGTTGAGTGATTAAATGATAAACCAACTAATGCGCAAGGATTATGAAGAATGATTAATAAGAATACAAACAACACAAACAGTTAAAGAAAATGCAGAGTCTTGCTCTTCTGCCCCAGTGACTTTATGCCATGTCAAAGGGCTATGTTACGTTGATATGTGTTTCTTGCATCCTTCTTCATTAGGGCCGTCTCTTTTCACCAATATCATGTCAAGTGCTAGTCTGTTTTGCCAAGCCATCAGGCTAGTGGTATCAAGTTGTTCGGCCAGTCCTTTTACTGCATCTCTGGTGTAGTTGATGAAATGTTGTTGGTTGCAGTACATGTAAATGATCCAATCTACATTCTTGTTAACAGTTGAGCACCAGAACAAGATTGATTCAAATCCTGCCGCAATTTGATTTCTAGCTTTGAACTCGTCAGGGACCCCTCTAGGGACCCCTATGGCATCAATGTAGATGGCGTTGTCAAAGCTGACAGGAACAGTTGTTGATCTCTTGGCTCTGTGATGAGTTGCATTGTCATGAACAGTAATTATAGTTATAGGCATTGTAAATACAGCGATGGCACATGTGCCTGTCCAAGCCTTAGGTAAAGTCAGTCGTGAGGTGTTAGTTAAACAACACCACCACATGTCAGCTCTAGCAGCTAGCATAGTTGAAAAGTTCAGTGATGAAAAGTCAGTCTCGTTATACGTCTCCGCACAATGTGGGAAGTCACCCACATCTTGTCCGTCAGCAATATGTCAGGTAAAACATGTAATGTTGCCTTTAGGCCACTCAAAAATGGGTGGCATTTTGGAACTGTTCTAGTAGAAAGTAAGATGAGAAGGCATGTAGTACGGTTTAAATCATTTAACAAGGCAGGAAAAGGTGCTGTTGTCAAAACTGGCTTAGCTGTGGAACAGGCGTAACAGTCACACGCACCTAATGTGCAAGCTGTGTAGTGTATCCAGTCAATCCATCTATTTATGTATCTAAATCCAGTGTCCATGGCCATCACTTCATCTGGGTTGCTAACAGAAATGGTTTTTATCTCTGGTGTGGTCGCAGATGTAGAATGGAGAGTTGTATTGGGTTTAACGACTAAGATTTTAAATCTACCTATAGGATCAGAGCCAGAAACATCTGCTCCTAAGCCATAAATTCCATTCATTAATTGAGCAGCACTTTTGATGGTTAAGAAAAGTGGATTGCAACCTGTGGAACATGAGTGTGAAGTACGTCCTTATATTAGAGTAATGCTATTCTGGAACTGTTTGCATTTTGGTGAGGATTGCTTGAATGTATAACCGTTAACACCTGTGTTCCACCATACCTCATCCCATCATCTACAGACCCAGGTAGGGTCGTGTTGGTATGTGGGGCTAAGACACGTGTATTTATCTGCAGTTAGTAGTTGTTGGGCAACAGTTGAGTCTGGGCAGGAAATTAAGGAACAGAAATCAAAACTTAACATGCTCATATTTCCTTCTGTGATATTCAAAATCAGTACCTTTTCATAGATAAGATCTACGGTGAGTAAAAGCAAAAATGTGTTGAATAACATTTTTGCATATCTAAAGTCATCAGTGTGTGTATACAAAAGATTGCTGCATGTAGGAGTAAACTTTTACCCTTCTTGAAGCATTTTGGTGCTCAGAGTGCAGGCACACCCAGTCAGCACTTGTCCCACATCAGCTAGGCTCCTGCACACGATCCTCAGCCTCAATCTGAGTCTGTATCTGGTTCTGGTTGTGAGTATGAGTCCAAGTCTAAACTTGAATCTGAATAGTCACTGTCTGTCTTGTCAGGTGGTGAGGTTTTACATGTTTGTGCTGTGGTGCGTGGTCTGGATGGACCACTGGTTCCTTCTTCAGGAGAGTTTTCTGCACTGCCTGGTTCTTCTTGTTGTGCTGGCTGTTGGTGGTCCAGCAGAACAGTTGTTTAGGTTTTGGCTCATTAATGCTAATGGTAAGGCAATAAGCCAGTTAATTTTCTGTCCACTTGCTGCACATATCTTAGCAATTTTAACTTTAAGAATTCCATTTTGACATTCAACTATGCCCTGCGATTATGGATGATATATTTTTTTTTCTAGTGTGCTTCCCATCATATATTTTTCTATATATATATTCTATATACTTTCCTTTAATTAGTAAAACAATCTACATTGAATTCTCTCCATGCAGACTGGGAGCAGTGTGTGTGTGTGTGAGTGTGTGTTCCAACTGTATTAGATTAATTGCTGTCCTTGAAGTGCTTGTATGTGTGTAATCTCATGGTCCGCTGCTAAGAGCCCCCACCCCCTCCTCGCTTCACTCTCTCCTTGTTCTGTGCTGCAACTTCTTACTTCAGTTTTTTTGGATCCCTCTTTTTTTGACAGTAAGGTATATCTCAAGCTCTCTGCACTGCTCAAATTTTAATTTCAACCACTAAAGGGCTGAATATTTAATATTGTATTGAACAACAGAGGTGGATGTTCTATTTTTCTGTTCCAAATCAGTTTAATTCTACCTTTCAACCTGTGGTGCGGAACACAGTTTGCACCTCATCCCAATTAAGCCATTTGGGTCAACTGCCATAATTTTTTACTAATCAACAGTGATGATTGCCAGGTCTCTCTCCCTTCTACATCTTTGTACATTTTTTCAAGCCAAACTGAGTTTAAACACCACTACAAGTTGATTATCCATAAAATCACTGTGGACAATATTTTAATACAATCACTCTACTCTCTATCGAGGAGCCAAGAGCTTTTTTTCATATACTGCGTCAGCCATGCTGTTTATGTAAATAAAATTGGCTCCTGTCCACATTTCAATTAATTTCCATTTTCATTCATTCAATTCTCTGTCACCGTTTACATTTACACTCATTTACACTGATGTAGCTGTTATTGTCAGTTGCTCATATTTTACCTTACTTGACTGCGAGCGACAGAGAGCACATAACTGCGAGCGACAGAGAGCACCACAGCTTAGAACTTCAGATTGCGCAGCGTTCAACTTTCACTTCAATAATTAACACTTCAATAACTAACCCCTCACGCCTTTTCCCTCTTTTTGTTTTCTCCCTCTCTATTTCTTTTCCTACACAGGTTTCAACATGGCGTCTTCCCAGGACCGAGCTCTCCAGGCCCTGAGCTCTGAGTTGGCCCGGCTGGACCGTCACATCACCGCCCTCCTGAAGAGGCAGGACGAGCTCCTTCAGCGGAAATCACAGCTCGAAGCCTCCCGGGAAGTTTCCCCCTCGGTGGTCGCGCCAGCCTCGTCTCTTCGTACACCGGGAGACGCCGTTCTCAAGCCAGCACCAGCCCCACCTGGTCCCTGGGAACGCCAGCGCCGCAGACGGCCTTCCAGACCTTCACCGCCACCCCAGCCGGTCTTCACCTCCTGCAACCGTTTCGCCGCCCTCAGCTCACCGCCTACGCCTTCACCTACGCCTCGGGCCCCGTCGCCCGCCCCAGCGCCTCGGCGCTCTGCACAGGACTCTGTTTATGTTATTGGTAGCTCTATTGTCCGCCATGTTAGAGTCAGAGGTGTAAACAGCCACGCCACTGTCTCCTGTTTTCCAGGTGCCCGGGTTTTAGACATCGCCAAGCGCCTCCCCCCAGCCCTCCGCAGACGCGACGCCTTCGGGACCGTGGTTATCCACGTCGGGACTAACAACATCTCCGACCGGCGCAGCGAGGTCTTGAAGGAGCACTACCAGACGCTACTGGACACCGCCAGGAAGAAGACGGACGCCAGGATCGTCATCTCCGGCCCTCTTCCCACCTACCGGCAGGGATCCGAACGGTTCAGCAGGCTCTTCGCGCTGCACGGCTGGTGCGCCTGCAACGGTTTGGGCTACGTGGACAACTGGTCTTCGTTTTGGGAGCAGCAAGCGCTCTACCGGAGCCTAGTCCTCTGGGATCCTTCGTCCTCTCACGGAACATCGAGAGGGCCATCCGCTGACTTCAAAGCGGCCACGTAAGTAGCGGCAAAAATAGAAACGTTACTGCTCACCATGCTAGTGTTAATGCCAGAAATAAGCCGATTGCTAGCTCTTCTACAAATGCTTATTGTGTAAATACAATTAAGACTGTGTCTGTTCCCCGAATAAAACAACACATCAAAAAGCCTCGAAACATTTGCCTTAGTAACCTCATTCATATCAGACCAGTTACACCAGCTTACAACGACCGCACATTTGGTCTAAAACTAGGACTGCTTAACATTAGATCCCTGGCATCTAAAGCCATTATTGTAAATGAAATTATTACAGATCATGATTTTGATGCTCTGTCCCTGACAGAAACGTGGATAAGACCCGATGAGTACCTTAGTCTAAATGAAGCCACTCCCGCAGGCTACAGCTATGCACACAGCCCTCGTTTAAGCGGTCGGGGTGGAGGTATAGCAACCATCCATACTAAAGCTTTAGGCGTGAACCAGAAAGCAGGACCTACATTTTCTTCTTTTGAAGTTCTTGTACTTAATATACTTGAGCAAGGAACACATAAACATTCATTTCTATTAATCACAATTTACAGGCCACCCGGTCCGTATTCTCAGTTCTTACAAGAATTCTCTGAGTTTCTATCAAGCCTAATAATGTTTTCAAGTAAAATATTAATTGTCAGAGATTTTAATATCCACATTGACAACCCTCATGACACATTAAGTAAGGCATTCATATCTATCATAGACTCCATGGGATTCACCCAAATTATAAAAGGGCCCACACACCACCTCAACCACACTCTAGACTTAATACTGACCTTTGGTGTAGACATAGATAACTTAGCCATTCTCCCCCAGAGCACAGCCGTCTCAGACCATTACTTAATCTCATACAAAATCCAGTTTAGTGGTAATGTGCGCTCATCACCATGTTATCAGGTTAAGAGGACTATAACTTCCTCCACAGCTGGCAACTTTATCAGAAACCTCCCGCAGTTATCAACTTCAGTCAGCTGTCCATCTGATCCTACTGAGTTAGATATTATGACCAAATTCCTAGAGGATACTCTTCGATCTACGTTAGACAGTGTAGCTCCATTAAAAAGCAAAATAGTACGGCAGAAAAAACTCGCCCCGTGGTATAATGATCACACTCGAACTCTAAAACAGACGGCCAGGCAACTAGAGCGAAAATGGCATCTGACTAAATTAGAAGTGTTCCAGTCCGCCTGGAAGGAGAGCCTTCTAGACTATAGAAGAGCTCTTACTGCAGCACGTTCAGCCTCTCTCTCCTCTCTCATAGAAAACAATAAGAACAATCCCAGATTACTATTTAGCACAATTCCCAAACTAACAGAGAACAAAACAGTCACTGAACCCCAGATGCCATCAGCCTATAGCAGCAATGATTTTATGAATTTCTTTAGTGATAAAATCGAAAAAATTAGACAGAAAATTCTGAACACACAGTTAAACTCCACAAACCTGCTGGCTTATAATTCCAGTCTAGACCCTGAGAATATTAGAGTCACTCCAGATAGGCTGGAATCGTTTACATTACTCCAAGAATATGAACTAGTCAAAATAGTCTCTTCTGCAAAACCATCGACCTGTATTCTGGACCCAATTCCTACAGGTCTACTCAAGGAAATCTTACCAGAAATAACTAAGCCTATTCTGTCAATAATAAACTCCTCTCTTAGCTTCGGATATATCCCATAAACTTTTAAACTTGCAGTAATTAGACCGCTGATTAAGAAAGCTAACCTCGATCCCTGTGAACTATCAAATTATAGACCTATCTCAAATCTCCCCTTCATATCTAAGATCCTGGAAAAAGTGGTAGCAAAACAATTAAGCCCTTATTTGCATAGGAATAATCTACACGAAAAATTTCAGTCTGATTTTAGGCCACATCATAGTACAGAAACAGCATTAGTAAAAATTATAAATGATCTTCTATTATTCACGGACCAAGGAAATGTGTTGTTGTTAGTCCTCCTTGACCTTAGTGCAGCATTCGACACAATAGACCACGCTATCCTACTAGATAGACTAGAAAACCTTGTAGGGGTAACAGGAACAGCTCTTTCCTGGTTCAGGTCCTACCTCACTGATCGATATCAGTTTGTTAATGTAAAGGGTGAATCATCTGTTCGTGCAAAAGTAATGTATGGTGTTCCACAAGGCTCTGTTTTAGGACCTATATTATTCACAATATATATGCTACCACTAGGCACCATTATCAGTAAACACGGCATAAATTTCCACTGTTATGCCGATGACACCCAGTTATATATATCAAGCAAACCGGGTGATAAAATTAAACTTGGCAAGATTGAGGACTGTATAAAAGACATAAAAGATTGGATGTCAAATAATTTTCTGCTACTTAACTCAGATAAAACAGAGGTCCTGCTTCTTGGTTCAAAATTAGCCAGAAACAAACTGTCTAACTCAACACTAAAACTTAACAATCTCTCAGTTTCATCAAGCCTATCTGTTAAAAATCTTGGTGTCATGATAGACGCTGATCTCTCCTTCAACACACATATAACTAATATCACTAGAACAGCCTTCCTGCATCTCCGCATTATTGCTAAATTAAGAAATTCATTATCTCTACAGGATGCAGAAAAGCTAGTTCATGCATTTATCACTTCAAGGCTAGATTGTTGTAATGCCCTGCTGTCTGGATGTCCCAGCAAAAGCCTTAACAAGCTTCAGCTAGTCCAGAACGCTGCAGCCAGAGTCCTCACAAGAACTAGGAAGTTTGACCATATTAGTCCAGTTTTATCAGCCTTGCACTGGTTACCAGTTAAATTTCGCATTGATTATAAAATTCTATTACTGACTTATAAAGCTCTAAACGGACTCGCCCCTCAGTACCTGAGTGAGCTCCTCTCCCACTATGAACCATCACGCCTACTTAGATCACAAGGTGCTGGCTTACTACTGGTACCTAGAATTAATAAAGCTACATCAGGGGGTAGAGCTTTCTCATACAAAGACCCCCAGCTCTGGAATAATCTTCCTGCTAATGTTCGGGAATCAGACACAGCCTCAATCTTTAAGTCTAGGCTAAAAACTTACTTGTACAGTCAAGCATTTGGTGACTAGTCTTCCCTGTCAGGTCTAGACCTGCTGGAGTCTACACTGCTCTGTTTTACTGTAATCTGTGGTCAGCCACTCTTTACAGAACTAACTCTGTGTTTTTTCTTTCCTTTCTCTGCCGAGCTGATCAGCCGCCCATCCTGTGCGTCTGATGCTGTTGCCTCTACTGCCTTGATTGGTGCCGCTGCTCACCAGCCTTCTGGACCGGTTTGACCACCACTGAGCTTCTTGCTGTACAGCGCTGTGCAGTCCTCACCCTCAGATCTTTCTTTTCCCACTTTACTATAATACTTCATACTAATAATTTTTGCTATCCGGTGTCGACCATAGGAGGATGGGTTCCCCTTCTGAGTCTTGGTTCCTCTCAAGGTTTCTTCCTCTTTTAGGGAGTTTTTCCTTGCCACCGTCGCCGCTGGCTTGCTCATGGGGGCTCGGACCTGGATTTTCTTTTCTTTTCTCTTCTCTCTGTAATACTGATTGTTCTGTAAAGCTGCTTTGTGACAACACCTGTTGTAAAAAGCGCTATATAAATAAATTTTGCTTGCTACTTTTAAGTTTCACCTGTATTTTAAGTTCTGCTGTATTTCAGTCATTTAGTAGTTTACAGTTTCCTTTTCTTTCCAAACAGCAATCTTTTTATAGCTTTAAATGACAGCGCTGGTACATATTCTTGTATTGCTGGTATTAAACGCTGTCCTGTATTGTGCATCATTCAGAAAGCATCCCGGGCTGAAACACTCCTTATAACTTTGGTGTGCTAAACTATAGCACTATGAAAAAGCAGATAAATATTTATATATTACATCAAACTTTTTTTATTAAAACAAAAAAACAAAGAACTTGGTTCTTCTATTAGGTATAAAAGTTAAGCGAGCAATAAAACCTTTTGGACCTGATAAGACAAAGATACAAACAAAACAAAACAAAAACATGCTTTAATCTGAATTATTTCTGACTCAGCTCTCTAAAACAAGCAGAGAGATTCTGTTGTAAGACAATGTAAATGTTCCCTCAAAGGTACAACAGTGGTTTTAAAGTAATCTGAGTCTGTATCTGGTTCTGGTTGTGAGTATGAGTCCAAGTCTAGACTTGAATCTGAATAGTCACTGTCTGTCTTGTCAAGTGGTGAAGTTTTACATGTTTGTGCTGTGGTGCGTGGTCTGGATGGACCACTGGTTCCTTCTTCTGGAGAGTTTTCTGCATTGCCTGGTTCTTCTTGTTGTGCTGGCTGTGGTGGTGTAAGTGTTGGTGGTGCAGCAGAACAGTGGTTTAGGTGGATCCACACCTTCTGTCCCTCAAACTTGATTGCTGTTGGGGTAGCTAGAATCATTTTGAAAGGGTCCTCACGTCTTAGTTCTTGCCGACCTCCAGGTGAAAATGACATATTTGTACCTTTTCATAACCTAACGTTTTAAAACAGAGCAATACAATAAAAGTCCGGATACGAAACAGGGTGTGTGAAGAAAATATGATTTCAGTGGATTAAGGTACAATTATGTTCCTTGACTAAAGGTACTGAGATGTACCCTCGAGGGTTCCACCCCAGTGACAAGAGGGGTATCGCCCCAGTGACAGTTTATTAGTGACATATTAATATGCTTTGAATAAAATAAAAACAAACAAGAATTTGTAATTCATAATGCAACACTGTAATTAATGAAGTAACTATGCATTACATTGAACTAATATTAATGTAAATAAAACTCAACGTGTAGCAAAATGACAAAACCACCTCTGTGAGGATGAACTGGAACACTGGTGTTGATGTTAGTAATATCTTCCATCTCAACGCCATAAATCAATTCTCTTACAGATTCTGCCTTGCCACAGCAAACAAGTCACATATTAATGATGAGGTAGTTGGGCATGTGTGTGTTCATGAGCATGTATTTGTGTGACCTTGGTAGGTCTGTATTATGTGCGATCACTTCGCATTGACAAGCATGCTATTAGAAAGCCTACCAATGAATGTCCAAATGAAGGCTATAAGAAATACAAACTGCCCATCAAAAAAAAATGAATGATGACTTCTCTAAATGAATTTAACACAAGTGAGCATGTTTTCTTTGCAACAACATAATGTATTAAAGTCAATCCAGGTTCATTCTGCAGTCATATTGAGTTGTATGCGAAAGATTGAGCGCCCCTGGTCACAACCATCGTTGCTACAGAGAACATTTTAGAACTTGAAATCTTTCTTTTAAATTATATGCTTTGTGGATTTTAACACATTCTCTACGGGGAACACACATTTTATTGCATGACTTATTATTTCTAAGGTAAATATACTGGGAAAATGTGCTATAATTTTTGTACAGTTTTATTTTTTCCCAATTACGTTAAATACAGCAAATACACAGTAATCAGGTATTAAAATGTGCATGTTTTTTATAGAGGATGTGTTCATTTATTCTCATGCAGAAAATCAATAAAACGGGTCATTTGACCAGGGGTGCCAAAACTTTTGCCTATGACTCTAATGATCATTCCATTTGAACAACTTGACACCTTTATACAGAATTTAGTAAAGTATAATAAATGTTATTGTACATTGTATGTATACTGTCCACTGTGGCTATTTTTCCAACTGGTCCAAATTTCAACACAAAGCAGGGTATTCCCAAACTTTTCATGGGCAGCGTAATCTAGACCACTGCTGCCACACCAGCAGAACTAACTGAACAAGGTTTATGTTCCACTTCTTTTAATAACTCCCTTCCCTAAAAACAAAACGATCTCCAGCTGTCTGCTAAATTGACAAAGTGGAAGAACCTGCAAAAGTTTCCGCAGATCAAAAAGAGCCGTCTCGCAGCAAACGAGCCAAGCTAGAAGTAGCGTCCTCCAACATCAAAGAGGGGAGTTCTGCGCCAAATTTCCGACAAGTCAGGGCTGTCCTCTCTTCCTCTCCTGCTCTTAAATGTTCCAGATTAAAAATAAAACAGCAAATCTCACAGGTACTAGCTCATCCCTTATGGCAGATGAGAGAGAAAAAATACAGAAATAAAGCGGCTTTCAAAATAGTTTGATATCATAAACTTTTAAGTTTGCATTTTGATCAATCTCCCCATATGTAAGTCCCCCTGCCCCACCCCTCCTCCAAAAAAAAAGAGTACAGCAGAAGAAATCAAAAACAAAATCAAATAATTTGCACATCACAGAGAGATTAAGCAGGGTGTTTGTACCAAAGCTCTGTGGAGATAGAAGGAAACGTTTGAAAGTTGCTGACAGTCGCAAGAGACAGAAAGGGGGAGATAGAGAAAGGGGGAGGAGGAGAGAGAGAGAGAGAGTGAGAGAGAGTGAGAGAGAGAGAGAGAGAGAGAGAGAGAGAGAGAGAGAGAGATAGACAGTGAAGGGGTGAGGACAGAGATAGAGAAGCGTTTTTTAATAACTAATAACTCAGCTGAGTGGCAGAAAGGCTGGGAGAGAGAAGCTCATTTATTCTCTTCGTTCTGATTAGCTTTATCTGCTGGCTGTTATTTATTTATTTACTCCGTCACTTATTTATCCCCACCTTGCATTTTATCTCCACGTCTCTTCACCGGCCTATGGAGAATAATTTAGCTCAGGCTGCTGCTTATAGTCTATTGTTTTTCCCTCGAGTCTGCAGCTTCTCGTCTGGAGGGCTACAGTACACTAACACCTACACTGTATTTTTGCTCACTGGCCACTTTATGAGGTCCATCTACAGCTGTATGCAAAGGTTTTAACACCACAGTTGAGTTACATGTTTTCTTGATTTGAAAACATCTAAGTGAAAATAGGTCAACACACGCTCTATAGAGAACCCGCCTCAAAGTGGACATTTTTAATTTACTTGCTCACTTTAAAAAATTGAAAAACAAAACATAAAAAACGTGCTGTAACTTTTAAACAGGCCATATTTTTTTCAATTCATTAAATTCAGCAAATAAACAGCAACTGTGCAGTAATATACACAGACAAGTCTTCTCTTTATAGGATATGTACTTAACATAGTTTGACCAGTGGCACCCAAACTTTTGCATGTGACTGAATTTTTGATGTCCAATATCCTCCGATGATATAGCACTTCGTCTAGCACTATAAGAGTAGACAAGGTGCTGTTATCTTGGGAAATAGACATAGTTCTAGACACACAGGTACCAATAAAAACATTCTTTCAGTCTGCAAAAATAAAGATTCTTAAACTATTCTTGGCTTGGATGCAAGGTAGTAAGAAAAAGCTTGAATTGGTATAGAACCTTTATACTGCATTACTGAAAATGTTTTTATTTTCATGCATTGCACTGACATTCACCTTTGCATGGACAGTTGACCTATGCTACATTCTACAAGCTTGTCTACAGCTTGCATTCTCTTTCCACCAAATAATCTTCAGAATTCATTGGTCTATTACCATCTTTTTTAACCAGGAGGCACTTGACAGCAAATGTATGATCAACATGCCTCTCAATCCATCACAACTGTCTCTAAATGCTTCATCCTCTGTCAAGCAAAAGGAAACTCATACAGAACTCCTCACAACAAACCCGCAATGAGAATAGCAATGGTGGTAAACAAATCATAGTATCTAGGTTATAAAAATAGAGGAAAGGCTTTGCTGAAATATTTGACACAGGCTATCCTGATTATATAAATGATGCTTTTGTTTCAATTTCAATCCTGGCGCTGAATTTCCACATAATTCAACAGTTAAGATGGTAACAAATCCACCAGACTGCTCTGATGTGAGATTTTCATTGCAGATAAAACCTGCCAACTTGAATTCAAATAATCATCTACTGATAGAATCCAAAAGTGGTTCATCTATGGTATCTTTCCAAAAGAAACCATTTGGTGTTGAATAATCCTGCTTGAGATTCCATTTCTCTTATACTCACAGTTCAGGATCAAGCAAAAAACAGATATTTCTTCTTAGCCTTGCTTGCTCATTTGTACCAACAGTGCCAATAATTTTGTGTTTGTATGCACTTACAGACTGTAGCCCATCTGTTGTCATGCATAATTTGTAAGCCATTCTCTATCCCATTCATCACTGGTCACTTTATGACCACAGGACTGCTGCTAAATAGGCATTGTTTCACTTGGTGGATCATTCTCTGCACTGAGTTTTGACACAAGTCAGACTCATTGCTGGGTTAAGCGTGGTCAATCACCCTAAAATATCCAGCCAAGAGCAGCTCTTTGGTCAGAAACTGGTCACTGATGAAGGACTAAGACTAACTGAGGATGACTAAGAAACTGTGCTTCAAAAAATGAAATCTTAGTCTCTAACTGTGCACAGTATATATTTTCATCTTTCTTTTCAGTCCATTTAATAGCAGTTAGTCAAAGCATCCCAAGTGGCACTGGACTGTGTTTAGCTGAAAGGCTGTTATCTTATGTTTTATTAGCCTGATCACCTTCAATTAGTAATGGTATTTAATTAGAGCTGCATTCACATACCTATCTTGATCAGCTTGATGCAGACCTTGATGAACAAAGCAAGCAGCACATCTATCACTTAAACGACATTATGCCGTGTTTCTTAAAGGCCAAATGAGGAACTGTTGTCACTGTGCAGTTGGAGACAACGACCCACTAAGTAACATAATAGCATTTGTGATGCTTTTTTGCCATTTCATAATGCATAAAAAATATGGTTTACATTGTCACCAAAAAGTGAACGCAGTGTATTACTGAAGGCAAGAAATAAGGCAATAAATGTCAAACCATCTAACAATTAATAAATAGTGCTGCTAACAAGGAGAGAGAAGAGCTGGTTAGCAATATCTTAGCAAGCATACTAATATTCGATTCTGGCTAACTAAAGCATCTACACAAGTTTAGATGCTTATGATTCAAATCTGAGGGAGTAAAGTCCAGCAACTGCCACTGATGGGGCTGAAAAGCAAAACTAAACCTATTCCATGGTATTGGGATCTGTTGTCTGATCGGCTAACATAATGCCAGCTTAACAAATAGGTTACAGACCCAAACAGTGCCAGACTCCACAGTATAGGCTTGACTAACTAAGTAATACTCCTCTGAAACAAGTTTAGATGATAAAATTGAATGTCTGAGAGGATAAAGTACAGTGTCTGGTGTTGGAGCGATAGGAAGCCCAGACCAGACATATTCTGTGGTGTTTGGGAGTGTAGCATTTTGGCTAAGCTAATGATAGCTGAGCTAGTAGGCCAAGCATGCCACATATTACAGCAAAGCCTTGGTTCCAAATGACACCCATTTAGGGGATTTCTGAGACTGTGGTGGGTGTTAGTGATGGAGGAGCCGATTCAAAAAGAGTCGACTCCAGCCTCTCTGGGAGACGGGTCAACTCTTGGCTAATGACTCAAAATCAAAGTACATGGAGTCAATGCTGCAGTTACATCCTTGCACTTGTCATTTAAATTAACTGCTGCATCATTTAAAGTGGAACTGAAATTTCAAACAAGAAACTGGCGAATAAGTCAACTTCAGCCTTGATAACTTATTCCTCTTTTTACATTCAGCTGATTTAAATTGAAAACTTTATTTAATTCTGGTTAACACATTTCACAGTATGACTACAGTAATGATTTTCGCAGTTTCCACTTGAAGCTTGAACTCACTTCAGCAGCCTCATTATGTGAGTGATGGTAAGATGTGTTGAAACACTGATCATCTGTAATAATCTAACAAGCCACCTGATATTCCTTTTTCCTGATATTACTATATATCTTGTGAAAATGTATATGTCATATAGACTTTAGCTCTGCTCTGGAGCAAATAAACATGTTTAATATTCTGTTTTTAGATACATATTATATTTCTGAACCTGAATCTGAATTGCACCAAGTTAAAGACATTTGGTATATCTGATTGATCACAAAATAGAGCTACTTGCTTCTTGCAGTAGGACGATAGCTACATTTCAGGACAATATTCCCAAAGATGATGGTGGAAATTCCTGAAAATGTATTTATCTTCTTTATGTAATGCACTGAAAACGTTTCTCCATATTATTTTTGTTTGGAAGTTCACCACATCTTCCTCTGCAAGCACACATCAGTTTCTGCTTTTAGACTTTTCAATCATCTGCAGGTTCAGTAACCAATTATCACCTTTTCTTCTGGTGAACACTTTGGTGATTCCTTGTCTGAATTTCAGGTGGTTGGATACTGCATTTAGCATATTAGATTAATCTGATTAGTGCTACATGAATTGAAAATGAATTTAAACCCATTATGTATTACACTTCCCCATTACGTTTGTGTGGACAGTTGACCTATCAGGGTTGCATTCTGCAAGCTTTCTACTGAAGCAACACTTCTGCTTTTTCCACTCAATAATCTACAGGTCAACTGGCCTATTACCTCCTTTTCTTTGGGCACTCCAGAGAAGAAGAAAAGAACCTCAGACAACAGGACACAAGTGACACTTCCACTGTCCATTTCCCGCTAACCACTGTGATTCATCGGAGCTGAAAGATGGGCTTCTGGCTGCGAAAGCTTGTCCTGGCGCTGGATCGATACGCCTCCCAACCCTCCCCCATGCTGTAAATTTCCTGGACATTAAAAGAACGAAGAGGCAATGTTCAATTCTGCCCATAACTCTTGAACGTTTTGATACACAGGAAATCAGGTACTTTGTAACTTACCATTTCAAATATCAGTGAAGAAATAATGTTACTTAATGTAAATAAATTTCTTATGCACAGGTCATTTGAAAGCTTGTTATTAGACAAACCACTAAATTTACATGTACAGGTTTGTTTTATTACAATGTTAGGACATGAGGTCCCATATGTATTATATAAATGTGGCTGTACATTACAGTAAATTTACCACAGGTAATGGCTGTTACTGGGCAGGTTGTTAAAACAATGACAAAACAGATTTTCCTAAAAATAATACCCGTTCAATACTTCTTACAAATGATTCTACTACAAAACAATGTAGTTCGTTAACAGTAGGCTATAGCTGTAAAGAACGTTTTTATAATAACTTATAGCATTAAAACAGAATTCAACCGGCGATATATCAGAACCAGAACTACTAACTGTTTTAGTTTTTAAAAACGTTTTAAGACAATTTAGGCTTTGACAACTGGAAAGTTACAGCAGCTTAAAATAAATCTGTCTTAGCTGTGGAAATCAAAGTCACTAAGCCACAAGAGCTGAGTCATAATTTTCAAATTTCCCCAATAGTCATGAAAGTCACAAAAATCAAAAAGTAAATTAGCTTCTCTCTAACATTATCCGTTCTCATATTAAGGAACCTTGAGATGTCTAAACTTTATACTCCAGGAGGACAGAAGTTCTAATCAGTTGAGTCTACTGAAGAAAGCACAGAAAGACTACTGCAGTCATCTAACAGTTACCGGACCAATAAACATCAAGCTTAAATGGATTTATCACATTACAAGGCAATTAAATAACCAGGCTAGTTACATTAGC
This sequence comes from Pygocentrus nattereri, assembly GCF_015220715.1. NCBI lineage: Eukaryota > Metazoa > Chordata > Actinopteri > Characiformes > Serrasalmidae > Pygocentrus > Pygocentrus nattereri. The sequence goes on along the minus strand of NC_051231.1, from coordinate 24,572,840 downwards.
TAAGGAAACAGACAAGTAGCATTTATGCACCTTTCTCAGTGTAAACAGAGAAGCTGAGTGGTACTTTGAGGCACTGGTCAGTGCCAAAGGCCACTGAGTGACAGATAGAGAATGCTGGTGGCAGTGTTTGCATTTTCATTAAAAAGTGTTTTTTCATTTTTGGATCCACCTGATGTGTCCTGTGTCCAGGAGCTTTTATGAGTCCTGTGTGAAACTTCTATGAGATAAAAGAACAGTGCTACTTAAAAAAAAATATTATAAAACTGAGAATGAAATGATTTTTATTCAGCACTTGGTGTACTGTGTTTCAGGAAATCCAGTTAAAGAAGACTTTTGCTCTCTTTTGCTGCACAATATGTTCAGAAAAGCATATTGTACTGTGCTGTGACATCATTTATCAAGATAACGATTTACATATTCTCATACTGCCCAACCCTATCAGCAACTACAGTACTGTGCAAAAGTCCCACCCAAGCACTCAAGACACATTTTCACAATCTATTTATTTGTGTAGTATGTTTATTTGCTGATAGAAGTGTTAATATTTGAATAAACAAAATGTATAGAATTATGGATGTTAGTTTGTTTGTTTAGCCATTTTCAAACCTCTCCTCGAGGAAGCCCAGTAATATATGTAGTTAAAAAGCAGCTCCTGGTTTGACCAATCAGTGCTTCAGTAAATTGTGCTCGTGATGTAATGGATGATATTAACAAGTCTCTGTAGTGGCTGTGAAGGTCTCAAGGAAAAATATGGACCCAAGAAATTCTTGTTTTTTTATTTTTATGTTCATTTGAATTATGAATATGACTTTATTCTAATGTATATTGTGATGAACTCACTGCTGAGGTGAATTGTTTAAAAATTTGCTTAGATGCCTAAAACGTTCGCACAGTGCTGTATGTCCAATTTTTTTTTGTCATAATAGAAAAACAGGCTAAGGAAGCAACGGGTCAAATTTACATATGAGAAAAACAGCACAGATTTTTTTAATCTACTGTAACCTCTCCTGCTGCTGGCATTGCTTACTGTACCTTATAAGAATGCTCTAAATCTAATCCTAATCTTAACATCGTTAAAAAGGGGCTCTTTTTGTTTAAAAAAATAATAGAGCTTTTGTGAAAAGCTTGATGCAAAGTCAGAAACATTTTATTGGTTCTCACATCGGACCAGATTTTCCTCAAACAAGACTGTCTCTACAAAGTGAAGACGTTTTTGTCCTGAAAATGTGCGAAAACAAACCCAAACACGCACACACACAAATACTGCATTTGTCTCTGGTAAGCTCTGGATTGAACGGGAGGTGGGAGAAACATGATACAAAGCAGACTCAAGGTCATCCTCACGGCCACTCATGATACCAAACCCTTCATCCAGTCCAGTGTGGAAAGCAAGAGAGACAAATGGCCAGAGAGAGAGAGAGAGAGAGAGAGAGAGGGACATGTTCTTGGCTCCAGCTGACCCTCAGCCTTATCATAAACACATCAAATGAAAGGGAAGTCAACCCTTGATAGGTCGATCCCACGAGACCTTGTGGCAACATGTGATTGGTGGGCAGCCTCCGCAAGCTCATATTTCTTTTTCGTTTCCTCTTTCCGCAGGAGCGCAAGTTTTTTCTGCTTACGCCGTCCACCTTGTTACTTTACGAGTGCCCTATGCCCAGATCCTATGCATTATAAAACAGCCCCAGAAAATGGGGTGCCAGTCTGTTCCAAAGCAAAGTGTTTTCAAGAGCAGCGCGGAAAGCGCAGACCAATTTTCATTAATATTTGATTTCCGAGTCATTGGGCGCCGAGGTACGCTTCATTAATGACTGTCCTTAGCTGTGCAAACGGGCCTGCTCGCCCCAAAAGAAGAGAAATTCCCGGCCCTGTTCCACATACTTAAATGAACCCCGTCAGGGGCAATTAAAGGGAAAGGCTCCCTCTCACTCATCAGTCTGGCTAAAGCCGATGATTAAAGGAGAGGTGCACGAGGACTCCCCAGCCATGGGAGATATCCAACATCTCTGACCTTCACTTAGGTTTTAGTGCTGCTTAAGATGAAGGAGCTTAGCATCAGTGAACTTGGGACCACGGTGAGGTCCATTTTATTCTGTGTGCATTTGTGTGTGTATTTAGTCCTTAGTGGGGACCAAGTGGTTGTGGCTCTTAGCTCTTAGTGGGGCCTAAATGACTGTTGGTGGGGACCAAATGAATATGTTGTGATCTATTTAAATCCAATACATTAACTGAAATAGTAGTACGCTAAATAGAAACAAAATTCTTTTTTAAATGTTTTGGTTTTCCATTTTCAATGTTTTTAATTATATTTTTGATTTATTTCAAAGTGAAGTTGAAAGATTTAGATTCATCAACAAGCTGTATTCAAAACATGCTGTCATACATTTTCATCTCACTACCAAAACATGAGTTTCAGTCCATGGGCAGAGCCTTGTTTTAGCCACACCCCTTTAAAGAAGAACATGAGACTGCATGTCTGTCCCTCATGGCCACATGGTGAGCAGTTAGATCCCATTATTTTGAAGTAAATGTGTCCCAAAGTCTGAAAATCAGTGTTGACCATTAAGAATTGTCACTCATACTGTGTCCTAAACCACATTAACAAGTCTGCATGGCCTTAATGAAGACCTGGATGTGGTCTGAGCTGGTTGAGATAAATTTCGGGCATGTATTTATGGAAAAGATTTGGGTGACTACTTGCTTCTAGTGTCTGTTAGCAACATTAGCCTTGTAGCTCCAACTCTAAACTAAGGAACTAAAATTTGGACACCAAATATATCCCCTTGTCTGGAGTCAGCAGGAAATATGTGAATATTGTGTAAACATCTCTTTAAAATGAGGTTTAGTAGGCCCAGAATTATTCAGCTGCACAATGGAAAGCCAACAGAAATACCCCGCAAAGAGAGTTTTACAAGACTGCGATTGTGTGTGTATGTGAATTTCCCAGCTCAAATTACAACAGAGAACTGTACTCCAATCTAAAACTGATGTGCATGACTGAGCTGGCCTAATTAATATTTAATGCATGGAATCATTTGCACAAACAAATATCAGCATCAACCTGCACGAAGGCTCCAGATACAGAGGCTCCATAACTCATGCTGATCTTTTCCTCTCCCCATTCGTTTCTCTAATTAAACCATTGTGGGCAGCAGTCGGAGCGATTAGCCGAAGTGGACACATACGTCAGCGGGCGCAGATTAAGAGAATTTCCCACGGCCAGAGAAGGAGAAGGGAGAATGTGTTTAAGTGTGGAATTAAGAGCGCCAATGAGTTTTTAATCGCGCAGTTAATGTTGAGGAAATGTGCAGGCAGGAAGATGGCTGACAGTGCAAATTACCTTTTATAGTTCATGAAAGATGTGGCGCCAGCTGGGGCTCCGTTTCTGCAGTCTGATTCTCCGTCTGATTCTCAGTGACATTAAGAGAAACACAGACGGAGGTAATGAACGTGGCTTTTGATGGACAGTTTTCATCTCTCTTATCTAAGCTTACGGATTAATCACGCTTTTATTTATTTTATTTGTTTTATTTATTTATTTTTTGCATGCGCCTGTATCTACTGTGATTGATCTTGGCCTATGAGGCAATGCAGAATAGTCTTGTGTCAAGGAAAGGAAATCAGTTTGAAACATGAAGCCATAAATCAGTACGATCACAACCATTCGTTGGTGTAACTTCTGTATCTCTCTAGTGGTGCTGCAACACAGATTATCTGATTTTTTCACAAGGGGAAATCAAATGTCATAAAATTGCTCATAAATGTTACTATAAGTAGTGTAATTCTTTTAAAATTCATTGTGACTGGCCTCCTGCCTGCCTCATGCTGTACAGTGAAGACTTGCCCAGTGACCGGGATGTAGGTGACAATCCCTACTTAAGTATGAGTACTGATACAGTAGGGCTAATTTACTTGAGTACAAGTACTCAATAAATAAAAAAATACAATTACTCCAATAAGAGCAAATCAGTACACTCAGAAAGATTGTTCATCAATGCTTCTTTAGCAAAGAAAATGGTTCTTTAGAGAACCATGAACATTCAAAGAACGCTTTGCATGATTACAGGGTTCTTTGCATCTTGAATGGGTTCTTCAGACTGATGGAGAATGTGCTGTAGATGGTTTCACATAGAAGGTTTTTGACAATGGTTCTATATAGCACCAAAAAGGGTTCTAATGTTAGGGTGTTAAGCTTGTAAAAACAGAAAAATCCACATTCTCCATCAGTCTGAAGAACCCTTTCATGATGCTAAGAACCCTTTAATCATGCCAAGGGTTCTCATGGTTCTACACAGATCCTTTTTCTTTACTAAAGAGCCCTTGAAGAACCATCTTTTTGTAAGAGTGTAGGATGAAAGTAGTAAAAGGACGCAGTTTAGCTAGGTTTAGTTGGCCAGTCAGCTAACTGCTTGAATGCTTCGTCAGGGTGGAAGTTGAGTTGTAAAAACGGCAGATTTGGACAATGATGCCATTTTTCTTTAGTTGTCTCTCTTTCTGTGTCTACTGAACTTAATGCCTCTGAATTGACCAGGGCTGAAGGGAAGTGTTTTTGGGAGCAGCTGTTTTGATTGGCTCTCAGAACTGAATGTTTTAAATGTTACCAAGCTTTCTTCTGAATGGTTTTTGAACTGAAATGCATGTTTACAGTTGTTTAAAATGAAAGTAAATAATAAAAAAAGTTTCAATTAAAAAATTTGAGACAAAAAAAAGCACCTCTTCGGTGGAAAACGTGCTGAAATCCTATAACAGTAGTAAATGTAATTCATTACTTTCCACCTCTGTCAACAGGAGGTGGGACAGAAAGACAAACGGCGAGGCCCAGTCCAAATTCATTCAATTCCAGAAGCAGAAAACTGCTCTTTTGAAACAGATCTGGCTCTCAAATCTGACTGGCAGAGATACAACATGTTTGAATACATTGTAAAATACTCAATGCTCACAAGCATGTAGTGACACATATCCTTACTCTGCTAATGCTAACTCAGTTACAGAAAAAAAAGGAAAGAGAAAAAAAAAAAAACGGATCCGCTGGAAGATTGTGAGCTCGAGTCAACGCCACAACCATCCAGAGTCCAAGAAAGCATAACTGGCCTCACTGTCTCTGGGAAGTTAGCATGTCCTATCAGCCAGCGCAACGCTTGCCAACGTAGGTGTCTGTTAGCTGGTGTGAATCATCAGTTAGCATTCTCCTTCAAGCTTGTTGAGCTGTCTAAAGATGTTGCACTGGCATCTCTCATCTGTCACAGAGTGGACATATCCAGTTTCCTATGGCTCCCGTCAACAAAAGAAGAAGCCTTCACTGATTCCATTAACCAAATAGTGGTGAAATCTACCTTAGCTCAGTTCATGTCTCTCAACATTCCAGCTGTTCCCCTCCCCTTCCACCTCTCCATCTCTACCTCTCTCAAACTCTTCACTGCCCTTTCTCCTTTCTATCTTTATCCTTCCATTTTGCTAGCGCGGGGTGGGGAGAAGTTCTGTAGCTAATGTTGAGAGTGAGGTAATGGGGTACTGGCTTTAGCTTTCAGGCTATGCAGACCCTAGCGCAACTAATGGATCCAAATGGATCTCACTGTGCTACAGCCTTGCAACCAAATGATCGGAATGGGAGGAGGACAAAGTGTAGGCGCTGGAGAACTCTCGTTATTTGGCACAAACTGTTCCAGGGTCTGCTTGAACTCCATTACGGATTCAGGATTGAGGAGCCATTATGAAAATTGTCACGTTCTTTGCAACCCCCCTCACCCACCCCTCACCATACTGTATGTTTCAAGTAGCATGCCCTCAGAAGTCCCGAGAACTCTGGTGGGTGTTTTTTGCATGAAAAAGTGTAGATTAGTCTCCCACTTCATTAGCTCTCCCTCTCCAAGTTCAAACTGCAACATCAACACCCCAGCCACGATGCCACATTGGGTCAAAACTCACCACAGAAATTAATGTTTTGTAGCTCGGCTATGTGAATATATTAAAATCGCACAGGCCTGGGAGTTATATTAAGAGTACGATGAGTTCACAATAAGCCAATTTACATACTAATGTCAAATGAGGGGCACAGCATTTTTCCTTTTTTTGCTTGACACCTAATTTAATGGAGGTGATAACCATCTTTAATTTCTGTATTTTTCACAGCTCTGTGGGCCCATGATAAACGAAAATGCCATGTGTATTAGTCTTAAGAATAAGCACAGCATGGTTCATGGGTTGAGACAAAGAAAACAAGCACGAGTCAGTACACAGCTTACATGGTACAGCCTCATAGAACTCATGTGACAGCTGAGTAAATGTACTGGATCCTTTAAATCAGAATCTAGAGCAGGGGTGCACAGCTCAAGTCCCACAGGGCTAGTGTCCAACACACTTTGGTGATTTACCTGCTCAAATACACTGAATTACATTTGTTTTGTTAACTGCCAGGTTAAGCAGGTGTGTTTAAATGCACTCGTAAAAAAGATGGTTCTTCAAGGGTTCTTTAGTAAAGACAATGGTTCTATATAGAACCATGAACACTCAAACAACACCCAAAGAACCTGCATGATTAAAGGGTTCTTTGCATGGAAAGAACTTTGAAAAGTTTTTTCAGACTGATGGAGATGTGCTGGAGATGGTTCTATATAGAACCTTTTTGAAAAGGGTTCTATATAGCTCCAAAATTAGGTTCTGCTATTGTTACAATATCAAACTTGTAAACTTTTGAGATTGTAAGCTTGGGGTTAATCAGCTTAAAACACAACTTACTACTTTGTATTTTATAGTTTATACAATTTTCACGTGAAAGAAAAGCCAGCCCTTCATCTTGGAAACATCCTTACATAGCTTGTCTGGCAAAATAGCATGCTAGCATGTTAAAACGTTAATGCATTAAATGATTAAATGAGCTACAACATTAATCTACTTTTTAAAAAATGTATGTATATATATATATATATATATATATCAGTGAACAATTCTTCAGTTTGTCGGAACTTTTGCATATTTAAGTCGAAAATGAATAGGAGTCAATTAACTCAAACCAATAATTGCCTATTAAACTATTGGTCGTTCACAGCTCCAGTCACAATATTCAAATTTTGCCATGTACTAAAACAATACTATTGTATAAAAAAAACCTGACTGGACTGAACACAGAAAGGTATAGATATTGTTACAGCTTAACATACATAGTTCAATACACAACAGCACTGTTAGTGTCCACAATCTACATGTTTCTTGTGTAGCTTTGTTATTTTTGTCTGTAACATTTACTTTTGTTTTTTGTCACCAAAAACGGTCATAATTCATTTTTACATGACGAGTTTGCAACCTCTGTCCCTGTCTGTTAAAATTAAACAGACTGTTTATGTTACTGTGCGTTTATGACATATTGGTACATGAGCCTTGTTCTGATTGGATGTACTGTATTGTGCATCATAAAAAAAATGGGCTGAAACCTTATACATTTATGCATGAATGGGTGGAGCCAAACTACAATAGGCTGAATAGGTAAAAATATTCGTAAAATTGTAAAGTGACAGAACCAGCCAGACGCTCACAATAAACAAGAATCGTAGTCGGTGAACAGGCATAGGTCAAATCCAAACAAGCAAAAAGACCAAAAAAGAAAAACATAAAGCTATCCAGATCCAAAAGGGCAAAGACAAAAATCCAGAAACAGGGTCAAACAATGGCAAACAGGAAATGCTTAGTAGCTCTACTATGAGAAGCAAAACATCACAAGTAACTTCTACATTTAAAGCCCAGGCTTTTAAACCAAACTAGACTGCTCATATGGCACAGACTGTAAACTGTGGTTGGAGGATTGAAGATGTTCAGTACTCACATGATCTCCCAAGGGATTCTGGTAAATGGAGTTCACGTATGAGTCAGAGCCTGAGGGATGGGTGGCAGTGTTGGTTTTGACATTGCTAAAGTAATGAATTCAAAATGAGCTGTTTCAGCAGGTCAGTTTAAATATATGTACTGTATGGACTGGAGAGTGAGCGGTACGTTCTGAACCTTTAGCAATGTTTACATATTACCTATATACATGCACATGCATATACATAAATTTCCCATGCTGCAGTACTGAAAAGCATTGAACTTTTGCTCATATGGCACTAACTTTAGCTCTTTAACTTAGCTCTTTAACTTAATTCTTTAAAGTACCACTTCCGTAAACAACGAGAGAGCAAAGAATCTTTTAATGACTTCAAAAAATCTCCATTGGAAAGGTTCTATACTAATTAAATGCTTTCCCTAGAACTGTACATCCAAGCCAAGACTCATCTAGGAACCTTCTCTTTTTAAATTCGGATTTAAAAATGGCTCAGAAGAACATTAAGTCAGAATCTCTGGCAAAAAAGTAATGCCGTGGGAAGTTCTGAGAACGGAACACACTTTTTACAACGAGGCAGGTTTAGATTCCCAGTGGTAGGTGGAGATATTAAAATATTCAAATGATCCGTTCCAACAAATTCAGCTTGTGGTGTTTTTTAACTACAAGTGAAAGTTTGCTCCCTCTTCCCTGGAAATAACCCTTGAAAGATCGATAGTATGATGGGTAGAAAAAAAAAAAAAACCCAACCTCGCTTTGATAATAATCCTGTTCTCCCAGAGCAACTGAGTGCATTATCTTAGATGGAGCAATTAACCACTTTCTGATAGCTATCGTTTCATGTTGAAGAAGAGCGAGGGTCAGAGCCGGATCTTCCAGAATTAGACTGGCAACCGGAACTTCAGTTATTCACTTTTTTGTTGAGTTTTTAAGCATGTTAAAATATTCATGCGGCTAGACAAAAACATGAATCACCCATTACTGCGGTTAAAAAAGATGAATGAGCTTATGAAAGTTGAGAAAAGCAGAACATGTATCTAGGCCTTCCTCATCTAACCTCTCACACCAGCTCATCTTCACCTGCACTGCGCTGCTATTTGAGCTTGTGAACGATGAAGTGGATCTGAATAGTTTATTCTTCATACAAAGCCCTTTTCGAAGAAACACCAGTTTGGGGAGGGGAAGGTTGAAGAGGGGGTTCAACAACCTAGGCATTGGACTGGGTGCCAAGATTAAGATCCAAAAAGTATGCAGAGAATTCATTCATTTCCTGCCTTTATTCCTGTTTTACTTCCTATGTTTGTGTTTATTTAATAAGCAGATGAAATAGTAAAATCCTATGACGAGTTCAGGGTTGGTACCTGTTTGGCAAAGAGGTTTAGTCCTCCTTGATTTGATCTGAAACAAGAAAAAGTCTACATCAGATTCATGACGTGTTCTTAAACCGCAGAACCGATCGCACCTTTGTGCTCATGAGTGTGTGGAAATTATGTTCATAGCTTGCTAGCTAGATAGCTAGGTAGCTAGACAGATAGATAAGGATACCTAAGGACAGACTCTTCATGAGAACTGCATAAGTGGGTTTTAAGAAGAAGAAATTCTACTTAAGAACAGTTGGTAAACGAGGCCCTCTGATTTCAAAATGACAACTTAGTTCATTAGTTTTACCACAACACATCAGAACTGTTTTTATAGCAGCAACATTAAGTCCTGGGGAACATTAAAATGTCTGTATGAAACAAAAATCCTATTAAACATTCAGCAAAGTTTGAGTAAAAAAACAACAACATAAAAACATGTCATTAAGACCTTCGATTACATTACATTAACAGCATTTGGCTGACGCTCTTATCCAGAGCGACTTACAATTTGATCATTTTACACAATCGGCCTGACTGCATGTCTTTGGACTGTGGGAGGAAACCGGAGAACCCGGAGGAAACCCACGCAGACACGGGGAGAACATGCAAACTCCACACAGAGAGGACCCCGGTTGCCCGGCCAGGGAATCGAACCCAGGCCCTCCTTGCTGTGAGGCGACAACGCTACCCACCACGCCACCGTGCCGCCGATTAGCTCTATCTGAGATCTGTCTGGGCATGACCTAATATTCGAGTGAGTGTGCTTGACTGACAGCTGAACAGAGGCAGAAAGACAGACAGATGAGCTAGTGTGCTAGCTCCGTTATGCTTGCTAGGATTGCTTTCACTTGGTTGTTAGCTTTCTCTCTGTGAGTTTCTCTGACTTGAATACAGAAAGACCATAGGGGTTTCGTTAAAGCTGTGTGGATAGAACAAGCCACATCACACTTGTTATTGGTCAGAGTACTGTTTAAGTAAGCAGTACCCAAAATTAGGACTTCCCAATTCAAATTAAAACAGGATAGTTATGGCAAAATCCATCAGCCTTTTAGCAGACATGGTAAAGTTATTCACAGGGCATAGTCTGTGCATTGTATTCTGCCTGCCCCAAGAGCAAGATTAACCCACTTAGAAAGAAGAAATGGATTTAGAGAGGCAGCAGTCTTTGAAACTTTAAACTTTGAAATTGTTGTCAAGTGGATGAGTCATCTTTGTAATAATATCTATACATATGCCTATGCTTATGCTGTATTCCTATAATTTGGTGTGTACTATGATATGAACTTTCTCTGCATCATTCTTCTTAGTCCATTTGTTTGTTTCAGGTTTGTGTTTTCTTGCCTTACTGAAAGGTGTCTGTTTGGTGTTTAGAAGGACCAGAGCCTCCCTGTTGAGCAGAAGGAGACTGACGCATGAAATAAAAGATACCGTTGACAGCCAGACTGCGCAACAGTTTCTTTCCGTAAGCCATCAGTTTCCTCAACTCCCACGGACTGAATTGATGGACACCCACAAAGACACACGTACTTATACATAACAATATGGCACCATCGTACTCAGACACTCCAGATTATGTCTGTGACACTGTATTTAAATATAATATATTATAATGTAAAGATAATTATTGCATTTCACACTCAACTACTTCCAGTAATGTAATTCATATAACTGATTAATGAAATGCGCACTGTTCATTTCTTTAACAATATCAACCAGATACTGTATTCCGTGGCCATTGCTACTTCATTGAGTGCTATGCTTATATATGCTAGTCTAGCTGCTAATTTGTCATAGCCTGTTCCATCCTGCTTTGCACAATCTACATATTCTCAGTACTGTGTACTGCCTGTGTTTTGTTTTTGTGTTTATTGTAAGTCTTTTGCATTTATTGTATTGTCTGTACTGTGTATATTGTATTGTTTTGCACTTGTGTTTCTGTGTTGCACCGTAGTCCTGGAGGAATGTTGTTTCATTTCACTGAGCTGAAATGACAATAAAGCCTCTCAAACTTGAACTTGACAACAGTTACATGTATAATAAGAACACACACCATTAGCTCAGTCTGGCTCTATACAATTGAGAATAAAGGCTCCTGGCTAAGATTCACAGATCTGGGAAAATCTTTCCTTATTATAGAAAATGTACATTATGTGGAGGTGGTTCTTTATACTTTACAAAGAACCATCTATTGTAAATTCTTTTTTTATTGTCTAACGTAAAGAATCACAATGGTGGTTTACAAGCAAAGATTTCTGAAAAATCCAATTGAATGCATTCCAATTATAGATCAACATGGGGGTGTTTATTTGCTCACTCTACTCAAAAATCTGATTGAAAACCTTCATTTACACGCACACTACAAGTAACCAGATCCAAAATTATGCGCATGCATTGAGTACAACTTGGTGTAGACGTTACCACGACAACAAGCATCATGTGAGTCCAGTCAGAGAGAGATGAGCAGCAGTGAGCAGTGCTTGTGTTTTTAATTACTTTAAAGTGGCTCAGGAAAATGTACTTCACATGTACTTACTAAAGAAGGCCGAGAGGAAGTGTTCTGAGACACATAAACTTTAATCTTTTAGAGTTCAAAGCAAATATTTAATTTACTCTGCAGACCAGTTTGTTCTCCCGCCACGTTGAATGTTATAAACTTTCGTTATAACGTGAAAGCACATGTGCAGAGCATGGGGAGTGTAATCGGATACAGGCGTCTACATAATCATTATTCTTCTATTTAATGGATTATTTGCTGGATTACCCACCTCATTCAATTGAATAGAAACTGTATCCCTAACGGCCTCAATCGGACTAGTCTACTGCGATTGAGGTGTTAACATGGACATAGTCTATACCGACTTAGCTATTAGTCGGATTATTAACAGATTATTAGGCTAAATTACTGCTAATGAAGCACTAGCTAATATCAGAATTAGGTGGTGACTTGTTTGACTGGTCTACTTGCGGAGTCACCAACAGGCTGACAAGTTGTGCAGTATGGTTAGCTAGTACAAGAGCCCCACCCTGTATGCCACATTAGCTTCCACATTAAAACAAGAACTAGCCATCTTATTATCACCACCATTTATCGACTTTGCACTGTACAAAGCAGAGATTTTGATTAGTGATGCTGAGAGAGGGTGGGGGTATTTTACCTTTGAAGCAACAATCACTGAAAAAACACTGAGGCATTATTCATTATTCTGGAACTAATTTTTTTAAGAACTCCTCTGAATGTCAGATTTCAGCAATTTATACAATCTTTTGTCTAAAGAAACCTGCTCATCTTACAGAAACCTCTCATTTATCATGTGTAGACAAGAATGTTCAAACAGTCAGCAAACGATACACAAACACAGTGTAACTAAATAGGATGAAGTGACAGTTATATAGCAGATAACAGCCCTCATTGAAGTCTTAATAGGACACTTAATGAAGTATATGTTTTATTAATGAGCATGTAATAAGATTACCTTTATCTGAGCCATCAATCTGCTCGTTGCACACAGACAGGGAGTCAGCAGTAATGAAAACTGTCAACTGCTGTTTGCCCGCATCAACCTACACGGCGGGTTTCGCTTTTGCACCATCAGAATGTAAACCGCATCTGTGTGAAGTCACACAGTCAATTCATGGGAAACCATACAACAGCCTAAGTGTATCAAATATGTATTTGAATGTGCTGGAGTTTTGGTGGTTTCACAGAGAACAAAAAAACAAACAAAAACATAATAAAACAAACAAACAAAAAAAACACAGCTGCAATATTATGTAGAAAAAACACTTTTAAAAGATGCCACAAATGGTTCTTTGAGCAATGCTACAGAAAAACCACCTTCAGCTCCCTGATGAACCTTTCAATACCTGGTCGTTTAAAGGAATATATCACTGTTTATGAAGCCAATCTGTTCTGTGGGGTATGACACTTTGTAAAAGAACAGAACAGAAGCTTTTCCAAGACACATGAAACCAGTCATCGCTTCTTTTTCGAACTGCTGCTAATGCAATATCACTGCACAGCTCATCATGCTTGGAGCAGAACGGTAACTACTAATTTTCTTGCATCAGCTAGCAGGTGCCCACCTTGACTAGCATTGTGCCAATTGATGGGGGAGGTGGGGCCATCCTACTCACCTAGAAAGAGGCGCCAATTATGCTCTCTTGGACTCCTGGAGACAGATGACTGTGGCATCAACAGGGATCAAGCTTGCGATTCCCTAATGATAGGACAAACACTTAGATAGTTGTGCCACTTGGCAGTCCCAAAGGCATTCATAATAGAAGCGCATTTTGAATGAATGGGATGGTCAGATCCACAGTGTGTACGAGTTCACTGTAAAAAGGGGCGCGTTATTCGGTCACGATCACTTCTTTGGTTCGTGACCTCATATTTTTTTAAACGCTGCAGTCTCTGGCTCTTCGTTCGAAACCTGTTCGAACTCGGAGCGGCTGTGAGTTCCTTCCATTTTTTGTACAGAAACATAAGCCTAAATATTTATGAACGTCAGCAGTTTGAATTTATGACGAATGTCGAGTTGGACGTAAAATTCGCATGAATTCCGATCCGGCTGTGAGTTGTATTGCCGTGGATCAGTTCCGGACCGGATTTCAGTACCACATATGAAAGCGTCTCAAATCGGAAATGAAAATATAAGATTCAGTGCGTTTTTTGCTGTTCACACTGCCACACAAATGACACATCTGTGTCACATATGAGGAAAAAGATCGGATTTGAGCCATTTTTACCTGCTGTGTAAACATAGCCTAATGCAGATTTTAGTCCGACATTGTTGTGAGATAGATATTAGAAAACATTAAAACTTTAAGCATTTATACCTTGTAAGGCCAATAGTGGGCACTCTGGCATGTACATTAGACTGGATTTCATTTTTGAGCCAGCTTCTTTTTTCCCAGAATTCCAGCAGGTTGAGTGTTTTAAGCAGTGGTTATTCACTACCTACTCACTTTATCTGAATGTTCCTACCTGTAGCCAATCTGACAATATATGTTAGACTGCATTTCATAGTAGACTGCATTTCATTTCATTTGCAAAAGTTTTTTCCCTGCTGTTCCAGCAACGATATTTTCTGAGCGGTTATTCAGTAGCTTATTTACCTTCTCATTTCACTCACAGTGATCAAGCACACAGTTTACAAACTACAATCCACAACAAAATAAAACAACAGCAACAGAAAGGAAAACAGGTCAGACAATACAGGCTAGTGCATAAAGATATAACCAATACACATGGTAAATGCAACACTCTATCTTGTCATAGATGAGACATGAACAATTGGGAGGAAATATAAGATGCTGAATGTTTTGTTGTTGCATTACTCTTTGTGTTCACGTATAAAACAAAATCATTTGATACCCAGTTTTCTTACAAAAAACACTGTTAATCTTAACTGTATAACTAGTACAACACTCTTAAGGAACTAAAAATGATTTTATTATTAACTCAGTTTATAAGTCTGACTTCTTTTACAACATATCCCAAATGTTTCAGCTATTCTCTGTTGTGGAATTAATAAGCATTTAAAATTCAACACCATCAAAATGACCAATATGGACATTTAAGTAGTTCCAGTCTTTTGAATGTTAAAGGAACCTTTGAGCTGTAATGAAACATATCTATCCTATGAAGTCTTTTGAATATACAAATGTTTCTCAATGCAGAAAAGGGTGTGTTTTCACCAAAGTTCAGGTTTAGCTGTATACTTCCCATACGCTGCCGCTGGTGGTGGGAGAATTCTCAATTGTTACAATATTGAAAGAAGTGGAACATCCAGTTTTCCATTGCCTGTTTTTTGTCATAATATAAATTTAGCATTGGGGTTCTTCTGTGGCAAAGAACTCTTCTGGCACCTTTACTTTGCATCCGAATTATGTGTGAAACTTTGTTACACTGCCCTTTCTTCTGGCCTTTCCAGCAAAACACCAGACAATAAGTAGTTAACCAGCCAAGGATTTACAAACACAGGCAGCAATAAATTTCTATAACTCATTTTTAAGGAGTGGATTTATAGACTCTCGCGTGGGGATATATACGACAGCCCAGTCGACATTAATTATTCCAAAAACAATTTGATAGATGTGATTATTAATCCAGAGACACGGGCTGGCTCCCAGCAGAGCCGCTTGTAAAGGCTGGATTTATCATGTTGACATTTGCCGAGTGGATGTGCCGTTTGCTTCTCTCAGCGTTCTAGCGCTCTTTAGCACACCAGTGCAAAATTACAGCAGTCCACAGAGTCGTAACACAACAGCAATTGCAAAGCAAAGACACCTACACCAAGAGACAATTCAAACACAAAAATGCATTTGTGGAAACATCAGAAATTTACAGCTCTGTACTTACTGCTGAAAAGGACTGCCCCTAGTGACCTGAAGCAATTCTACTGCACAAAACGCAGTGTGTTTAGAAGCGTTAATTTGGTTAGTCGTGTTGTAGCTTAATGTTTATTTGCTGTCTATAGTTATTATCATCCACTGTCATGTCCAGTTACATCCACTATACTAGACCTCCCCTTGTCACATGACGTGACCAAGCCAGGATGTGCTTCCTCAGCAGTGTCTTGTGAAGCTAGGTAGTTTTTCAAACTACCACTAACGCAACATCATTGGACAGCTCAACGTGCTTAGAGAACGATCCCATTCTGGTACCAGACAACCATGCTGTTCTGGACTATCAGCAGGAGATGATTCAGTGATTCTAGGGCTCTAGGCAAAAGATGAGAATGCGACCCCTCTGGAAGCACATATTCAAGGTAACTACGACACGGCTCCCAAGCAGCGCAGCCATCTACACTGCAAAAAACAACATCTTGGCATGTGAAATCATCTTAAATCTAGTCTATATATCCCATTTTTCACATTTTTATACTGCTGCAAGAATATAATAAGATTATTTAGCACATTTCAAGACATGTTTCCTTAAATAACTATATTAAGAAAGAATTGTCACTACACTGGTACATGATTTTACTTATTTCATTATTTCAGTGCTAATATTACTTATCACTTTTCCAAGAAGTAATATGTAACACAATGTCATCACATTCTGAGAGAAATAACTACACTATAATTACTTGAAACAATAGCTACTTCTTCTTCTTCTTTCGGCTGCTCCCATTAGGGGTCGCCACAGCGGATCATCTGCCTACATCTTGCCCTATCCATTGCCTCCTCTACTTTCACACCAACCATCTCCATGTCCACCTTCACTACATACTTGAAACAATAGCTACAATCAGAAATAACAGTTATTTTTAAAATGTACATATATTTTAGAATATGCTTATTGGGGTCCTAGGTGGTTCCTTACCTCCGCCTAGTGCAAAGAGTGCCACAAAATATACAGCTGACACTCTCATAAGTTAACAGATTAATGTATGTGACTAAACTGGCAAAATAAAGTTGCTGCTTGATTGTGTATTGTGTACAACTCAAATGTTAAGAGCCATTTTGTCCTTTCAACAAAAACCAAACCATGCTGGGAGCCACAGCAAGTTTATATGCATTTTATTAAAGTAATGTTTTACCATCTTGGTTGTACATACACCATATTTCCAAAGGTATTCACTCACCCATTCAAACCATTGAATTCAGGTGTTCCAATCACTTCCATGGCCACAGGTGTATAAAACCAAGCACCTAGGCCTGCAGACTGCTTATACAGACATTTGTGAAAAAATGGGTCACTCTCAGGAGCTCACTGAATTACAGCATGGTACTGTGATAGGATGCTACCAATGCAACAAGTCCAGTCGTGAAATTTCCTCACTACTAAACACTCCACAGACAACTCTCAGTGGTATTATAACAAAGTGGAAGCGATTGGGAACGACAGCAACTTAACATAAAATGATAGAGCGAGGTCAGCGGATGTAGGTGTGCAGAGGTCGCCAACTTTCTGCAGTCACTTGCAACAGACCTCTAAATCACATCTTCATGTGGCCTTCAGATTAGCTCAAGAACAGTGTAGACAGCTTCATGGAATGTGTTTCCATGGCTGAGCAGCTGCATCCAAGTCTTACATCACTAAGCGCAATACAAAGCGTCGAATGCAGTGGCATAAAGAGCCGCCACTGGAGCAGTGGAGAAATGTTCTCTGGAGTGATGTTTGGGGATGGCCCCTTGCTGTTCCAACATGACTGCTAGTGCACATAGCAAGGTCCATAAAGATGTGGATGAGTGAGTTTGGTGTGGAAGAACTTGACTGGCCTGCACAGAGTCATGACCTCAACCCGACAGAACGCCTTTGGGATGAATTAGAGTGGAGAGCGCAATCCAGGCTTTCTTATCGAACATCAGTGTCTGACCTCACAAATGCGCTTCTGGAAGAATGGTCAAAAATTCTCATAAACACACTCCTAACCCTTGTGGAAAGCCCTCCCAGGAGAGTTGAAGCTGCTATAGCGGCAAAGGTTGGGCAGACATCATATTAAACCATATGAATTAAGAATGGGATGTCACTCAATTTCATATGTGTGTGAGGGCAGGCGAGTGAACTCTTTGAGAAATATAGTGTGTGTCTCAGCATGTGCTAATGTCCTCGCTTAAGCTAAAAATACTAACAAAAACACAGACTTACTTTACTCTGCTTTAAGCTTTAGCCCAGGTATATACACTTTCCTCACATCTCAATGGTTGATTTTTTACAAGGCTGAAGCCAGCTTATCAATCGCCAGCTTCTTGTTCAAATTTTCCTGCTCCACCTTAAATGGTGCCTGAGGTTTCAGAATGCAAGTGCTGCACCATTTAAGGTGGAATGGGAAACAAGAAGCTGGCGAAAGAGAAGGTGACTTCGTCTTTGTGACTTTTTTAGCATTTGACAGTTTCTTGATGCAGATTAAATGTATCAGGAAACCAGCTAAGGGCTTAAACCAAATAAGTGCATTCATCTCCAAATTATTGATGTTCATCTTAAATCTTGCTCTTTGCCCTTTCGTTAGCTGCTAGCTAGGTAAGACTGTGTTGCTATGGTGACCAGTAGTCTGCGCGCCAATTTTTAGGGTTAAACGGTGAATTAGCAGTTATACATTAACTCCAACATTTTAGGCCATCTTTAGTTGTGTCAACCTTTGACACAAGACTGATGCAAAGCTAACTTTTTATTGGCTTTTACCAACAATAAGACACCTAGCCTGGCTGTGTCATTCAATAGTCCTTATAAATGCACTAGTTCCATAATGAATCACATTTACAACCCCTGACATGTTCAAGCCTCCAAGACTGACAATACATAACTGTAAACACTAACTCTAACTTTTTATCACATTTAAATCATAATAAAATATTCTAAATTCTACTTACAAGCATGTTATCAATTAAAAGTTTGGAGCCCACAACTTTGACACAATTTCTCCACTTGTTTCAATTAGCCATGAGTCAGAAATAATTAATATCAAATGATACCACGCTTTTGTTTTTAGCAATGACTACAAGTTCTAAAGCTTAAACTTTCAGTGCTTTCAGTGTTGTAAGTTCTTGTCTGCTGTCACAAAGGCGATGTTTAATTTCTACAGGTTTTATTTGCTACTGTCTTCTGTTGTGTAACTGCTGTTGTGTTATGACTCCATAGGGCATGATGTACAGTCCAACTGCCTTGGAATTCCTCTGGAACCTGACTGTCCAGGACTTTCACTTCATTTAGCTGTGACCACTTGCCTGTGCTACTTTTGTTTTATAGTGGACATAAGATTTATTCTGTCATACGGTTAATTTGAAGGCTGGAACCACAGCACCTGTCCAGAGACAGCATTTGAAATTTAGCTCACAGCAAGGTCTAGAACTAATGATGTACTGTCTATTGTTGCTGCCAAATAAATAAATAAATAAACTCATATGACAAAGGGAGGTAGGGAGAAGAGGAAGGTAAGTATAGTCAAAGACAGGTGATACGATCTCAGAAAGGAAGAAGCTGTAGGAGAAAAGTGCACAGAATGGCTGGATACGGTCCTCTCTGCTCAGCAGCGTTCTGTGCAGTGGAATAACTTGTATGGTGATAGGCATCAAATGATACTGCAGAACCTTCAGAATGAAAAAAGTGAGTGAACCATTTCACTGTCTAGCGTGGGTCATCACTTCCAGCTTTACTGCTAATCTACTGGCTTTTTAGAGCATTTCTATATACATTGGGCCAGATGTACACACTAGCTCAGGCACAGCAAAATGTGCCTTGATGCAGTACAACATGCCTAAACTGAATGTCCTACAAACCTCATTCCAAAAAAGTTGGGATAGTATGTGAAATGCCACTTACAACAGTGACACAAGCAGTGATTAGTTCACACTGTGTTATAACACCTTTTCTTTTAACAGCACTTAATACATTTTTACATCCTGAAATATCTTCTGTGCTTAATGCAAGAATTATAGAGACTCCCTAAAGGCCAACAGCTAAGGAATACATATACTCCGACATCAGAAAAACTAAAGCAGACTTTTACCTTCAGTCATTTACAAATTCATCTTCAAATTCCTTCAAATCGTGGTAGACAGTTCATTTGTTCAAAAACAAATCGGTACCTATTCCAAATCATATCTTAACTGATGATCATCAAACTTCAGATCAAAGAGAACTCTGCCAAACATTAAATACTCACTTTACAGCTGCTTGGCATTTGATGATACTAATATAGAAGCAACTCTCAATGAAACAGATACACCCTCTGCTGTAAGACATGGTCTCTTTACAATTCACCTATTCTCTCTTCACATGGTAGCTAAGGCCCACAACACCATCAACACTAAAAAAGTACCAGAGAGGATAGTTTAGACTTCTTTATTCTGAAGCTGGTGACCCCCCATCATTTTAGAACACATTACATATATATTTAATCCGCTTATTTTATTGAGCAGAATTCCCAGTATCTAGATGACAGCATGTGTAATTCCACTCCACAAAGGAGGCGATACCTCAGATCTGAATAACTACAGTCCCATCTAAACTGGTCATGCTTAGGCAAAATCTTAGAATCCACAGTGAATAAGGAACAAACATTTCTCCATGGTAATTCCATTTTGTTTTGGAGAAAAATATAGAAAGAAACATTGTGCAGGCATTTCCATTGATTTCTCTATGGCATTTGATGTAGTTGGTCCTTGCCTACTTTTATCTCTCCAAAAGACAGCAATGTGTGGCCTTGGGACAAAGTAAATTAGAGCTGCTGCTGCTAAACTAAGGAGGTCCCTCAGGATTCGATGCTCTGACCAGTACTATTTAATATCTGTATTAATGGTGCTGCCACCTCCATTGTCAGCTGCAAAGCACATTTTTATGCCATGGTGCTTCAACAGAAAAAATTGCATTATACTTTTAATGCCCAACAGTCAGCTTTTTACAATTATAAACCAGCCTTAAAGGTTGAGAAAACTAAGTGTGTATGCCGGACCCTCTGTCACTCATCCGGAGAACCCCCATTCAGACTCCATCTCCCAGGAGTCTGTACAAGACCATGTGACTTTGGACTGTCGCGCACACACCTACCAGCGTTCACGGTCTCCCGAATTCTAATGTGATTCACCTGTGTGTTTATGTCATGTGATAAGTCTAGTATAGTATTTAAGCCATGGCTTAGCTCAGGTATGGTGCAAAGTATTGTATCCATGAGATCATACCGAGCGACTGTATTGACTGCCTTGTTTCCTTGTTCGACCTCTGCCTGGATTAACCATTTTTTCGCTTCTTGGTATTTTCCCCTCTGGGCTGTCTCCTGTGTTGTGGAATCTGTGTATTGACTCTTGAACCTCTCTTCGACCACATTTTTGCCTGTCTCCTGTTTTCAAATTAAAACCCACTGTTTGAGATCTGTGGCCACATCACACTAACACTGACTTTAATACTTCTAAAATCACTGACATTGAAAGAGTTGAATAGAAATACCTCTGCATATGGCTAGATGCCCTTTTAAATGCCATGTTAACAAGCTTACATGTAAACAGATTTACAGATATGCTCCTGCAGCTCCTCTCAATTCTTTATAGTCTGTATACCACTCGGCATTAAGATTTGTTTCTGGTAATGCCTTTAATACCTGTCACTGTATACTGCATGAAAAGACTGGTCATCTCTGTCTATACGTCAGGAGACACACTGTCTTCTTTTTATCTATAAAGCATTTACTGGCCATATGCCATCACACATCACAAAAATGCTCAGTGTAAATAATGCACTTTATCAGACTCATTCCAGTGATTGTATCACCCCTCAGGTGCCGAGAGCTTTTACTGAACTGGGACAATCTGCTTTTAGCTATAGTGAACCTGTAATGACACTATTTAGAGTGTCATTATATTTGGGGGCAGTTGTGGGCTGGAGGTTAGGGATCTGGCCCTCTGACCAGAAGGTTGCCGGTTCGATCCCCAGGGCCGATAGTCCATGACTGAGGTGTTCTTGAGCAAGACACCTAACCCCCAACTGCTCCCCGGGCGCCGTGGATAGGGCTGCCCACCGCTCCGGGCAAGTGTGCTCACTGCCCCCTAGTGTGTGTGTTCACTAGTGTGTATGTGGTGTTTCACTTCATGGATGGGTTAAATGCAGAGGTGGAATTTCAAAAAAGTATCACTTATTATAGGACGCTCTAAACGTTTGCTCGCTGGAGTCAACTTTTAGTCTCTAACCAAATTCACCTAGCATCTGTTTAATTTGATTGACTTATTGATTGATTATATTCATTACAAAAGAATGCTGGTTTTAATGCAGTGCTGTTTGAAGGAACGAAGGTCTTAGGCATTCTGTAATGGTTTTCATGCTTGGCCTTTATGCTCAGATTTTTCTGAATTCCCTGAAGTTTTGGATGATTTTCTGCAGTGTTTTGTCCCATGTTTTGGCAAAGTGGTGAGCCTTGATCCATCCTTGCTCATAAATGGCTGGGCCTTTCCTGGATGGTCCTTTTAAACCCAAGCTTGATTGAATCACCTTTTTAAGATGTTGCTTGGAACATCATGTTTCTATTCCTAAACTGCCCGTCTCAATTTTTTTGGAACTTGCCTGAGAGCACGGAGGTACGCCTATATATAGACGATTAGCTCACTCACCTAGAATGAGCATGTATTTACAAAAAATAAACAAGTTCAAAAGGTAAATATTTTAAATATGAAATATTTTGACTTTAAATTAGGATTAAAGCGAAACTGCAAATCACTGTTGTGCCTTTCAATTTCCGTTTTACCTACTGTGCCAACTTTTTTGGAACTGGGTTTGTACTTTTGTCCAATTTTACACAATTTGTCACACAGTGTCAGAAACTACATAAGCAAGTCTACTTCAGATAACTTGATACAATGTGCAGCATTTTTTTAAATGATTTAGGCTTTCAGCTTGTATAATGCTAAGTGGTGACTGTAAGTGTTCATTAGCTACATTAGAAAAACTTAAGAAGCAAAATTCAGACACCAAATATGTCTTGGCTGATCAACTAGATTAGATATAATGAGAAAAACTGTCCAAATTTAATTTCTGGCCCAACTCACTTTAAAGCAACATGCAGAACGCTGCTAACAAATTAGCATTCTGGAAACAGGCATATAATGATCTGCGAAAGAAGGAAGAGTATGCAACATCACTGAGTCGTGTTTTAGACAAGCTCCTTGTTCTTCTGTTTTGCTGCTCAGTCATTAATGTTCCTAATTGCTTTGAGGCTGTAATTGCTGAACTTTGCCTGTCTCCCTCGACAGGGACCCAAAAACACCTCGACTTGAGCTCAGCACTTCACAAATAAGGTCAGGAGCGTTCTAATAATGGCAAAAACCAGGCTGGAGTAGAGGAGCAGATTTAGAAACAGGCCAGACACCCACAGTCACAATTACAGCGCCTGCCAAAGCTTGAGAGAGACAGACAGGCTGAGAAAGAGTAAAAGAGAGAGAGAGTGCGTGATGGGGAAGTTTTTTTGCCACTTGAGTAATGGGACAAATATCTTCACCTCTCTCCAGAGGTTTTCCTCCTGAACTAGCGAGCTGTGCTCAATTAATCTCCTCTGGTCTTAATGACCCTGGAAGGTGACTCGCCAGATAATGCGCAATTACACTGGAAACACGGACCGCTGCCAATTAGGCCTCAAGTTTTTTTTCCCTTCCATCTTCTGAACTCGTTCCACCGTCCCAGCGCGCCAGCCTGTTTGTGATTTCATTAACCAGCTTCTTAAAGGGGAAATTAAAAGTGGAGCCCTCTAAAGTAGAGCCTGTTGAGGAGATAAGATCTTTAAACACGAGCTGTCCGCAGATTAAAATGGAGAAGTAAAAGGATTGTGGGGGGAAAAAGACTGGAGAGGGAAAAAAAAGAAGAGGTGGAGTACCTACAGTTCCGCTCTTAAAAATTAAGGCCTGTATAAGGTTCTACGTTTGGACGTGTGGATTTAGAAAAGGTTTTAACTGGCATTTAAACTCTTTTATTTATCAAAAAACTTTGCTATTTCTAGGTAGATGCTACATGACTAGTTTAGAGGTCTGAATCATAAACACCACTCCGTCTCATCCCAAAGGTATTAGATGGAGCTCCACCACTACAGAGAACACAGTTCCACTGCTCCACAGCCCAATACTGGGGGCTTTAGACCCCTCAGCTGGACATAGTGACTCAAGGGTCATATGTAACTGCTTCAGAGCTTTCCATTTTATTATCAATGCTTTTTATTTTATAAATTAGACAAGCCATGTGCACAACTGAATTCCCGTGTCAGTGGGCGTACCTTAAAGTAGCTGATTCCACTAATTAGAAGGGCTGTTTCGATATTCTTAAGCATATAGTGAGTAGAAATGGTATGGAAACGGCCCACACGTCAAAACTAACTCGTTAACAAGCTAAGTTTTATTTTTAACTTCTATAACCTAAGAATAGGTCAGCCAGTTTTCTTTGAAGTCGTTCCTTTGAAGTGTAGTTAGTAAATAATAAGCCTTAGTATGTCATGAACTGGAAATTTTAAGGGACTAACAATACTTTCATTAAAATTATTATTATTATTAGTCAATATATTCATACAAAAAGTTTGCAACCCCTGTCAAATTACACAATTTTGTTGATTTTCTAAGCAACAAAAAGCACATTGTCTGCAGGGAACAAGCCTGAATATGAAAATTATCTGCTGATTTTCAAACATTTTTATTTATTTGCTGTGTTGATCATATTGGGAAATCTAGAATAACAATAATTGTTTATTAAAGTATGCAGAAGTATGCTCTCTGTTGAGGATGTGTTAACTTATTTTCACTTAGAAAATCATCAAAACATGCAGTTTGACCTACCTTTTGTATGACCGTATATATCTCAGCACAAATGTTGCAATTTTGTCTAATGTGATACTGTATCAGTTACTTGTAATATCATTCCCAACCACAGCTTCGACTGCATTTCAGAAGTGTTAGGTCTCTATTACGACAATTCTGAGACAATCTCTATTGGGGTAATGTGGTACAACATAACACTTTACAGTTATGTGATGACGTTTTCCTGTAACGAGGTACTGTAACTCACATTACAGTTATGGACTTAATAAGAATTCTATTACTTGCATATTCAATTGTATCTAACAGAGCAATGTTAATTATTCACAATAGCTTCTAATTATGATAACCGGATACTTTGGGTAAAGGTTTCCATGATGAAGAAGAGAAATCCCCAAACTATACAGACCAGACTTGATTTTCAATCAGCAAATTATTTTGAGGCAGCTGTTCTTGACCCATTTCAACTAGCTTCTATGTTTTCAAACAGAATCAGTCTCATCTTTAATTTGAATAAAGGATATCTGAATGTCTTGTTCCAAGGCATGACTTTCACTGTCATGTCTTTTAAATTATATTTACTGTGACTGACTATGTCTTTCTGAATAAATTACTGTAAATGACTGTTGGGTTTTCTCTTGTTCAGTTGCAGGGCCGTCTATATGATATGGGATCTGTTTAACAAAGCAGGTAAACTTAAGAATCTATTTGAAACACAAACAAGACTCCTTGTTGTTGTTTATCTACAAGCCAAAGCAAACATTACAAAAAAATGTATGTTTAGAATCTTTTTTTTTTTTTTGCTCCCTATGCATACATTTTTTTTTACAGTTTACCAGTTGTTTTGTTGCCCTCATTCAAGCATCTTAGACAACATAATGGTGCAGCAACAACAAAGAAGTTGTTTGCGACACCATGGGGCTGTGGGACCCTAAGCACCTGCTTATGTTGCTCATTAGGTACAGCTGGCACTATTCAGTTGGTACAGATGTAGGGTAGGTTTTAGAGAGTAACAAGTAATGAGCAGAGCTATTACTTTTTCCATGAAATAATGAATAACGCAAACTTATTACATCTTGGGATGATTCTTTGATGATCTGTAATGGATTACTTTTTTGGGGCAACCACCACAACACTGGTAATAAAACATGATTTAGATTCTAACTACTAATGCTTTATTTGAATATCTGCTTACATAAATAGATACTATCATGAGTTTGAATAACCTTCCCCAATTGAGTGGCATTAGGCCCCTATCACTGAACTCCCTCCTCTTTTTCATTCACCCCCACCCCCCAGCATCATCCTTTTCCAGGCCCATGTGTTAATGAACCACCCCAGTATGAAGACTTCTGCTCCACCCCTATGTGCCAAGCAGAATGGGTCACTGAGAAATGAGTGTAACTAATGCTTCCTGGCAAACTTCTCTCTTTTCTGTCTCTCTCCACTCACACCCTGCCATCTACCCCCCCCAAAACTCTTCACCAATCCAAGACGTTCTCAGCGGGAAGTGTTAACTACACACATACACACACTTCATGGTCTTACACTCCAGCTCCATTCCTCAACGTGTTAAAAAAACAAACTGTGGGAAGTCACAACACGCCATTCTTGTCTCTTCGTATCCGTAAGAAAAGTAGGAGTGGAAACGAGGCAGGACATGAACTCAAATCCACTTGCAGACTCTAACCTGAGGACGTATGTTTCTGGCATGCTGGTGCTAGCTGGAGATAAGGAGCACGAGGCAGAATCTCATTAGAAGATGCATTAACCTGTCCCCCCCCTTGAGCCAAATGAACCACTCTCTCTGACTCAGTTACTCTCCAATAAGCTGCCGATTGATCCACGGCTTCCCTCTGACCTTTCAAAGCGGGGGAGCCCCGTGCTGTTTAGACTCAATCTGAAGGCATTTTTACAGGTGTAATAGTAAGAGGGCTATGTTTAACGTAGCAGGTGAAAGATGAAACAGAGGGTGTGGAGAGAATGTGCAGGTGCACAACACTGTGAAAGATGCTCTTTATCTATATATAGGCATACCTCCATGTATGTGTTTAAATATACCATATATATATATATATATATATATATATATATATATATATATATATGTACAAGCTTTTAGAAGGTCAGATTGAAATATCAATAACATAAAGCTGGATTAAAAACAGTTTATGCTACGCATAAAGTTTTGGTTTTAAACGATCACAGATAGATAAACTAATTCTTCCCTGAAAGACAACTAGAAATGTCGCCGTGGGCAAAAGAACCCAGTAGGTGCTGCACTTATTCAAGGCGCCGTGAGCAATAGAACCCAGTAGGTGCTGCACTTATTCAAGGCGCCGCGGGCAAAAGAACCCAGTAGGTGCTGCATTTATTCAAGGTGTGAATAAGATCAGCATGCAGTTGGGCTGTAATGGAGACTGAAATGCACTAATGGGCCGTTTGTTCCTTCATGGAGCACAGTAGAGCGGAATGGAATGAAATTCATAAGAAAGTGGATAGTAAAGGCATTTGAAAAAGTGTTTTTGTCCTCAAGGCAGGTTTTCTGAACGAATATGAAGTAAATGCAGTAAATGGTTTCTGATAGAAGGGTCTGAGTTTTTCACCAATAGCTTCTGTATGGGCATCAATCTTTTACATCTAGTAAGTATGGTGCCTTTAAGAGTAAGCAACATAATCATAACCAATATAACAAAAAAAAATACTATGATCATCCAAAGGAAAAAAAAGATCACAGAATGAGGTAGTCCACTAAAACACTCACAACTACCATAGTGGGGCTCAGTAAGAGATATTGATCAAAATGGAGCAACAATAAAGTGTTGGGCAGACACACTGAGGGCATGTAGCGCCTCACCCTGCGGGAATTATTTCAGCATAGGTGTCAGAGTTATTGAGGGAGAATACGAGTGTGGGGGAGAGTGAGAGAGATTTCTGAGTATGAGTGAGAGAATGAGTGGTGACTGAATGACAATGCGTATGTAAACGGATGATGAGGAAACAAGTGAGTGACTGACCTGGAAAATGACTAAGTGAGTGAACCAGCCAGTGAGTAACAGCTATAAGCAAGTGAGGAAATGCGTGAATGAGTGAGTGTGGCAGCAAGTGAATGAGTGCGTACACCGGTCGAGCATAACATTATGACCACCTCCTTGTCCTTTTATCAGCTCCATTTACTATAGAGGTGCACTTTGTCGTTCAACAGTTACAGACTGTAGTCCATCTGTTTCTCTGCATACTTTGTTAGCCCCCTTTTACCCTGTTCTTCAGTAGTCAGCACCCCAATGGACCCTCACAGAGCAGGTACTATTCGGGTGGTGGATCACTGACAGCACTACAGTAACACTGATGTGGCGGAGTGTTAGTGTGTGTTGTGCTGGTCTGAGTGGATCAGACACAGCAGTGCTGCTGGGCTTTTTAAAACACATGAGTGTCACTGCTGGACTGAGAATAGTCCACCAACCAAAAATATCCAGCCAACAGTGTCCTGTGGGCAGCGTCCTGTGACCACTCATGAAGGACTAGAGGATGACTAACACAAACTGTGCAGCAGCAGATGAGCTGTCGTCTCTGACTCTACAAGGTGGACTGACAAGGTAGGAGTGTCTAACAAAGTGGTCAGTGAGTGGACACAGTGTTTTAAAAACTGCAGCAGCACAGCACAACACACACTAACACACCATCACCTGCAGTGCTGAGAAACATCCACCACCCAAATAGTACCTGCTCTGAGAGGGTCCATGGGTGTTTTGACCACTGACGAACAGGGTAAAAGGGGGCTAACAAAGTATCAGAGAAACAGATGGACTACAGAACTACGAAGTGCACCTACATAATAAGTGGAGCTGAAAACATGGACAATGAGCATAGAAACAGTGCATGTCAGCCAGTGACTGAGTGAGACAGCCAGTGACTTGGTGAATAAGCCAGCCAATGAGTGAGTAAGTGAGACAGCGAGTGACTTAATGAGTGGGGCAGCCAGTGACTTTGTGAGTGAGCATCCCAATAAGTGAGCGACCGACTTAGTGAACTATCCAGTAAGTGAGGTAGCAAGTGACTGAGTGAATGAGCCAGCCAGTGATTTAGTGCCGTGAACCTGCCGGCAAACATGTGACTGAGTGAGCTAGTCAGTGTGAGTGAGTCAGCCAGTAAGTAAGCAAGTGAGTCACTCAGTAATTGACTGATAGAGCGCCAGCAGCTTAGTGAACGACCAAGCCAGCGAGTTAGGCAACCAGCGTCAGTCAGTAACTTAGTGAGCCTGCCAGTGAGGGAGCCACCCAGTAACAGCATTAGTGAACTATTCATTAAATGTGCCAACCAGGGTCTTACTGCATAACAAAAGCACTTAGTCACTGAGTCAGCCAGTGACTGAGTAAATGAGCCAACCAGTGATGGACAGAGTGAGCCAGCAAGTGATTGGGTGAAAGAGATAGCCAGTGAATGACTGAGAGATCCAGCTAGTGACTGAGTAAATGAGCCAGCCAGTGAACGAGTGAGTGAGATAGCCAGTGATTAACTGAATGAGCTAGGCTGTGACTGAGTGTGAGCCTGCCAGCCAGTTGAGTTAGTGAGCTATCCAGTGAGCGAGCAAGTGGGTGGCAGTTTGCTCATTATGTCACTTTTCAGCTGTTGCTATTTCAAACATTTCTCATCTCTTTCCATTCCACTAATGGCGATTGGGAATTTATAACCAAGAACTGAAGGAACGTCAATAGAAATAAACAATTTTGGCTTCTTCATTTCACAAGATGAAGGAATAAATGAATGGGCAGTTCTCTTGTCACAAAAAGCTTTATATGGCCTTATCTCAGTCACTGCCCTTGTATAGCATCCATCAGTACAATGAGACAGCAACCACAGGTGACCTGTATACTGGCTCTTTGGTGGACAGGACAGAGAAGAGAATGAACATATTTGTGTGATATTAGGACATCCATTACAAGGCACTATAAAACAGAAATATGATACAGACCTGCATGGGGGGGGCATCCTTATGATAAAGAAGCAGGAGGCTCTTCTGTGACTGAATTAAGTCCGAAGCCTATAGCCCTCCATAGCACAGGGGATTTTCTCTGGGTCTTTTCTGGGTCATTCCATTGTGTCCCTAATCTTATTTTGGCGTATGAAATAAAAGTATCTTAGCCCATTGGACACAGTTAATTTAGGGTCATGTACTCCATATTTGCAGCCTAATGGGATGTTGTCACACCCGAGCTATTCTCCAGACGTAATTTGGTTTGCAGATTTAGGGCAAGGCTGCTAGCGTTTATTTTCCCCTCAGTGTAACCCGATGTGTCGGGTAGCCAGACGTGGCCTTATGTTCTCCCGCTACACTTTTCAGAAAAATACAGGTTAAAAGTATGATGTCTATCATTAGAGCACGCCTGATGAATAGACCTTCGTCAGTAAGAATAGCTTCCCTGCTTGAAATTTCATACAGATAGCTGGGGTGATAATTGCATGCTTATATAGCAATGCAGTGAAATGGGGCTTGAATAATAAGGGACAATTGTTGAACTCTGGTAAAGGAGATGGGAGAGATATTTGCTTTAGTTTTTGAAATGAGGAGAAAGATGAATGCATATGTGGTCTCTCTTTAGAGGGCATATTCACTGCTTGGCTTTTTGTTTAGTGCTCTTATCCAAGGTCATACACTCTGCCTGCCTCCCTCCCTCTCTCTCTCTCTCTCTCTCTCTCTCTCTCTCTCTTCCTCCCACTCATCCTCCTTCCCCCTTCCTCCTTTAAACTCTGCATCCCTGTAAAAACGCAAACCCAAAAGAGCACAGGGGGTTCTTAGAGCCTTGTAAAGGTTTACTGAGTGATATGGCATTTATTTTATTAAATGGCAGCTTTCCAGTGATTTAGAGGCATTGTGTTGCACTTTATGAAGCACACAACCCTCAGTTATAAGAATGCTTTTCATGGCTGTGTGAAGTAAAACGCAGAAGTGCTAACTGAATGATTAGCTTAATGATTATTATGGCAGTGTTATATCATAACAACGTATTCATGAAGGTACACTGATATCATCGCTGACCTAAGAAAAACAAGTATCTCCAAAATGGGAGGAGGCAAAAACTGCTCTTCATGTTTAATGTAAGTTAATGCAAAGAAATTTTATTCCAAGCAATTTTGGAGCTTTTTTATTGGCCCACCCATCATGAAATTCACATAATGTAAATGACACCTTTGGATACATGTTTTACTTTGAACAATTACAATATTCAAAATTCATCCTTTAAAACTGTGGAATCACTGGTTACAATAACATAAAAAGCCATATTGTGTCAGATGCATGTATAAAATGATGCTAATATGATGCTAGCACTCTAAAACCAAATCTTTAAATCATTTGTAGGAAACATTTGCAGGGATTTTAAACATGAAGAACATCCAGAAATGCTGCCGACTTCTCTGAAGCTCATCTAAAATGAACTGATGCACAGTAGAAAAATGCATTGTGGTCTGACCTTTTTTTTAACCTTTGCTCATTGGTTATGGAAATAATGGATGCTGTGTTCTCTGGACCGAAGAACTAAAGGACCATCCAGATTGTGACCAGCATAAAGTTCAAAATCGAGGGTCTGTCACGGTATGGGAGTGAATTATTACCATGGCATGGGTAACTGGCCTGCCTGTCTCCTACTGAATATGTGTGGGACATTATGAAGCGCAAAAGTCGATGACAGAGGCCTTTAACGGTTGTGCAGCTGAAGACTAACTAAAAAATTCCAAATTTTCAAAACTGGATTGTTTCGTGTCTTCAGTCCTCAACCAATTACTATGTGCTGTTATAAAGAAATGTGATGGAACATAGTGGTAAACATGTTCCTGTCCCAACATTTTTGAAAAGCATTGCAAATTTGAAATCAGCATATATACAAAAAACAATGACATTTAAAAGGTAAAACATCAAATATTGTCTATTCAGTTTAATACAGGCCAGGCAGAATTTACTAATCACTTTCTCATTGTTTCATTGGCATTTCACATACAGCAACAACTGGGTTTGTCAAGGACAAATTCATAAATGAACATATTACTGTCAGAAAGGACTTGGAATACTTAATCACAAGTATTTAAAAACTATTGTACCATGTGGCACAACAGGCTACATATGGAAATAAGCAGTATATTTAGGTCTACCAAGTTTGCCAATGTCTAACATGTTCATTACTCAGAATTAAAATTCTTTACTAACTTTAGAAGCATCTGAAGGGTGGAATCAGTTGAGGATTGGATAGAACAGAACCCTACATAGCCTACCCAATGAAGTGAATTGCAGTGCTGTAGACACTTAATCAAACCTTTAGATTACTACAGGGTTTGCGCCAAGTTCAAATCAAATCAGATACATTCAACTCAAGTATTATGTGTGAAGCTGGTGCACGTCCATAAATATGCAATTTGCAGTCATGATAACACGAAGAACATGCTGATCTTCATCATACAAAGCAATTTAAATGAAAGATTGTGAACAACATGGAAAGGACAGAGAAAATGGGCAGAGATATTGAAAGTGAAGGTGTTTATATGTACATTTGAGTTATTATTTGAGGAACTGATGGCACACAATTTTGTATGGATTTTTTCCAATTGGACTTCCATTAACAACAGCAGGTAGACAACACAAGCCTTGAACCAATGCTGAAAGAACATTTGCCATACCAATATTTCAACAGAGTTTCTCTCTCAGGGCTAGACTTATGTACGTGAGAAAGCACAGTACAAAATATGCCTTAATGCAGGTGCAATATGCGCATGCAGTCCGTGTTATTGCTTCTGAAATTCTTTATTCTGACTCGGAGCAGAGTTACACCACTGTAAAATGTTGGTGGGAAAGCAGTTAACAACATTGCTTTCTCTTTCATTCTCTCTTTTATCTTGAGCTTGTTGACAGCTCCACGGTTTTGCTGTTCTTTTTAAACCCTGCGCCTCCCAAGTGCACAGTTTCCAGGCAGTTCTATGTGCAGTTTTTGTGATTAACTTCAGCTTTAATGAATCAAACATTTAGCACATACTGCTGTCGCATCGTGCCACTTTTTGCGCTGCTCCTGCACTCGTGCATAAATCTGCCCTTAGGTTAATAAATCACTGTCTGTGATCTTTTGAGAAATTTTTTTTTTTTTTTTTTTTTACAAATTTAGCGATGCTTCCAAACTTTTGGCCTATAATGTAGAGTACTGTGCAAAAGTCAGAGACCAAGTACCGTTTATTTGATTCAAAGTCGAAACATTAAGCACTGCCACTAAGTTCAAAACTGAGACAGAAAATGCATCCAGATTGAACTGGAGGTGTGGAAAAAAAATAAGCCCTTTAGATGTATTTGAAAAACTGAATGCAAACCTCTTGCAGGTGTAATAGAGGCAAAGGGTAGTTATTGCTGAGTTTTATTTATTTATTTTGCTTTTTCCTGATGGTGAAAAACATAGGGTGCCCAAAATAAATTGACATCGTTTGAGATGTGAATATTTGAGTAACTAGGTAAACAATGTCCTAGGTGAACAAAATTAAACAGGCTTCATGTTGAACAATATAAAATTTATTTTAATAATTTATATTAATTTATAAGTAATTTATAAGTACGAACAAGAAATTCAGAGGGATGTAGGGATGTGCACAAATGTTCAATATGCGCACCACCGACACACGCAAAACACGCCAAGTCGGTCGTCCACCTCCTGTCTCTGAATATTTTGTGCCACATCCAAATCTATATTCCAGTTGGTGCATTTTTATTGGATTTTCTCAAAAATGCATGCTGCACACTCTTGTTTGACTGTGTTGGAGCATATTCTAACACACAATATGCCTTTTCATTTCTAGTGAACACCATTCTTCAATCTGAAAATAAAAAAAAAACCTTAAAAATTAAACGTTAGTTTTTACAAATTTTGATAAACTTTGAGATCATTTGAGGGAGAATTGGCTATGATATTAGACTTTGAAATGATGTCAATTTTTTTGGGACACGCTGTACATAACACACTTAATGGTGTTTGAAAAACTTAACCCCTTATATGGCCAGGCACCACTGATAGACCCAAGTTTTGTTACACACATTTATGACCTAAGAATTACTCAACCAGTGCACTATAGTCTAAGTAGTTACTAACTATTAAACCTTAGTATGTACTAAGTCTGGGATTTAAGGAGTTAATCACTACACGGCTCTGCGTTTCCACCCTGCATTAGTATTTTGTAGCATGCTCTATATTCCAAGGGCATCATTTACATTTATGGCATTTAGCAAACGCTCTTATCCAGAGCGACTTACAATTTTGATCATTTTACACAGGTAGGCCAAGGTGGTGTTAGGAGTCTTGCCCAAGGAGTCTTATTGGTATCATGTAGGGTGCTTGCCCTGATGGGGGATCAAACTGCAGTCTACAGTGTAGAAGACAAAGGTGTTTACCACTACACTACACCCACCGCATCCATCCGCATCCTATCCTAGATAACATTTCACACTTTCATTTATCTTTAAAAAAATAGACAGTGTTTGCACTGAAGCATACTGAATAAAAGTTTCACTTTTCTAAATAAAGCAAATATATATGCCCAGTGGCTTCTGACTAACACAGCTTTTCTCAATAATTAATCCAAAGTATAATTAAATGCATCTGTCACTTTAATTTCACCATCCATATGACTGTTTATGATTATCGGAGAGAAAATAGAAGATTGAAAGCAAAGATTTTTCATTACCAGGCAGCAATATTATCATAATGTCACAAGGTAAATTACATTTCAATTGCATTCTGCTGCTGCAAACCCAGAGAAGTACATTTTAGTTGGACATTTTAGACAGTTAAGACAGAAGAGAGCAAACTACTGTTTTTTAACAAATGCACATTAGAAACTCCAGACAACCCTTGGACTTCTCTGGATCGATAGTATTTCAACGGAGATTGATCAGAGAGAAGCAATCAGCTAAAGCCGCTCAGGTAAAGATAATTATCTGAGCTTTCTCAGGTGTGACTGGGCTCTTGTGCGTATAGGCAAGGACGAGTTATCCAAAAGATACTCAAAAAATGATTTGCTATCTTTGTAACCAAGTTTAAATGGTTTACATTTACATACACAGTAGGGACCAAAGGTTTGAGACCACTAGTGAAAATGCTTCCATTCTGTTATGTTGTCTAATTTACTAAAAGGTTTTCATTACAAATTATAAAAGTAAACACACACTCACCTGCAAATGTTTGTGCACCCCTGCTCAAATTATACTTTTGTTGATTTTGTAAGTGAAAATAAACACCTCCTCTGTAGAGAACACACTTCTGCACATTTTAATGCAAAATTACTGTTTATTTGCTGAATTGAATGCACTGGAAAACAAAACATTGTGGCCTGTACAACAGTTTTGAGACATGTTATATTTATTTCCTTTGGTAACCTTGAAAATTTGCAGAAAATACCATATTTACATTTGTACTCTGTAGAAGATGTAATTATTAAGTTTGATAAACGGCATGTAATCAGGGTTCCTAAACTCTGCATGAGTGCAGAAGAGTTCTTTTAAATAATTTGTGTTTTTTTAATGATTCCTCTCATTTCTGTTTAGATTATTTGAAAGTGTCAGAATATGCCGTTCTTTTTTTGTTCAAATTTTTGGTGACAATTTATTTGAAGTGGTCCTTTTTAGATGAAATACTCCAGACTCTCAATAACATATCAACAACATATCAATGATGTAACAGCAGTGAATTCATTTTACTTAACTGAGTAAATAAAATGTGTTTATAATCTGTTGATTTCTGTTGTTTTTCACTTTATTTGGAGTGTCCAAATTCATATCTGTAGACGTAGAGGGTGAGGATCAGTATTAGGTTTTGGCTTTTGGCTAAGGTTAGGTCTACGATTAGTGCCAGGTTTAAGGTTAGGTCTTGGGTAACACTGCTACTACTGCTACTGCTACTTACCAGATGTGTTGTTGATGTGTTGCTGATATTCTGTTTAAGACTTTAGTAGTCTTATCCAAGGGACCACTCAAAATAGCGTTACAAATTTTTCTGCCTTTTTCTCTTTCATTTTCAGCCAAAATATTTCAATGGTCAAAAGTGTTTTAGGAGCGTTTTTGGTCCATAAATGCTGAGTATCTAAGAGAAAAGATAAAGTAGGAGAAAAATGTAGGATATGAGCTCTGAGACTGAAATAGCTCAATGCTTTTGAAGTGATAACAGAGCACTGCTGCTTTACG
Source organism: Pygocentrus nattereri (assembly GCF_015220715.1). Taxonomy (NCBI): domain Eukaryota; kingdom Metazoa; phylum Chordata; class Actinopteri; order Characiformes; family Serrasalmidae; genus Pygocentrus; species Pygocentrus nattereri. The sequence goes on along the minus strand of NC_051231.1, from coordinate 24,537,241 downwards.
TACAGAATAAAACCGCTCTTTTTCTCTACCTTTCAAACCTACACACAGGAACCTGCATGTAAACGCATGACACTTCACACACCTACCTTTTCCAATCTCCATCAGCCAGCTGGTTGTCCATATGCCTGTGCTTTTTTCTCACTAAAATGACTCCCAATTATCCACCCGCCAAAATGCAGGCAAACCTTTTGCAGCAGCGTTTTTGCTCAGACCCATTGATTTCAAGCCTGACAGCTTGTACTGGCCCCTATAGCTCCCTCTCATGACATCACAAAAACCCTGTCCCACCTAATACCCATCATCACTTCTCCTCTCCCCAGCCTACACTTAAGGCAATTACTATACCTCTGTATACTTTTGCATGCCCACATTTTCAAATGCCAGGGGAAGTTCAGGCCTTGGGTAAAAGTATGCCATCCAGCATGGTCAAAAATTAGGAGGAAACGCTAAAGAAATCAATGTCATTCACTGAAATGGAAATGCACTTTTTAAATCGGTGTTGCTCCCTTCAACAACCACGGAGGCTATTATTTACTTAGAATACCACATACCACCACAAAAACAGCGTACCATGAAGTTTGAGTGCTAATTAGAAAGTGAGTCACACTGTTGAACAGAAAATAACATCTTTCTAGTCATGACTGAAGGACTGAGTGGTGTGGAAAAGAAGACGTTAAAAGGTTGAGTGTTGTGGCAGGGGGTTATGAAGGTTAAATTCAGCTGGAAAGAAACCAAAACCACAGATCCTTTGGGATCTCTCAACTCACAACCACAAAACTGTCCCATCATCCTCTGGGTCACTGCAGTCTCTCTCAGATCAAGTGACTGGTTTAAAAGGTTTCAGAAAGGAGAGATGAAGAGGAAAAATAGATTGAAAAAGTTAAGCAAGAGTCTTTCTTCATATTATTCCTTATTTTGCCAATAGTTCCATTCATATGTCTTGTTAAGACAGTTTTACAGGGTGTGCATTGAATAATGATCAAAACAAACATTAGGCTCAAATAGAGCACTTTGGCTATTATTGGTTTCATAATTTTCAATATTCTAAAACATTCTGTTGTTTATTTCCAGGCTTAAATAAAAACAACCCCAGATCTTCTTTACAGTCTCATACAGTCCATTTGCACCCCAATGGTTATGCACCATCCCTAACTCCATTGTCACATTAAGAATATTTACTGAAGAGGTGCAATGATGCTATAATGGCCTAAATAAAACCAATGTTGCAATGTCACAGTTTGTTTGCGTTTTTTCCACAATGCAAATGCGTTTTTAAGAGTTTCCCCTCTCGAAGAACAAAACTACCAGAAAGACATAAACCACCTACAATGATTTATTAGGACTGATAGTAAGTACTCACCGTGCGCCATTTAACATTTGAGAAAAGCCTCCTAGACATTCCACAATCAATTGTGAGGGGTATTACTGAAAAGTGGAAGCATTAATGGACCACAGCAACTCAGCCACAAAGTAGCACACAACGTAAAGTTAAGGCTCGCGGAGTGCCGAGGCGCATAATGCATAAAGGCCGCAAACATACTGCTGACTCAACAACTGCAGAGTTCCAAATCTACTCTGGCATCAACATCAGCACAAAAACTGTGCGCTGGGAGCTTCACAGCATGGGTTTCCATGGCTGAGCAGTTGCATGCAAGCCTTACATCACCAAACGCAATGATGTGCGTCGGATGGAGTGGCGTAAAGCACGCCACCACTAGACTCTGGAGCAGTGGCAACGTGTTCTGTGGTCATATCTGATAGATGAGTCTGGGGTTGGCGAATTGAGAAATGTTAATTGCCTGACTGAATTGTGCCAACTATAAAGCTTGGTGGAGGAGGGATAATGCTATTGGGTTGTTTTTTTAGGGGTTGGCCTGGGCCCCTGGGTGGGCAACTCTTTATTAACACCTGGATTTTGAATGGGATGTAATAAAAGCTCCTGAAGTTGTAGAGTGTAGGTGTCCCCACACACATGTTCACACACACACACACACACACACACACACACACACACACACACATGTGAAGAGGTTATATATTATACATAAAATGCATCCATCCATCCACCCATCCATCCATTCTCTAAGCCACTTCTCCGTCAGGGTCGCGGGGGGGGTGCTGAAGCCTATCCCAGCAGTCTTCGGGCGGAAGGCAGGATACACCCTGGACAGGTCGCCAGTCCATCGCAGGGCAGACAGACAGACACAGACAGTCACTCACACACTCACACCCAGGGGCAATTTAGCATGTCCAATTGGCCTGACTGCATGTCTTTGGACTGTGGGAGGAAACCGGAGAACCCGGAGGAAACCCACGCAGACACGGGGAAAACATACAAACTCCACACAGAGAGGACCCCTGTCGCCCGGCCAGGGAATCAAACCCAGACCTTCCTTGCTGTGAGGCGACAGCGCTACCCACCACGCCAAACAGAATGTCTGAGGAAGTTTGGACCTCAAAAAACATGGAGGCTAACCCATAATTTCCCCGCTGTGGGACTAATAAAGGATTATCTTATCTTATCTTATATTATAACCTATAAACAGCTTTGCTGAAAGGGTGTATTTTTCCCCTTCATTGTGATTCAAAAGTCTTTTTCGAAAAAGTGTACAGCTGTAGTTTAAAAAATTATCACAATGTTTAAGGAAAGTGGGACTCCTAACAACCTTGCAAGACCACCAAACTGTCACCATCAGATAAACAGCACTTAATGCTTTTATGTTTGAGAGAAAGGAGAACATCAAGCTCCATTCTTGTTTCAGATCTGAAAAAATCCACTAGTGTTTCTGTCCATCTTTTCACTGTGAGAAGTGGACAGTATAAGTCTGTAAGTCAGTGTCGCTGTCAAGAAGCCATTATTGAGATTAGAGTAATAAAGTTGTAAATTAAACAAAGAAACTGCTGGTGTTCTCAAAACAATGAACTGGCCTTTCCAACATCAACATCCAAAAATCACATGAAACCCAATTCTTGCAAATAAGATCCAAACCACTTTTGGAGGTGGTCTGAAATGCAATTGCATTCAGATTTTACAAATGTTTCTCGAATCTGGATGCTGTATCCGTTCAAACTGGATTTCGAAGTGTCTTTTGGGTCACTTTGCACTGCAGCCAACAATGACGATGTAAAATCCAGAGTGACAGAAGGGCTGGGACTCAAAAAGAGCACCCAAGATTCATGCATATGCAGAAGAATTCTGAAGAGTTTGGAGGGTGATATGTTGCACCCCATGTGTTTGAGATTACTTGCATTGTGAGAAGCATAAAATGCAACCAATTTCTAAGACTGAACTCTGGAGGTGTGGTAAAGCATCTCTATTTCTTTGAAAAACTAATAGCAAGTGACAGCACTGTACCTACTAGATCTACAGAAGAAATGAGTGTCCAATGCAGCTCAAAAAGAGAAACACAGATAAAAGTGAAATCTGTGAGTTGTTAATATAAGCTATTCATTTACGTTTTTTTTTTGCTTGGGACCCCACAGTTTCTAAAATCAGCTCTGGAGAGAGCTGGGAAGAAGGTGAGAAGGACAGTGAGAGATGTCAATTTGCAAACTATAGCAGAAACAAGAGTCTACACGCATTTGTTTTAAAGTGTGGCGCAGGCACTTTAGACGCGATTTAATTTTGTTCCCGATAGCTCCTGCTCCACTTTACATCACAGGAATCATTTATTTAACTTGGCCAGGCGTAAATGCCCAAAGAAGCAGACAGTGGCTCCCTAGACGGTGCCTCATCTCCTTTACTGCACCACTAAATCAAGCAATTGATTGTTGGTGGTGTGAAGATTGCTGTCTTGTTTTTGACTCACCCCAGCATTCACTGCCTGACAAAACCAGCAACCTGCACATATTAAGTGTATTAGAAACACTTGGTTGGATTTATCCTTAATTATTTTTTGCTCACATGGTGTTTAAATCTTCACTACCAAGGCAATGAAGAGAAGTGGTGAACGACACATGTATTGTCATTAACCCCAGGTTTCATGGTATTGATTTCTTTAGCTCACTGGACATGGCTTTGCAGCAGAAATGCTTGAAAGGCATTGTAGCCTGAAGGTTACATGTGCTGTATTATATATGGTGTCTGACCTCTAAGGAGAAAATCAATTGGCGATAGAAGATTTTACTCCCCATGATGCACTTCTTACTACTATCAGAGCTTGCTCTTTTCACCTAATGGCATGGTATAAAGGGAATGGACAAGATAATCTTCCTGGATACGTCATAAGCTTATATTATCTAGCACTGAGATAGAGCTGACGTATAACGGCTTCAGTCATAGCTGGTTCTCTTTAGATTCAGCCCTATCCTCCATTTTTCATATATTTTAATCCCTGAGGTACACCTAAGACATTTGTATGGTTTTCCTGTACCAAAAACAGTCATAATGACCATTTTCCAAGCTCTATTTATTCTTAAGGCTTAAGTTAGTCTGCCTGTATTACTGATATATGTAAATGACCTTTATTCCGATTGGCTTCCCTTATTTGTGCCTCATCCAGAATGAAACACTCCTTATAACTTCAACACAAATGAGCAGTATTAAACTGGCAAATTACTATTATACCTAGCTTATAGCTTCTTCTTCTTCTTCTGCTCCCTTTAGGGGTCGCCACAGCGGATCATCTGCCTCCATCCATTGCCTCCTCTACTTTCACACCAACCATCTCCATGTCCACCTTCACTACATCCATAAACCTTCACTGAGGTCTACCTCTTCTCCTTCTACCCGGCAGCTCCATCTCCAACATTCTTTGCCCAATATATCCACTATTCCTCCTCAACACATGTCCAAACCATCTCAACCTGGCCTCTCTGGCTTTATCTCCAAACTGCTCCACCTTCACTGTCCCTCTGATCTACTCATTTCTAATCTTGTCCATCCTTGTCACTCCCAACGAAAATCTCTGCATCTTCATCTCCGCCACCTCCAGCTCAGTCTCCTGTCTTTTAGACAGAGCCACAGTCTCCAAACCATACATCATAGCAGGACGCACTACTGTCTTGTAAACCTTCCCTTTCACTCTTGCTGCTATCCTTCTGTCACACATCAGCCCTGACATCCGTCTCCACCTACTCCATCCTGCCTGCACCCTCTTCTTCACCTCTTTTCTACACTGTCCATTGCTCTGGATGGTTGACCCAAGATATTTGAGGTCATCCACCTTTACAGCCTCTACTCCTTGCATCTTCACCTTTCCACCTGCCTCCCTCTCATTCACACACATGTATTCCATCTTGTCTCTACTGACCTTCATTCCTCTCCCCTCTCCAGTGCAAATATCCACCTCTCCAGATTCTCTTCCACCTGCTCTCTACTCTCACCACAGATCATCATCATGGTCCATGGAGCCTCCTGCCTGACCTCATCTGTCAACCTGTCCATCACCATTGCAAACAAGAAGGGGCTCAAAGCTGATCCCTGATGTAACCCTACCTTCACCTTGAAACCATTTGTCACTCCAACTGCACACCTCACCACTGTCTCACTATCCTCATACATGTCCTGCACCACCCTAACATACTTTTCAGCTACACCTGACTTCCTCATACAGTACCACAGTTCCTCTCTTGGCATCATATGCCTTCTCTAGATCCACAAAGACACAATGCAGCTCCTTCTGACCTTCTCTGTACTTCTCTACCAACACTCTCAAAAATTGCATCTGTGGTGCTCTTTCTGGGCATGAATCCAAACTGCTGCTCACTGATCTGAACCTCTCGCCTTAGCCTTGCTTCAACAACTCTTTCCCATACCTTCATGGTGTGGCTCATCAACTTTATACCTCTGTAGTTACTGCAGCTCTGCACATCACCCTTGTTCTTAAAAAAGGGGACCAGTACACTGCTTCTCCACTCATCAGGCATCCTCTCACTCTCCAGGAGTTTGTTAAACAACCTGGTTAAAAAGTCCACTGCCTTCTCTCCTAAACATCTCCATACCTCCACAGGTATGTCACCTGGACCAACTGCCTTTCCGTTCTTCATCCTTTTTAAAGCTGCCCTCACTTCTACTTTACTAATTCTCTGCACTTCCTGATCCACTACCTCTCCTCCCCCTGTTGTCCTCCTCTCTCTCGTTTTCCTCATTCATTAGTTCTTCAAAGTACTCCTTCCATCTACTCAACACTCTCTGTTCTCTCACTAGTACATTTCCCTCTCTATCCTTTATCAAGTATTCAGAGACCACAAATTAATAACACTAATATTTTGTAGCAACACTGTTGTTGGCAATTGCAGCTTTGAGACATAAGTAGTAAGAAGTAATTTGTGACGTGGAGCAATGAGGTGGGACGCACATGCTGAGATAAGCGAGTTTTACTGAGGGCCTTAGACCAGGGCCGTGGTCAAAACCGTCCAGGTTCAGGTAGCCAACACAAATAGCAGGAGGGACAGACATGACAAGGAACACAGAAATCCAAATGCTTAACAAAACACTTCAAACCATACTAGTCTACTAGCCTACAAACAACAAAGACCAATGAAAACAAAGGGCAAACACAAGGCTTAAATACACAAGGGCTAACTAGGGATAACAGGATACAGGTACAAAGAAACACGTGGACGACCAGGAATTAAACAAGGCACATGGGGGAGTGGGAGGAACCAATCGTGACAATTAACTTTTAGCAGCACCATTTCAATTTTGGACCATTCCTCTTGCCAAACCAGTCTTCCATTCCCTAAGGTGATGAAGGTCCATCTGATAGACTGGTCATTTCTAAATCCCTTATAGATTTTCAGTGGGATTCAACTCAGGAGACCTTTACCTCTTTTTAGAAATCAGTCTCAAGTTATCTTGTCTGTCATTTTGGGGTACCTGAAATGTCCATCTTCTCCCCTTTCTTGGCAGATTAGGATAAATTCTCTTCTAATATCTCCCAGTATCACTCCATTCATGTTTTCTTTGATGATGTCTAATCGCAGTTTGCAGAGTAACAACCCCTTATCATGATTCTCCCACCTTCATACTTCACTGTAGGTGAGTTGATCTTGGAAGCTTACCTTTCTTTATCCAAACCTGACAAGCAAAACTAAAGCCAAAAGAGTTCTAGTTTTGTTTCGTCTGACCAGAGTACACTGAAAATAGTTCTGATTTGTCTAAATGCTTGTGTATAAATTTTTCAGCAGAAAAAGTGTTTTGCGTGGAGTGTAGGAAAGGAGATGCAGTGCAGTTTATTGTTTATTATTTTCTGTGTAAGTTGTTCCTGTTTAAGGTTTAAGGATGTGCATCTACTCTTTTCAAGTGACTGATGACTTCTGTCTTACCTTCCTTATCATTAATCGGAGAGAAATCTTGCATGGTGCAACTGTCCACAATTAGTTGTTTTTCCATGAACTTTGCAACAGCATATTATCAAAACGATTGACAAGGTTTTTTTTTTTTTTTGCTTTTTCCATTCAAGTGTTGTTTTATCTTTTAATTGTCGCCCCATATTTGTCTGAACACCCAAAGTAAAATGAGCACTGTTTCCACTTTGGGCTACAGTCATGATTTTGGTCAAATCTAAAAGGTAACACACAAAAGATTTTCCCACCAATCAGAATACTTTTTTGACTGACACATTTATTTCCACTTGACTCTCAGAACACTAAACTGATCTCAGACACTTGCTTTGTGATTAAGACCACATGTTTTGGATTGCTAGCATTTCATTTCATTTAGGGTTTGTAGGCATCGAATCCTGAGATTTTAAGCTTACTAGTAGTATGCTGCATTGTATTGCTGGACAATTTGGTACATAAAAATGATGTATTAAAAAAACTAAAGTGGACATTTCAACAGAAGTGTGCTCGTATTGGTACAGTGGTCTAGAAAAGGTTAATAATGTTGTCCCTCTGAACTTTTGGAAGGTCTTTCACCTTCAATATGATTGCTACTTATTACATGAAGTTTTCCCAACCAGTGGCAACTACTTCTGTAACAACACCAGGTGCAATTTACACAAGACCTTTTGACTTTATTTGTAGAATTTATTTTTATTTTCAAGCTTTACATATATGAATATTTTACTAAATGCAGCAGAAATACATTAATATATATGCACTGGAAGTATATTAACCCCATAACATCCCAGGCGTATTAGGTACTAATGGTTATTATTCAGTAACTCCAGGCACTTTAATGTAAACTAGATAAGCCATTCTTAGAAGTGAGTGATAAAAGTCTGGCCCCAATAAGCTCATGGCCTGTTAAGGGGTAAGGAGTTTTCACAAACTTGCATATCTCCAAAAGTGAGCCATGTTTGTATTAGCTGGATATATAAGATGCAAATGGTGCTCTGACCAGCAAACAGAAAATGTTACCTCTCAGTCTTCATGCCTCCTTCTAAGTGCAACAAAACATCTGAGTCTCAAGCTGAGCCAGGCTGTTATTGCTTCCTTTGAAATATTTGGGATTAATGTATAAAGGCTCTTGCTGGTTCTGAAGCATCTTCCCGGGTTGTGATTAATGCCACTGTGAAAGGCAGGCTATGCAGCAAGGCTCTAATTGGCTCACCTGTTTCGGGTTGAAACGGTTGCGAAAAAATAAGCACAGAAAAGGCTGGAGGACAAGGGCCAACATTCTGCAGCACTTTCAGTTCACTGACCCTTGAGGCAAAGCTTTTGATTGATTCATTTCAGGCTTTGGTTACATTCCAGGATATTCATCTTTGGCAGCTGAATCATGGCTTCTTTTTCAGAGCTGATTGGTCTTTCATGGGTTTATGAAGGTATCTAACCTGAGCAAACAGCTGAAATTGGAACGCGGCAATTGGACTGAACATTGCTCACCTCTCTGGGCGGATGTAAGCAAACACACTTGCTAATAAGGTTTATTTGTTATTTATATGAGGAAATTGAGCTATCCAAGGTCCTGAAGAATCTGGCGGCACTAGACTAAGAGAGGTCAAATCACCCTTATGTCACAACAGCAAATAACTTAATTATGGCCACACGATGCCAGTGGCACTGCAACAGCTAGTTGAATAACCCTAATTCTATGGGTTATTCAACTAAGATTTAAAAACAGAAAGATCTTGTGTTGAAATATCAAAATACCCAGACTCTCTGCACCACTAAATATTCATATATTGACAAACTAGATGTTCTTAATGTCATTGTTGCTGCAATTAATTTTCACTTGAAACAATTTACACAAGCTAAACATGGTTGGTGACGTAACTAATCATGATGTAAACTTGTAATCTGAAGTGATTTGAAGAGAAATGTACACTAGCTAATGCACTTTTCATGCTGTTCCTAACATGTTTTTTGTTAACGTGTTTAATGTTAACGTGATCTGCCTAACCAAAAATTTAGGTAGCTAACCAGGTGGATAACATTTTTCCAAGCTGGGTCTTCTTCTGCCAAAGCTGAGGCTCTAGCTGGATATTACTGGATGTTCTCAAGAGACAAATGGAACTATTATAATAAGCAGGATTGACAATGTCTTTTGGTCATTTTATACCATTTTAAAGCTTCAAATTTGATTAATTAATTATACTGTTTGCTAGTTAATTTACTGACTGATACAATGTACTGCAACATTCTCAATTCAGCACACACAAACACACACTCAATGTACATTTAGCAGTGCTGGGTGACCATCTTCAACTGAAAGAGTAAAGGATTCACTAAACTGCTGCTGGCTTCAGCTGCAACCTTCACTGGCATTAATAATACTTAATGCAGCACTATATACTTTTAAACCTGGAAAACAGGATAGACCTAAAAAAGTAATTATGTACTTCAGTGTATTTGGCATTACAGCCTTAAAGAGCAAGATATTACCATTATTGCCAAAGGTTTTATTTGAACCAGTTCCAAGTTGACTGGAAAGGTCCAGACTGTGGTGGGAAGCTGTGATGGGAGTAGTAACAAAGGAACTCTTAGGCTGTTTGTTCTTTCACATTTGTTTTTAAGTCTTGTTTGTTGGCACTGAAAATTTTAAAAGGCTTTTGCATCTTTGTTGCCACTTAAATAATCCTCAGACCCAACCTTCAGACCTCCACATCCATGCAACCAATGTCTAAGAACTTTGGGAGTGAGGAAAAATATCCCTGCACATTCTTTGAAAAAGCAAGCCTCCCCCAAAAAATGGAAGCTGTAATAAGGGCAAAGAGTGGATACACCAAACAATGAAAAAAACATATTGTAAGCTATAAATACCTGCACGGTGTGCGACGAGATTCATAGATTGAGAAGAGGTGGTACAGTGCAGTCAAATGCCCCATTCTATGTGTGGCAACGTTAATGATTGGCAAAAAGGAGTGATTGCATTTGGGTGTGCCAAAGGCCATAGTGTGAAGGAAGTAGCTGAATCTGCAGGTGTATCAAAACATTCAATCATATACGGGTCTACCAGCAGCAACAAAACTTCCAGTCTATAGGAAATTTTCATCAGAACTGTGTCCGAAAGATGAAACTAACAGGGACTGCCAGCGTGTTTCACAACTTACGAATAAAAATCGCTTTGCTTCCCAAGACGCCTTTGCTAACCTCAGCTCACAGTGCTGCCCGGTTATAGTGGGCGATGGGACACAGAAATTGGACTGTTTATGACTGTAAACGTGTTATCTGGTCAGATGAAGCTCGTTTCTGCCTGTATGTAAATTATGCTTGGCATCGTGTTCTTCGTACACTTCAGGAAGCCTTTAATCAGGACTGCATGCAAGGTGTGGTTCAAGCTGAAGAAGGCTTTGTGATGTTATGGGGTTGTTTTATGCTGGACAAGCAGATTTTGCCTTTTGCTCATCATCAGAATCAAAATCAGAAATCCTTTAATCAAAATCAAAATCAAAATCCTTTATTGATCCCCAGAGGGAAATTGCAGTTGTTACAGTTGCAACCATTCATGTAAAAGAGTAAACATTTTAATAATTTAAAACAAACATAGAGAAATTTGCAATATGTACACAATATTTAAGTTCTTATGAATACAGAAAAGTGGCGGTGACTGTGATAATAAATATTTAACATCTAGTATAAAGCAGTTCAAAATTATTGTACCTCTCAGTTACTGCACACAATTATTATTATTACACATATGAACAGTTTGGTATTGAGTTTTGCACAGATGAACCGCAGAGTTTGATGGCCACAGACAAGAATGACTTCCTGTGGTGCTCTGTGGTGCATTTTGGTAGAATGAGTCTTGCACTGAATGAGCTCCTGTGTCTCATCACCGCGTTGTAGAGTGGGTGGGAGCCATTGTCCATAATGGCCTGCAGCTTAGACAGCGTCCACCTCTCCAACACTGCCGTCAGCGAGTCCAGCTCCACATCCACATCATCACCGGCCTTACGGATCAGTTTGTTGAGTCTGTTGGCATCTGCCACTCTCAGCCTGCTTCCCCAGCATGCAATAGCAAAGAGGATAGCACTCGCCACCACAGACTCATAGAAGATCCTGAGCATAGTCCGGCAGATGTTGAAGGACCTCAGGCGCCTCAGAAAATAGAGACGACTTTGGCTCTTCCTGTAGAGGACATCAGTGTTCTTAGCCCAGTCCAGTTTATTGTCAATATACACACCCAGATATCTGTAATCCTCCACAGTGTCCACACTGAGGTCCACCACCAGTTCCTTTGTCTTTGTCACATTGAGCTGCAGGTGGTTCCGCTCACACCATGCAACAAAGTCCTTCACTGTCGCCCTGTACTCGTCCTCATCCCCCCTGCTGATACATCCAACTATTGCCGAGTCATCAGAAAACTTCTGAAGGTGGCAAATCTCTGTGCAGTAGCTGAAGTCCGTGGTGTAGAGTGTGAAGAGGAAGGGAGAGAGGACTGTTCCTTGTTGAACCACTCTGTCCGACACACAGTGCTGCGGGCGTACATACTGTGGTCTGCCAGTCAGGTAGTCAACAATCCAGGACATGAGGGGGGCATCTACTTGCATCACTGAGAGCTTAGAAGAGCAGGCCAGACAGTGTTAAATGCACTGGAGAAGTCAAAAAGCATGACCCTCACAGTGCTGGCTGGCTTGTCCAGGAGAGTGTATACTCAGTTGAGCAGGTAGATGATGGCGTCTTCAACTCCCAGGCTGGGAGGGGTTGCAGAAAAGGCTGGACTATGGGTCGGAGCTGATCCAAGACGAGCCTCTCCATGGTCTTCATGACATGTGACGTCAGTGCCACTGGCCTGTGGTCCTTGGCGTCACTGAGTTGCGGCGTTATAGGGACCCTCTGGAGACTCAAGTTCATATTGAAGACATATTGCAGTACTCCACAAAGCTGGGAGGCACAGGCTTTAAGCACCCTGGGGGGAACCCCATCAAGGCCTGGAGCCTTGTTTGTGTGGAGCCTCTTCAGTTGTCTTCTCACCTGGTCAGCAGTGAGACTCACTGTAGAGGTGACAGGTGGAGGAGGGATGGAGGTGTGAGATGGACAGTCACAGGAGGGGGGGGTGAGTGGAATGGGCTGCTGAGGACCAGCAGCAGAGGAGTCAGGATGGGGGAGGACAGAGCCTGCAGTGTCAAATCTGTTAAAGAACAGATTTAGCTTATTGGCCCCATCCACGCTGCCCTCTACTCCTCTGTTGTTACTGGACCTGAAGCTGGTGATGGTCCTCATTCCATTCCAAACCTCCCTCATGTTGTTCTGCTGGAGTTTCCACTCCAGCTTCCTCATATATTTGTTTTTTGCCTCCGTCATAGCTGACTTCAGTTCCCTCTGGATCGTTCTCACCTCCACTCTGTCTCCAGTACTGAAGGCCCTCTCACCAAATAACATTACATTCCTAACTCTGTATTCCAAGATGACAATTCTCGCATTCACATGGCTGTGAATGTAACTGACTGACATGATGAACTTTCAGGAGCATAGACACATCTGAAGTGGCCTGCAAAATCCCCAGATTTGAATCCTCTCGAAAACACCAGGGAAGACATCCACGAAACCTGGCCAACATTCATGTCGCCTACATACAGAAACTTGTCCAGTTCATGACAAATCAAATCGCAGCTGTTATTCATGCTTGTGTAGAATTTTTTTATCCACTCATTTTATATAGCTGTTGAGACTTCTGTGTAATTTGTAATATGTTCTTTGCCCTTTTTCCGATGCTGAACAATGAATAACTTTATGGCCATTCAGTTAAATAAACGAAGGGTGGTCTCTAAATTGTGCACAGTACTGTACTTCAAAAAAAACGCAACCTGGTGCCTGAGACCCTGTTTCCTGCTAGTTTTAGGATAAAAATTTGGCCTAAAATATATTTGGCCAAGGACAGACCAAGTGGTTCCTAAATTAAAGCCATGGGATAAACATGAATTTGAAATAAGTTCATATCCTCTCAAAGTTCTCATGTTATTTAGTAAAATGAATCTCGCATGATTATATGCTTTAGCACAGCACTAACTGCATTGTTTATCCCCAGAATCAGCTGCCAGTTGTGGCTCCATGAAATGAAATTACCACAATCAGCAGTGTTTTGTGTTGCAGAGTGAGAGGTAGGCTCTGTTTTGATTAGAGCTGCCTCTTCCACACTGTACACTATCCATGCACGTAAAACGCGCTTCCTCATTGTGAAAATCTCATGCAGCGTTTATTTGATGTCGACTAAGAGGACTGCTCATTATGTTTTTCAGTCAGCTTCAGTGTCACTCTCAATCGCTTTCAATTTTCACTCTTGTAAAGGTCTGTCTCTTCTATTGTAATGAGCGCCTTGATTAATTTAAATTCAGCCTGAGCAGCTCCCAGAAAAAAGGAGCTCTGAGAGTTGTGATCATTTCAAGCACTCATCTTTTATGTGCTCTTAGCTACTCAGGTATTTTTTTTCCAGTTCTAAGACATATTTCTCACCCTAACCCGTGTTTTCAATTGCTGTTTTGATTTGTCTGGTTTCAATAACGTCTGGCTTCAAGTATAACCCATAGACATGCTGCTGTTGGTAATAGTATTTCCTGGAATTTTAGATATTATTCAGAGAATGCTAGTAGGCCTCTACAAAGCAGTGTCATTAAATGTGGTTTATCTAATGGCAGATGGAGGTGGAATGGAGACAGCAAGCGTGGGAGAGTTCCTTTCTTAGATGCTTGTGCTTGGAGAAATAATGAAACTTCTATTTCCAGATTGGAAGAGTTTGCAGCTGTTGTTTTTTCTTCAGTATTCATTTTTGAAAATTTCTACATAAAGATCATTTTGATGTCCAATGGTGGATTACAGAGAAATGTGCAGATTTTTTTTACATTCAGAAGATTCACAAATCAAATACAAATGATTTTATTTACTATCCAATACAACCACCGAACCTACACAACCTTCCTGTCTTTCTTATGTGTGATGCTGTAAAATTTTGTTTAGGTAATATTTTGGAACTATTGGAACAGAACATCTCAGGCATCAGGCCAAGAGTATTGGTAAGCATTTCTGTAATAGCTTTCTGTGTGGCACACGGTAAAATCACTGTATATTTATAGTAGAAATGCTGCAGTTATCTACTGTATTCCTTAAACATAACAGACTGCTATTAAACTCAATCTTCCTGTTAAATCAAATGGATTTGACAGTAAGTAGCTGCATTTTGAAAAGCATATTGGTGACCAGCAGTCTTGAGTAGCCAAGGGGCAAGGATTCCCACCATCCAGTATTCCCTGCGGTTTTGTTAGGTTGTTAAAAAAAACCTTAGTTCCTTCACATGCAGCTCATTTCAGACTTTATTTTACCTTAACATTTTAGTACCACCCCACATTCACATTTGAATGCGTTTAAAATTGTTGATATTGTAACCATGAGGTGTTTCAGTTAACTGTCCCATAGTGACATGTTACTACAAATCTAAGCTTCATTATATTAAAGACTGGCGTAAGTAATTGCTACACTGTTTTGTGTATAAGGTGAGCTTGGTAAACAGTTCAATACTGTTATAATACTGTTGGCTGTAAATTGCTGTAATTAGCTGAAGTACAATTTTATGTAATATTTCCCTGAACCTTGTGTCAGCAGTCACGTATCTACAGTAGACTGCTGTATCGTGTATTTATAGTAGGGCTGTTAAATTATTAAATTAATTCATCTTGATTAACTGCATTCTTTTGTGTAGTTTGTCTTGTTTTATCTTGTCTGTGTAATTTACTTAAATTAGGAAACTTTTTTTTCACCTGATCAGGTGCTAATGATTAGAACACCAGTAGAGAATGTCTTGGAGGAACTTGTCTTATTTAAACCTCAGATATATCATGCCTGGATCAGAGAGCTCCCTGAGGCCTTCAGAGAGAAAGATGTGGATGTCTATTAGTCTGGGAACAAGTTTAAGAAGATATCTAAAATACTGGATATCAATCATTCCACTAGAAAACTGGAGAAGAGTTAAAAGCACTGCCAACTTGTCCAGGCCCCAGAAAAATAACCAGAGAACAGACTGTACGAAGCTAAAAGAGGAATCTTTAAGAATTCCAAAATGTTATCACAGGACCTGCAGGTAGCTCTTGCCACTGAAGAACAAAGACAGCATTTGATCAGAAGAACCTTAGACCAACCATAAAGCATCACATGGTGAAAATGTTATGGTTTAGGGTTGCTTTGCTGCCGCAGGGCCTGGCCAACTTGCAAAACAGAATCGGCTTTTAATCCTCTTTGACACCAGAGAGTGCTTGAGGAGAATGTGAAGCCATCTGTAAAAAGTTAAAGCTGAAAGTGTAAACCTTCCCAAAGGACAATGACCCCAAACATACAAGCAAATTCATCAAAGAATGGCTCAAAAGGAAAAAGCAGAGGGTTCTGAAATGGCCAAGTCAAAGCCCAATCTAAATCCCATTTAATTGCTGTAAGGGGGTTTCAAAATGGGTTGTATATGCAAGAAACCCTGCAACATTGCACAGCTGAAATAATTCTGCATGAAGGAGTGGGTAAAAAATTCTCCCAGTAGATGCCAGAAACAGACAGATATTTACAGGAAATGGCTACATAAGTTGTTTCTACCAAAGGAGGCAGCAGTTTTTTTTCCCAATACATAACATGTATCTATACACACTGTTTAAGCAGGCCTAATACACATTTTATTTATCAGATCATTTACTAATATTTTACTGAATATGCATGGAAGTTACTAATATCGCTGCTGCTTGTTGCCCTCAAATAATGATTTAAAAGTCAGAGGTGTAGGGTTGAATTTTAGACGTTTGGAATGTTCTGGAAGATTCTATGCATTAATGTCACAGACAGAGGCTCAAAAAAGGAGACCCTGCTCAACGTTTAGGGCTCAAATGCAAAATCAACATTACATTCATACAGATATGAGGACAATAGATAATTCACTCACATCCTCAGGAGATTCATCATTCAAGTTTTGACCATTCTTCCTTCAGGAAGGGGTCTGAAGCACAACCGATGTTACAAAATGTTGTTCACCATGCTGCATGTAATTACAAATCTCCACCAGAGAGGTTGCCAAATCCTTAAATCTCAGATAGTGTAGCAGGGTTTAGCAACCTGCAACCAGGTTCAAAACACTAATTTGTGAGCATTAACAACCTTTTAAGGTTTAAAGAATTGTCTAAGGGTTCCACCTATTTACGGTTCCTTCCCAGAGCCTTTGTATTATGTTATTTAGGTTCTCTAAAGAATCCACTGAAAGGTTCAGAGGTGGTTCTTCTACGGCGTTACGTAAAACACTTTCAGGCATCTTTATTTTGAAGAGTGCACAAATTTCACCATGTCAAGCTAACCTGAGGTAGGTACTTTTGCAAGTAGACCACTGTCCATGGTCCTGAGCTGGGGTTGTTGATGCCAAGCCACTGAGTGGCAGTACTCTGCCCTAAAGTGCTGCTCAGCTAGTCAAGTCCTCTTCATTGTAAGCCTCACTCCACGAGTGCAAATCTTTTCCAGCCCAGGGCAAGCACACCTGATTCCACTCAGCTGCCCTTCTGCTGCTTGAAGCGATTAGGCAGGTGAGCTGGGTACGTTTGTTTTTCAGCAGAAGCCAACGCATGAATTCAGTTGTGGCTGGCAGAGAAGCTGCTTTCTTTTGTTCACTTTCATCTCAAGAACACTTTGTGCTTGACTGAGGAAGCGTCTCTGTCTCAATAGTTCCTCCCCACTGTGATGCACTCTTTGTTTCCACACTCTGGACTTTAGCAAGGGATCAATGAGGAAGAGGCGCCGCTCAATTGGCTATTACCATCCACTGGTGCCAATTAGAGCTGCTGCAGCAGACAGGGACTTAAACTTAGTCTGAGAGTTAAACCTCTCTACCTAACCTCGTCAATAGATTTATTTCACGTGAGACATTATTGACAGCCTACCAAAAGCCACTGGATAAAAACCAGCTAATTGAATTGTAGTTCAGAAACAGGGTAATACCTTTTATTCTCACTCCTTTATGGGGAATTAGTATACTCTTAGCAGAGAGTTCTATGGCTAGCAACAATAGGTAGTAGGTATTTCTTATAAAGTAGATTGTGTATAAGAACATAATCTATGATTTACTATAAAAATTAAATGGAACATATAATGGAAAAATTGATTTACTTTAAGTTGAAGAGTTTGATGGAATATGTAGACATTTCCCAGTCTGGAACTTCCCAGTCTATGCAGTCCATTTGGAAACAAAAGCTCTATTTGATCTGGATTAGTTCTACCAGTGGAGTAACTGTAATTCAAGTGATCACTGACAAGATCCATAATTGTAATCCAGTACGAATCTGCAATGTCCAGACTTGACAAGTCTGTCAAGTAAGAATTTAAGGGGGAAATTATCTTCCATAACTTGCCAAACAGGGAGCTCCAACCATAATAGTAGTCCTGTTGAACTGACATCACAGTAATGAAATAACTAATCCAGGTATCCAGAAAGAACAGTCTCTGTTTTCTGTTTTTGTTTTCTTTTTTGTGATCTGAACACAAGGCTAACAGCTACACTGGAGCTTGAATTGACACTATTTCTGAATCCTCAATTTAAGCTTGTTGAAATTGACAATTGTATATTGCCTTTTGTACACTATTGTTATGCACCATTATTTCGAAACACTGTTGATAACAGACGTCACTCCACACTGAAAACAGACGCAAAGTCTCTTACCCTGTCTAGTGTTGCACTTTAGACTTTTCTGTAGTTTATTTTTTTTGTGCAATATTATGCACTTTACTGCACAATAAGTTACTATTGTTTGGAAGTGTGTCACATTGCATAATGCTGACATCAACAGCAGAGTGATGTTTTGATCTAGGCTGTAATTCATGCAAAATTACACAAATCGGACAGTCAAATCACACAAACTACCACACCAGACCTCCTATGGAAAAACAATCCAGCTCAAACAGGCCTCCAATTACAGACCATTTTGAGTAATGTTTTGTGTGATGCCACAAAACAAATCTACCTTCAGCCGCCAGCAGTGTAGCCCCACTCATCCATGCAGAAGTTATAAAGTGAGTTTCAGCCCAGACCGCTTTTTAAATGAAGCACATCAGAATGGAAATCATTTACATATGCAAATCTTGCAGGCAGAAGAAAAACAAAAACAGCCCATTTAATTCTGAGGCGTAAAGAGGTGTTGGAAAACGGTCATGTAAAAAGAACTGCGACTGCATTTGGTACTTAAACCCACAAAGTGGACCTCTGGGGGAAAAACAAAATACAAGAAAAATATAGGATCCGTTTAAATACAGGCCCCTTAAAAACTACGCCAGTTCAGCACCTTGAACAGCACAGAACATCGCTTTATCCAATGAATATGCATGAGCAGTGGCATTCTCTCAGTTGTTTTAGTACATGGACTCATCTACAAAGAAGAATTTCTGAATTCTTTGCTTCTGTCACGATGTGCTGAGGGAAGTGAACATCAAAGCATAACTTCTAGAGAAAGGGAATTTAATTGAACAATTAATCAAAGCTAAGGGAATCCATTACGTTTATTGGAATAAGATGATGCATTACAGCTCTCCTGCTAATTTAGTTTTAAGTAATCTAATTCAGATTTACTACAGAAACATAATAACCACTGATGGTTTCAATTACCTAGCAAACAATGTCAGTAATTATGAAAGAAATCTAATTCCCAAACAAAAGGCCTTTTTTATAATGATTTGTTTCCAACAGTCAGCCAGACGAAATGTGGCGCTGGCAATTTTACACTTTTCTGCTTTCCAAGCATAAACAAACAATCTTTGTAAGAACACAGCAAATACAGCAACATATTTATTTCCTTGCAAGTGTGAGCTCTTTTGGGGCCAACAACCGGATTCTACTTTTGTTCTACACCTCAATAATTCAGAATGTGATGCAATGCTGTGCTCCAACAGTTACAGATATAGCTGCCTTTAAGTGAAATGAATGGCCAGATAAGTTTAGACTACTAATCTTTATGAATTAGTACTGTACGCAGTAAGAAGGTTCAATGCTACAACATGGTAAACAACTAACGCCTTTTCTCTTTTTTTAAATAAGAGTTTGATGTAGAATGTAAACATTGCTCAAGTTTCAAAACATACACAGTTCACTACTCAGTCCCTATGGAAACCAAGCCATTTTGAATCAGCTGTTTTTGTGACTTCACAAAAACCAACACATTTACACACATCAGCAAATTCAATCTGCAGTAGTTTAGCTTCGCCCAATCATGTTGAAGTTGCAATGTAACGCAGGGGAGCGATGATGAGGCGGACGCATACTCTGAGAGAAGAGAGATTTATTAGGGACAAATCCGTAATCAGGGTCTAAACAGTCCAGGGTCAAAGAGCCAACACGGAGAGATCGAGGGACAGATATTACGAAAAGGAACAGACTAGACACACAACAGAGGCCAGAATAAACACCACCTTACAAAGACCAGCTACTAACGAGGGAAAACACAGGGCTTAAATACAAGAACAACGAGGGTTAACAAGACACAGTTGAAAACAATCAAGGGCGGAGTCTAGAAACAAGAGGGGCCAATTGTGACATCTAAAGTGTTTTGAGGCTCAACACAGGGTACCCAATCAGAACAGAGGTTATTTACATACATCAGTCTTAAAAGGTACAGTACAAACTGTACTGTACTGTTTGTTTAATACAAAAGGATAAAGGGGATGGAAAATGCACAAGAAACTAGGACTGAGAGTGACCACATTCATGAACAAATATGCCAGCTAAAGAAACGGTAAACAGACCCCTGAATGTTTTATATGAAAGCAGGGTAGAAATTGTGTGGAAAACCATGCAACATTGTTGTCGACCACAAAAAAACTGTCACTTCTCAACACAAAACGTGACTTCAACATCATCTGTGCACTTTTATGCATAAATTTGCAATATGTTAGTTGTTGCTAAGAACATTAGACACTTCTTTTCCTGGTGTTTGGCTGCAGAAAATGTATAAAAAAGTAAGTAGCTTCATTCCATCATTTCATTATAAAACACTGAGTGGGTTTACATGAAGATTAATTATCTGATAAATGCAGAAAATCAGATATTGTCAGTAATCCAGTCTATGCATTCACATGCACCTGGGTAATCAGATAACAGGAAAACTCAGAATTTACAGTCAGGCAGTAATCAGATTTCTGCTTTATAACTGGCCAATAAACTCACAGAAGACATGACGTAAATGTAACGTAAAGCTCAAACATCATGCTGAGGCTTTAAAAAAAAAAAAAGAAAACTGTGCAACTTTACCTGAAAATATGAACATCAGGTAGAAGACGGAGAATATTTAAATCATTCTTTTAGTCAAACATGCAGATGGAATCAGCGTCGCTCCATAAGTGTTTTGCTTTCCGGTACCACGTCTGTTTTCACCCATGCACAGACTGAGAAATCCGAAAGAAATTCGAGTATGGATGAAGAAATACAATTACTGAGCTAAAATCGGGCCCTCTTTATCAGATTTCAAGACATCACTCCGATCTAAGCAATCAGAGTAAACTATTGACATGACCATCTGAATAATCAGATAACTGCAGAAATCCAATTATAATCAGATTATTAAGTGCATATAAACACACTCATTGACAATTTTGGTTGTCTAACATTGTCTATGTTCTTAATTCTCACATAATTTACTATTTGTTTCTTACTTGTTTTTATCAAGAGCTAGAGACTACATTAAAAACAAGCTGAAGAAATATAACAGGGTCACAATTATTACTGTACCCCCCAAAAAAATAATGTTCAAACATTGCTCCAAACAGAGAAAAGCCTGATCAAAATCAAGATGGTGGTGGGACTGACCAGGCAATGTGCAATTACAGACTTTTATGCAATAAGAAGACAAGTAATGGAGCTGCTGTGATGCAAGAAGAATTTCTGACATCTAACAATACAGATTGTAGCATATCAAATCCTAAATGCCAGCCTAGAAAAAGCGTGACAAAAAGTAGCAAAAGATGTATCCTCCTGTCACCTTAATCTACCCTACCAATCAAGTAGCCCTTAATGGCGACCAATAAGCTTCTGCTGAAATATGAGGCCATCTGGGCTTAAATATATGTAAGGGGTGAATTGAACGGGACAGTTTCTGCAGATGGAGTGATGCACACAGTCATAACTGCAGCCCAGCCAGTTCATTTTCTCCACAAAATGTTTCGCTCCTCTATTCATCTCTGACACATAAATTGCGTTTGGACCCGGGACCTCCAGAGGCTGGGTCTTAGGCTCTCTCGCCCGCGCTCTGATGTTAAATGACCTTTGAAACAATTTGATTATGATGTTCTGCTGACAGGCCCAGATTTGTCATGAGAGAGGAGATGATAATGTATCTGAACACACCAGAGAGAGAAACAGAGGGGGAGAGAGAGAGAGAGAGAGAGAGAGAGAGAGAGAGACAAAGAAAGTGTGTGAGAGAGAGAAAGACAGACAGGAGAGAAAGAAAGAGACAGAGAGAGTGTGAGAAAGAGTGAGAGAGAGCAAGAGCGAGAGTGAGAGAGAGAGGAAGGGGGGAAGAAAAAAAGAAACAGACAATAAGACAATGGGAGAGAAAAAGAGTGAGACAAAAAAGAAAGAAAAAGAGGTAGAGAGAGGGAAACAGACAGAAACAGCAGGAGATTGGAGAGAAAGAGAGAGTGAGAGAAAGAGAGACACAGAGAGGATGGAGAAATAAAGAAAGACAGACAGATGGACAGAGAGACAAAGATATAAAGAGCAATGGAAAAAGAAGAAGAGGGAGGTAAAATGAAGAGCATTTGGAGAAAAAAACTTGGCAGCGTAAAGAGGGAAATGGAGGGCTGTAGAACGGAGAGAGAGGGAGAGAGGATAGATGTGGATTAGGCTGGTAGACTGATCATTAATCAGCACACTGGATAAAGCTGGATCTACTGTACACTCCACCGCCCATACTAATGAAGCAATGTGTGAAATCTGCTTAAAGCCAATGGCAGATCAACTACAAACACAAACACACAGCTATCGAAACAAATGACTGCGACACTGGAAGAGTGTATGCCATGTGTTCTTAGCACCTTACATACACTACGAGTTAAACAATTGGACACATCTAACTGAACAGGTCTGAAGGCTTTTGTTTAAATGCAAATGACTTGTGTTTTTAAGACAAATACAAAAACCTGAAGTTTATGAACAACATTTTCCAAAACCAACATTTTAAAATCAAATAAAAGTGGTGTTCAACACGTTCATCTTGTCTAGTCCTGTTACAACAGCACTATTATCGTTTGACATAAGAAAAATAAAGAAAAAAATGAGATGATGTCACGCTTTCCAATATTTTATGACAACTGTGGTGTTTCGAGTTTTTCACTGAATAGTAATCATTAACAATTATTTCAAGTAATGTAGTTTGTCAACTGTAGGACGTATGTAATAACATTACAAGTTTGTAGTGCGTTGTATTTTCCTCAAATTTGGATTTTGAAATATAGATCACATAATTGTGGTCACTATTTCTAGAAAACTCCAGAAAAGTTGACATCACGAATGTGAATATAAGGTAATATCATTTACCTGTAGCTTCTATTATATTCGGGATCTCAATGTTGTGATTTAGTTGACTTGTGGGATCTTGATGTTCTGATTTAATATTTAGGGTTAAAGTTAAGTGATACTGTTTTAATCCCACAACCGGGGAAAATCCACCTCCGCATTTAACCCATCCGTGAAGTGAAACACCACATACACACACTAGTGAAGACACACACACTAGGGGGCAGTGAGCACACTTGCCCAGAGCGGTGGTCAGGCCTATCCATGGCGCCCAGGGAGCAATTGGGGGTTAGGTGTCTTGCTCAAGGGCACCTCAGTGATGGACTGTCGGTGCTGGGGATTAAACCGGCAATCCTCCGGTCACAGGGCCTGTTACCTAACCTCCAACCCACGACTGCCCCCAAACGCTGCGCTTTAATGCTGCCGCTGTATAGAGAGGATAGAGACAACGTTCTACCCCACAGGCTAAGTAAACAGATGAAAGACTCTTTCAATACATCCATCATTTTATGATTTGTGATGTGTGATTATAGTTAGTGTTTCATAACGATAGGTGTACTACAAAACTGTGGGTAACTTTTTCATGGAAAGATGCCAATCATGGCTGCACAAGATGGTAAAGTAACATCAAATGTAAAAAATAAAGACAAATTGCTAAAAGTAAAAAAGCAATACAAACTTTAATCTTGATGTCAACCAATTGCTGATCACATGATAATGACTCTAACAACATGGATGTCTCACGGAAGACAGCAGGTGAGGGGCCTGGTGATTTCAGGGTCACTATCTCTGGACTCCTAAAGGCTAGCAATGCCTCATTGAAAAGAGCATGTCACCCACTACAGACCTGTGGAGTTTCTTCATTCTAACATTTGTCCTCTGATCTACAGCGCTTCATAAATCAGATACTGAGCATTGTTATCTTCAGTCAACTTTATTTTGAAGTCGTGTCGTTGAAGGGGGTATAAAGCCCTATAAGCCTGTAAAGTTTGAAATATCTTACTTTTATTTTTGCCAAGTTAAGGCACTCTAAATTCTCTGGCTCTCTGGACCTCCGCCAGATACAAATTTGCAAGATTCTGGTGTCCGTATATTGGTTCCCTGAAGGCTAGTCATGCGATCCAGGGCTCATTGGAAAAAGCACATCAGGCTGTGGAATTCGGCTTCCATCACAAATTTTTAAATTCAGATTTTTAAAGCCACTTGTTGCAAAGCATTTCGTTCTCTTGTGGTTTTACTCATGTCATCAGTGATTAGTCAACGTCAACTCGACTTTCAGCACACACAACTCCGATTTTGTGCAACCCCTACTAAAAATGAATTTAAAGACCAGGAGCATATTTCTTAAATATTTAGCTTATCAAGTGTAAAGTGCTGCAAGGATAAGGTGCAAATCTTAGAGCTCAATTAGTGGCACATGAGAAAGGTTTTTAGCCTGGATTTAAAAATTGCTACATTTGGGGCATATCCAAGATCTTCTGGGAGTTCGTTGCAGCTGTACACAGCATAACAGCTAAATGCTGCTTCATCATGTTTAGTTTAGACTCTAGGCTCTTCTAGCTGTCCTGTATCCATATTTTAGTAACCTAGATCCAAAGATCCATCCCAACCAATGAAGGATGTGTTCCCTTTTGAGTCTTGCTCCTCTCATGTTTCTACCTCTTGTTCTTAGAGTTCTTCCTTATCACTGTCACCCTTGGTTTGCTGACTGGGGCTTGGACCTGGATTTTCTATACTGCTACTTTGTGACAACGCTTGTTGTAAATACCTCTATGTAAGTAAATTTTGACTTGACCCACTTGGTTTGTATTCTTTCTAGATATCAGAGAGCTTTTAAAGCCCTGCAATCAAGCTATTTGCTAAAATAAAGTTTCTTTGTTGACAAAACCCAATAATCTCCCAATAATAATTTTGCCTCTTCCAATTATTCATGTGCTTCATACATTGACACAGTCAGTCTATTGGGCTGTAATCATCCGGTGGAGGAGCCAGATATATCTGTGTACCATATGCATAACTATGGAAATCAGTGTTGTTGCTCTATAGGATTTTGCTCAAAGGGAGCCTATAGAAAGTGACCATAAGGGGGCTGGGAACTGACCTTGAGGGATTCCAGAGGTCACATCTACCACATCACATTCATAACTGCCAAAGAGAAAAAGTAAATCCAGCTTTCTAAATAAGACCTGAACCAATTAAGGACTGTTCCGGACAGTCCTACTCAATTTCCAATCTATTCTAAGTATTCTACGATCTACAGGAGCAAATGCAGCACTAAGATCTGGAAACCCCCGAAGTGACACTGTATCTGAGTAAAATGCGAATTCTGACGTACACCAAATAATAACTCTGGTACAGTTCATTTGAAATGTGAATGCAACATAAACTTAAGACACCTAAACAGACCAAACACAGGCACTTCTACATATAAATTAAACAAAATCTACATAAAATCTAAGTACTTAACTCATTAGAACTCAACTGACCAATTAGGACTGGTTAGGCAGGATAAGGACTGTCATGGGGAACTGTAAGCTGATAACTCCAGAGCATAATAAATTCTCTGACTCTTCAAAAAGGTTCACTTGAAAGTAGACCACAGTGTACTGCCAAGTATGTATAGGGCATTTACACCTATTAAAACAAACTGAATTACCCTGTGAATCTCAGAGCAGGTGTGAAACTGAACTCTGGTTTAGTTCACAGTTGGTGGGCCACACCAATTGACGAAATTTAACATCAGAACATGTTTTTCTCTTCTTCAGACAGCAGATCAGTGCAGCAGTGTCCACATAATCTGCCTGTTTTAATGTCTGACTGTTGAGAGACTCCTCACTCTTACAGCTCAAGCTGTTATTAATGGCAGATGAGAAAATGGGAAAGAACATTTATATCAAGAATGTGTATGTTTGATATATCTGGATTTTATACTAAAAGGGGCTAGTGAAAGATTGTTTCGAAAAAAGCTTGTTTTGGGGCACTAATGGAGACAACATGACAGTAACCGACAACTACATGCACAACTTTGCATAACTGCACTTCAGCCCTTCCAGAGTGAGTGTGAAATCAACCTAAACCAAATGAAAAAAGTACAAATGTCAGGGTATGAATGCAGGTTTTGTGTTTTTTTCCCCCCACCAGGCAGTGCGGTACGGTTCGGTTACAAATCAGTGAACCGTACTGTACCAGAGTACCCACACTGAAATGTATTACTTTTCTTGTCAGGGAACCAAGTATGCCAAGACTATATACGTAGAGTAATGCTAGTAATGGTGCAAACCACTGACTGTTCAAACGCAATCATTACACAAAAGTTGTGTAGTGTCACTGGAATCACATGACAACTGCTAAAGTCCCAAGAACCTGAATCCAGCTACTCTTTATAAGTAGGTAATCTTGCTCTTGAGGACAAGCAATACATAAACAAAGCATGTCCTGTGAATAACTGATGATGTGTTGGTTATCCCACCCACACTACTTTAACTTCTTCAACTCACTGAGACCACTGGTGGTTCCAAATCGCACTGTCATATTCTTCATAACTTTCATATTTCATAAGCTACATTCCAAAGGTGGGTGTAGTATGAGAGCTGTAACTGTCTTCTTTCTAGTCAAATAGATGGTGATGTCATTTTACACCCTTATAATAAAAGAAGCTGAATTCTCATTTTTTTCTACAAAAAATTGACCAATTTTTTTCACAAATCTGGGCTATAAACTATAAACAGATGGTGCTTCTTCAGTGATCTGCTCTGTAAAAACTATTTTTATAAAATAATACAAAGAGCATCTAAGATTTTTGGCTTTCAGCAGTAAATTGTAAACATATAGCAATACGTATGGTCATAAAACACATTCTGTTACAAAAAATAAATAAAAATGCATATTTATTTCATGCAGTTACTGTATAATTGGAGATTTGGTCATGTAAATTCAGATGGAAAAAAAAATATATACCCTGGAGAATAAGAGGTTAACAAAATTGTGTTCCCCCAACGCTCTGTTTCTCTGTGTTCATGTCAGATAAACTTAACGCAAGAAAGCTAACGACCAAGCAAAAACTAAATTAACTAGCAAAAACACAATTTTCATCCATTTGCTCAGTCACTCAGCCATACCAGCATTCCATGAATGCACTCAATTTCAGTTTTCTACAAACAGTTTTAATAAGTTACACCCTGGGATATTTAAGCCCTTTAAAAACTCAGGCTTATCACACAGATAGTCCCATTATTTAGTACTTCTAGGGACGTCATCGCAAACTGGGGGTGCTATTCTTAGGCGTGTAATAAAACTTTGGGCCAGCCAGCAGGCCCTGGCCATGTAAGGGCTTAGAAAAAGAAAAAAGAAAAAAAAAGAAACTGACTATCACTGTCAGAGTAAAAACGTAAGTCAGAGCTTGAAGCTCCTCCATGGCTTGTACTGTAGGTTGTCTTTCCTGTTAGATTCACATGAGAAACAACGTGACTACACAAGCTTAAAGAGAACTCCACCCACCTTAATGGTTTGTGAAATAGGCACTTGATTACCGTAAAATGATCCATCTGATGTACAGATTTGAAGGTCTGGATCCCAACATTTAGGAAAAACAATCTGAATAATTCTGTCTAAGATTCCACAAAAACAATCCCAGTTTCCTGATGAAGGATTTAAACAATCCAAGTTCTTAATGAAGGATTGTTTTCTTAGCATTGGGATTGTTTTGCAATGGGAAATGGACACAGGTACTCGACCAGCTTACGGATAGCTCTGGGTAAGGATTTGTAATTACATCAAGCTGTACTGTACAGCTCAGTGGAAAATCCCATTAGTCTCTGTTGGTGTTTCATCTCTCTTCCTCCTGTGTGAATGAATTCAGAGAGCTGTAGGACAATGAGTCATCATTTGTTACCTGAATGGTGGTTTAGGTGTTTAAGCTTGCTGGATGTGGTGTTTGTGTGATCTCAGTCCTTTGTACGGTTCTCCACTGACCACTTGCCACACTGAATGAATACCCAAATACAGAAGGTCCACTGGTTTCACTGAACGGCTCCCTGTTAAAGAGAATGAAGGCCAGCGTGCATAAAAGAGCTGTCAGATGCCATGAGGTTAGATTCTGTGTTCAACATACACACAAAAAGACACACATACACACAACATATACACCTACACAGTCATGCGCTGAAGCTCACTGAGCACGGCCGGTGGAGCGGGTCTGCATGGACGTGACTGGCACTTCTGGCATTTGTTCAGAGCACAATGTAATTGTGTTGGAGGCAGACAAGGTTTAAAGGCCAAACTTAACAGCATGGCTGATAGGAGACAGACAAAAGCAACAGGCTTCTCCAACAGGCTTCCTCCTCTACATGCCATGTTTCTACAGGATAAATGTTACCAGGGAAACCACCAATGTTTCCCAGCGGATGGGCACTATCATACTGTAAATGAGGTGCAGAAAAAATAAAAAGGTTCTGGCATGTCTCTTGGGTTCAAAGCGATATTATTAGCTTTAGCCAGTCTGTCGTGTTCCAGAACGCTTAGTGCCACCTTCATTACCTTTAAAGGTTTAAGTCACAGGCATGAAAATGGAACGTGCACAAATTTCTGAAAACGGCTGCTTTGTCTGCGCCGTCCTTCGGCTGAAATCAAGCCCTCGTTAGAGTATCGATTTTAGATAAGTGTCGCCAGCGTAACTTAGAAGAGTGTCACTTTGTACAAAATACAAGCACAAGGCAGGTGCCTCTGAGACAAAGCAGCTTCACCTGTGACAAGGGCTCTCCTGTTTAGGGACCAGTCGTTTGGCCTCTTGTGCTTCATATGCAGGTGCTACTTATCACTTATCTGTAAACTGACTCACCAGTCTAAAAGCCCTGGATCCCAAACAGGATTTCAAAAAAGTGATTCCAAGTGACATAAGGACTCTTTTCCTGAAATTAAAGATGGTTTTGGGAATTTTCCTGAAATATTTGATTACTGCAATTTTGAGAATACTATCTGGAGGTTTTGGAATTTGGGACAGTTTTGAATTTTTATTGTATTCAAAGATCATTTTCTCAGGAATTGATATCTTTTTTGGAATTGGGGCTCAATTTCTTTGATCTTTTCGGAAATTTTTTTTTGCCTTTTTATCGAATTAGCTGTCCCTTGAAATATCATATGCAGGCACTGAAGTGAAACTATCAGTCTGATGAACAGATCTGAATGTCTGGTATCTCAGTTTCAGAAAAAACAATATGGAGAATTCCACAAAAGTGATCCCAAGGACTAAAAGCAGGGTTATCTTGGAATTAGGAATTTCCCCATTCTCCACTTCCAAAAAATGACATCTACCATCAGAACAGATAATGCAGAACTGATCTCAGGTCTTTATCACAGGTGGCAATTAATACAACATTAATTAAAACACTGATGAGAAGAACAGGTGGATATCTGCCCAAACACTGGAGGCCAGTAAAGCTTGCTGTAGCATTTTTTGCTTCATGCATAATCGATCACTCATTAAATCATAACAGGGTTCATACGCAGCCCTTCTGCTGCTGCAAGATCAATAGCAACAGGATTATTTTACTTGGGAAACATTGATTATTTCTGACATTCTCTAATCCAAGCAGAATCATGCAGGTCACGCAAGCAAGGGCCTCAGGTCTAATGGACTCATATGCATTATATGAAAGACATACAAAGAAAAAAAAAAATCAGGTTCATGTCTTAATTATCCAAGTGCATGGAAAAACAGCAGAAACTGGAAACTGCTTATCGCACAGGAGGTTGTAAGTACATGCACTGCTGTTATGTCCTAATAGTGCCAAGTTGGAGATATGGACATGTATCAAGATGATTTATTTAAGGGGAGGATCTAGAGTTATTCTTTCCTGCTTCTTACACCCGTGATGTACTGTCTCATACATAGGTCACTGAGAGGATCCTACTGTTTTAAATGCTCCCTTGTCAATGCTGGAGACGTCCATTAGAAAAGCGGTTTGCAAGTCCAAGGCAATCTTTTGCAGGCAATCATTTATTCAGACATTTATTCAGTCTTTCTTCATTAAGTTGTATACCAAGCAATCTGATTAGGAACAAAACATGTCACTTATTCCAAAGATGCCGCAGCTCTTTAAAAGATGTGCATTTTCTAGATGCTGATCAGTCATCAAGGCTCCATTTGGAAAATACTCAAACGTGGATGCTATCTGGATAAATAATCATCATTAATCTCATATTAAACTGGGAGAGTGCACTCTGTGTTCTAGAGAACTGCTCTCAAGCACATAATTATGTCTTTAATTAGAAGAAAATTGAGCTCACGCTATGGGGTCCCATTCATGCACACACACACACACAGTTTTGGTAATGGGACTGGACTAAATACAAATCACTTGTAATTATCTCAGCCTTTCTTCAGCTGCAACCCTTTGTATTTGCCTTTGACCCTTATAGTTTGACTAATTCCATATTATTATTTAAACCTCAATTTACCATAAATATGTAAACTATGAGAAAATATTCCAGCAATTGTGGTGTGAAGAATATGCCTAGATTTATTAATAATTAGAAAATAAGCAAAGTGTAACTTTACATTAACCTCTTAAAATCATTAACTACAGACTGCATATCCATGTGTAACAAATTTGAAGGAAAGTTTTTGAGAAGAACAGCTGACGTATGGCGGACAGCACGTTTTTAGTTCTAGAATAAAGATGGTATTAATCATAATACAGCATTGATATTTCTTGTTGTTCAAAGTCCACTGTCAACAATGTTTAACATGAAGAGAAAATGTAGAACATCAGAAAATCAGAAATGAAGACTTGAACCTTTCACTGTGTAACGTAAATCAATTATAAATGTAATTCATTATATAGCTATATAATTCAGTACAGTGCAAACATCACTCACCACTCATTTCATTTATTATCGCTATTAATTTATTTGATGTTCAGTCCAGATGGCTAAAGCATAAGCTATCTATTTCTTTGGAGACATTTCTGAGGAGGTTGGATGCACAAGGAAAGGGAAGGTCTAGGGAAAATAAGTTAAAAAACAATTTCCAAAATATGATTTTCAAAACAGGGCGGCATGGTGGCGTGGTGGGTAGCGCTGTCATCTCACAGCAAGGAGGGGCTGGGTTCGATTCCCCAGCTGGGCGACCAGGGTCCTGTGAGTGACTGTCTGTGTCTGTCTGTCTGCCCTGCAATGGACTGGGTGTATCCTGCTTTTCGCCTGAAGACTGCTGGGATAGGCTCCTGCGATCCTGACGGAGTAGCGGCTTAGAAAATGGATGGACTTTCAAAACATGATTAAAGGATAGGACTCTTTTAACCGTGCAAGACCTGGAAGACCACCAAGTCTGTCACCCTCAGATAAACAGGACTTAAAAGTTTTCATCTTTGAGAAAAAGGAGACGCTCCACTCTTTCTTCAGAAAGAAAATACACGTTTACACATTTTCTGTCCATTCTTCCACTGTGAGAAGGCAACTCAACGCTAAGGGTTTGAACGGATGTGCAGCTGTCAAAAAGCCGACATCACTGAATGTGCTTGGGATTATTTGGATTGGGCAAAGGTGTGGAATCATAACCCTGCAGATTAGTTTGAAAAACTGAAAGAAAGCTCCCTAAAAGGAAGGGAGGCTATAATAAAAGGCAAAAAGTAGACAAACTACTGAAAATCTTGAAATTATATTTAGTGTGTGAGGCCTGTGATTTTCTGTTAAACATACATTTTCTGATTTTTACCTGTCCAGTGGCCAGATTCATGAAAGAAAATCTTCTCAAATGGGTATTTTCTTAACTTCCTACTTAAGGAAAAAAAAGTTGCTATTTTGCAAATAACGTCTTAAGAATGCTTTTTTTCTAAGCTACTTAAGAATAATTCTAAAAAGTGGTATTCTTGAAAACATTATGTTCTTAAAGGTTTTCTTAACCTTGCAACAGCCTCACACTAAAGTGACTGCTTAAACTGATGAAACACTGATGCTGCATTTGCTATTCGCTATCCTCTCTATTATCCTCTATTACCCAACAATTATTGTATTTTCTTATTTTTCCCCCTGTTGGCTATTTCTTTTCAAAAATAGCATTCAATAGTGTCTTAAGTGATACTTTTTTTTAATCCCACAAAGGGGGAAACTCCACCTATGCATTTAGCCCATCTGTGAAGTGAAACGCCACATACACACTAATGAATAGACACACACATACACACTTGCCTGGAGCAGCAGGCAGCCCTATCCACAGCACCTGGGGAGCAATTGGGGGCTAGGTGTCTTGCTCAAGGACACCTCAGTGCTGTCAGCCATGGGGATTGAACCGGCAACCTTCCGATCACAGGGCCAGTTCCCTAACCTCCAGCCCACAACTGCCCCAGTTAAGGACCCTCTCAAGTTTTTTTCTTAAGAAAGCTTTTGTGAATCTGGCCCCTGGTTAGGGAACCTTAATAGATTTTAAATGTACACTATAATGTAAAGAGTGGAGACAAAAACGCAACTTCATGCAAAAAATATGACTGCAATAGAATACGGTACAGTACAGGTACCGCAGACATACCCTTGAGGGTCACACCCTAGTGACAGAGTGTACAGCAAACAGAATTTAATAACTTCTAAGAGTTAAGCAAATACACATGTCCACATCTCTCTCGCTCTCTCTCTCTCTCTCTCTCTCTCTCTCTCTCTCTCTCTCTCTCTCTCTCTCTTTCTGAGGGGAAATGCTGACCTGGCAGCTGATGCGGTGCATGTGTGTGTGTCAGTAAGATGTCTGATCAATAGACTTCAGTTCAGTGTAACCTGCAAATAGGCTTGCAAAGCTGCCCCTCAAATGTGGACTTCATAGAAATGCTTGTTGAGAAGAAAATCAGTCAATTAGGTTCTGCTGAAAATGTACATAAGATTGATTAAACAAGCAAAAATGGCCCATCTCAGCTCTACTATTAGTCATATAGAATGTATACTCTATAGGCAGGCATCAACATTACAAGGCCGCAGCAGGTCTCCATTATTAAACATCTTCAGGAAATGGTTTGCTGTAGTTGCATAATTGTTTTTATTTTACTGTTTGATACAAAAACTACTAAGTGACAGTCATAAACATAAGGCAGGCACAAACTCAACCTTTACTAAGTCAGATGTCAGGATGGTGTCCTTGTCTATCAAAGCTGAATCATGGAAAAAAGCGATCTCTCTCTGGGCTGTGGAAAATTCTGAATGCTCCCAAAAATATGCTCAGAAATTCCCAGCACACCTTGGCAGCATTACCTACAGTTGACAGAAGGGCTAAGCACATAAGATGTTTCTGAGGGGTTAACCCAAGTCTATTTTAGAGTTTACAAAGGATAATTTGGTGATTTGGGTTTTTGGAAGTCATGAAGACCATTTTCCAGGTGTGACTGGTGAAAATACTGAAGTATGTCTTGGTTCCTTAATTATTAATGTCTTAGTTCCTCAAATAAGCCAAAAGTCAGAACTGGAGAAGACAAATTATCCAGTTTAACTAAGAAATCCTCGTTTGTGAAGTGCCTTCAAATCTAAGAATATCATCTAAAAAAACACGTCACTGATTCCTTTATTTTATGGCAAAATATTAGTTTAACACAATTAGAGAAGTTCACATAGCAAGTCAAGAACCTGTAATCTGGCACCAGCTTTGTGATTTTTTGTTTCACTTGAGCACCACTGAGTAATAGGAAATAAACAAATAAATAAATAAATAAATGGAAACTACTCTCTTTTATAAAAAAAAAATTTCAAGGCATTCTTTGAGCAGCAATGCGGCAGATAATTACTCGTTAAACCCAGATTTCAAAGTTTATCGACCCGATTTCAATCCACGTTCAACATGGAAACAAGGCTGCACTTCCCAACGGGCATCTGCCATACTGAATTTCTGCTCTCGCTCTCTCTCTCTGAACCTGTGCCAATTCGCCCACTGTGTCCTATCTGCTGGAACCTGCTCCGCTGTTTACTGATACAGTACATCGCTCTCCTCTCTGTCTGCCTCCAGGCCCTTTCAGGCTCCTCTGCCTGCCTCCACTTTATCCGCGGCTTAAGCAGCCAGTAAATTGGGAGAAGTTGCTTTATCTGATTAAAAGAGTGTATCCCTAACAAGCACTGCAGGCGCTTTGACGGCGGCGCCTCTGATTTATGCGTGCAGGTCCAGTGAGAGTTGAGGCAGGAGGAGGATGCACAAGCAACAATACAACTGTTAATGACGCTCAGAGGAGACGCAAAACTGAGCAATTAATGAACGCCGTCACCACTACACGACAGAAAGTGTTAAAAGCAGATGAATCAATTAGCAACGCTGAAAGCGCCAGACGTTTCCACTGGGTCCAACCCTGACCCGGGGTTGACTAATGTGTATTAACATCACATAGCTGCTGCAACTGCCCAGTGCTACTTGAAGATGCCATTTTTGCAGGAACAGTTTCTCCCTGAAGCAGCTCAAGGTTAAGTGCAGAATGTCATGAGCTGGGAATCAGCACACATTTACACTTTGAGATCAATTTCTCTGACTGCTGAAAGACATTAATTCACTATTGTGCAAAAATCAGAGACCACCTTTTAATTTCCAGTCAAAGCGGCTGTATCTTTTCAAGTGTCAGGAAAAAGCAAGAAATATATTTAACCAAAAATTAAGCAGGAGCTTCCACAACTACACTCTGCCTTTTTTAAAGCTTCTATCCTTTTCGGGAGACTTGCTTTCAGTTTTTCAAAGAAATCTGCCAAGATATTTCCCCACACGGTCTTGCCGGCTCCAGTTTGGACTCATCAGTCCATAAAACCTCATTCCACAACTCTGTACAATGTGCTCTAGTGCAAACTCTCTACCTTTCTGGCTGTTTCCTTTTCACAGTAACAGCTTTTTGACAGCTTCACGTCCTTTCAGACTCAAAGTGCTGAGCTGTCTTCTCACAGTAGAAGGATGAACAGAAACACCTGTGGATTTTTCAAGCGGAGCTTGATTTTCTCCTGTCTCTCAAAGATGAAGGCTTTAAATGTGTTCGGTAGAAAAATCTAATGTACAGAACTTACCCCACTTACTCCAGATGTAGTCATTCAGCCAGGACTGATATCTAATTTTGCTTCTTTAATGTACAACTGACTAGTCCCGCTAGCAAATCCTAGAATTTAACAGTCACCCAAATCACTTTCATAAATACATCCCTACAACTTCTCAATACGCTTAAACTGCATCCAACTCTTCTTTATGTGGTTTAGGACACTTAATGACTTCCTGCAGACAACATTCTGGGAACCTGGAAGCAGTTGGAGCAGTCTGAGAAAGGTTTTGAGGATGGATTTATGGAAAATATTTGTGTAACTGTGTTTGTTAGCAACATTAGTCCTGTAGCCCCAGTGCTAAACTAAAGAAGCTGAACCATTCCTTTAAGTACCATTTATCTAGTGGTGACAGTTCTGAAGGTCTACTAGGTCTTACACACTTGTTAGTCCCATTCTCTCCATACTTTTTTTTCCCTTTAATTATTCAGATAATCCTGTTTTACTTCCCTAAAAAAACTTTAATTGAAACTACTCAGTAGGAAGGCTCTTAGGGTACCAAATGTGGCTCACGGTCTTCTGTGGCACCAGCCCAAATTTTTAAGCGTGTATAGATGAAAGCAACCTGACCACCATATGGAAAAGAACCTGATTCCTATTTAAACCATCTGCAGAGTACAGCTGATTACCACAAATAATCATTTTAGTACATTTCTTGGTATTTACAAAAATATCTAAACACTCACTGATTCAAAACTCAATCATAACACACAATTTTTTCCCTCTGGGAAAATGAACCCCGTTTCTGAGTTAAAGTAAATGTAATTTATAGCTACAGATTTACAACTTAATTTAAAAACACCAATGACTGAAAAAATCATGTGTTCTACAGAAATACATGTTGTTTGCATAAACATTCACCTACAGAATCCAGCAACTGCCCAATGGCTTCCACTGTAAATGAGTTTCGAATCAGCAGGTTCTGTCCTGTTCTAAGTGCAGGGAAATGCGTCAAAGTGTTTGTCTGGGGTAATCGACTGTCTACGACAAATGGAGCAGACAGAGATTAGGCTGAAGAACGACTGAGTTTTCCTTTAACTACACCAAGTTTATTGCAAATGCCAATGCTAATTTAAATGCCAATGCTAATTTACATTAATCAGTTGGTGAATCAACTACAATACATAAAATATTAGTGTATCAGTTCCTTTCTGAATACCTTTAAAGCACAGCTCAATATCTAGAAGGCTTTAAATGTCTCCAGCTTTTCACAGTTACCTGCTCGGTTGCAAATATGGCTGAGGAAGGCACTGCGTGTGCCCTGCTGCAAACCACTGTGTCAAAAAAAGCATTCAAAGCTGACATTTCAAGATATTTCACAGTAATTTTGCACAGTATGTTTAAAACATGCTTGAAGCATTTGCTCAGGTAATTATACACCTTAGGCTAAAAGACTAAATGGCAGCACTGAAAGTTTTCCATTGCACGGTTCAGGAGAGGTTATGTGAACTATATTGACTCTTCTAACTTGATCTTAAAGAAAAGCTTAAAAGTTCTGCATAAAACAACCAAAACAAGCGATGCTTTGTATTTAATTCAGTTCAAATGCACACAATCTATACATGAAAAAAAGCATTACAGCAATAAGCCGAGAGAGGTAGCTGGTTACTGTGCTTTCATCACTAGAAGGTACTTCTTAGTATAATAATAACACTGCACGGTTTAATACAAGAAACCTTCGCTTTATATGCACTTTGGTCACCAAATAACCACTGCGAGACTTATTTAGCACCAATCTAGTGGGGCCCATCTTCTCCCGCTGGGGCTGAATCACAAATGGCTCCCTGTTCCCTACATAATGCACTACATAGGATCCTGAATCCCCACTATTTGGCTGTAGAGGCTAGAATTTCTAAACTTATTTAACTCATAGCTAGCACACTATTTAGGGAGTACAAAACTATTCAGAGTTGATGGTACAACTGCCTAAAACATGGACATTTGAAGGGTGTAATCTATTCTATTTAGAATGCTATACTGCCATTTTACACTTAATCATACCATAAGTACTTTAATTCATGCTTGTGATGTTAATGATGAAGGTGTTTATGCTCTTAGCTGTCTTTTAGCCTGTTAGCTAGCTAACCAGCCTAGTTCTAGTTAAGAACATAAGCTACCAGTTCGTACTTCATCAATTTACTCGGTGATCCATGCGAGAAGCATGAGAGTCAAAGATTATTCCACATACAGCACAGAGGTTTTTTTTGCCAGTGGCGTAGTAACACACAGTTCAGTTGTTGTGGGGTGGTCGTTGTAGTGTATATATCACGGATTTTACAATGGCTTCGAATACGCCTCAGCCAATTATATTTTAGCACCAGAACTCTTGTTTTATAAATTACATTAACACAGTTTTATCTTTCAGCACACTTAAAGTACAAGTGTCCAAACTGGCTGATTAGCTCTCATACTTCCCAGCTGTTTTCACTTAGTAGCTAATACAAAAGTTGTACTGACCTGAGAATTACCTTCTGTCTAACATTATGTTCTCAGCTCAGAAACATGAGCTGCCTGAAATTTATTCTCCACAAGAATGCGGTGAAGAGCCTGAGTCTCACATTTTGAGAAAAGCTTCTTGAAATGAAAAAGCTTTGTGAAATGAGGCCTGATGCTAGTAGGTGAGGTAACATTTTGAATCCTTTAGACTGAACGCCTTTTTTCTGTGTAAATTTCTGGCCACGTCATCTACTATTGACATGTGTTCGAGGTTTAATATATTACAAATATATTAAATGCTAAGGTACTTTTTTGTTCTGATGTGTGGTAGCCTGTAACCCTAATTTCTACAGTTGCATGCAAAAGTTTGGGCTCCCCTGGTCAAATGACATTTTGTTGATGAACATGTTTTGTTGACTATTCACTACAGAGAACACATTTCTGCATGTTAATGCACAATTACTGTTTATCTGCTGAATGTAATATATTGGGGGGAGGCATTAAATGTGGCATGTGCAAAAGTTACGCTACATTTTGCATTTTATGTATTACTTTTACCAATATTTTAAACTCACGGAAAGAATAGCCACTGTGCACTACAATTTGACAGTTGTGGGCTGGAGGTTAGGGAACTGGCCGATAGTCCATGACTGAGGTGTCCTTGAGCAAGACACCTAACCCCCAATTGCTCCCCAGGTGCCGTGGATAGGGCTACCCACTGCTCCGGGCAAGTGTGCTCACTGCCCCCTAGTGTGTGTGCGTGTATTCACTAGTGTGTATGTGGTGTTTCACTTCACGGATGGGTTAAATGCGGAGGTGGAATTTCCCCGTTTGTGGGATTAAAAAAGTATCACTTAACTCATTTAACAACTTTATTTATTTTAACTATTACTACTATTCTCTGCAGAGGATTAACAAAGCATGTCATCTGACTAAGAGTGTTCAAACTTTGCCTGAGACAGCGTGATTCCAAGTGACACACCCATCAAAGCGTTGAACCTATTACTGTTAAGACTGCGTTTTTGAATTGGTATTTGACATTATTCACCAAGCAAGCTGAGCTGTCCAAGAATACTGTATTAACAGCAGTTTGAGCATTTTTGATGTAGCAGAACTTCACATGTCCCAGAAAAAGCACAAAACTGGAGAAAAGAAAAGGATAAATCAAATAAACACTACTTTTGTTGTTTGTCAGATTCATAACATGCCTTATAGGAATTCCTATTCCTACTTTTATTTATTTAGAATTACATGCCTCAAACCTACTGATGACAATGCACCCAATTCACATTCACATGTTTGTTTGTCAGCTTAAATAGAAAAGGATACTTTGTAGTGTACTGATCCTTACAAGTATTTGTAAGGTCTTATCGATATATGAATCAGATCTGTGCTGATCAGTTATCCTTGGCTTGTTAGGCTTTTTCTTAGTTTTCTTATTTTCTTATTGTTTGTATACAGGTAAAATATAACTATATATATATAAAGACAAAACCTTGAAAAATCACATTGGGTTTTAATAAAATGTTACCATCTTTTGTTTGACCAGGAATCTTTCTTCTCCTTCAAATCACCATTGAACATTCACCTGCAATATGACTAAAACTTTCTATTTTCTCTTAGTCAAATGCTGCAGCTATGGCACTTGGACAATCAAAGGGTCTGATAAATGGACAAATGTCATAAAGAGGGAGTGCTGTTGAGGAAAAAGACTTGCTCCTCCATTTTCTAGCTGTTAAAGGTAATTGGCCCAGTGGGGGCTCATTTTGGGGGCTCCCTCAAGTCTGTCTAGAACAGCTCTTCCATGGTGGGAGGCCATTATCTCAGACTGAGGTTGACAGTGACACACACACACACACACACACACACACACACACACACACACAGCACATTTTCAAGGAAATATATATACACTCATAAATACAACACACACACACACAAAGTATGAGAGCCCATAGGCAACGCCACGAACAAGGCCTTTTATGGGATATGACCTCAGCAGTGAAACAGAAAGTAAACAGAGAAACAGGGATTTGTCTTCTGCTTCAGGTTTAATGCTGCCAACAGTAGACCTCTGAGGATTTGTCATTATTTTTTAGTTTGCCATTAGCATCCTTATAAGCCATGGCTATAAGCCCTTTGTTTCTATAAGTAAAAAGAACGGATCACCAACTAGCAAAAATAGGAATTTTACTACATATGCTACATGCATCTAAGACTGAGCATTTAACACAATTAGACCTGCAATCTCACCAAAATACCCCTTTCAAACCAGCAAGCTTGTCGAGGGAGGTAGTTAAGTGGCTTTAGCAGTAGTGTGCTATAATGTAAATAACTTGTGTTGTTATACAATGCTGTGTAAATGTCCACTTCATTTTCTTTCCAGTCACAACAGTACAAGTTATTCATGTTTGATTAAATAAAATATAATCCACTTGCAAAAGAAAGGGGAATTGTCAAAGGAAAATAAATTAAATAAATTAAAAGTGTTCACTTTGCCAGGCTAAAGTGGCAGAAATTAAATTTTTTGTCTTAATGTGACATGTTTTTTTCCCCCCCAGTGCTATGTGAACACACAAACCTATCTTCACTAATTTTCTAACGTGCTTATCCTTCTGGGTCGTGGGGGAGCTGAAGCCTATCCCAGCAGTCAATGAGCGGAAGGCAGGAAACACCCTGGCCAGGTCACAAACAAACCTTCAAATTCATCTTGAGTCACTTTACTAGATAGAATACAAATCTGATTTGTGACCATGCGACAATAATTGAGGGGAAAAATTGCAATTCATGTGTTTTATATTCACATTGAGCAATTTGCATTAGGCATGTAATGTGAATGTAGCTAATGATATGGAGAAGATGGGACTCCTAATAAACATGCAAGACAGACCACCAAAACAGTCGCCATCACAGGTGAAAAAAATCCAAGTGGTTTCTGTCCATCCAAGTTGTGTAGCTGCCAAGAAGCCTTTACTGAGAAAAAGAAATAGACAAAATAGAAAAGCATTTCTTACCTACATACATGAACGCTATATATGCAACGGTTGGACACACTAAATACTGACAAATGTGATACTGTATTTAGTCGTTGAGGCTTTTGTGTAATTTTCTGTTTTTTCTTCTCCTAACACTGAAAAAATGAATAACTTGGACCTTTCTGACCTTTTGAATAGAAAATGAATAAAAATAAATAAATAAATGAATAAAATGCATCAGCATTAGGAGATCTTTGTTTATCACAGAGCACGATTAGGGTGCTGTCCCCATTTCAAGAACTCAACTTGCATCTAGACGTAAAACAAGCTAAAGATAAACAACTTAGCTTTGGAGTCCTTCTATGGATACTTTTCTCACTATTAAATGATGCATCACCTTAGAGGTCTGTGGCTACTCAGTAATATCATTACGACATGCTTACTTTGCACAAATATACCTACTCGCCTGCCCACGTTTAAAAACACATTAGCATCAAAAGCACTGAGGAATCAGGGGAAAAAAAACATTTATCACAAAGAACAAAAAACACCCAAATAGCCCTTGATGAAAATCAAGATGATGAAACAATCAGTCTAGAGCAAGATATCTGTCCAAAGGGCAGAATGACATTCAGTCGATCACTCTGAATTAAAGGGTGGACAGACAAATGACAAACATCTACAGAAGCACCCAAGCATCAAATACATGCCTCAAGTGACAAAAAACAAAACCCAGCCAACTATAGGCCCCCTAGTGAGAGCAGATGTACCAGCCGAGAGCAAGGTCAATTACACTTCTTCAAACCAAAGCCAGCGAGACATGGAGCACCAATCATCTACCATTCCTGTCTGAATACAGAGTCTCAGGGGGAAAGAGAGAAGGAGAGAGAAGGAGAGATGCCCTCTTTATTTGGTGCGAAAGAACCACTTTTGATTCCCTGAAGAACCTTTGATGGCCAGCAAAACGGGGAACTTGTTATGTGTCTCTGCGAGAGATTCAGAGTATAACAGATCCCCCAACAAGAATTTATTACCTATCAAAGAAGGATGCAGGCTATATGGAGCATTATTTAATTTTGAAATCCAGTGACTGAGTCAGAGCACATCTGTAATTTTGTTGTATGTTAATCAGATATAACTGTATTCAGCAAAAAGTTTGAAGGAAACAGGGTTAGCCCCTTTCAGAAACTAGAGCATCAAAAGACCTGCAGAATGGATTTTTAGCTATGTAGATATTTTAACCCCATGGGACAATTTTAAATAGTGGATTCAAAAATAATAATTCACACATTTTCTGTAAATGTATTAATACTACAGAAAAACATATTTTAAAGAAAAAAAAACACTTGTCAATTTTCAAAGCAATTTATTTGCAAAAAACACTGCATAGTCTGATAAAGTACATTCTCTACCTTTTGAGGGCATTTCTTAGCACAAAACAAGTTTATTTAAAGTAAAATGTTTACTGTATTTATAC
Source organism: Pygocentrus nattereri (assembly GCF_015220715.1). NCBI lineage: Eukaryota > Metazoa > Chordata > Actinopteri > Characiformes > Serrasalmidae > Pygocentrus > Pygocentrus nattereri. The sequence goes on along the minus strand of NC_051231.1, from coordinate 24,495,480 downwards.
ATTTAAAATTCCAGCTTAGTTCAGTCATTCTGTAAGCAGATAAACCCAATATTTAAGATTTATAACTTAATGAATCTTTAAAATTAACCCCACCAATTAAAAACTACTTGGAGCACAGCTTGGAAGCAATTAGGAATGACAGTGACTCAGCTACGAAGTGGTCAGCCACGTAGAATGACAGAGCGGGATGAGCAGATGATGAGGCGCATCGTGCGCAGAGGTCGCCAACTTTCTGCAGTCAATCACTACAGACCTCCAAACTTCATGTGGCCTTCAGATTAGCTCAAGAACAGCGCAGAGAGCTCCATGAAATGGGTTTCCAAGGCTGAGCAGCTGCATCCAAGCCTTACATCACCAAGCGCAATGCAAAGCGCTGAATGCAGAGGTGTGAAGTACTGTTCTCCTGGCAACCGCCAAACCCAGACTCGTCTATTGGATTGCCAGACAGAGAAGAGTGATTAGTCACTCCAGAGAACATGTCTCCACTGCTCTAGAGTTTGGAGGTCTGTAGCAATTGACTGCAGAAAGTTGGTGACCTCTGCGCACTATGCGCCTCAGCATCCGCTGAGCCGGCTCTATCATTTTACGTGGCCGACCACTTCGTGGCTAAAGTTGCTGTCGTTCCCAATCACTCCCACTTTGTTATAATACCACTGACAGTTGACTGTGGGATATTTAGTAGTGAAGAAATTTCACGACTGGACTTGTTGCACAGGTGGCATCCAATCACGGTACCACGCTGGAATTCACTGAGATCCTGAGCGCAACCCATTCTTTCACTAATGTTTATAGAAGCATTCTGCATGCCTGTTGCCATGGAAGTGATTGCAACACCGGAATTCAATTATTTGGACAGGTGCGTGAATACTTTTGGCAGTAGAGTGTATTTATGTCCTCATAACCACACATGCAGAGATAGCTTCCCATCTTACTTTTCCTTTAAGTCTATGACAGTTTATGAAATCTTAACACACTCTTGCCACACTGTTATACCTGTAAGATTTAAATCTGTATTTTCTTATACTTTCAGTACTGATATACTGTAGTTTGACTAACGTTTCACCAAGGCTCTCTAACAGGGCACACTGTAGCTTCAGAAACCCGACTCAGAAACCCAGCCACAGCGTTACGGCTCCAGTGAGACTTGGCAACACTTTCAGGCTCGACAGAAAAACCTCACTACTGGGCCGCTCTTTCCCTTTACTGTCTGTTCTTTCCTCTCCGCCCCATGCCAAAAGTCACCCCCGTTCCCTTTCTTCAGCATAAGCGTATTCCCCCCTGATCACCCGCGAGAGATCAGAGAGAGAGAGGAACTTTAATCGCATGCTCATCCACCAGGGAGCTTTTCCCTTGCCGACCAAACTCTTTGTTCAAACACAACGTTTCCCTGCCATCTGAACAAGATTACTGTTCGGCATACATACGCATGCATACACGCACACATGCTCGAGCACAGGCGAAAGTCGGAGAATGCGTCCGAAGGCGCCAGCTGGCTCCAGCTCCTCTGGGAGCCTTCAAAACAGCCACCAAACTGCTAAAGAGACATAGAGTTATGAATCAGACTAACTTGTTTTTATGTTTTTCTTGTGTTTTTTTTAAGCTGTGCCACACTTATCAAACCTTTCCACTGCTTTTTTCCAAAGCTGTAGATAAAAGCAGTAAAGTGGTAGCTCATACTCTGATCAAAGGGGCATTCCGGCCTAAATATGTTGTGTGTTGTGTTTTGGAGTGCATCAGTGCATCCACCGGCCTTTCGGTTTGACAGGAATTCCCCATTTTGTATCCTTTTTGTGTTCACTATTCTCTCACTACAATACACAATCATCCTGTCCCTCAGTGATAAAGAGATCCACTGATGTAGAGTCTAATACATACAGACATGATTTTTGACACTGTTAGCTGTCTAGCGTCCTTCTACATTAACCATCTAGCAGAAAAAAAAACATATTTCAAAACAGCCCATCATCAAAAATAACTTGTAAACAGCTGCAGTTTTACAGACGTTTCTCCTACCTTAGAGTTGCATCATCTGAAGGGGGTCTTTAAACTAGAAAATCTACCTCTATACAGAGTACTGTGGCACCACTGTAGAACGCAAGTAGGTATGTTTACAACAGATGTAGCATGATTTTGGTTTCTGTGCCTTTAAGACTGATGTGTGTAAATGACCTCTGTTGGCTGCCCTGTATTGCACCTCATTCAAAAAAACAGTCCAGTCTAAAGCTTATAGCTTCAGCATGAATGGGAGGCTGAACAGGAAGATATATGAGAAGGTTTTGGTTTTTGTGACATAAAAACAACACTTTGAAAACCCAAACTTGAACCTGAAATAATGTTTATGTACTACATCAAACGCAAATTTCACAACAGTGAGAAAACTTTACTTTTCCATGATACATGCCCTTTAAAGCTTTTCCTTATAGTGTTCACCCCAGTCAAGAAGCATTCAGGAACCTAGATTTTACTCTGCAACTCTTTACAAGTCTTTTACTTACCTACTAAAATTATTATACAAACCTATGCATTATTTAATAAAAGTTAAATCTTGCTGAGTGAACTCAGAAGCTCATTTTGGAAATGCTCTTTGTTTGGAATTTCATTGAAGCACTGGCAGATTTCTGCCTATTCAAGTTTGATGAACTCTGTCAGCAACTTATAATTATTTCAGCTTTTTCTCAACCTTCATACCATGAATCAGCATCAGCTTTACATTGGGAGAGATTTGTAATTCAGGTTTGAGTAACCAGCTTTTGCCTGGTGGGGTTTGTAGATGTTGAACCCATCTTAGTGACATTTCATTCTGCAATAATGTTTTAAAATATGCATAAAATACACACTCAAATCTGTCTGCCAATGAGACAATGTTTGGCTCTGGACAAGATGTGGTTTGTGAATTAAAAGAAATTATTGATTAAATGAATTGAATTCCTTGTGATATTTGCTATAAAAAGTATTTAATCTGTAAGATACTACTGTTTTTAATATTCTATGTTTTTTTTTAAACATTTAAACACCTTTTTCATTGTCATGGCAAATGTATTGAACATATTTATGCATTTATCTGAAATAAATCTAAGCTGGCATTCTAAGCTTCAAGTAAGGTGTAAAGAAAGTGTCACAGTTTTACAGTATATGGCACCAACCTGGGAAATAATACTCTAGGTAAAAATGCACACTATAATTTGTTGTTGAATTTGATGTCCTAGTAAAATGAACTGTTATTGGAAGCAGATCTGTCAGTTACTAGGTGTTTTATTCACACTATCTCGCAACATAGGCCAGCTGAGATTATAGGCTGCTGTAAAAGTTTGCTGTCTTCATTTATAATCATGTACAGCACAATCAAATGGATGACTCTAGAACTGCGAAGCAGACCACTTCACCCAGATTCTCACTTGTTTCAGACACAGCCCAATGGGGCAGTTTAAGCCATCACAAACAAGGAAATTCACAGTATAGCCAGGCAAAATGTAAATACTTAGATATAGAAAAGAGCTAAACGTGCTCTCTCACAGGTGTTAGTAGTCTGTTTCCTCCTGAGCAAAACTGACAAAAAGCATTTAGTGGATACCCAGTACGACATGAGGAATACTTTTTTCTGTCCCATGCCCTTTCCACTGCTTTACATAGGATTGCCACCTCATCCCTCGAAAATCCCTGGACACTTGATCCGTGGCTTGATTTGTTACTAAATTGCTCAGATGGGTGTTTATGCTCATGATCAAGTCTAAGGTGGTCAGTTCAGCTTCGCAAGACATCACAGATAACGTGCTCCTAGTGCCTAAACATGTCACCACCAGTGCACCTTCCACAAGCAATTCAGGGTAAACTAATCAAACCCATTCTATGTATACAACAGGTTGGACATGATAATACGCAGCAATGGCAAGAAAGACTGACATATGAAAATGCTTTGGTTCTTGACGTTTTGTGCCCAGAAATCCAGAAATGGAATTCATTTCTTTCCTAGACAGGTAACCAAATGCCTTGGCAACTCAGGGAAAACTTGTACAGGTGGCAGCTCTACTGCTACACAGCTGGGCGGTCATATTCATACAAACTGATTACAATAAAGTCAATCGTACAGCAAATGCTTGAAACAGTTATATCTGTTGCATTTAAATTTACTTCACAACTGTGGTGTCAAACTCATCAAGAAATCACTATACTGTTGCTAACATTAGGTATAAGAGTTATTAAACTCATACCCTAACTTGAACAAACTTGAGCCAGACGGTGGGGACGTCTGCATTCAGTTAGTTAAGTTAGTGTGTTTTTGATGATTTTGTGCAGCCCTCGGATGACTGAAAAAAATCAGTTGCATGAAAATGACTGTACAAACTAGATGTGCCAAACCCATTTGCTGTCATCCATAATGACTGTACAGTGCAGGGATAGCAAACTCAGGTCCTGGAGGGCCAGATTCCTGTACAGTGTGGTGAAATTCACAAAGAAGTGAATGACTATATCGCATATTTCATTCTTAAAAGGCATAATACAGGTTTTTTAAAGCTCAAACTAGCTTTTTGCAAAGACATGACAAGTACTGCCTCATTTACTTATAGCTGTAATGTCAGTGAAACCTTTAGATCAGGCTACCTGGTAGCATCCACAATACTTGTACTACTACACTAAAAATTAAGCAGTGTAAAGGCAAACTCTGAAGCACAGAGAGGAGCACATCTGAAACAGTTTCACAACGAATTATACTGGTTTTACAAGATGTTTAGTCCAGACATACATACTAGAGAACTGACAAAACATGCATGTTGACCAATTTAAAGTGAACAAGTAATTAATTCACGAAACCATGTTTACACTGACTGATCCAGGGAAATTGTTTATCCTGGTCTTCCTGTCTAATAAGGAGATTGTAGCAGAACTCCTGGACATTTTTTCCACCAACGAGTGAGTCCTAAATGAATGGGGGTGAGTGGAACTAAACAGCTAAAAACATTACTGTTAAAACAGTTTCTAACCATCTGTCCTGGACCTTCCTTCAATTTTAATGATTCTGCTCAAATGCTCCATATGAGCCCATTCATTTTGGAGTCGTGAGCGCCCTCTAGCGTCCCACAGCACAGAGGACGTCACTGAGTGGCAGTTCTCTCTGCTCATTCTCTGGTTTTAGCTTCTCCTTCAGATGAGCTAACGCTAAAGCTAACTCTGGATCTAGTCAGAGAAACGCTTAATGTCCAGGAGGACTCGTTGTTTTTCACTTGAGGTCTTTCAGAACAAACACAAATGTTTTAAAGCTCTCTAACAGGCCTAACAGACGAGTTAAGAACGTTTTAATATAATGCTGAATTTATTACCACCGATGGGAGGGGCAGTAGTAGGGGTGCGGTGCATTGCGGATCGGGCAGTGTCCGAAGGCGTGGGCCTTGGCGTTCTGATCCTCGGTTGCTGAAACTGGCTTTTGGAACTTGGAACGTTACCTCACTGGCGGGGAAGGAGCCTGAGTTGGTGCGCGAGGTCGAGAGATACCGGCTAGATATAGTCGGGCTCACCTCAACACACAGCTTGGGCTCTGGGTCCAATCTCCTAGAGAGGGGCTGGACTTTTTTCTTTTCTGGAGTTGCCCATGGTGAGAGGCGGCGGGCAGGTGTGGGCTTTCTCATAGCCCCTCGACTCGGCGCCTGTATGTTGGGGTTTTCCCCGGTGGACGAGAGGGTAGCTTCCCTACGCCTTCGGGTTGGGGAACGGGTCCTGACTGTTGTCTGCGCTTATGCACCGAACAGCAGTTCAGAATACCCAGCCTTCATAGAGTCCTTGGAAGGGGTGCTTGAAAGTGCTCCTCCTGGAGACTCGATTGTCCTACTGGGGGACTTCAACGCTCACGTGGGCAATGACAGTAAGACCTGGAGGGGTGTGATTGGGAGGAATGGCCTCTCTGATCTGAACCCGAGTGGTGTTCAGTTTTTGGACTTCTGTGCAAACCACAGTTTGTCCATAACGAACACCATGTTTGAACACAAGGATGTCCATAAGTGCACATGGCACCAGGACACCCTAGGCCGCAGTTCAATGATTGACTTTGTAGTCGTGTCAGCGGACTTGCGGCCATGTGTACTGGACACTCGGGTAAAGAGAGGAGCTGAGCTGTCAACTGATCACCACCTGGTGGTGAGTTGGATCAGGTGGTGGGGGAAGATGCCAGTCAGACCAGGCAAACCCAAACGTATAGTGAGGGTTTGCTGGGAACGTCTGGCAGAAGAACCTGTCAGATTGATCTTCAACTCACACCTCCGTCAGAACTTTGACCAGATATCGGGGGAGGTGGGGGACATTGACTCAGAATGGGCCATGTTCCGCTCCTCCATTGTTGAAGCGGCTGACTGTAGCTGTGGTCGCAAGGTAGTTGGTGCCTGTCGGGGCGGTAATCCTCGAACCCGGTGGTGGACACCCCAGGTGAGAGATGCCGTCAAGCTGAAGAAGGAGTCCTACCGGACATGGTTGGCCTGTAGGACACCAGAGGCAGCTGACAGGTATCGACAGGCCAAGCGATCTGCGGCTTCAGTCGTTGCCAAGGCAAAAACCCGGGTGTGGGAAGAGTTCGGTGAGGCCTTGGAAAGTGACTTTAAGTCGGCTCCGAAAAGATTCTGGCAAACCGTCAGGCGACTCAGAAGGGGAAAGCAGTGTGCCACTAGCACTGTATATAGTGGAGATGGTGTGCTGCTGACTTCGACTGAAGACGTCATTGGGCGGTGGAAGGAATACTTTGAGGACCTTCTCAATCCCACCGACACGTTCTCCAGTGAGGAGGCAGAGTCTGGGGACACAGGAATAGGCTTGTCCATTACTGAGGCCGAAGTCGCTAAGGTAGTTAAAAAGCTCCTTGGCGGCAGGGCTGCAGGGGTGGATGAGATCCGTCCCGAGTTCCTCAAGGCTCTGGATGTTGTGGGGCTGTCTTGGCTGACACGCCTTTTCAACATTGCGTGGACATCGGGGGTGGTGCCACTTGATTGGCAGACTGGGGTGGTGGTGCCTCTTTTTAAAAAGGGGGACCGGAGGGTGTGTTCCAACTACAGGGGAATCACACTCCTCAGCCTCCCTGGTAAGGTCTATGCAAGGGTACTGGAGAAGAGAGTCCGGCTTATAGTCGAACCTCGGATCCAGGAGGAGCAGTGCGGGTTCCGCCCTGGTCGTGGAACACTGGACCAACTCTTTACCCTCTCCAGGATTCTCGAGGGTTCATGGGAGTTTGCCCAACCAGTCCACATGTGCTTTGTGGATTTGGAGAAGGCATTCGACTGTGTTCCCCGGGGTATTCTGTGGGAGGTGCTTCGGGAGTACGGGGTACATGGCTCTTTGCTACGAGCCATTCAGGCCCTGTACAAACAAAGCAGGAGCTTGGTTCGCATGGCCGGCAGTAAGTCAGACTTTTTCCCAGTGAGAGTTGGACTCCGTCAGGGCTGCCCTTTGTCACCGATTCTATTCATAATTTTTATGGATAGAATTTCTAGGCGCAGTCAGGGGATGGAGGGTGTCCGGTTTGGTGACCTCAGGGTCACATCGCTGCTGTTCGCAGATGATGTGGTCCTATTGGGGACATCAGGCCGTGAACTTCAGCTTTCACTGGATCGGTTTGCAGCCGAGTGTGAAGCGGCCGGGATGAGGATCAGTACCTCCAAATCCGAGGCCATGGTTCTCACGCGGGAAAGGGTGGAGAGCCCTCTCTGGGTCGGGGATGAGCTCTTGCCTCAAGTGGAGGAGTTTAAGTATCTCGGGGTCTTGTTCACGAGTGATGGTACAAGGGAGCGGGAGATTGACAGGCGGATTGGTGCTGGGTCAACAGTGATGCGGGCTCTTTACCGGTCTGTTGTGGTAAAGAAAGAGCTGAGCCATAAGGCAAGGCTCTCGATTTACTGGTCGATCTATGTTCCCACCCTCACCTATGGTCATGAGCTTTGGGTAATGACCGAAAGAACGAGATCGCGAATACAAGCGGCTGAAATGAGTTTCCTCCGCAGGGTGGCTGGACTCTCCCTTAGAGATAGGGTGAGAAGTTCGGTCATCCGAGAGGGACTCGGAGTAGAGCCGCTGCTTCTTCACGTCGAGAGGAGCCAGTTGAGGTGGTTCGGGCATCTTGTTAGGATGCCTCCTGGACGCCTCCCTTGGGAGGTGTCACAGGCAAGTCCACCGGGGAGGAGACCCCGGGGAAGACCCAGGACACGCTGGCGTGACTATATCGCCCAGCTGGCCTGGGAGCGCCTCGGAATCCCTCCCAGGGAGCTAGTGGAAGTGGCTGGGGATAGGGAGGTCTGGGCTTCATTGCTCAGGATGCTGCCCCCGCGACCCGAACCCCGGAGAAGCGGAAGATGATGGATGGATGGATGGATGGATGAATTTATCTTTCATTAAAAAAGACTTATTAAAACCATTTTAACTCCAGTACTGCATTCGTTAGCATTAGTTTAGCTTACCGTATAGTCAGTATCTGTCAGTTAGCTAACGCTAATGTTTTTGCCACTGAGCTTTGAGTCGTGTCCTCCACAAAGTTTAGTCCAAAACGTTTAAAGTTAAAGTAAAATGAAATAAGGACAGCTCCGGCCTCCAAACGATCAAGATATCGTGTGTCAGGCATTATATGTTCCTCGGTAACAGCTTTCCTCTATTTCTTAACCTGATAACTGAGACTAATTCCCTGTGAGCGCCATAGTCGCTGCAGGTTTGTTTATCCCTCGCCTGAGTGAGGAGGGAACGTCAATAGACTGATTGTGATTGGCTAAGAGGCGTGTCACTCATGATTGTGCAAACAGTTGCACAGTGATAACGTCTTTCTCAAAAACAAATGTACTGGTGAGGCTGTGCTGTGTATGATAATAAACATCATAAACTACAAGGTTTTAGAAGCAACTGTAAAAAAAATTTAATAAAAAATTATCTGCATCTGAATCAGAGCAGAGTGGCAGAGGTGGGCGGGGCTTATCCCTGCGTTCAAATGGCTGTTACACGACTTTTACATTGTAGGGGTTGTAAATATTTTGTAAGAGGACAGTTTCAGAACTTGTATAGAAATAACAAATAAAATCCAAATCCAAGGCAGAGTTCAAATAAGATCGTAGAAGATCACTAGACCACTACGACATACTACTTTGTTTTAAATTAAAATCCGCATTTTCTGGGCCAGAGTCATCTGTCTTATGCTGCGGTGCTCTTCGGGAGGTTGTGAATATCAGATTTTTCAGTAGTAATTGACAGAGAACTTGTAGAGAGGAGAATTACCAGAGAACTTGCAGAGAGGAGAATTACCAGTCTGCAATCTTCCTGGGTTTTTCAGAAGCTAGAAGGCGCTCCTGAGTCCAAAATGACTCAGGGAAAAAAAAAAGGGCACAGTTGTGGGCTGGAGGTTAGGGAACTGGCCCTGTGACTGGAAGGTTGCCAGTTCGATTCCCAGCACTGAAAGTCCATGACTGAGGTGTCCTTGAGCAAGACACCTAACCCCCAATTGCTCCCCAAGCGCTGTAGATAGGGCTGCCCACCGCTCTGGGCAAGTGTGCTCACTGCCCCCTGGTGTGTGTGTATTCACTAGTGTGTATGTGGTGTTTCACTTCATGGACAGGTTAAATGCGGAGGTGGAATTTCCCCAGTTGTGGGATTAAAAAAGTATCACGTAACTTAAGATGGAGCAACTATATCGCCCAGCTGGCCTTGGAGTGCCTCGGAATCCCCCTTGGAGAGCTAGTGGAAGTGGCTGTGGAAAGGGAGTTCTGGGCCTCATTGCTTAGGATGCTGCCCCCGCGACCCGAACCCCGGAGAAGCAGAAGATAATGGATGGATGGATGGATAGATGGATGGATGGATAGATGGAGGTAATTATACAATAAGCTTCATTCACTTATTTCAACCCATTTGATCAAGCTCTGAGCAAGAATGGCCTTCTCAGCTGCAATAGTTGCAATGCTTGTATAACACAATGTAGTGGTCACCACACCACCGTTACCATTTAATTAACAAGTGTTTTGCTACATTTTTTGGGAGCTGAATACAGCTGAGGATACAAGGCATGTGAGCTGGGCTGCAAACAAGCTGTGGCCAACAACAGACACAACTTGTGTGTGAAGTTACATCTCTTTTAATAGCAGTGAAAGCAACATTATTATGCTATATTGTATATTATGTTATGGGGAGCAGTCATGGGCTGGAGGTTAGGGAACCAGCCTTGTGACTGGAAGGTCGCCGGCTCGATTCACCGTACGGATGGGTTAAACACAGAGGCCTAATTCCTCTGTGTGCAAACATGGTAGGCTGATGGTTCTGAATTCTATTCTATTCTAATTCTATAAGCCAGGGGTTTTCAACATTTTCCATCCCAAGGACCACCTGCTTATGGCTATAAAGCATAGCCCATTCACTAGGCTTTTAGATTAGCATTGCCACACCACAATCAACAACAACAATCATACATTATATCTGCTTCTTTGTCTTTGGTTTGACAGTTTAACCACTCAGGTTGTAGATAATCAGCCAAAAATACACTCACGATCCATGAGCCAAAATCAAAGGTGAGTCTATTTTACAGCTCATTTGTCTGCTTGACATGATGAGTCAGGCGTTAAAACAGGCAGATTTTACAGAGAGTACAGCACTGATGTGCTGCTAGAAGAAGAGGAAAGCCAGCCCAGTTGATGAATTCTCTCATTTTATCATAAAATGCAGTGAATTGGACCAGGCTTCATATGATAGTGGACCAAGACATGTGGTTTTTGCAGGACCAGTTTAGCTAGACAGAGTATGAGTACAAGTGAAGTATTCACACTTGTCGAAACAAAGCAAACTAAAGATAAAGTCTAATAGGTCCATACAAGGCAACAAGGCAGGTGTGAACGTGCCCTGAGAAACTTTTCCATCTCTGGCTAGCTGTCTACACTGTCCACTGCTGCATTGTCTCAAACTAATGACATTTAATTAGCTCACAAATAAAAAGTGTAACATTTTTATTTTCACCTCTTTAATAATAGTTATTGGTTCTAGTTTGATTTTTAATTTTTGATCATTTTTTTACATCAATCTTTTTTCATTCTTGTTTTTATGACAGTGCTGTTATTGGCCTACTACACACTACTGCCTCCCTTCGTGTACAGGCCCACAAACCACTAAAGGGTGCTTCACAGCCCACTGGTGTTCTGTGGTCCACAAGTTGAGAAGCCCTGCTTTAAGCCTTGTTTCTAGCATGGTTCTTTACTGGTTCTTTTATAGTGGGACCTTAAAAGATAAAAGAAACACACAGCCAGAATTTGATTGCATGTATAGTAATATTATCTAAGCCTGGTTGGATGAGCTTTCTAACTTATTGCAGAGAGCAGTAAAGACTGAAATGATGGAGTAGGCCTGTAGGAGTCATTACGGGGGTTGAGGGAAGAGCAACATTAATGTCTTGTTGGTAAAAGGTTGGGTTGTTCATTGAGGCTTAGTGGAGTGTGGATGCGAGAAATCAAGGGATCTTTACATTGCTCTGACTACAAACAGCACTGACAAAACCTGACAGTTGTCAGGGAGCAAAAGAGATAAATGGAGAAAAGCATAACCACAGAATGCTGAATTATTTAGCGGGAGAGTCGCTGCTAAAGATCTGACTCCTTCCTTCTTCTTAAGGATTAACTGAACAGACAAATCATTGTAGTACCACTATTTTACAAGTTTCTGTGGAAGTTATGAATAATTCGTCACTCATACATGTTTTGGCCAGGAAAGACTTTTTTGCAATTTCTCCTCTACTTCACCCTTTTTGGATTTACTTCAAAAACATAAAGGAGTGGAGATGCATTGGTTATCTTTGGAACTGAATGTCCGTACGTTAAATGAATTTCATCTGTCTGAACCGTCTTTATCTTTCTGCTATTCAAATTCTGCCACAGAAGCAAGTTTTAAAATGGGCTTTTATGAGGGGAAAAAATGTGATTCGCAATGTATTAAGTGCTCCACATAGTGATAAAACTGAAAGGGTCTTTTGAAGGTAATTTTGCTGTGCATAGTGTATAACTAGACGTCAATTACCTCTCAATGACTGTTTTACAAAAAGAAAGTCTATCATTAAAAAAAATTTAAGAAAAACCCTATTGTTTCCGAACACAGCACGTCATATGGCAGCTGTCAGCGACAAAGCATGACTGTTCCATCAAGGAAAGGATCAAAAAAGAAATCACAAGCTGCACTGCTCTACGATTCATTCATCATAGTTGCAGAACACAGAACAGACCCATCCAAGCTACATTGTTCCCACATAGAAACTTCTAGTCAAACTGATTTTGAAGGGTTTTATAGACAGAAGTGTGAGGAGTAGAAAACTTTGGGTTCTGTGAAAAACTTTTCAGTGCAAGTTTGATCTCCAGCAATGCCACAGCTATACATGGCTGGGAGTCCAAGACAGCATAATTGGCCTTTTATTTGGGCAGGAAGTATGACTCCCCCATGACTCAGCGAGATGCTATGCAACATGGGCATCTGTTAGCTTACCTAACCCAATTGGCATTTAGTGTTCTCCTCCAAGTGTGTTGGACTGTCCAATGATGATGTATTAGCAGCAGTGTTAAAAGATGCTGTGTCTCAAGAGAAAGCCCATGCTGTCTTCACACTTCCAGTATGGTAGCATTGTAGGAAATCTAAATAGCATGTGGAATTGGCCATAATTCGACAGAAATTGGGTAACAATGAAGATGTTGGCGTTTAAAGAAATTTAAAGACCCTTCATTTAATTTCTACATCAATTAAATGTTGTTTTCCTTCAAACATATGTTCCAGCTAAGAACCATTTAAGAAGCTTTACTTTTAAGAGTGTACTTCTAACAAGTCTTTCAACAGTTCATCCACCGAAAAGTGTCTTAGAGAACCAAACATAGTATGGCATAGTAAGAACCCTCAGAACCTTCTGTAAATACCTAATGATCAGGCTAGACAAGATCTGTAATTTTAGTTAATTTATTACAAACACCATCATGCTTACATTTAAACTATGCAAGTAATGAAGGACTCACTTTCATGTTTTGATGTTCAGTGGATGGAAATGCATTTTTCCTAATTATTTCCCTATTCATTTCCCTATTAGCTTAGTGCTAAAATTCTACTAGAATACTATAGGGGCGCTATCAGGAATTAGCATTATTGTGTTTTTCTTCTCTCTTTTTTGATGGAGTTATGATATTAATGACCCCCATTGAAGGCTTAGCTCTAATATTTACACTTCATCACTGGTGTATAGCCAAGCCAGCCACCCTTAAGACCCACACCCAGACCACTATTAGAATCCTGAAAACATAAACTGCAAAGACTTGACAATTGGCAAGATTATTTTTTGAAGATATTTGTAACTTTTTTAATAACAGAAAAAATCCTAGGTGTTCCATAGGCTGAGACCAAGATGCAGAGTGAACTACAATTTATGGTCTTCACTGCTTTTAAGACCACGCTAGCAGTATCTTTAGTGAACTTTATGATGCACTGTCTGAGGCTTTGTTCATGCAAGCTATGCAATTTTTTAAGTGCTGTCCATGGTGTTGCTCATTCAGCTGTTCAGGATGCATTGCATTTTAGTTCGCAAGTTGTTTAACAAAAGAAAAAACCTCAAGGTCTGCTAGGGTCTGAGACCAAGATCCAAACTAAGACCACATCTTAAGACCTTTGTTTGTTTTACAGGGCCTGGTTAACTTGACATTTGTGTGTGGTACTGTATCAAAATGATACATTTTCAACCTCTCTTTACCGTTTTTAATCTGATTTTGATACTGTGCCTTTAAGAGATGTGCACATAAGCTATATACTGATTGGCTGCCCTATATTGTGCCTCATTCACAAAGTGGTCAGGACTGAAACACTCCTTATAACTTCAGCATGAATGGGCAGGGCTAAACTGCTATAGGCTGAATAGGCAGTTAAATGTAAACGTGCTGTTTTTTTTGTGACCTCACGAAAACAATTCATTTAAAAGCAAGCTTGTCCAATACGGGCTACATGGACTGAGGAGTGATTGCTTATGTCTCCCAAGTTTTGCCCTTATCTTGAGACCAAGATCCAGATTACAGACAGATTTTTACAGCCTTCACTGGTTTTAAGACCAAGCAATCAGTAGCTTTGTTGAACATTACAATTCATTCTGTATGATGCAAAGCAAGCAACCTTTTAAGTGCTGTCCATGGTGCTGTTCATTCAGCTGTTAAGGATGCTGTGCTATGAATGCTTCTGTAATGGTCTATAAGATCATGAAACCCTGCAGCACAGCAGCACACTAGCGCAGTCATTACAACTCCATACGCAGAAGACAATCACTGCAAATTCAGCATGAGCAAGGTTTTTAGCTGTTAAAGCCTCCATCAATTATGTATACACTACAACACTGTTGTATTAGCAGATAATTGAATGTGTTTATTGCACTTACAAATTATTTACTGGTGTAAGGCCTCACAGAACATGTCGCACTGTGAGCAAACGTTCGTAAACAAATAAATATGTGTGTGTTTGCGGGTATTTTATTTGGTGTTTATTTAGATGGTGTTCCACACTGCAGCATGCGGCCTAATATAAAATTAATAAGCTCAAACTTTTTCCCTCAATAAATAACTGTGTTGCACTCAATCTGAACCTGCATTATTCTTCTTAGCTCCAAAAGCTCAAGCACAATGAGTGCTCTTTATTGCATGGGCAGCATATGAAGATTTCACACCTCCATGAGATCCAACGGGCAATCAATTATTTACGTGTGCCCAAAGGTACTTAAGGCCAGAGTGTAACATAATGCTATGAGGAGAAATCCATTTATAGTACAGTACTTACCCTGTGAAAAGCATTCCACTGGATGGGAATTGATAAGATTTCAGTCTAAATGAGATGTTGGAATTAGATGTCATTACAGCAGCGAATACATTCCTAAATGATTCTATGAAAGAGTCATCAGCTCTGGGTCATATTCAGGAGCAATACTCATTCACTGCATTTTCAGACTAGTGCATTCATACTGACATTTTACACTCATGAGCCAAAACATTATGACTAAATACGCTGTTGCTCTTCCGCCTACCAACAAAACAACTCCAACCCACCAAGGCATGGACTCAAGACCTTTAAGTGTTCATGTAGGTAGCATGTGACAAATTGACATCCCCATGAATGTCCAGACCCAGTGAATCCCAGTAGAACATTATGCTTTCTCTACTGGCTTGTCTTCTTCCTACAGTGCATCCTGGTGCTATCACTTCTCCAGGTAATCAGTGCACATGTTCCTGGCTATACATCTGATGTAGAAGAAATTGGACTCATCGGACCAGGCAACTTTCTTCCATTGCTCTGAGGTCCAGTTCTGACACTCTCATACCTACCGACACAGGGATCCATGTCTACACAGCCCCATGCACAGCAGGATGCAATTCATTGTGTGATGTGACATATTCCCCCTGTAATCATCAAAATTTCTGTTACTTATGCTACAGGTTGTGCTACAGGTTTAGATGGGACAGCCTTCGCTGTCCTCACACATCGATGAGCTTTGGGCATCCATCACCCCATCACTGGTTTTTGGTTTGTCCCTCTTTGGACCACTGATGACCAGGAACACCACACAAGCCTTGCCATGTTGGAGATTGGCACCGAGCCAGTCATCTGGCCATAATGGTATGGCCCTTGTCAAAGTCCCTTAGGTCTTTAGGCCTGCTCCTTTCTCCCATGTCCAACACATCGACTACAAGAACTGTTTGCTTATGGTCTTACGGTCCTGGAGGGCCAGCGTCCTGCTCAGTTTTGTGGTCGCCCTACTCAAACACATTCGCTAAACCTGGCAATTAACAGAGGAGTTGTATCAGGTGTGTATGAGCTGTGAGATCACCAAACTGTGCTGGATACCAGCCCTCCAGGACTAGAGATGTGCACTCCAGAATAATATATCTTAGACTTTGACATGCATCACTGTTCCAAGACAATCAATGTTATTCAAGTCATCTGTGAGTGGTCATTATGTTTTGGCTCATCGGTCAGTGCTACACTTCACTAACTGCAGTTCTGCTCATAGGTTGAGGCCTACTGTATTACTGTGAGTTATCTGGACAGCACAGATAAGGAATTGGAAGCAAGAGTCAGTGAAATACTGACAAACCAGTTTATTACCTTGGGACACTGTAACATAATGATACTGATATTTCTGCAATGTGCAAGCATTAACGATCGGTGATGGTCAAAGATGTGTCTGATCTGAACTAAATTACATTTCATGGCTCCAGCCTGACCTGCCACCAGCCTGTCCTGCTTTCTCACTACACCAGCCACACTAAATGGGGTTTGGCTTTAGAACATTGGAGGCTGTGAGTTGAGAAGTGATTTTAGAGAAAGAACACCATCGCCATCTGATGTTCACAACGTGCTACTACAACAAATGCATTCCTGTATTAATGATCATGGTATAAAACATGTTGTTAAATATCTGTTTGATTTTTAAAGTGGCACCTTTAATACAGACCCATGCAAACATAAACTAGTGGTCAAACATTTGGACACATCCAGCAAAATGTGTTTTTCATAATTATTAAGATATTTTTTTCTGATGTCTTGTGCTTAAATGCTAGAAACATGTCTCCAAAGTACAAATATAAATTAACGTCAGATTTATTTCCAAAATATTTTAACTCCTCCACAAAGTGGTTTTGAGGTTGACAACAAGTGCATATACAGCATATGTAGCATATTCATTATACAGAGCATCTTCAAGACTGCTGGAAAGTATTCAAGGGTTCTTTAGTAAAGAAAATTGGTCTAATTAGAACCATGTGTTCTACACTCTTAAAAAGGATGGTTCTTCAAGGGCTCTTTAGTAAAGGGAATGGGTCTATTTGGAACCATGAGGTCTATAAAGAACTATGTAATGCTTAAATGGTTCTCCGCATGGTGAAATGGTTCTTCAGATTGATGGAGAAAGTGTTATGGTCCTATATAGAACCTTTTTGAAAGTGGTTCAGCCAAAAGGGTTCTTCTATTGTTACAATGTCAAGTTTGTAACAAGGCAGAACTCTTTTTGGTGCTGTATAGAACCATGTACAACACATTCTTCATCAATCTGAAGAAATGTTTCACCATGCAAAGAACTATTTCTAAATATTTATTTATATCTAAATAGAACCATTCCCTTTACTAAAGAACCCTTTGAGAACAATCTTTTTAAGTGTAAAGGAGGCTCCTCATGAAGCTGCTTGAAAGAGTGCCAAGAGCATGATAGAGATTAGATATGAAATAATCCACTTGCAAAAGGAAGGAGAAAGTCAAAGGAAAATAAGTGGGAAAAAAACAGTGATTTCAAATCTGGAGTAAAAAAATTATTAAAAATACAGAGAAAATGGGACATCTAACAAAAATCAAGCTCCACTCTTGCTTCAAATCTGAAACAATCCATAGGTGTTTCTGTCCTTCTTCCCACTGTGAGAAGACAACTCACTACTTTGAGTCTAAAGGGTGCATAACTGCTAGGAAGTCTGCTGAGAAAAGAAAACAGACAAAAAAGAAGAGCATTAAACTAAAACATTGAAACTGTATTCAAGACCATGTTGCCATTAAATATGTTTTTGCTTCCTTTGGTTGTGAAAAAAAAGGTGAACAACTTCTAAGACTGAGGTGTGGAAGAATACCCCTGCAAATTTGAAAAACTGAAAGCAAGTCCCCTGAAGGGCGGACACATTAAATACTGAAAAATATTAACTTATATTTAGTTGTAGGAAGTGAAAAACCTCTACTTAATGGAAATTAAATAAATCACAAGCATCCGAATGCAAGTGCTACATTTTTTTTTTGACAAAACAAACAACAAGAGCGTTTTAGACGGTTTCTGTACAGTATCAGTTTGCTGGTACAAAGAGAGCACAAAATGCACACTTAATTGACTGTTTGTGTCAGGCTAATTTCTAACCATCCATCTTCTGAGCTACTTATCCTTTAGGATAGTGGGGTGCTGGAGCCTATTCCAGTGTTCATCAGGTGGAAGGCAGGATACACTCTGGACAGGTCACCAGTCTATTGCAGGGCAGACACACAGACATATACATTCACACTGACATCTAGGGGCAGGTTAGTGTGTCCAGTTGGCCTGACTGTGTGTCTCTGGACAGTGGGAGGAAACCAGAGTGGCTAATTTCCAATTCATCATTAATAATAATAAAAAAAATCTTCATTACCATTCCAATATTTTTAATGGTAAACTGCACAAGGGTACTTTGGGCAGTTTACCATTAAAGCCCATTTTCACATTTCATTGTACATGATTCAACAGGGCACCCTCTCTTTTTAGGAAATCACTTCACAGGACAATTTCCATGACTTGCATACACAACAGCTATTGCTCATGAAAGGTCATCTTAAACATTTTAAAAAGCCCATCATCAAGCACTTTGTCCTTCTCTTAACAAAGATAAACACATCATTCACACTCCAGTCAAAGCTGCAAAAAGCTAATAATTAACCCTTGTGGGTCGTTGGGGTCTGTGGGACTCTTTTTGAGTGTTTACCAAAAGAAAAAATTTATTATTATTTCAACCCCAGATTCCTTGGCCTTTGCTCATTTCCTGTGAAGAACATATAAAATACCACATTTTCAGTGACATCACACTGTTCACCCCCCACATATTTATATTTTACCTGTGGTGCTGGGGTGGGAAATAAAGGTGCGGAGGTGCTGTGTCCCAACTCTGTTCTCCTCCTACATGGCCTTCTGTTAGTGTGTGTGTGTCTGTGTGTGTATGTATTTGTATATGTGTGTGAGGGTGGACAACATGGACAGGCTGCTGACTGGCTACAGTTGCTAAAGAAGAACCCTACCCTGGCCACTTGTGATATTTTAATCTAGTATTTTTACATAAATTGTTATAGCTGTATTGATTAAAAAAACAATAATGTGATGGGTCCACCAGACCCACTGAGTAGCAAACAGTTAAACACTACAAAGGGGTTAACACATCCTCTGAGGGGGATCAATATGGCAATATGGCACATAATCTGCTATTTTTAGTGCATAATTATTTTTAGATTAAGATTAAGTGACCCTTATTAGTCGCACAACGGGGAAATTTCACCTCCACATTTAACCCATCCGTGAAACAAACAACCACAACGTAAAACACCACATACACTCTAGTGAGCACACACACACACACACACACACACTAGGGGGCAGCGAGCACACTTGCCCGGAGCACTGGGCAGCCCAATCCGCAGTGCCCGGGGAGCAGTTGGGGGTTAGGTGTCTTGCTCAAGGACACTTCAGTCATGTGCTGTCGGCTCTGGGGATCGAAACGGCAACCTTCCGGTCACAGGGCTAACCTAACCTAAAAAAACCCTAAAACAATATGTGCATTAAAGTGTGCAGATGTATGAGCTCTGTAGTAGATGTGTTCACTTGACCACATTTGGTGCTAAAACTTTCGCACACAACTAAGCGCTTATATCTGGCCACATGTGACACTGTAGCATTACAAACCACCACAGGTATGAATGGACACTGGTCCTTAGCAGCTAAAAATATGCTAAAATATGCATTTTCAGTGGCGTTATGGCCAACATCGCACTTTTCCAGGATTTCATGCTGGAAAACTAGGCAATACATTTCCAGGTTTTCCAGGACGTGTGAAAACCCTGTTAAACTTATCAGCTAATGGTCAAACCTCTAATGAGCTCAATTTGTAGAGCTAGATCAAAGAAAACGGTGTAGAACACAGAAGCAGCACTGGAACTAAGAAGCACTACTCTGTGCAAATGCTCTTCTTTATTAAAGGCACCATGCAAGACTCAAATACAGAAGATTGCCATCAAGCTCACATTCACCCCTCACTTAATCTAAAATATCCGACACATCTGGCAGGCTGATACACACCACTT
Source organism: Pygocentrus nattereri (assembly GCF_015220715.1). Lineage (NCBI taxonomy): Eukaryota > Metazoa > Chordata > Actinopteri > Characiformes > Serrasalmidae > Pygocentrus > Pygocentrus nattereri. The sequence continues at coordinate 24,475,641 of NC_051231.1, read as the reverse complement.
CAGATTAAGAGAGTCATTCAGGGACTGCAATATAAACAAATTAAAGGTCTCTGAGAGTCTCCAGGGCCACACATATGAACACATACACACATACACATAGACAGACACAAACCACACACTGCAGACATGAATCATAGAATATGAGATTCCATTAAACTCGTTAGTCAAAGTAATGCATCTGGCAAGACTGAACACTGAAATCATTACTCACCCTCCAATCATAACTCACACAGTGATGGCACAATGGCAGAATGGTTCAGAACATAGCATTGCTCATAGCTGAGAAGGTTTAGCAGGAGTCCAAAATGTTAAATATGTTAAAAATGTTAATATAGACAGTACATAATGGAGTAAGAAGCAGCTGTCAGTCATAATATATCAAAGTGTGTTGTAATTCAGCTATTCACAAGGTCATTTCTGAGTAGGCTTATCATATTAAAAGAGACCATTTGGATTAGTTACTGCAGCAATCCATACTGACCAAGAGCAAACTATTCTCAGCAGAAATTGCACACAGAAGTACTGCAGTCTTCCATGCATTCACAATTTGGGAGTGGTCCCATAGTGCAAGCATGAAGCATTTCCCTGGCAAAACAGGGACTGCTAACAATCTGTACACAAAAGTACTCTAACAGAGCTACAGTACTGTATAAAAGTCAGAATCCACTGTAGAACCCTATATTGAAATCATTTACCTATAATGCTATATTACCCAAAAATGGCATGTGGTCAAAATGTAATAAACCTAATAATCTAATAACATGCCCAATAATGTAATACAAAGTCTAAGCTGATAAATCAATACTTTATTATATTATTGGGAATGTTTTACATGTTCAGGTTGATCATATGTAATACTTTATTATCTTATTTGGAAGTTGCTACATTTTCAGGCTGATCATGTTTTTTTTTTTTTTCAAATTGATGACATAATACATTGCCTGATGTATTATATTTTGCAGAATGCTCTAAAGCATTGTAGGAGAACTTTGACAACTGCTCTTAAAAGTGTTACATCATCCACTTTGAATATATATATATATAATAATATTATTATATTTTAGGATATTATTTTGCAATACATTTATTATGTGTTATTGCATGTTATCAGATTATTGTGTTTTATTACAATTTTGATCAAGTTAGGTAAAGTTTTATTATGTTTCTGGGTGATATTACATATTTGGGGAGACCACCAAACTTTAAAATAGTCACCGTTAAAATGTTTTCTGCTTTTTTCTTATGCTGAAAAATTTTGACTTATTAAATTAAATAAAGGGTAATCTCTGACTTTTGCACAGTGCTGTCTGTCTTTGAGACATTTCACAGTCTTTATATGTACAGTACATGTACATATAAAGCATGCTAAACAGTTAGCTTAAAAGCTTAGTTTAGCCAGCTAGCCATTTCGCCATTTGAATCTTTATCAATTTTTTTTTCTTTGCTGTCATTAAAAAATATTGTACCCTAATTTTATCAATATAATATCTCCAAGGTGGTATAAAAGTATATATAGGCCGATCTCACTTCCCATCACTCGTGAACAAAACCCAGAGATGCCTAAACTCCTCCACCTGGGGCAGGTCCTTTTCCCTTACCCTGAGTGGGCATGCCATCCTTTCCCAGGCTGGTTTTAGGATAGTTTTGAAAAAATCTTTGGCCTAAAACATTTTTAAATGTATTTGCAAAGCTGCGAGGCACATGTAGGTTGTAAGGCAAAACAGAACCCCAAGAAATTTTACCACTATTTTACCATTATCAAGACTGCATATAAAAACTAAGATGACATGTGAAGATTGGAGATTAAATAAAATGGCAACATTTACATTTCAGACATGCAATGTCTGGGCCCAATCACCACTATTATAATCCAAGTCTGTATGGTTTTCTACATTGCACCAGTGTGCACTAAAACACTTTGTATACGTTTCAAAGATTTCCACTTCGCATATACAGTGTAAGATTTGTTACTGCTGTACATTCCAACAAACCCGGCCAAGAGCTCCTTCACTTGTTTATACAGATCTCCTCCTTGTAAAGGATCTATTCATATCTGGAATTAGAAGTCCATTCAGAGAACCCAAAGCAGAGCTGCCTCCAGACCCACAGTACGACGCCTCATCCACCCTGTAGGAGACAGAGTTGTAGAAGACTGGGTTTAAATGGCACCCATGGTCTACTGATTCTGACATTGTAAGACTGAAGCTCTCACAGGCATCCAGTCCACATGACATCCATGGACAAAAACAGCAGGAGCTAAGCCCGGGATGTGAAAGAGAACTGCTTCTCCTCTTGGGGCCCATGCTTTCCCCACAGCTAGAAGAGATGAGGTTGGTACAGCTGTTGCCTCCAGCCATGGGCAGAGAGAAGGTGCTGTGTCCATTCTCTACTGTAGACATGTTGGACGCCATATGGGATCTTCTGTGAAGGTCCCCTTGGGTCATTCTCTCATTCCCGTCTTCTCCCTCCGAACTTACAGTGAGGAACCGCAGCACCACAAGATTAAGGAATGCCCCGATCACACTCAACCCAACAAGGATGTATGTGAAGGTGAAGGCCACATACGGAACTTTCTTCTCCAGGTCTTCCTTCTTCTGCAAAGCAACAAAATCTCCAAACCCAATAGTGGTGAGGGTGATGAAGCAGTAGTAGCAGGCATGGAAGAAGCTCCAGCCCTCAAAATGAGAAAAAGCCGCGGCTCCTACACAAAGTGTACTCAAGCAGAACAGAAAGCCAACAGAAACCATGTTCCCCATGGACACACCAGTCCTGCGCAAACCTATGCACCTGCCGCTCCTGTGCATCAGGTAGCGTACAAATGTGTTCATGCGCTCTCCAATGCTCTGGAACATGACGAGTGTTAGAGGAATGCCCAGCACTGCATAGAACATACAGAAAACTTTACCAGCATCTGTTCGAGGTGATGAATGGCCGTAACCTGTGGTAACATGCAAAAGCACAAAGCGTTACAAGCATGTATTTAACATTACATCAGAAATGCAATGGATTTAATTAAACTGAATTGTTTTAGTTGAAGTCCAATTGGTCGTTTTACTAAGGTAGTACCAATTTCAATGCAAAGTATTGAGAAATGTTCAAAACTGTGAATCAAAATGTAAAACAATCACTCAACTTTTATGCTATATATGCACCCAAGCTCAGATGACTGGGTTTTTTCTGAAGTCACTATAAATACAAGATCTTGCAATTCTTATGGCATCATTTGACACCAGAGGTATCAAAGAAGATGCTTAGACTCAGCCCACCATCACCTAAAAATTATAATATTCCAGAGTAGAATAAATATGTCATGAAATATTTGCTTGAAATATCGGTCCAAACAAAACATATGATGTCTGTTTTTAAAGCCAATATAACAATATTTTATTTCTATTTTTTAAGGCATACAATACTACAAATCCTGCCCTGAAAACATGCATATCAGTATCTTGTGTAATTATTACCTAACTTTCTTCAGGAGTTCCCAAGTACTTTGTCTATCCATAAGCCCTAACTGTGCATTAGATTTTTATTTTAATCTTATTTTTAGTTTTATTTTCTGTCCAGTGACTGCTGGGATATTACACATACGTGTGTGTGTGTGTGTGTGTGTGTGTGTGTGTGTGTGTGTGTGTGTGTGTGTGTGTGAGTGTGTTTGTGTGTGTGTATTTAATTGGATTGACTACCAAATGAAAAGGACAAACTTTGGCATTCGAGTCAAACCCAACCTAAAATCTACCTGTGCTAGTTTATGAAACAGCGACATCTAGTGTCAAAAAGTGCTTCGCACCCAACAATGCTCTCAAGAAGAGGACAAAAGGCGCTTGACATTTCCATGTGCTTTATTAGTCAGTAAGAAACTGATTGTTAAGTTCATTATAGTTTCTGAATGAGGAGAATGTCAGAATTGGAACAGTTGCAGATGGTTTAAAGTATGGCTTTTTAAACTTTCTGCCTAACTCAGTGCTTGAGAGGTAAACAGTCATTCAGATTGGTTCATATGGAAGCATATCAGTATAATTAAAATGACAATGTAATATGTGAAACAGTAATGTATTTGTATGTTGGCAGTTAAATGTCCCACTCAAATATGCAATGTTGAGCTCAAAATGAAAATTCTAAGTTCAATACTGTGATTTTAATTTGCAGTTTGGTATACTAGTATTGGTTGGGAAGTCTGAAAAAGGCATTTTGACACTGAATGAGTGCAGCAGGAGAGAATATGTAATTGCAAAGAGCAGAAACACTATTTCCCATTTACACTTGTATTTTACCCCCTTTTTAGCTTGGTATTCTCTTTGATAATGCAATTTAAACGTAGTACTAGAGAGTGAAAATGCACATAAGATTAATTACATTTTAATGATCATTTTGACACAATTATTGCATAATCACATTAAGCATGAATACATTTATGGAAATGCATTTAACACAAAATACAATTTAAGTAAAGCTACTTATACAGCATCCACCTATATGTATAAATGCAATGTCAATACTGGTATACCAAATGGCAAATTAAATCGCAGTATTGAATCTGAATTTTTGAGCTCAACACTGAGTCTGAAGTTTAAAGGTGAACATACAAACACATCATTTTACAGATATGCTTCCACGGGTTTGCTGTGAAATAGTTCATTAGTAGTGAAACTTAACCGACTCAGATTTCTTTACAGTGGTGGTGATAGGAACCAGGGGTTCAAATGTCTACAGCACAAATAGCCATTTTATTTACTATCCGAAACCACTGCTGAACCTATACATCTCATCTTCTGAGTTGTATGTAACCAGTTGTATCTAACCCCCGGGCACCGTGGGTAGGGCTGCCCATCGCTCTGGGCAAGTGTGTTCACTGCCCCTAGTGTGTGTGTGTATTCAGTAGTGTGTATGTGGTGTTTCACTTCACGGATGAGTTAAATGAGGAGGTGGAATTTCCCAGTTTGTGAGATTAAAAAAGCATCACTTAGAACAGGCTTCATATATCCTTCCACCACGAATGGATTAAAATAAACTTATTAAAATACGTTTCAGACCAAAATGTAAACACAAAACTACCCTAAAACGGAGTCTGAGCCATCGGGCAGCGCATTCATAACTACTTCATGTACAAACTTGCTGTGGGGGAGCTTTTAAAAGCATTCAACCCCTCAGACGCCTGGTTCCGTTCACCACCACTGTGACCACTCTGGCTCAGGAGGTTTCTCTAGAACGAAGCGTTTCATAACAAGCCACCCCGAGCGACTTTCTCGACGTGTTAATCGTTTAAATATGCAGGAAGGAGTTTCCCTTTGAATGGTGAAGTATGAGAGATGGAGAAAGTGAAAAAACTGCAGGAACTAGACGAAACGCTCACCTATGGTAGTGATGACGGTAACGGCGAAGTAAAATGACCCAGCGAATGTCCACTGGCGGCCGGCTCGGTGAGGTTTGGCCAGGAGCAGCAGCTTCTCCAGTCTGTGGTACTCCGCGTCCGTGAAGCCGTACTTCTGCTTCATCTCGGCGGCCCTGCGCTCCACCTCGCGCCTCCCGGAGCGCTCGCTCTCCGCCTCGAGCGCCTCGAACACGGCGGCTCCCGCAAGCAGGTACACGAGCACGCAGAGCACGAGCACGAGCGCGCGAACACTCGGCGCCTTCATCCTCCCGCGGCGGACGCGTGAGGGCAGCTTCTCCCAGCGCCTGACCGCGTTTTACGGCACATGAGCGGCTGTTAAGCTCCTTCAGATGGAGCAGCTCGCGGGCTACGTGCGTGAGGCGGTGAGCTGCTGGTTCAGTTCTCAGTTTCGCTCAGAGCCGCGCGCGGCGGCTGATACTGCAGTCCTGATACTTCCGATCATGACGTTTCTGTTGGGGAGTCCAGTCCCAGCCTCAGAAACAGCAGCTGACCCAGGCGGGAGCCCTACTACAGAGCTCTGCTGGTAACGTCTCATATAAATGAAAATGATGCGTGAGAACGAGAACCTAATGCGTGGCCACAACTTATTAACTTATTAAGGTATGGAAACGAGATCATGCCTTGCTAAGTCGTGGCCACGCATTAGGATCTTCTTCTTCTTCTTCTTTACAAGCCTTACTAAGTTGTGGCCATGACTGAATTATCTTGTTCCCACACCTTACTAAGTTGTGGCCATGCATTGTTTTTTTTTTTTTTTTTTTTTTTTTATACAGGATGCTGCGGAGCCCTGCTGGTGAAATCCTGTATAAATAACAATAATGTGATAACTAAGTCATAGTCACGACTTATTAAGGTGTGGGAACGAGATCCTAATACACGGCCACGATTTAGTAAGGCATGATCTTGTTCCCACGCCTTACTAAGTCGTGACTCCGACTTAATTAGCGCATTACCAAGTTGTGGCCACACTTTAGGATCTCGTTCCAAAGCATTAATAAGGCCATGCATTATTTTTATTTATATGGGATGGCACCAGCAGGGCTCCGTAGTAAGCAGGACTTCATAAGTAGTTATAGTTTGCTGGATTGTTATTTTGAGATAATGAATTCATTATCTTGTTATCTCGAGATAATGAAGGTTATCTTGAGATAACGAGTTAATTATCTTGTGATCTCAAGATCACAAAGTTGTTATCTTTAGATCATGAGTTATTTGACTTGCAATCTTAAGATGACAAAAGTTGTCTTCAGATAATGAGTTAATTATCTTGTGATCTCACGAAAACCAAGTTAACAAAGTTATTTGGAGATATGAGTTAATTATCTTGTGATTTCAAGTTAACCAAGTTCTTATCTTGAGATCTCAAGACAATTAACTCACTATCTCAAGATAACAACCCATAAAATTCTAGCAACAGCTTATGGCCTCTCTAGCCTTCTGTAAGTCTATTCTGGTTTATTATGGTTTTTGCTGGTTTGGTGTTGGTGTAGCTGGTCAAACAGCATGGTCATGCTGGCTGACCAGCATTCCAGCATCCAACAACAGCAGAGTCTTAAAGGGCTCCTTAGTAAAGACAATAGTTTTATATAGAACCATTTGCATGATTAACCCTCTGGGGTCAGTTTGACCCCAATCAATGTTTGACACCTCTGAACAAGTGATTGATATCATTTTTTGCTTCATATTTAATGATGTTTCCTAATTTCATGCTAACAACTGGGTAAACTTAACATGAACATGATGATGTTTCCAGTGTCCTGTACACATTTTGTACACATCAGTGTTCTTTGTGGTCATTTCGACCCCAGGCTGTTTTAGCTGTACAAAACTTTTTTACATATATGTTTTGGCCGTTTTGGATAATATTGAGGTCACTATAACACAATTTTATCATTTTCAAAAAAAGTCCCTCTTCTTTAGGGCCCTAACCTGTTGTAGCATCTGCATGCCATGCATGTACATGTTCATGTACAAGCCCATATCTAATAACATTTTAACATATCTTTTCTCTTTATAGACCATTGTGTTTTTTTCTGTTATATGTTTGTTTTTTGTGTCCTCTCCAGAGGTAAGTCCAACTCAGCGAGCAGTTGAGCAAGTACTGGGCAAAATCAGGACTTTTGATGACATCTTTGGATGTCCTATCACTGCATGTACTATCGGCACAGATGGGACAACAGTACTAGGGTCCATTTTTGGACCTCATAAATCACTATTTATACAATTTATTTGATCATGAATAACAAGTAGCTACAAAGTCATTATAATATGCTTTAGCCTTTGCTCTTCATAAGAGTACAAATTTAATTTAAGTATAGCAATAGCAAGTAAACAAGCAAACTACATGACGTGACGAAGTACACAAATCATTGCTTGAGTTAAAGTAGAGATACCCAAGTAAAATATTACTCCAGTAAAAGTAGAAGTTCCTCCCTTAAGACCTCCACTTCAGTAAAAGTACCAAAGTATTTGCCTTCAAATGCACTTAAGTCTCAAAAGTAAAAGTAATAGAAGATTAATTATGTCTTTATGTCCTAGTATTATCTTCTAACAAGACTTGCTTCATTAACTTATGTTAGGTGAAAATACTGCAGTGTCTCTCTTGGTAAACCAGTCTTTTAACAGAATGTCATTAAATAGTGACGCTGACATCTATTAACATCATCATAAGAACAAAACACTGAAGGCAAACAGTTTCCATCAGGGAGAACCGAATAGCTCTGAAATCACTTTTTGCATACAAGCAAAGTTTCAGTTTAAGATATATTTGAAACTTACTTACAAGTTTAAGTTTAATAAAACTGGGATTCTGGGATTCTCTGCTCTCCCAACTGCTACCGCGACCCCATGTGGATTAAGCGGTTAATGACGATGATGATGATGATGATGAAAACTTGCTTTAAACTCAGGATCACAAATGAGTTTCCTTTACTATGTTGATCTGTAGGTCTCTGTTCATAAACACAAACCAGCCCAAACTAATTTACTATAAAATGAAATGGTGTTTGTAGAAATTAAGAAAAAAAGACACGTCAGTCACGACTGCATATGTGTACTTATTTCTATATTGTGGTCTGTTTACACAAAGTTAGGTTAGTCCATCATTATGTTGGAATAGACACTCCCAAAATTTTATGCTGCTGCACTGATGTTGAACCGTATGCTTGCACTGGGTCTAACCGGTCAAAACAAGCTCAAAACAAAGTGTGCGCTGTGCCCTGATTGGTGCTCTTTTTTCGCATTTCTTTTGTTTTGACATGTTATATTTTATACACACATAAATCAAAAGGAACGACAGATTTCGCAAAAATGGAGTGAAAGTAAAAAGTCACCCAAAATGGAAATACTTCAGTAAAGTACAAATACATGAAAAAACTACTGAAGTACAGTAACAGATTACATTTACTTAGTTACTGTCCACCACCGCTTTTTATATTCATTCATTCAAGGACAGTTTTAGGATGAAATAAAAATCAAAGAGTCAAACAAAGAAGCTACTCGACCGCCCCAGCTGACCGCCCCAGTGTCCAGACCTCAGCGTCACTGGATGTGTTTGGGATTACTTGAATCAAGAGAAAGAAAAAGCAGCTTCTAAGACTGAACTTGGCAGGAATGGAAGCTGGAATAAAGGCAAAGGCCTTTAAATACTGGAAAAAATATAATATATTCAGTTGTTGAGATTTTGGTCTAATCATCTGTTAAAATATGTTTCCTGTTTGTTTCTGGTACTGAAAAATAATGACATTTTGCACTTGTTTAGTTACTAATATAGAGCATCTTACAATGCACTGTTCAAAGTCTTTGTCTTGTTTTACTGGTCAAAGTGCTACATAGTGCACTGCATACATTTTCCTAAGCAGACCAGTAAGGAAGTAAGCAGGTGAACGATTGTGTGAAATGAGTTATGAGCACAGCGTCAAGTTCTGTTTGATGAAGTCTCCTGTCATGGAAGTGTGCAGTCGGGGGGAAACATATTCTAGAATAAATGTGATTGCTCAGCCTGACGAAGCGTGTACCTATTTTAAGTATTTGTTGCACACGTGGCTAATGACACTGATGCAGTGAGTACTGGCACAGATGACCTTTTATGAGACACACTTAGTACCTCACCGATGGACCCTTCATCATTAACAAAGGCAACTTGGGAGGGAACAGAGAGGGTGGAGGTGTGGAGGTGGGTGTGAGGTTGACAGCCAAGATTTAACGAGCCCAGAGCCATTGAGACTTAAATGTCATGGTTACACTTAAAACCCACAAGCAAGGCTGCACAGCATGAACTTGGACATGATACATATACACAAGGAACTTAGACTACAAGATACATAACTGACCAGCTGGGCAGGCATACAGTAGCCTTATCTGGTGTCTGTTCTATCATACAGTCCTATTAAATTTGACTCATATTTAATAATCTTTTAATACCCAGATGTTTGAGCAAAGCTATACATAATCATGATATTATAAATAAGGATGGGAGGAAAAAACAAGACAGTATAACATTGGGATATTTAAAAATAAAAATAGTATTTTCATAAGTATTGATATTTTATTAGTAAGGTTTAGTGCCAGTTGATCAACTGATTCTCAAAATGTGTTTGTCTTAATCCCTGAAATTTCTTTTTTATGAGACTAAGGTCTCTGTCAGTGACACTGACTTCGACATAATGCAGCCATGCACAGATCGAGGCTGCATTCAGATGGAGTATATTCTGAGCAAAATGCAGTTATTCTATTATTTGGCAGGATGCTGACTTTCCGCTAGGGATTTCTCCGCTAAAGATTTATTTGAAAATGTTCAGTTTCAGCAGAAAAGCTCAGTTTGTCATGTGTCACCATTCATGTGGTAACCAATCAAAAAAGAGGGCGGATATAACTGAACCAGAGAGCAAACATAAGGCTAAACGCTACAACAGGTTTGCTCACATATACAATTAAAAAAAATACTCAGCTTAAATATAAATATTAATTCACTGGTATACGTACCATTCTGTACATTGTTATCACTGAATTTGCTAGAAAAAAAAATTTAACGCTGAGAAACAGATAACAAGTACCCCTCACTACTGTACCTTGGTGAGCAGTTTAATGTAGAAATGATATAAGTGATAAGCAAACAACAAGACAAAATAATAAAAACAAGACAAGCAGATCAGGTAAAAATAAAGTATTTTTCGTGGTTTAGGGGGATCATCAGTTTACAGCGCTGCTTTCACCGTGCCCCCAATTTCTAGAGATGTAGAAACACAAATATGTTAACTACTTTACACAAATACAACAATCAATCAAAACAGTAAAGGCAGAAGTGAAGAAAAAACTTACATTTGCAGACTCCTTACTCGACAAAAAACGGCCGCTTATCTAACTGAAGCAATGGAACTCTCGGCAGGTAAACGGTATTGTGGGATTACCTTCGCTGAGAAGGATACATGCAATGCTGCCTTCAGATTTGGTTAAATTAAGGCATCTTAGAAGGCAGTTGCCTTATGCTGCCTTTCGAATGGGACAACCTTTGTCTCGGCAGCGCACAAATGCTGCCTTAGAATGCTGCCTACTTAGACAGCTGCCTCCTGATTGGAATACCAACGATGTGTCTCTTTGCTAGTTGTGGTGTTCAAGGCACTTGCTAATGTTTACTGGTATTTATGTGGGCTAATTAGAAATAAGCATAAGTAAGTGTAAGTAAGTTTACTCTGTCCATTTACTGTGATGTGTGATGGGGTGTTGAACTGCTCTTAAAGATCCGCTGCGCTCCTTCTCCACCTTGCAAAACTTGTCAAGGGCAGATTCCCTATGGTGAGAAGCAACTGAACGCAGCCTGAATGCCACCTGGCTTGGTATAGTACATGCAGGTTAGATGTTTATCTGACATGCACTGATGCCACCGGCATGTCACAATAACATAGGCCATGATAGCTTTTACATGGCATATTGTTTTTAGAACCAGGCTCCTTAGTTGCTCTCTATAGGCTGTAGATGCTAAGAGACCACTTAATGATGATAGCGGGGTCCACATTGAGCTTTTTCTTAAGGCTGAAAAACCTGTTGATGCTACTGCTGCACAGACTCAAACTATTTAATCACAGCCATTGCTTAACTTTGTTCTCCCCTTTTCTGTATTCTAATATTTTATATTAATGTTAAAATCTTATTCTCTGTTCATGTTTTTTAATAATTGTTTGCTATCTGGTGTTTGCCAAACGAGGAACCTTGGTTCCTCTTAAGGTTTCTTCCTCTTACTCTAAAGGAGTTTTTCCTTGCCACTGTCTCCATTGGTTTGCTCATTTGGGCTTGGACCTGGATTTTTCTATAAAGCTGATTTGTGACAACACCTGTCGTAAAAAGCACTGTTTAAATAAACCTTGATTTGACTTGAATTTAAAGTCAGGGAGCTTGAAGCACTCCACACTCTATACAGCCATGCAGGACACATAAAACACAAGGCATAAAGAGCATTAAAACTGTGAGCAAAACATGTCTGTTAATAACCTTCTTTGTCTGAAAAAAACACATTGTAAACACAGTCCTGTGCAGATTGATCTAGCTTGGCAAAATGCATGCCAGTCAGATTTTTTTAACACATTTTTATAAAACATTTTCACATTTTCATAGCATGCTGTTAGTTTACACAGCAGTGACCACAGACTGCATGTGCTTTAGTCTTGAAGTTGGTGACAATGCTTTTTGCCAGCCCTGTCTTTAGTGGAAAGAACTAAAGAGATCTGCCAGCACTCTTTTTGCCATCTGTTCATTAGTCAGAGACTTGAAAATAATAAATAAAAATGCATCAATTGATGTAGTCGGACTACAATATTTGCTATACTGTATATAACTACTTTATTTATCATATCATGCTCTGACCTAAAAAGCTAACTTTAGCCACATTATAAGGTCAGATGCTTTTCCAGCTCCCATTCTTATTTGATAACACCAAAAGCAGCCCTGGACTTTGCAATTAGATGAAATTTAGTCCTAATTAAATTTGAGCACAAACATAATTATTATTATTTTTCTCTTTGGATGTGGAGCACTGGCTTCACAGTTAAACCGATTGGCCCCTTAAGTGACCCCCTCCAGACACCTGTGACCTCCAGTCACATCACCAGCAAACATGTGAATATGCTCCTGAAGGTGAATTGTGTAGATTGTAAGAGTTTCAGGAGTGCTGCTGGATAAGATTAATTTAGCTGAAGTTACTGGAAACCACAGCTTTAATGGTACTGCTAAATGAAACATATTCCCTGCAGTGCAAGTTTCTTGAGCAGTTAAGATTCATTTTCACAAATGCTTTGAAGGTGGGTTCAAAAAGGATTGTGTGAATAAATTATTATAAACCAAGACAGTCAGATAATACTTCGTTTTTGTCTGAAATTAATATAGAACACATTCATTTCTGTGGACTGCATTCCCTGAGAGCAAAGCGATCGTCTGCAAGCTATATTGCAAGCAGTGACCTTAGGGGTCCAAGCACTTCACGCCTTATGACGCAAGTATAGGCCTTTCAGCAGATAGAACACAAATGACAGTTTTCAGAGTGGTCTCTGTTTCTAAGAACTGTTGAGGAGGGATCTTAAAAGGGTATGTTTGCCAAAGTTCACACACTGACATGGGTATGGTAAATTTATTTAAAATGTTATTTTAAAACAAATATTTCATGGCATGACTTGAACTGCCACAGTTGCTGAACTCAATGCACTGAATCTTTCTACAGTCTTAATCTTTCAAGGATACCCAATCCTGGTCCTGGAGATTTACCAGCCTGAAGAGTGTAGCCCCAGCCCTTATATATTACACCTGATTCAATTAATAGCTATATGTCTTCAGAGGCTTCTGTAAATTAGACACAGCGTTGTTAGAACTCCAGAATGGTGGATCTCCAGGACCAGGATTGGTCATCTCTGTTCTACAGCAATTACCTGTTTTCCCTATATGAGTGCACTATAATTCTCATGTTACTTTAAAATAACTACCATTTTCTAAGGTAAATGTTCCAAGCCTTTAGACCCTGTACAAGGGGTTAGTTTCTGAACTTGTCTCATTTTTCACTTCTTGCAAGTTTGCATGTCTGTATTTGGTAGCAGTGATATTATTAACCTCATGATTAAATTTTAGCATATCTGCTGCGGCCCTGCAATGGACTGGGGACCTGTCCATGGTGTATCCTGTCTTCTGCCCGAAGACAGCTGGGATAGGCTCTAGCACCCCACCACGACCCAGAAGGATCAGTGGTTTAGATGATGTGTGTGTATGTATATCTGCTGCCCAATATAAAACACACCAATACACATAAGATATGTGTATAATGTGAATAATATATACAAATATGTTTTATAGATATTATGAGTATTTACGGAGCTTAGAAATGGAAGGCTTCTGAATATGAACTGTGGTCCCATTACGGCCCCACCTAAAAAATCCTACATTCATCAGTGCATAACCTTATAAAATAAAACACAGCATTTATGAACAAATTTTACATAAAGTAAATAACATGACCTTCAGTGTATTTCACAAGTTTAATTTTTTTTATATTGTATTTGTGTAAATTGCTAGACAGTGAATGAGAGGAGAATGAGAATGTGACCCCTGACAGTCCTACATCCAACCATGGCTGAGAGTCCAAGACAGCATAATTGGCATACCTGGTCTTCTCCCATCACTCACCATGATGCTCATGGCTGTGTGCATCTTTAACCGCCGTAACAGAATTGGCATTGGGTTCTTCCCAAGCATATTGAGCTGTCCAATGATGAGCAGTGGTGGCAAAAAATGTGGTGGCAGTTCACATCACAGAGGAAGCACATGCTACACATTCACCCTCCTAGTCTCATATGGGTCAGATATGAACTTGTAACAATCACAGGGACAACCCTGGGAGATTTTGGCCTAAATGTGAGTTGAAATGTGTCATTAGGGTGGGAACAAACTGAGTATGAAAATCTAAACCAATCCAACACACCTTGAAGGCAGAGCTCAAAGTAGGGGATGACAGTGTGTTCAGTGTTCTACACTGTTAGATGGACAACAATCCTGTCATTAGTTTATGCATGTTATGTAAGTTAGCATGGATGAAAAGTCCCCCAGAAATCTCCAGTGAAGAATGTAGATGTTGTGTGTATGAAGAACACATTACGTGCAGTAAAATCTTTTTTGTATGTTACTGATTAAACTATGGATGTTAAAAGAGCACAGACTAGAGCAGATGTCTTCCAATCTGGAACTTGAATCTCGTTTCCAGTTCTGGATTTTGAATTTAATAGTAAGTAACTTAACTGTTAATGTAACTGATAGGCCACTTACTGCTATACCTACTAGCAAGGTCTGGAATTGAAGACCGTCTGGACTAGAGGAATTTAGGTGAAGGTGAAGATTTTGCATTTAGCATTGTATCAGGGGGAGACTTACCTAGTGAATGGAACTGGTAAATTGGAGAGCAAAAATAAATAATAAATATATAAAAATAAAATAAATATATAAAAATAAATAAAAGTCCTAAAGCCCAAACTTATTTTTTGTATATTCTTTTAATTTTTCTCAACTAATTCTCACATTAAAATGGAGCTTAGACATGTTTTGTGTGTCTGTGAGCATTACATGAAAATGGGAAAAATTAATAGTTATAGATAAGAAGTGACTGAAGATAAACCTTATTTAGTCAAACACAACACCCTTTAATAGTATGCTAATTTTGGTTCTGTAAAGAACCTTATAATTGAGTTACTTCAAGTTGAGTTCTTTAAGGAATCATCCATTGAAAGCGAACCAAAAGTGGTTCCTCAATGTCAACCATTGCTCCAAATAAACAATTTTGACAACTTCATGTTTAAGAGTGTATATATGACGGCTTTTATCTCATGCATAGTTCTAATATTAGTATATGTAAGTCATATGATAAGTGAATATGTAAGTCACTGACCAATAGTTGATCACCGCCTGTGGCTGATTATGTTATCTTTCATGTCAATTTGCTTTGCCTCCATATCGCTGTATGATAGTGTAATATAGCCAGGAAACCATTACTTTGTGTACTTTTCACTAAGTACACACCTGTCCATTGTTCCACATGACCGAAGATGATGGAAACAGAATTACTTTTATAGCCAAATGAAAGCTCATTTGCTCATTTGCGAGTGAGATAAATCTGAACCCATGTGAGATGCTGAGCTGAACTCTTATCTGACAGTGATGTTCCTGTGATTTGTTTTCCTTTTGTAAGAGTACATGCAAAAACAAACAAAGCTTTAGGTATAGGTCAGACTGAAACTCTGCCCCTATTAGCCACATGATGAGCAGTTATATCTCATTGTTTTGAAGAAAATGTGTCTCAAATTCTGAAAATCAGTGTGGAACTGTAAGAATTATCACTACTGAAACACTTATTTTCTGCAACTAGTAGAAAATAAAGTAAGAGTAAAACTTACTCTTAAAAAAGAGTAAACTTTTTTGTGTTCATCATTACCGATATAATCACTACTTCTGTAACATTTGGTAACGTTTTGGTAGCGACAAAATGGAAAGTGCAATCATTTATTTTAATAAAGTTATCAAAATTAAGGTGTAGAACTACTCAAAGCAAAATGATTTTAGTCTAAGGTCAAAGTCATTTAAACATTTCACAGAACTCAAATGCATTTTTAACCAATTCAGTAGAATTATTCTTATAAACATCAACCAAAATATGGTCAAATATGACAAACACTGTTATTATAGAAGATCCAAATTGATATATGTAGATCTACTGAGAGAGGCAATGACTGTAACAGTGAATTACAATTTGGTTCATTTGTTACATGCAAGAAGTTTGTATTTCAGATCAAAAAAGGACAAAATGCAGAGTGTCGATGGTAATTAATAATTTCCACAAAGGTTAAACTACACTATATTGCCAAAAGTATTCGTTTGTCTGCCTTCACATGCAAATGAAATTGAGTGACATCCCATTCTTAAACCATAGGGTTTAATATGATGTCAGCCCACCCTTTGCAGCTATAACAGCTTCGACTCTTCTGGGGCAGCTTGTCCAAAATTGTCCAAAATCTCTTGGTCTGTTTTAAGTATTAAGAGTTCCTTTCACTGGAACAAAGGGGCCAAGCCCAACTCCTGAAAAACAACCCCACACCATAATCCCCCCTCCACCAATCTTTACACTTGGTGCAACGCAGTGAGACAAGTACCATTCTCCTGACAAACACCAAACCCAGACTCATCCATTGGATTGCCAGACAGAGAAGCATGATTCGTCACTCCAAAGAACACATCTTCACTGCTCTAGAGTCCAGTGGCGGTGCTTTACACCACTGCATTTGACGCTTTGCATTGTGCTTGGTGATGTAAGGCTTGGATGCAGCTGCTCGGCCATGGAAACTCATTCAATGATGCTCTCTACGCTGCTCTTGAGCTAATCTGAAGGCGACATGAAATTGACTCTGCAGAAAGTTGGTGACCTCTGCGCACTATGCGCCTCAGCATCTGCCGACCCCGCTCTGTCATTTTAAGAGGCCTACCACTTTGTGGCTGAGTTGCTATCGTTCCCAATTGCTCCCCCTTTGCTATAATATCACTGACAGTTGACTGTGGAATATTTAGTAGCGAGGAAATTTCACAAATGGACTTGTACTCACCTATATAAGACAAAATAATATAAGACACCTTAAAGTTCAGTTTTGTCTCTTCCTTTTATAGGAAGTCCCTTTACTGTTATGGAAGGGTGAGGACCACCCCAGCCCAGCCCCCCCTTTTAAACCTGTGTAGCCAGCTGTTTGGTAGCCAGATGAAATAAACTGCCTTTATTTGCAGTTTTTCGTAAAGATGGCTAACTGAAGAGAAGACTGCTGAAGTCTTACAGGCTTATGCTGGACTTCTATGGCATAAAGCTGCTGGATGAGAATAAAGGTAAAGTGGGACATGCAGAAAACTGGAGAGAGCGATTTGAGAACCTAAACAGGTTAGTGCTGTTCTCTTTTTCTAACTGAATAAAGTGATGTGTTTAAAGCACTTCGCTGAACTGTGTCATTTGCATGAATATATATCTGTGGTTGGTACTGTGTAGCGGATAACACCTCTGCCTTCTATGCTGTAGACTGGGGTTCAATCCCCTGTTTGGACAAGCCCCCTACACTATACCAATAAGAGTCCTTGGGCAAGACTCCTAAAACTGCCTTCGCCTACTTGTGTAAAATGATCAAATTGTAAGTCGCTCTGGATAAGAGCGTCAGCCAAATGCCGTAAATGTAAATATTACATCAGCACAAGTGCCGAAAGACAAAACTGTTGATGTAGAGTCGTAATACAAATATTTTATTCTTGTGGAAGTAATGTAAATGTCTGAATTAAGTCTTTTCAGTGCAGCACTTTTTCAATGCAATATTTACGTAAATGTGATAACAGCTCACTTTTGTCTGTAATTTTACAGAAACACACAGCACAACCTCGGGCTCACCCGCATTCTGAAGTGTCTGGGCATCCTGGGATTTGAGCACTACCAGGCTCCTCTGGTCCACTTCTTCCACACGGAGACTCTGGTGGTGAACAGAGGACTTCCCAGAGTGAAGCGGAGTGTTCTAGACTACTTTATGTGCTCTGTTCTGAACACGTCAGAGAGAAAACAACTGATCAGATTCACCTTCAAGATGTTTGAGCCAAAGTATGAATTTGTGTGGTGTCTTAAAAGGATTCAAATGCGTTTTTGAAGGAAGTCAAAACCAGAAAAGCAGAGACCCCTGAGACACACCCTTCAGAATCAGAGTCTGGTGTTTAATGGCCAACATCAAATGATTTCTAAAGGTGATTAATGTATGTCTAATTTTGAGGCAGAAAAAAATATGAATCAGAAAGAAACTGGGAGAAATTGTGTGGATCCAAAGAAAACTGTTGAAGGAAATCACCTCTCTTGTAAATCCAGTAAAGCCAGTTTAGGCTCGATTTTACGGGGGTGCAAAAGCATGCATAGCATCTTCAGTTGAGCAATTTGGAGATGCATTTATGCAATCTATAGGCATAGGACGAAGGCTGTAATTTAAGGGGAATTACACTGATTTATCAACATTTCTGCATATGTCAATTACTACGATGTAATCAGTGCCATTCTCAAGCTATTACATAAAAATAAGAAAATATTGAGAAAACATTAAGAAAACATTGTCTGATGTCTCAGACATTATCTTAAATCTACTGTAAAACAAAAGTTCATCCTAAAACATATCTTTTCAATACAATCCTGACAATTCTTTGTAATTATCAACATCACATATAAAATCTCAGAAGCCACCTGTAAGTTTATTGGCCACTTTGCCTTGCCAATAAAAACTGTATTTGCAATGTATACATTGGATTCCCATCAGCACATTGTATCGCAAAGATGTTTGTAATTTTCTCTGCAATGAGGCATTTCACACCAAACCACTCTGAATGTTGAGACTGACTGAATTATGTAGGAAAAAATAGCATGCCTCTATCACAAATAAACAGAGTTGACCACTGTGGTCAGCACTGTCTAAAACTTTTGTAATGTGCATGTGCACCTGACTTATAGGGCTTGGGAACTTGGGAACGTCATGACGCAGTGTCCTCAATCTTGGCTGTTTGTATTCCAAATAGAAGAATGAATATCCTGCCTGCTTTCCTTGATTTTGCCTAATCTGAGGCAGACCAACTGTGTGGAGTCCTGCAGTACATATGCAACCTGAGACTGCAGAGGATTCTGATACCTTGGACGACCAGGTAAGATTAAGATCAAGGAACTGAAAGACTACTGTAGCAACCCCAGCTGGATGATGGTCAACTCAAGAACTGATGATTCATGAAAGTTTCTTGCCTTATGTTTCATGAATTCACCGTAAGAGCTTAATTAAAATGGAGGTTTGTAACCATTAGTTTGCACAATGTAGAGGTGATTAAACACGCCTCGCTTCTTGAAACCATACTCACAACACAAGCTCGACTGCACATTTGTAAAATGCTATTACAAAAGTTCAGTGTCCTAAATGCGGCAAACTTAAACAAAGAAATAGGAAGCAACACAACAGCTTGACCCTTGATCATTTAAAAATTAAGATTACAGAACAATGAGGCTGAAAATCTGCAGGAGTGGCTTACACTGCATGGATCACATAAGTGCAATATACACAGTATATAGTGCAAGTACTCTACAAGCTCTATTAATTATAAATATAAAAATGACATTTTAGTACATTATCAAATGAGCTTGTTCACCTTCCAGCTAGGTGCTACGTTTGCAGAGTTTTCAGTGAGTCCGTCTTCATTAAGTGTGTTTTCTCTCCATTTCTTGCACAAGGGCAGCAACGTGAGCAACAGCACTCGCAAAATAAAAGTCAGCGTAGTCTTACGTGTACACTCAGAGTAAAGCTGAGACATAAATGAACAATTTAACAAATGAAATGTCTTTTTTAGGGTCATTTACAAGTAGTGCTCACATCACATCTTGTTAAGTCATTGGAGAGGTGTGTACTGGGTCACCTCAGGCCACATGTATGGCACTGGACCCCTCACAGTTTGCCTAATGGCACAGACAAGATTCAAGAAAGTCTGGATTCAAGGTCTGGAACTGAAGACCTCTGGACTAGAGAAGCTTGGGGTGGGTTGTAGAAGGGTCAGATTTCGCTGCAATGCAATGCGAGTTCATGCATGTATATGTAACTGCAGTATGGAGAACCAGTGGGCGTACCGAATGGGCGGAGACACTGGCAATCAGTTCTTGCACCGTCCAATCATATAAGAGATATGAACTGTCAATCAAAACTGGTATTGACCAATCACAAGTGTGAATTGCCCTTCTCTCGGTTTGTGCATCAGCCAATGGTTTGAAGGAAAGTGCAAAAGGGCGTTGCATTCTGTTCAGACACGCAGAGGTTTGAAGATAAACCGACACTTTGCTCGTTCACAAAAGGTTATCTAATAGCCTCTTGGTTCCTGATGGAAACTGTTTGCCTTCAGTGTTTTGTGCTTATGATCATTGTAGGTCTCCAGTCTGCAGCGATTCCCCTTCTCACAAAACTGGGTGTTAAACTAACCCAACAACATCTAGATGGCACGTGAACGTCTGGCTGCTTCCGCTTAGCGATAACATCATTTTTCGCCCAAAACACAGAGGATTACATTTAATGTTGAAAAACGCCACAGAACCCATTAAATGTGTCTGTTGGTTCCTAGTGGTTTTCAGTACTGGCTAATGGTGCTCTGTGTTTTCCTGATGGGTTGATATCACAGTGTAAAGGATTCAAATAATTTAATCACGTGTTCTTGTTGTTGGTTTCCTAATGGTCTCTAACTGCAACCATCAAGCCAACTCCCGTTAGGAAGCAAAATAGCTTTTATTCGTAACGGCTCTAATGGTCTTCAGCATGGCTTTCATGAGTTTCAAGAGTAGCTTAATTACCTTATTATCGGCGTTGCAGGGTTAAAGCAGGACGTGTTTCGCCGTTTTCCCCTCATAAAACCAACAAAGGCCCTGCCGCGGCACTGGCGTCATTAACAGGCTGTATATATATATATATATATATATATATATATATATATATATATATATATATATATATTCTTTAATCTTGCTCTTATTATGTGTTTAATGTCCATGTCTTTGGCTGGATTTCAGGTAGGCCTGTCTATGTAAAGTAACTGGGTGTGTTTGTGTGCTTTAGCCTCTGACTGCTTTTACAACGTGTTACAGTAACTTTCACTTTGCTCACTGCCTCAGCGTGCTGGTAAGCTGGCTACGCAGTGGTCAGTAGGGTCTATAGACAAGACTTATAATACTGTAAGAAACTAGACAATGGCCAAGAAACTAGACAATGGTTCAAAAAGCACCGAGAACGACTTTGAGAACCAGTACGACTCAACATGGGACGATGAGGATGACGAAGAGCAGCACGACAGGACGAAGGTAGAGTTCGGCTCAGTCGCTTTGTTCACACTTCATTAAATTTTCATGACTGTATTTCTACCACCTGACGGGAGAACCAGTGGAAAACTGCTGCTACGCGCTGCTGAAGGAGCCAGTAACTTGTTTTTTGGGAATACGCTGCTCTAAAGCGAAGCTATCGAAAGTGAAAGTAACCCTTGTCCCGGCCTTGTTTACCGGAAAGTACAGCGGTTCAGTCTTAAAGTTGGAGGGGACTATTTTAATGGGGTCAGGAAATCTGAGAAGGGTCAGTTAACTCCGACCTAATCCCCAAAAGTAATATTATTAGATTACATTATTATGTTTATCTTTCCAGAAATGACAAGATTAGAAATGAGCAGATCAGAGGGACAGTGAAGGTGGAGCAGTTTGGAAATAAAGCCAGAGAGGCCAGGTTGAGATGGTTTGGACATGTGTTGAGGAAGAATAGTGGATATATTGGTCAAAGAATGTTGGAGATGGAGCTGCCGGGTAGAAGGAGAAGAGGTAGACCTCAGAGAAGGTTTATGGATGTAGTGAAGGTGGACATGGAGATGGTTGGTGTAAAAGTAGAGGAGGCAGTGGATAGGGCAAGTTGGAGGCAGATGATCCCCTAAAGGGAGCAGCCGAAAGAAGAAGATCTTTCCAGAAATACATAGTGAATATCGTCAGTGTTGAAGCTGTCAGTAAGTGATCAGTGACGTGTTTGGGTGAATAATATTATGTTTTTAAATCTAAAAGGAATAATGGAGCTGCTAGAAATGGTGAAGAGGATCTGAGAGGTATAGTTTGTACTGACCGATAAATATACAGTTGTAGTCACTGCCTATATATATATATATATATATATATAGTATAGTTTACTGCCTATAATGCTTTCACCTTTGTATATTATCTAGGGCAGAGCCAGAAGTGGGGCAGATTATCTGTGCATATTATATGGAGGTTAAAGTATTAGGCCATAGCTGATTACAGGATTATTATAAAGCACTATAGAAATTGTATATTATATATGAGAATTATAGCAATCTGTAGCTATAACACTGCAGTATCCTCTTGTAGTATAGTATAGTCAGGGCTGGGATGTACTATCTGTATTCACTCCATATTACATTTAATTAAGACAGCATTCAGAATATAGTTAGTTTTATATTTTAAGAGAATTTTGGCAGAATACTTACCCATTAAATTTAAATAATATATGCCATTTTAAAAATAGTCAATGCTGGTTAAATAACTTTTTAATATCAGCACAATGTGGAGATACAAACTCTAAACAAGAACTAAAAAAAAGGCTTCTGGCTAAAGCCTGAGTAGACTGATAAATCAATGTAATGAAACGGGTATTAATCTGAGCATTAGTGAAGTCTTTTGAGTTTTTGAGGATGATTAAAGAGAGCTGTCTTCTCAGACGTGGACATGAGTAATAAGCTTAGCACTTTATTGTAAAGTCCAATATCTTGAGATTGTAAAGTGTCATATTACATAACATATTGTGTTATTCGAATAAGGTGAATATTTCAGGACAGAAGAGGCAGTGATTGTGAGGAAAAGTGTAAATTAAATAAACATTAACATTACTGCTTTTCCCATCTGCCTCAAAATGTATTCTAAGTGTATTTTTTATGTATTCTGAATACATTATATTTTTATATAGTGTAATATAATACATTACTGAATATATTTAGGACAGTGTATTAAATATTTAGACATCACTTCATTTTCAAACTAAAAAGTCCAAAATCCAACCCTGAGTGTAGTAAAATCATTTTCTAAATTGACGACCCAATTGTTGACATTTTATAGAAATTTCTGTAATATTGCAATTTTTTTTTCTACAAAAAGGTTTTTGTGAAAAAGTACTTGCCCCCTTATAATTTATTAAATATTTGCATGTTGGTCACATATAATTGTTTTAAATCTTCAAACAAGAATAAATATCAAACAAAGTGAACTAGAGTAAATACAAAATCCAGTTTTTAAACGATCATTTATTTAAGGAAAAAACTTATCTAACATCGTATGAAAAAGTTATTGCCCTCTTAGTTACTCAGACAACTAGTTAGCCAAATTTAGTTGGTAAGTGAGATCAGTTCAGCTAGACACCAGGCTTGATCACTGTCGGCATTGCTGAATCTAAACATCATTAAAATAGAATCTAGCAATATGAGGTAGGGTAAAAGATCTCATGCAGCACACTATGCCACGATCTGAGGAAGAAAGTAATTAAAACGTATCAGTCTAGAAAGAGTTACAAAGCCATTTCTGAGGCTATGGGACTCCAGCATACCAACAGGGAGAGCCAATATCTCGTAATGTTGGTGAATATTCCCAGAACCAGCCGGCCTACCAAATTTCCCCCAAGAGCATAATGACAACTCACCCAAAAAGTCACAGAGGAGCCCAGATGAGCATTTAACATCTGTGTGGCTAAACTAATGGTTGAAACTCATTGCCTGTTTATGTTAATGACTGTTGATGTTTTATCTGTCTTCTCAGGTACCCAAGCAGCAGATTCACTGTACCCACAGAGACTTATATGCTGCAAAGGACATGCAAAATTATAGACATATGTGTCAGGTAAGTCTTCACAGCCTTCAAATACACTGTTGGAACCAAGTACCAGTTCATTACTTAGTCTGTTCACATTAACAAACTGGAGGAAAAAAACAGTTACAAGGAATGGTTAGAACCAAACCACATGTCTCAACACCTAGAGACATCAACACACCACCACCACATCAGTATTACAGCAGTGCTGAGAATGATCCACCATTCAAATAGTATGTGCTCTATGAAGAAGAAGAAAAAGGGGGCTAACAAAGTATGTAGAGAAACAGATGGACTACAGTCTGTAGTTGTAGAACTACAAAGTGCACCTATATAGTAAGTGGAGCTGATGAAATGGACAATGAGCATCATAATGTTCTACCTGATCGGTATATATATTTATATATACACTATATTGCCAAAGTATTCAATCATCTAAATCATTGAATTCAGGTGTTCCAATCACTTCCATGGCCACCGGTGTATAAAACCAAGCACCTAGGCATGCAGACGGCTTCTACAGACATTAGTGAAGAATGGGTCGCTCTCAGGAGCTCAATGAATTCCAGCATGGTACAGTGATAAGATGCCACCTGTGCAACAAGACCCGTTGTGAAATTTCCTCACTACTAAATATTCCACATACAACTCTCAGTGGTATTATAACAAAATGGAAGCGATTGGGAATGACAGCAACTCAGCCACGATGTGGTAGGCCACATGAAATGACAGAGCGGGGTCAGCGGATGCTGAGGCGCATAGTGCGCAGAGGTCGCCAACTTTCTGCAGAATCAATTGCTACGGACCTCCAAATTTCATGTGGCCTTCAGATTAGCTCAAGAACAGCATAGAGAGCTTCAAGGAATGGGTTTCCATGGCCAAGCAGCTGCATGCAAGCCTTACTGAATGCAGTGGTGTAAAGCAACGCCACTGGATTCTAGAGCAGTAAAGACGTGTTCTCTGGAGTGACAAATCACGTTTCTCCATCTGGCAATCTGATGGACAAGTCTGGGTTTGGCAGTTTCCAGGAGAACGGTACTTCATCTGACTGAATTGTGCCAAGTGCATGGTTTGGTGGAGGGGGGATTATGGTGAGGGGTTCAGGTGTTGGGCTTGGCCCCTTAGTTCCAGTGAAAGGAGCTCTTAATGCTTCAGCAGACCAAGAGATTTTGGACAATTTCATGCTCCCAACTTTGTGGGAACAGTTTGGGGACGGTCCCTTCCTGTTCTAACATGACTGTGCACCAGTGCACAAAGCAAGATCCACAGAGATATAAATGAGCAAGTTTGGTGTGGAAGAACTTGACTGGCCTGCACAGAGTCCTGACTTCAACCCAATAGAACACTGCGAGCCGGACCTTTTCATCAAACATCAGGGTCTTCATATGTGTGTGAAGGCAGATGAGCCAATACTTTTGGCTATATATATATATATATATATATATATATATATATATATATATATACTGTGGTATGTGTGGTTGCTATTTTGATGGTGCTGTGGTCAATAAGTGGTCTGGAGGGGCTCACCATTCAATGCTCTTGGACATCAGGACTCAATTCTACAGTGCTCTGAAGTTTTATTATAGTTTTGCACACAAAATTATTTACACATTCGCGAGGAAAAAAAAAAAAAAGAAAACAAAGCTATAGCCAAATGACCCCACTGACTCCGCAGTCAGCATCTGGCAGCCATTTGTTTCATACAGAACTAAAAACAATTGTGTTGCATAGGGTCTGAGGCTGCGAAGCCACACAGACCTTTCTTAAAACATACCTTCCTTTCTCTCTTTCTCCTCCATTGTCCCCTTTCCCTTTTAACCTGGTAGCTCCTCCCACCTTAATTCTGGGTCATACCATGAGCCAGGCTAGGGGTGACAATGGAACAAACAATCCACACATGGATCACTTACAGACATTCAATGGCCATTTCCTACATATATACACATGCATGTTTAATTGTTAAGCTAGCTGTATTAAACTTTACATTTTCTCCTTTTACAGGTACCACCTTGTCTGGATCCCCCTGGACCTCAGGTAAGTAGAAGTCACCACAGTATCTATTGAGGAAGGGTGAATTGCAGTCTTGGTGATGTGTTAGAGTAACCTGACATCATCACATATATATGTATTACACTATTTGAATAAACCAATTGTAATTATGCTGTAATTCTTGGCTTGATACTTGTTCTTACTACATGTGGGCCCTGATATCATCTGACCGACTTAATTTTATTTTTAGAATTGAAATATGTTCATTCTTTTCTTCCTTCTTTGTCCAATTACTGATCCTGCAATTTTCACTGGCATCGGCCAGATACTGATCCTTGGAATTGCATTCATGCCATTTCTAGATGATAGTTAAATAAGCTAAAAGATCAAACCAAGCACAAATTTACTTTCAAAGTTTCTCTTTAAGACTCTATTTTTAATTATTATTGTTATTTTTATTTTTTTAACCTAGAGCATTAAAGATGCAGAAAGGTCTGAAGATGATGTGAGTATTTACGCAGTTTTATGTCTTTCAGCAGTTTTACACAACATGTTTTTTTGTCTTTGTGGAAATTTGGTATTTGGTTTTATAAGTATTGTGTTTGATCTTGCAGGAGAGGGAGATGTTTAACCTGAGGTTTTATCAAAATAAGATACCATCTCGCCCTGATGGTAGGCATACATTCATAAGTGATTACTCTTTTGTTAAACACAATATATTTTATGTGGCTTAAATTATAAATAATATACTGCCATTTTTCTTAAGATTTATACATTCGGGACTTTCCCCGGTATTGGTTTCGTGATTACAAAAAGCTGGAAAATACACACTCCTACATTCAGTGGTAAGAAAAACTGTACATTCTTACACACAGTTTTAAACTACATTTTGAGTTATCTTTAGGCCAACAATGTATAACAATAGTGGATTTTGCCAATGGGCCATATAAAAAGTACCACAAAAGGTAAAGATTGTGCTATACATATAATTAAAAATGTATTGGCAAATTTCCATAATAGTAATGTGGACAAGCACTGATACGTCATGATTTTCAAATTTCAAAACAATCTTACAGGCTGTTTCCAATTCAAGAGCAAGGGGTAAACCATTGTGCACATGTCCTTACCCAAAAAGAAATTAAGGTACGTACAAAGAACATTTCAGGTCCTTTATAACTTTATTGGATTAGAAAGTTGCTTGTCATGATTGGCCCCTCCCAGTCCTGTCCATGTGTTCATGTTGTTTTGGTTTAGCCCATGTGTGTTTGTTTTGGTCCAGCCCCCTCTTTTCATGACTCCACCCCTGATTGTCTCCACCTGTGTTTGCACCTGTCCCTCGTTACCCTTATGTATTTAAGCCCTGTGTTTTCCCCTGTCTGGTTACTGGTCTTTGTCTGAATTGTTATCTGCTGTGGTATTTGTACTGTTCTGGTTGTACTGTTGTTTGTTTGCATTGTTATTCTGGTTTGTCTGTCATGTCTGCCCCCCCATTCAATCCGTGTTGACTATGTGAACCTGGACCGTTTCGACTATGACCCTGGATTTGCCCATAATAAATCTCGCTTATCTCTGCATATACGTCCGCCTCCTCGCTCCCATTACAGTGCTATAGCCTGGCTAGGTTTATGTTTATCTACAAGTTACAGTGTTTTAGATGAATTACATTAAAACATACACTGATCATGGCACATTTAGACCTTCATAAAGCCTCTCTCATTTCCACACTGTTCAATTCTGCACTGAAAAATGTGATGCATTTTTTTGATACAGATCAATTTACTTGATACAGATGTGCAGTGCGGAGCCCTCAGGGCTAGCAAGGCCTTCAGAGACGGCCTAATTTCTGGGAACTAAAATCACATTTACATCTATAGTGTTTAGTTCATTTTTATTTAATATGTTTATTGTACCAAACTTGAAATGGTGAATCACTCAATCTGTTCAGTGTATTTTACAGAATCTAATGGCAAATTCAAAGCCATTCTGCAAACTACACACAGGAACAGAGTTAATGCTTTAAAATTTTAACAAAAGCAGCTGTTACCAGGCTTTCGTTTTCTGGTCTATACTTTATATTACCCTTCATGAGAGTAGGCTGAGCAGTCCAATAACATTCAGAGACAGGATTCACTCTCAAATATTTTATTTCAAAACTCCCACATACTGATATGTGGTAAAAGATTATTATTTGAAATTAATTACATTTTAATGTTAGTTATTCCATCTATAATATGTACCTAAACATTGCAAAGATGCTCCAGAAGTTAGATTCAGCTGGATTGTTGGAATTAAACACTAATGTTAACAGCTGACCAGAGTTCAAATTGAGGCAGAGGTCTTGGG
Organism: Pygocentrus nattereri; assembly: GCF_015220715.1. Lineage (NCBI taxonomy): Eukaryota > Metazoa > Chordata > Actinopteri > Characiformes > Serrasalmidae > Pygocentrus > Pygocentrus nattereri. The sequence continues at coordinate 24,447,472 of NC_051231.1, read as the reverse complement.
GCGTCCTATAGTGGAAAGTATGTAAGGCTTTGCGGTGGTCCAGTGTGCAGTGGCCGTTAGGAGCTCACAAGAAGACACAGCAAGCTTAGTTAATTAACTGAAATATATACTACTTACATAGTAAGTGAATGAATGGTTTCGTGGTTTGGTGGGTCCCATAAGAAGAAAAACAAAGTATAGTTCAGTTTTCGGGACAAATGGGTCAAATTCTAGTCATAAGGTGTGTAAGAACACAAGTAGGATTGTGTGACTGTTTCTCCAACAGCCTAAAATGGAAATTCTTTGATAACAAAAGCATATTAATTGGATTGTACAGCAATTCTTTTCCCCGTTTTTTATGGCTGTCGCTGAAAAAGTCAGAAGTACCTAATGCTTCTCAGACTTCTTCAGTTTTAAACTGGAGCCGTTTCCCTTTACTGTTATGGGAGGTTGAGGACCACCCCAGGCCAGCCCCACTTTTAAACCCCGCAGCTGTGCAGCTGTTTGGTAGCGAGATGAAATAAACTGCCTTTATTTGCAGTTTTTTCGTAAAGATGACGAACTGAAGAGAAGACTGCTGAAGTCTTACAGGCTTATGCTGGACTTCTATGGCATAAAGCTGCTGGATGAGAATACAGGTAAAGTGGGACATGCAGAAAACTGGAGAGAGCGATTTGAGAACCTAAACAGGTTAGTGCTGTTCTCTTCACTGAATAAAGTGGTGTGTTTAAAGCACTTCGCTGAACTGTGTCATTTACATGAATATATTACATCAGCACAAGTGCTGACATTAAGGAAACTGATAGACAAAACTGTGTGGATGTACAGCCAGATGCAAAACTGGGCTCGACTGGTTAAATTACATTTTGTTCATTTTGTAAGTAAAAATGAGTAATGTCCACTACAGAGAACACACTTCTACACAGTTTCTTTGCTGAATTTGACATATGGGAATAACACTGTGTTATGGCACATTTATATATATTATTTTTCTTCCAAATAAAAATGGTGCACTGGAATTTGCAGGAAAAAATGTATATTTAGATGTGTTTCTCTGTACAGGAATGTCAATTGTTCACTTTGAAAATCCACAAAACATGTAATTTGACCACAGGTGTTGAAACATTTAATACAACAGTACTTTATTCATGTGGAATCAATGTAAACGTTTGAATGAAGTCAATGCAGCACTTTTTTCAAAGCAATGTTTGCTTGAATGTGATAATGGCTTACTTTATTTTTGACTTTAATGTCACAGAAAAACACACAACAACCTCCGCATCACCCGCATTCTGAAGAGTCTGGGCATCCTGGGGTTTGAGCACTACCAGGCTCCTCTGGTCTGCTTCTTCCTCACGGAGACTCTGGTAAGAGGAAGACTTCCCAGAGTGAAGCGGAGTGTTCTAGACTACTTTATGTTCTCTGTTCTGAACAGGTCAGAGAGAAAAGAACTGATTAGATTTGCCTTTGAGAAGTTTGAGACAAAGGAAGAATTTGTGTGGTGTCCTAAAAGGATTCAAAGAAGATTTCAAAAGGAGATCAATGCCAGAAAAGCAGGAAATCCTGAGACACACCCTTCAGGATCAGAGTCTGGTGCTCCAAGGAAAACACCGAAAGCAAGAAAACAAAAAGTAAAAAGACAGGATCAGTGTCTGGTGCCCCCCAGCCAACCTCTAAAAATGAAAAAGAATACTTCATGTTGCTGTATGTTATAGGTCAGACACTGATCAGATTTGCCTTCGAGAACTTGTGTGGTGGAGAAATTTGTGTGGTGTCGTCTAAGGTTTAAAAATTACAGCTTAAATCCAGTTATAGTAAAAAATAATGCAGAAAAGAAACACCATGAGGTTTCTCAGCTTGAAACAAAACCTCTGTGCTAGGCCTTTAGTGTTTAGAACACAAAGTGAACATTTTTCAGCCTAATGTCCATCTGCTACATCAATTACCACTGTAGGATACAGTTGATTAGCACATCTGTGGTGCAGCAGATACAGGTTGTCATCCTGTTGGTTTAAAAACATCAAACAAAACAAGAACACATACAAGCATTTACTCAAATTTATATGAGACTGATGCAATAGAAACCAGTTTAGATGGTGAAATATATTAGCTATATATATATATATATATATATATATATATATATATATATATATATACATATATATATATATATATATACACTCCTAAAAAAGAAGTCTTTTAAAAGGTTCTATAAGGAACTGTGAACACTTAAAGAACCATTTGCATGCTAAATGCTTTATTACATGCTTAAATGGTTCTTCCTTTTGAAGGCGATTGCACTGTACTTTGTTCTATACACAACCTTTATAGAAAGGGTTCTACATGGCACCAAAAAGGTTCTTCTATATAAAACCAATTACAACACATTCTCCATCAATCTGAAGAACCATTTCACCATGCAAAGAACCCTTTAAGCATGCAAACCCTTAAAGAAACATCTTTTTTTAATGGCATATATGCTAGTTACATTAAACATCATGTACACATTATATTTAATGATTGCAAGAGATTTTATATGATCTTTTAACAAAATTAATTGCACAAAGATAATCACAGACAGGGATGGATTTTTGACCAAGACTGCCATTGACCTTCAAAAACCTTGGACCACAAGACCCAAGGTGGATAAAATTAGGAATAATTGGAATTGGATATTGTTGTTACTAGTGAAATGGCATGTTTTAGATGCTGAGATAATGTTGTTAGTGCTTAGCTTTCCACGCAAGTAGGACTACCTCTGTTTTGCCTTACAACTCCAAAGTTTAAAAGAAAAAGAGAAGAAACCTAAAAACACAGACACAGAAACATCAAACACAGCACTGTCTTTTATATAAACAAGGCTTTAGACTTTGTTGAATGGAAAACACAGCTTAACATAACAGATGTCAGTAACATAGTGTAGTCTACTTATTTATATTTACCACATATTATTAGAATTATTAAGTAATGATCATATATGGTTTGTACAAGTAGCTTTAAACTTGATGCTTAGTTCACACAATCAACATGAAGTCAAAAGCTTGCAGGTAACTTTTATGCCTTTATGTTATGGGACTAACAATATAGGTGAACTGTTAGCCAACAAACACTACATGACAGAAAACATAACTTTAAAAGTGTCAGTTGCAGCCTACAATGCGGCTAAATATCTTAGCGTACTAGTGCCGTAAACTATATTTAGCATGGTTCAATCTCTGCTATTTGCCTTACTCAAGAGCACTGATGCTGCTGGTTAACGTGAAATGGGGTTGAGGAGTCAAATCGAGCGTCAGGAGTTGAGACCTCTTTGCTGGATGATTGAAAAGTGGTCCTAAAAGTCTGTTTAATGGAAATGAAATGAACTTTTCAACCAAAAGAATTAATGTTAGTTAATCATTAACATCTTACATCTCACTTACAGTACTGTCAGTGAACAGCTAAAACTAGGGCTGGTCTGAACAGCATTCGCACGCTTCAAATACTCATTGATATTTCTGAATGACTATGTTCATATGTTCTCAAAACCAGCCTTCAAAACTATAAGATTTGAAGTGTTTTTTTTTCATCTGTCTGATGGAAGAGATACACTTTCATTTTACTCAGTGTTTTTTAGTTAGCATCGGCTACACTAGATGCGCATCTTATATCCATCAAGTCTGTTTTTTATTTTTTTCCACTTGCGTGTGCGAATGAAGCGTAAACTCCATAGAGATCCAGTCAAATCATAGAAATCTGAAGATCTTGTTGGTGTGGTGTGGTGCAGAGCAGCTCCTGCGCTGTATTAACTGCACTGTACTTCTGTGATACAGATGTAAAAACTTGTGATGGTGATTTTGTAGCAGTAAACAAACCTGCTGTTTGGGCTGTCAAGCTAGAAAACTGTTTCTTAGAAAAGAAAAGTGGAAAGATCAGTTACGTGATGGAGCTGAGTAGTTTGGATGCACAGCAGTGTACTTACATGTTTGAGATGACTCTTCAGACCTCTCATGTCTCTATGGTGTACCAATTTATTATAGCAAATCTTGCACTGAGTATTCATATCGTTCAATAATTTAAAGGGCCTATGATTTCATACAAATCTCTCAGTTGGAGTGATTTTGATGACTGACAAGAATTTATGATGCATTGTAAACTGTACCAGCTATACTTCATGCTTTTTTTAACATTTTCCAGATAATTGCTGTAAAAACAAATCTCTAAAATTTATGTTAATGTAAGAAGATTTTATTACAAGTGATTTTTGAAGCATTTCTACTGGACCATTCATTATGAAAGTTTCACACAATGTAAACAGCGGGTGCTCTGCTCAAATGGTGCAGGAAAGTAAAGAAGGAAATACAGTCGTAGGTAAATGTTTGGATGCTGCTGGTGAAACTACATGCCTTGTTGATTTTATATGTGTAAAGAAGTCAACAAATCCTCCACACAGAACACACTTCTGTACATTTTTATGCACAATTACTGTTTTTTGTTGAATTTAACATACTTGAAAAAATAAAACATAAAATGTGATCTGTGCAGAAGTTATGGCACATTTTAAATGGTATGTTTTATTTTTTCCCCAATATGTTAAACTCTTTGTGCAGTAAAATTTGTGGGGAAAATGCCCTATTTAGGTCCTATGTAGAGGATGTGTTGAGTTATTTTCACTTAGAAAATCAACAATACATGTCATTTGATCGGGGGTGTTCAAACGTTCACATATGACTATACATTGTTTTTTGGGGCTTTTTTTTTTGGTTTAACAATAAGTGTTCTATTTAAAGGAGTTTGCTGATTATTCTTTAGGCTACAGTTTTTGTGACTAAAAAACAAATATGAACGAATAAGTTCTTGAGCATTCTAATGATTTGGGCCAGCCCTTGATAAAAAAACTTCAGTATTCAATCCATTGCACCATATGTGGCCCTTACTAAGAGCTGTTAAATTCAGCTAAACTCTGGGTGATGTGGCACAGCTTGAGATTTAAGTGTACTTAATAATGTTTTAGACATAGCAGCTAATCAGCATCTGAATGACTCTCAGAGATTTTACAAAGGCTCTGAGTGCCTGTGGCAATGCTAATGTACACTTAAGCACAATTTTTTGGGGCATTTGTTTTAATCATTGTTAACCTGTCCAGGGTGTTTCCTGCCTTGCGCCCAGTGAGCACTGGGATAGGCCCACAACGCGCGTGTGTGTGTGGTTTTCATTGGTAATGGTTTTCTTAAATGTTGCAGGTATATTCAATGCTAAGTTAATGGCTGCTGAATTCCATGTGCTGTGCTAACCACAGTGTGTGTGCTTATATGTCAATCAGGGCAAACATGCTGAAGCACCTTCAAATAGAGAAAATAACTGATGTTTTAAGACCTTTAAGTGTGACACTACAGCACTTACAGGACATCATCTAGTTCATATCACAAAAGTGATGATATTGCTCATTTCTGTCCCAATGAATGCCGTTCTTCAGAACATGTATACGGGACTGCTGAAAGAGCTTTTTACTCAAATGTTTAAATTCATAATAACACACACACACACACATTTTCTAAGCAGCTTCTCAGGGTCGTGGGGGGTGCTATCCCAGCAGTCATCGGGCAGAAGGCAGGATACACCCTGGACAGGTTCATAATAACACAATGTACCTTTATATTGTATTCATATTGAAATGTAATATGAATAAATGTATTCATGACACCAAATGTAGTTATTCATTTATTTTTAGCACAGCTAAAATACATAACGGTACAGGATCATCTTTCACCTTCTGTTTTAACTAAAGCAATAGGCATACTGCTCCCCATAGCATGACTGGCTTCACAATCTTCACAAGCTTCTAAAAGATCTTCCATGTTTACCTGAAGCTTGTGACTCTTTCACTTGTGACTCAGAGAGGTATAGAGCTGGTATAGAGCTGCCACCAGTGTTTTCGATTTCAGTCAACCCATTGGTTAGGCTGCTGTTCATTTTCAGTCAGTGTCATACCTAGGACTTCCAGAAGGCTTAGAGGAATTCCATACGGAATTGGTTGATTCCTCTGTCACTCTGCAATTATGCTGATGCTTAATCAAACAGGCTAGGATTTCTTTTCAGCTCTTGAAGTCCTAGCCAGTAAGAGAGCTTGTTCCCCTGGCCAATTTTCTCTGTGCATGTGCACCACTGTCACACATGTATACAGTGCATTGTGTTTTATGAAGCTGCCCAATCTGTTTCCCCTTTCCGATTTCTTTACAGTGGTGGTGGTGAGGGCAGCAGTGGCCCTACACATCTTCTGAGTTTTTAAATGTAATGTTGATCAAACTGGGGCAAGTTTTTCTTAAGGGATTATTTTGACTTATAACCTCCTATATGTACCACCAGCAATATATGTGAAAGAAATACATTTTAGGCTAAAATCTTATCTCAAAACTATCCTAAGACAATGTCTCAGACAGCAGGCAGTGTATTTATAACCATTTCATGTCATTACCTCCTGTAGGAGAACTTTTAGAGGCATTAAACCCCTCAGACATCTGGTACCACCACTGTAAACAATTGTGATTTTGTACATTTCTAAAGAACAGAGGATTTCACACCAAACCACTCGGAATGACTCTGTTTACATCTTACCCATTTAGTTAATTTGTTGTTGTTTGCTTCTCATTTATACTTAAAAAAAAAACAGGCTCATATTTAAGCTTGTGAAGCTCAAAGCATAACGCAAATATTCCTTTCACTTTCTGTTTCTAAAAAAACAATAGGTGTGGCCCTGTGTGTTGCGCAACTGGTACCATAATTCCTGCCTTTCTCTTTCATTAGTCTTTCTCATTACTTTAACATGTTACAAAAATGGTCAGCAAGGTCTATGGCTACATATAAGTGGTCTATTTACTATGCTACAATGAGCAACACATCAAGCTAACTGACAGTAATAGTTGCTCCCCATGAATGCAGGGCTGTTTTGGCACGTGTTGCACTGGTTTAGTCCAGCGGATGTTGATAGTGAGCTATAGTTACCAAATCACTGTGGGGGAATACAGAAAGGTGTGAGAATCATTGTCTGGCAGTTTATAAATATACAATGCTCTGAATGGTGCACATAATATGCAAAAACTCTAACAACAATGGAGTTAAGTGTACAATGACTAGTCCATCCATTAAAGGGAATATTATTTTTTCATCATTTTAGGAAACCAGGATCCTACAAAAGTTTAGAGAGGCCAAGAGATAGTTAGAATTCTCTATATTGTTATCTGGAGAGTTACAACTTAATTATTTAATGATCTCATGATAACAATCCACATTACAGCCAACTCATAACCTCTCTGGACTTCTGTAGGAACCAGGGGCCACAAGGCCATTTTGTTCACTACCCAAAACCTCAATCAAGACACTTGAACCTACGACCAAGTGTCGCAACCTAAGACCAAGTGTCTTGAGTGCTTATTTGTAACGTTGATAATGGCAGCAATAGTGGTGAATACATTTCACTCCCTGTGTATTCATGACCATTTCATGCAAACACTTTCTATGACTTTTAGTGGCATTAACGTCAGATGTCTGCACCGCCGTGAACAACACCGACTGAGAAAGCTTCTCTAGATTGAACCAGATTGACTCTGAACGACTTTGTTCGCATCTCAACCATTTTATTATTAAAAAAAATTCCTGGAATTTCATTTGAACTACTTCATGTTCTGTGCAAAGCTCAGTTTATCATACTGTGTTTTATTCCATAACATCTTCACTGGATTGGACTGGTGCTACTTCTTTTGATCAGAGAAATAAATCCCTCTTTTAGCTCAGAAACTCAAGATAAAAAATAAACAATGGTGGACCAAGTGCACAAATCATGTGCTTGAGTTAAAGTAGAGATACCCAAGGTGAAATATTACTCCAGTAAAAGTAGAAGTCCTTACTCTAGACCTCAACTTGAGTAAAAGTACAAAGTATTTGTCTTCAAATGTACTAAAGTATCAAAAGTAAAAGTACTAAAAGATTAATTATGGCTCTATTGTCCTGTTATCGTTGTTGTAACAAGACTCGCTTAATGAACTAATTTTAGGTGAAAATACTGCAGTGTCTCTCTTGGTAAACCAGTCTTTTGATAGAATGTCATTAATTAGTCTGACAAATTATGTGAAACTTAAACACAGAAGGCAAACCGTTTTCATCAGGTAAAACCGAGTGGCTCTAAAACAGCTTTTTACAAGCAAGCAAAGTTTCAGTTTAAGATTTATTTGTAACTTAGTTACAAGTTTAATAAAACCTTGATTTCAACTCAGGTTCACAAATACATTTTCCTTTACTATATTGCAGCTGCAGGTCTCTGTTCATAAACATAAACTAGCTGAAACTAATTTAGTATAGAATGAAAGTGTTTGTATAAATTCAGAAAAAAAGACACATGACAGTCACGACTGCATGTGTGATGTGTACATATTTCTATATTGAGGTGAATTTACACAAAGTTAGATTAGTTCCATCATTTAGGTAGACGTATGTGCTCCTAAAGTTTTCCATTGCTGCACTGATGTTGAACCGTGTGCTTGCACTGGGTCAGTTTGACCAAGAGAAATGACAGATTTCTCATAATGTAGTGGAGTAAAAAGTGAGATATTTGACTTTGAAATGTAGTGGAGTGAAAGTAAAAAGTCACCCAAAATGGAAATACTTAAGTAAAGTACAGATACACGAAAAAACTACTTAAGTACAGAAACTAATTACATTTACTTAGTTACTGTCCAACACTGAAAATAAAAGCATCAGTGCAAGAAGTGACCAATCTCAGAACCCATATGACTCTGTCCCAGAACTGACCAGAAAAGAGAAGCTTCTTCCCTTCTTTCAGTTTCTGTTTTTAAGTATTAAATCCAGTGTGGTGCCATTATTTCTCTCGTGTCTGTAGCGCAGCTGAGCGATTCTCTTTAGTTCATCTCTATAGTCGCTTCAGCGCGTTGGTAAGCAGGTCATTGGGCTTCATGGATGAAAGTGCCAGTAGCAACCCTGAAATGGGCCATTCACTTTCTAGCATTGAGGGACGCCGGAGAAACTTCCTCACTGAATCTGAGTCCTTCAACAATCCGTATGATTCTACATGGGAGGACGACGACGGTCCGGAAATCCCGTCCAGTGAGGTAAGACTGCGATATTTCATAACGTTTAGCTTTTATAAAGTCGACGGTGGAACGAAATACTATTTTTTTTATATTTCTAGGCGGGTTTTCAACAATTATTGGAAAAAAAAACTTAGACCCGCTCTGTCTGAAACTAAACTATCAAAATCGAAAGTGGCGGGGCTCCTTAAATTCGCAAACGGACAAAAAATAAAAATGAAAATAAAACAGAAAATTCAAAAAAATAAACCCCACATAAGAAACACGCTAACAGTTACACGCTGAAAGCAGAACTTTTGAGAAAGGACAACAGACTCACCAACCTGAAACTTACGCTGCCACGGGCTGCTGGGAAATGTAGTTCAACTCGTCTGGTTGTAGGCGAACTCAGCTGTTCCACAGAAACGCTGCAGAATTCAGTTAGAAATAATAACGGTCTCTGTGAATGTCACAAATGTCCCTAAAACATAAAAAAGAAAGATATACATGAATAGATTTTATACAAAAGACACACCAAAGCTGGAGCATAAATTAAAATTTCAGAGATAAATAAGGTTGTATATATCAATCCACATCTTTTAGAAAACAACAAAACTGGTTTATTTTAATGAACATCTTTTAACTCTTTATCATAAACACTAAATCAGCCATATGCCTTACTATGTATGCATTATAGTACCTTTAAATCATATTGTGTATATTCTGTTTATGTACATTTTCTCAGTTCAACATAGAATGGTCCAGAAATGCACAGAGAAACACACATGCTGCAAAAGACATGCAGAACTTCAGGAAAATGTTTCAGGTAAGTTTTATAGACGTCTTGTACAGTGAGAATATCTTAACAGAGACATTAATTTGATTTTTAAGGTTTATTTTAAAGGAAATTAGAATAAGGTCTAACCAAGCACAACAAAGATCAACTCAGGATGTCCTAAAGCGTAAACGTAAAAGTCATTTTTTGTTGGGGTCTTATGAATTGTGCAGTGTAGTTCATCTCATTAGTACGGCCTGATTTTTATTATAGAGTGTCAACTGTGATGATGCAGCAGACGATGAAGAGTTGGGTGATGTGAGTATCCCGTTACCATTAATCCTAACACATCACAAAACAACATGTCAGATTCAGCCACATATCTTTATTTTCCTTTGGCGGTTCACATTTTTACTACTTTAACCTCAACAGTTGGATACTCCTTATGTTTGTGTATCTGTGGGAATAATGTTTCTGAATCTTCTTTTTATAAGGTGTACAGTGAGAGGGAATACTGCATACCCAACCTGCTGTTTTACCAAAATAAGATCGCATCTCTTCCTGATGGTATGGACAGCATAACAGCGTTAGACTTTATTTATATAATTTACTTAAATATACAAAGTAAATTATACTGTTATATTCACATAAAGTAGTTTAAGGAATGTTTAATCCTTTTTATCTTCAGGTGTATACATTAAGGAATTTCATGAAAAGTGGTATGGTGATTACAGCAGGCTGGAATGGGTGCCCTCCTACATTCAGTGGTAAACCTCTGTCACACAGGCTTATATAATTCCGTTTCATAGGTCAATGTTTTTCACCTTTGACTGCATTTTCAAATTAGCTCAATTTGGCTGTGAACCTGGCAACTCTGCTTTTACACATTGCCAGTTAGGTCATTTGGTTAAACAAAGCCAACCAGGCACTTTGTTTCTATAAGGAGGATCCTTGGCCTTAAATTGTAAGTAAAATGATTTAAAGAAAAATATTTTAAACAGTTTCTATTGTTGTTATTATTATTATTATTGATTGTAATCTCCCTTCCGTCTTGGTATATGAGGAATGCAACAGGTTAATAAGAATACAGTAGCACTTTTGTGTTACCTACAATAGCTTTCTAATACCCTGCGTTTAACTTGTTTTAACCATTTTCCCAATTTCAAAAACAACTCTGTAGGTTGTTTCCAATCCAAGAGCAAGGAATGAACTATGATTCTCAACCGCTTACCCCAGAAGAAATCAAGGTATTCCAGATTAGTGTTTTGCCATTCTGGTCTCTCTGCACATTTGATTGTTTTTCCTGCTCTAATTTTAAAACAAGCTGAAGAAAGGCTTTTAATTGGTGGGTTAGAGCAGGGAATACACAAACATTTCCATTGTAATAGTACTGGAAGGGCAGCATTGGAATATATTGTTCTATAGGTTTTATTTCTGTGGCTGTCGTATTTGACCACAGCTAGTGCTAGTAATGGTATAGCAGAACTGTTTAACCATTAATAGTGTTAGTTAAAGAGCTCTGCTAGTAACATTTAACATTAAGTTCCTCTTACTGTGTTAAACACTATTCTAGTTTTAAGACCAAACATAAATGTGTTTGGTACTATGAAAATTGCGGTGTATATTCTTCATTTTAACTGTTAACAGCTGTAGTGAATATCAAAATGTAATATTGTTTTTTCAGCTGTTCCGTAAAGATGACGCGGCGAAGAAAAGACTGTTGAAGTCTTATAAGCTTATGCTGGACTTCTATGGCATAAAATTGCTCGATGAGGAAACAGGCAAAGTGTGTCGTGCAGAACACTGGGAAGAGCGATTTAAGAACCTAGACAGGTTGGTGCTGTTCTCTTTTTCCAATATATTTCCTTCATTGTAATGTAGACTTCATGGATTATGGTTTCTCTTTAATGTTACAGAAACACACACAACAACCTCCGCATCACCCGCATTCTGAGTTGCCTGGGCATCTTGGGGTTTGAGCACTACCAGGCTCCTCTGGTCCGCTTCTTCCTCACGGAGACTCTGGTGGAAGGAAGACTTCCCAGAGTGAAGCGGAGTGTTCTAGACTATTTTATGTTCTCTGTTCTGAACACGTCAGAGAGAAAAGAACTGATTAGATTTGCCTTTGAGCAGTTTGAGCCAAAGAGAGAATTTGTGTGGTGTCCTAAAAGGATTCAAAGAAGATTTCTAAAGGAGATCAAAGCCAGAAAAGCAGAGACCACTGAGAAAAGCAGAGACCCTTCAGGATCAGAGTCTGGTGTTCGATGGCCAACATCAAATGATTTCTAAATGTGACTAATGTATGTCTAATGTTGAGATAGATGAAAAATATAAATCAGGAAGAAACTGAGAGAATTTCTCAGTTGAGTGACTTGAAGATAATGCAGTTGCTTAGTCTATTAGGCATATGATAAAGGCTGTCATCAAATTAGAATTTCACTGATTTCTCTATATTTCTGCATATTCAATAACTAAGATATAAACAGTGCTATTCAGAGTGGTTTGTGCCATTCTCAAGCTCTTACATGAAAATAAGAAAACATTAAGGAAACATTGTCTGATGTCTCGAACATTGGTTCACAGTAGATTTAAGAAAAGGGTTTGGCCTAAAAATTATATTTTACATACAATCCTGACAATCCTTTAAAGTGATCAACATCAAAAAACTAAGAAGACATCCATAGAACATATGGTTGGTCAGTTTGGATTGTAAATAAAAAGTTAAGATAAAAAGTTTATTTGCAATGTATACACTGAATCCCCATCAGCTACATTGTATTAAAAAGATGTCTGTAATTTTCTATGCAATTACCATTTCATATCAAACTACTCTGAATGTTTAGAGTAACTGAATAATGTAGAAATGTTTAGAGTAGGAAAATTAAAAATAAAAAATAAGCAGAATTCTTTGTTACATAGCATACATGCATGTAAAATGTCACAATGTGCGATCTATGCAATGTGCATTTGCACCTGACTTATATATATTTATATATATAATGTTTATTCTATGTGTATTCTATGTTGGTCTCGTATGTATGCATATGTGTGTGTGGGGTATATTATTGAGGTTGTCAGACTTCAGCCACACTCTTCCAAATTTTGTAAAGCTTGTCTTCTGTGTTCAGAACACCCCACAACAAAGTTACAGTTAATTATTAAAGTTACATGTATTTAATCACTGCAAGAGATTTTTGGTATTTTGGTGGCGTAGCTCTAAGTTCTTCAGTTATCTTAAAATAAAATAATGTATGTGGTGCATGCTTTTCACAATATGTTTATCAGGAGGGTTTTGATTCATCCATTTCGTTTTCATTTTCCTTTAATTCATTAGTTATTTTTCATGATTCATCCACTGATGTGCTTTTAAGTAGGGCAGCTCAAATACTCAGTATTAGCTGACCAACTGACTCACAGCACTGCTGACATGCATACCATTTCAGGCTCTTTCGTTTTCTGTTTTGTCAAAAGGAATGGGTGAGTCACTGTGCTATTTTGCCTCACTTGTTGCCTCAGTGCATGGACAAACTGGCTCTATGGCTGATTGACAGGATAATTGTTGAACAGTTCATGAACAGTGGGTTGATTTTCCAGAAGTTCTGGCCTACATATATACAGTCATATGCAAAGGTTTGTGCACCTCTGATTGAATTTTTATTGATTTTCTAGGTGAAAATAAGTTAACACACCCCAGAACACACTTCAGCACATCTCAAGCAACAATTACAGTTTATTTGCTGAATTTAACATACTGGAAAAATAAAATAAGAAATGTGACCAGTGTAAAAGTAATTGCACATTTTATATTTTAGATGTTAAATATGTCAAACTCAAATACACAGAAATTAATATTTGCAGAATAAAACCTTTTTTTCTCATTAAAAAAACACAAATTTGACAAAATGTCTTTTGTATATGACTTTATGTGTTTTCCATGGGTTTAGTTAGGAGTAATCACACTACAGCATATTAGATTATCACACCAATTCATCAATTACAGACCATAGATCATCTATAGTTTTGATGTTGTCGTATTCCCAAGTAAGGCTTATGTAAATTAAAAATTGATAAGTTCGTAAATAACTAAACCTTCACTGTTTAGGATTTTTTTCCTGTTAGCCTATAAAAGAAAGCCTGAATTCACTGTAAAGTTGATATATAAAATAGTATCATACATTTCTCTGGTCAGTGAGTTCTTCTTGGTCAAAATGAGATAATCATACAGAAATATGCAAATTTCTGAATGGTGACTCTTGTAATAAGTGAAGTTTGGGGGGGGGGCATGCCTGAAACACCTCCTTCTTTCAATCTAATGCCCTAAAATCCTCATCCTCACCTTCCGCTCCCGTGACGAAGTGATCGCAATTCCCACTGCCACCCCATCTCCTCCCTGTTCCTCAGTCCTACATCAGTCCTGCCACAGCTATGAAGGGCGTCAGGCATTCTAGCTACAGGCAGAAGCTGAACCAAGCTCCAGTCCAGAACTACCACCACATGTTGAAGGCACAGTCTGAGCTCACAAATTGAATCTTAGTTATGCTCTGGTACAATAACCCAACAGGACGAAGAAATAAATCTCGCATTAAGCTCAACATCAGAGACTGCAATAGTCTTTAAAGTAGTAATAGTACCAGCCCAACCCTTGAGCAGAAGAGTTCCCAAAATATATCTTACTCTATCCTGGGGTTGACCAGTTCAACCAGCTGTCCAGATATTGGCAATTTTAGCACACCAATTTTACTGTGGTCAGAAACTGAAGACAGAATAAAGGATAGTTAACAGCAACTGTGCATGAACAGATAAGCTACAGTCTTCAACTGCATACCAGTTTATTTTGGAGGTTATTTTGTTTAATCAGATGTCTTTACCAGTTTACTGTACTTTGTTTCACATTTACTGGTGGTATTTTGAGCAGGCCTCTGTGTAAGGCTTCCTAAGCTCGTGACATAACTGAAACACTTGCTAAGCCCGGCTTTCAGTTTCTGTTCGTATGAGTTAAAGCTAATGGGTGTGCTCCAGTTTCTCTGGTCTGTTGCTCGACTGGTTTTGCGATTCTCTTTATCTTCTTTCGTTCATCTCTATAGTCGCTTCATCGCGTTGGTAAGCAGGTCATTGGGCTTTATGGATGAAAGTGCCAATAGCAACCCTGAAATGGGCCATACACTTTCTAGCATTGAGGGACGCCGGAGAAACTTCCTCACTGAATCTGAGTCCTTCAACACTCCGTATGATTCTACATGGGAGGACGACGACGGTCCGGAAACCCCGTCCAGTGAGGTAAGACTGCGATATTTCATAACGTTTAGCTTTTATAAAGTCGACGGTGGAACGAAATACTATTTTTTTATATTTCTAGGCGGGTTTTCAACAATTATTGGAAAAAAAAACTTAGACCCGCTCTGTCTGAAACTAAACTATCAAAATCGAAAGTGGCGGGGCTCCTTAAATTCGCAAACGGACAAAAAATAAAAATGAAAATAAAACAGAAAATTCAAAAAAATAAACCCCACATAAGAAACACGCTAACAGTTACACGCTGAAAGCAGAACTTTTGAGAAAGGACAACAGACTCACCAACTGAAACTTACGCTGCCACGGGCTGCTGGGAAATGTAGTTCAACTCGTCTGGTTGTAGGCGAACTCAGCTGTTCCACAGAAACGCTGCAGAATTCAGTTAGAAATAATAACGGTCTCTGTGAATGTCACAAATGTCCCTAAAACATAAAAAAGAAAGATATACATGAATAGATTTTATACAAAAGACACACCAAAGCTGGAGCATAAATTAAAATTTCAGAGCCTTTTCAGAGATAAATAAGGTTGTATATAGCACTCCACATCTTTTAGAAAACAACAAAACTGTTTTATTTTAATGAACATCTTTTAACTCTTTATCATAAACACTAAATCAGCCATATGCCTTACTATGTATGCATTATAGTACCTTTAAATCATATTGTGTATATTCTGTTTATGTACATTTTCTCAGTTCAACATAGAATGGTCCAGAAATGCACAGAGAAACACACATGCTGCAAAAGACATGCAGAACTTCAGGAAAATGTTTCAGGTAAGTTTTATAGACATCTTGTACAGTGAGAATATCTTAACAGAGACATTAATTTGATTTTTAAGGTTTATTTTAAAGGAAATTAGAATAAGGTCTAACCAAGCACAACAAAGATCAACTCAGGATGTCCTAAAGCGTAAACGTAAAAGTCATTTTTTGTTGGGGTCTTATGAATTGTGCAGTGTAGTTCATCTCATTAGTACGGCCTGATTTTTATTATAGAGTGTCAACTGTGATGATGCAGCAGACGATGAAGAGTTGGGTGATGTGAGTATCCCGTTACCATTAATCCTAACACATCACAAAACAACATGTCAGATTCAGCCTCATATCTTTATTTTCCTTTGGCGGTTCACATTTTTAGTACTTTAACCTCAACAGTTGGATACTCCTTATGTTTGTGGATTTGTGGGAATAATGTTTCTGTATCTTCTTTTTATAAGGTGTACAGTGAGAGGGAATACTGCATACCCAACCTGCTGTTTTACCAAAATAAGATCGCATCTCTTCCTGATGGTATGGACAGCATAACAGCGTTAGACTTTATTTATATAATTTACTTAAATATACAAAGTGAATTATACTGTTATATTCACATAAAGTAGTTTAAGGAATGTTTAATCCTTTTTATCTTCAGGTGTATACATTAAGGAATTTCATGAAAAGTGGTATGGTGATTACAGCAGGCTGGAATGGGTGCACTCCTACATTCAGTGGTAAACCTCTGTCACACAGGCTTATATAATTCCGTTTCATAGGTCAATGTTTTTCACCTTTGACTGCATTTTCAAATTAGCTCAATTTGGCTGTGAACCTGGCAACTCTGGTTTTACACATTGCCAGTTAGGTCATTTGGTTAAACAAAGCCCATCAGGCACTTTGTTTCTATAAGGAAGATCCTTGGCCTTAAATTGTAAGTAAAATGATTTAAAGAAAAATATTGTAAATAGTTTCTGTTGTTGTTGTTATTATTATTGATATTATTTATATATATATGATATATTAATAAGAATACAGTAGCACGTTTCTGTTACCTACAATAGCTTTCTAATACCCTGCCTTTAACTTGTTTTAACCATTTTCCCAATTTCAAAAACAACTCTGTAGGTTGTTTCCAATCCAAGAGCAAGGAATGAACTATGATTCTCAACCACTTACCCCAGAAGAAATCAAGGTATTCCAGATTAGTGTTTTGCCATTCTGGTCTCTCTGCACATTTGATTGTTTTTCCTGCTCTAATTTTAAAACAAGCTGAAGAAAGGCTTTTAATTGGTGGGTTAGAGCAGGGAATACACAAACATTTCCATTGTAATAGTACTGGAAGGGCAGCATTGGAATATATTGTTCTAGAGGTTTTATTTCTGTGGCTGTCGTATTTGACCACAGCTAGTGCTAGTAATGGTATAGCAGAACTGTTTAACTATTAATAGTGTTAGTTCTGCTAGTAACATTTAACATTTTCAGCTGTTCCGTAAAGATGACGCGGCGAAGAAAAGACTGTTGAAGTCTTATAAGCTTATGCTGGACTTCTATGGCATAAAATTGCTCGATGAGGAAACAGGCAAAGTGTGTCGTGCAGAACACTGGGAAGAGCGATTTAAGAACCTAGACAGGTTGGTGCTGTTCTCTTTTTCCAATATATTTCCTTCATTGTAATGTAGACTTCATGGATTATGGTTTCTCTTTAATGTTACAGAAACACACACAACAACCTCCGCATCACCCGCATTCTGAAGTGTCTGGGCATCCTGGGGTTTGAGCACTACCAGGCTCCTCTGGTCCGCTTCTTCCTCACGGAGACTCTGGTGGAAGGAAGACTTCCCAGAGTGAAGCGGAGTGTTCTAGACTATTTTATGTTCTCTGTTCTGAACACGTCAGAGAGAAAAGAACTGATTAGATTTGCCTTTGAGCAGTTTGAGCCAAAGAGAGAATTTGTGTGGTGTCCTAAAAGGATTCAAAGAAGATTTCTAAAGGAGATCAAAGCCAGAAAAGCAGAGACCCCTGAGAAAAGCAGAGACCCTTCAGGATCAAAGCCTTGTGAAAGTGAAGAAATCCAAAAACAAAATGAGGAAGCATCAAATGCTTTAAGTGCCCAGAATGCTCAAAATGATCAAAGTAGTGATGCGGGAAAAGCAGATACTAATCCAAACTTGAAGATGCATAACAATCAAGAAGGTCCGCAAAAAAACCTGAATTTGAATCCAGATCACACTGACACCGCTACAGAAAACCAAAATACAAGTGATACTGATAATGGCAATGAAGCGTCAGAAGCTCAGCTTCAAGGTAGTAATAAGCCTCCTACCACAGCTAGTAGAGAAGATGTAGAAATGGACACTGACCCTCCAAATCAGGAAGAGGTTTCTGGCCCTGCAGCTACAGAAGAATTCATACATCATAATAGTGATGAACATAGTAAATACTCTGAGCATGAAGATCCTTCAGAATCAGGGCCTAGTGAAGGTAAAGAAAGCCAACCAGAGAATGGGGAAACACCAAATGCTCCAACTGTTCAGAATGTTAAAAATGCTGAAAGTAGTGGTGTGGAAAAGGAAACACATACTAATCAAAACTTAATGACACTTAACAAAAAGCAGAGTTTGAAACCAGATCACTGTGACACCGCTACAGAAAACCAAAATACAAGTGATACTAATAAAGGCAATGAAGAGTTAGAAGCTCCGCTTCCGTGTAATAATAACACACCTTCTACCACAGGTAGTGGAGATAATGCAGAAAAAATGTATGTAAATGAGGGAAGTGGCTCCATTGGCACTGATAACAAAATGGACATTGACTGTAGTAGTGAGACATCAGCACAGCAATCTGATGAAGATAAAAAAAAACTACTTGCAAGCCACATTAGTGATGATGAAAGCAAAGATGAACATATGGACCTTGGACATATGGACAGATCTGAAACAGAATTGTAACCCTGGAGCTACAGAAGAATCAAGACATCATAATAGCACTGAAAACTGGCATAGCGGACAGGTCAGCGTTTATGGGCCAGCATCAGGTGAAGTTAACATGGATGACAGCTCTTTGTCTACTGTTGAGGCTACCAATGTGGAACTTGAAGAATCTGCATAGACAGAATCAGAGACAGTAAGCTGTTAGTGACACCCTAGACACAGAACAACAAAGAGATGATTTGAATAAAAAAATAAATAAAAACAAGAAAAAATTAGTCCTGCACAGTTAGTTTTGAGGTTTCGGAGACTGAACAGGAAAATGTGTTGAGAGTGGAACTACCATTGTAGATGGAGGAACTGAAAAAGTGTAAACTAAGTAGATGCAGCGATGTACCCAAGAAACTTTTTTGCAGTGCTTAGAGGAGAAACTGGAGCCTGAGGTCTACATTCTCACATCAACACTGAAATATATAATCAGTGCCAATGTGAGATTGTGGATCTCCGTCTCCTGTGAATCATGTGCTATTGTTAACAAAAATAAAATTACAAACTTTTTAAAAATAGGTGATATCTTTAATCTTATCTGGTTCTGTAATAATGCATTAAACTATTTTGGTAGATGATTTACAGAATGCTGTTATGGGTAGAATATGATTTGAAGCAACTTGGATGCTTTTGGAAATGTGATGACAAATGTACATATAAACTGATTGTGTATCGGCTGTGTGGCTAAACTATGAGTTAGTAGTCTATCTGTTATTATCGATTCAAGTAAAATGCATTTAATAAACAACATGATGTAATGTCTGTTTCCTGCGCAATAATGTTTTCTCCCTAAACAATTGGAGTTCTATTTTTGGAGTTTTCCATATAGAATGGACTATAGATGTTCTACATGCATCTATGAATAGAATATAAGTTTTAAGCGACAGAAGTTGAAATACATAGTAATCTCTTCTTTAGAATGGGCCTTCCAGTCTGGTAAGTGCTTGACTTGCATCTTACGTGCACTATAGGTGGAATTTCATGATGGTGTTTCATTCTGTAATAGTAACTATTAGTCCATGTAGTTTTACTGCTACTACTTTATTATTATTATTATTACTAGCAGATTGATATGGGTTATTAATTCTGGTTCATTGTTCATTTATTTCCAGGTTTTATCTCCAGTCCTTTCTCTTATCAGAAATATTTTCATAATACCCAGCTTCAATTCAACTCTTCTGGGAAGGCTTTCCACAAGGGTTAGGAGTGTGTTTATGGGAATTTTTGATCATTCTTCCTGAAGCGCATTTGTGAGGTCAGACACTGATGTTGGATGAGAAGACCTGGCTCACAGTCTCCGCTCTAATTCATCCCAAAGGTGTTCTGTCAGGTTGAGGTCAGGACTCTGCACAAGCCAGTCAAGATCTTCCACACCAAACTCGCTCATCCATGTCTTTATGGACCTTGCTTTGTGCACTGGTAAGCAGTCATGTTGGAACAGCAAGGGGTCATCCCCAAGCTGTTCCCACAACATTGGGAGCATGAAATTGTCCAAAATCTCTTGGTCTGCTGAAGCATTAAGTGTTCCTTTTACTGGAACTAAGGAGCCGAGCCCAACTTCTGAAAAACAACCCCACACCATAATCCCCCCTCCACTAAACTTTACACTGGTCTCTCCAAAGAACAGGTCTCCACTGCTCTAGAGTCCAGTGGCGGCGCTTTACACCACTGCATTCAACGCTTTCCATTGTACTTGGTGATGTAAGGCTTTGGTTTGGATGCAGCTGCTCAGCCAAGGAAACCCATTCCATGAAGTTCTCTACGCTGTTCTTGAGCTAATCTGAAGGCCACATGAAGTTTAGAGGTCTATAGTGATTGACTCTGCAGAAAGTTGCCGACCTCTGCGCACTATGTGCCTCAGCATCCGCTGAACCCGCTCTGTCATTTTACGTGGCCGACCAGTTCGTGGCTGAGTTGCTGTCATTCCCAATCACTTCCACTTTGTTGTAATACCACTGACAGTTGACTGTGGAATATTTAGTAGAGAGGAAATTTCACCACTAGACTTGTTGCACAGGTAGCATCCTATCACGGTACCACGCTGGAATTCACTGAGATCCTGAGAGCGGCCCATTCTTTCACAACTGTTTGTAGAAGCAGTCTGCAGGCCTAGGTGGCCTGGTGGCATGGTTTTATACACATGTGGCCATGGAAGTGATTGAAACACCTGAATTCAATGATTTGGATGGGTGAGTGAATACGTTTGGCAATATAATATAACAAAACAGATCACCAAAAGCTTATAAAGCATTAGCTTAGCCAATTAGATACAAAAACGGACCCAAAAACAAGGTGAATTTTATACCTCACAGTTACGTACCATCGCTGTGTATCATCTGAACACACCAGCTGCCCTTCATGTTGTGTAAAAATTTAATGACCAACAGAAATTGTTTGGAATAAAATAAAAAAATAAAAATATATCTATAGTATTTGGTAATTGTGGGCTGGTGCCAATATTCCATAATTTTATGTATATAAATAACCTTATATAAACCTTTATAAAATATAGAAATTGGGACTACATCTACCTGGATTAGCATTACAGAGAAAAGTAACTCTTCTTTGTAGAGTGCACAGGTGCAATAAAACGAATAAAATGCAGACATTCTAGCTAGTCCAGTAGCACAGCGTCACCCAAATGTTCTGCTCTTCCAGAGTACAATGAATACAGTACTGTGTTATAAATACATCAATACTGTTCAAAATCACAAGCATGTCTTACTCTGTGAGCTGGTTAAAAGAGCATAGGTTTGGGTCCTGATTTCTCCTCGCATTGCATGGATTTATTTGAATGCACTGAATTCTGAAGCACAGCGTGTTTTATTTTAATAAAGTATTGATTAGCCAAACCAGGTTTAGGATGAAAACTAAGAATAACATCACAAGGACAGGTTTGGAATTTCTTAAATAAACACAACTGACACACTTAAAAGCATTGTTTACTTCATCAGTGATACTTGTATTTATTCTTTTCAAGGCCTTGCTCAGACAATTTAGGACGCATCTGCTCAAGCAAAAAAAGGGCAACATGAACGTGAATTTTGATAAAAAGTTTGCTTCGAATGTACTTGATTTAAATGTGTAAACTGGGGTCATATAAATAAAATGTATTACATAATCACAGTATCACAATGTGAGTCAAATGTGACACAACATTTAAAGCAGCTCTTTTGTTAGTGCATGTTTCAGTGCACAGGTGTTTTTCACAAGGCAGCCAAGAAACTAGCTTTCCTGCCAGTGTGTACCAAAGATATGGACTCCAACCTCCAACAAACAAAGTTGTAATGTTCTGAGCTGAACTCTATGTAAGAGCTACATTATCCAGTGTGAAGCTTTCTTAGAGAGATTATCAGTGCTTTAGCGACAGGATTGCTGCTCTGGCTTCAACGCCTCTGGTGCATCCCAGTGTGACACGTCGCAGGCAGAGACATCATAAAGGAGGAGAGAGGTGACTGAATGGAAAATGAAAAGGAACAGCCTTAAATGGAAATTCCACTCATTTTTGAAAAATTCTGCATAATTAAATGGCTACCATGTACATATAAGCACTCAGAGTAGAAGTCTTTGTTCTGGAGAACCTTAACAAGTCAGAATTGTTCACAATGGTGGTGATAGAAACGTTTAATGGCTCTGACATTTAAAAAAATATATACATTCACGATGTAGGCCACCAAATAAAAAGTTGCCAAATAAATTATTTAATTTATCACAATTTTACTATTATCAACATTACATATGAAAAATCAGAAGGCACATTCCAGTTCTCTGGTGCTCCACTCCAGAGACTGAGTGGGACTTGTTTTCATACCAGGAGTTACATGATGCAGACCAGCCCACCAGAAACTCTTAACTGCATTTATAAATCTGTGCATTTTCATCTTTTTCATTTCTTACTTTTCTTTCTTATTTAAATGCTATACTGAGACAATCTAATGGGTAGCCAGTAATAAATGAAGCATTTTCGTCCTTGTCTTCTCAATAACACCAGGGTCAGCTCTAGACTTTTGGGGGCCCTAAGCAGGATTTTCTGGGTGGGCACCCAACTTACTAGTTAATTTGCTGTTAAATAAAGGGTAACTAACATTGACTGTATAAATTATGTAAAATTATAACTTTGTATATTGTTGACGAGTGGATGCTTGTTTGGGCTCCTAAATAGTTACAGTTTAATTCACAGATAATCTGCTTTCATTATCACAGATAATTCACAGCGTTCTCGATCCAGGACTCTGTGTCATAATGCAGAATTTCTTTAATATCCTGCTTTTTTTTAAGCTTACTTGGATCTAATTTTGGAGCCAGTGGTGACAGCATTGCTTTTTTACTGTTATAAATGCCTTACTCACTACATATTTAGTTAATATGATTTATTTTTCCTTCTTTGGTGACTCCTCCTTATGTTTCAAGGGACCAGATATTCATTATAAGCATTACACTTTCAAACAAGGCCATGACGAGACCCTTAAAAAAGGTGCTCAAAGTTAAAACGGGCCACATGGACCAACTCCAGCATAACTCTTTAACTACAGCAATAAAGAACGTGAAAAGAACTGATGTGCAGTTTTACATTCAAAATCTAGTGCAGGAATAGAAACGGTTTCTAAGCAGTACAGAGGTGGAGAGCCATCTGTCAAAGAAATGGACAGTTAAACATGCAGGAATCATGAATATGTGAAAATGTGTTAAACTTCTAACTACATCATTGGTACTCATGAAGGGGTCAAAAGGCACATGCTCCACCACCCTCAAGACAACATAATAGTAGAATAACAATTCAGAAGTTTTAGGGCCCCCCCGGTGGCTGTGGGACCCTAAGCAGTCACTTATGAGGCTTTCATTTTCACTTGCAGTCCTTGTTGTGAGTTCAGTAAAAAATGTTTCCTGTTTTAAGATGTATGCTTTGAGATTAAGGATTAGTTTTAGGTTTTTAGTGGGTTTTAGCAAATCATTTTTGCAGTGTGTAGCTACTGTACCTGTTTGTTTCTCTTTAGGTTTTAAGCTATTTACACTAGGGTCAACGTACACTCATTAGAGGATTCATTTTCATTTTCTACTGTAAAGTCCAATTTGACTGAAAAACCACAAACCTGGGAACTCTGGAGTGAACCTCTTAAAGGACTTAGTCATAGTTATAAGTGTGGACAACGTAGCAGAGGCAGAGACGTAGGCAAGGTGTGGCCAGAGGTGGCCAGTGCCACCGTAGTGTGATGTATGACCCTTCTGGCCACCCCAGTTACACAAAGTGAGACAGACAGCAATTATCAATAAAGCAATCACCAGAGAAATCTTGTTCTACTTATTATGTGTGAAAGCTTATATTTTACTGTGAAAACAAGTTATAAGAGTCAGATGACACTGCACTCAACAGTCAGCTGGTCATTGCTCTTTCTTTGCTGAGAAAACAGGAATGACCACTGGTCAAAACCTTAACATTAGCCTTGTTCATTTTGCCTCAAGAAGCAGGTAAAACCTGAGGACAAGCATAAAAAATGAGAGAGTAAGCATTAAGAAATTCTTCATCAACAGAGCATCATTCTTATACGTCATGCTGTGAATCACATGGTTATGTTGATGTATTGAGCAATAGAAGCAATATAGGAAACAAAACTAATAATATTTTTCCCTCAACCTTATTAAAACAGAAACAAATGTGATTAATCAGTTAATAAAAGTATAATATATTTTTTATCATAGGCCTAATAGAAGCACAGAAAAATGTTATTAGCTGATGTTTCATTTTGTTTTCTCCAATTAATTTGAAATAAAAAATATATGTGACCACCCCATGTTACAATTCTGGCTATGCCCCTGAGGAGAGGGGGCACCCAAGAGCCAAAACAGATCTTCACGTTACCTGATAAGATCACCTCTCCAGATAGGACTCAAACCACTTCAGTGTAGAGCCAGTGATTCCAGAGTTGGTGAGGACAGATAGAAGGATCTTACAGTTAATGGTGTTGAAGGCTGCACAGAGATAAAGAAGAATCAGAACAGATGACACTTCGGCTGATCTTGCTGCCTGGAGCTTCTAAGTCACTGCAATGAGGGCAGTTTCTGTTGATTTCATGTACGACATTTAGCACTGTTATCCAGAGCTACTTACTTTTTTCCAAGTGCTTTGTTTTCCACTGAGAGAATGAATCCTAACTAGTCCAAATAGGTTAGAGACCAAACTGTCCTTGAGCTCAGACACTGCCATAAACAAAAGTGGCAGTGCTGATACCTAGAAACAAAGATCCAGCATAACTGCAATGCAATACATTTCAATAAGTATTCCGTTTGTATTTAAAAGCCTTGAGAGAGGCTACTGTTTGAAAAGCCAGTGGCTCGGTAAAGAAGCCAGTTTTTCCACCACCTAATGCTAAATGCTGGTTTGAAGCCAGACTCAATGGTATGCTGGATCTGTAGTCACAAAGGCTGAAGCTCTGATTTTGAGCAAAATTCACCGATTTGTCCGCTGAAAATTCACTCCACATGCCTTTCATTTGTTGAAGTAGATAAAGTGCTGTCCTAGTGTTACAATTCCTCTTCTCTCTCTCACATACGCAATCGCGGCCATCAAATGGATGAAGTCCCAATCAGCATATACTGCACTATATACTAAATATCACATACAATTGGTACACTAGTGAGGGTGGCATAACTTTTGAGAACATACTATTTAGTGCAGTAGTGCAGATTGACACAGTTTGCATGTAGACACTGAGGTGGTTCTGGACAAAAAGCTTACTTTTCAGCTATTTTCAAAAAGCTATTTAATTTGTTAAATAAATGCAATGGTTAACCTACAGAGAAGACAAACTACTATTTCCACCTGTTTTTATTTGTGTTACACAGTGCACAATAAGCGGGGCTAGAAAATGGGTTTAAAGACTTTAACCTCTTATTAACCTCTTCATTTTAGAAGATATGAATCAAAATAACAAAAAAAACAAACAAATACTGAACTGCTTTAACACAACGGGAAAGATGTGCTTACTGGACACTGCTTCATAATGAAAATAATGCTATAAAAGTATTAAAAGTAATAAATACATTGAAGCATATTTTATCTACTTATATAGCTGCAGCTACATGCACTGGAGTTTAAACGGAAAAAATCTTTGAGGTCAAATAAATTAAATGTGATTAATCATGATTAATTACACAAAATGATGTTTATTATATTGTATTTATTTTTCAGATCATGGAAAATAAAGAGTACACTGCTCACCAAGAAGGCAAGCAGACAGAGAGCAAGGTGCTTTTTAAAATGTTTACATTTATTTATTTGTTTGTTTATTTTTCCAAACAAATGAGCATAATCTTCTTTTTTGAATGAGAAAGTAGCTTTATTAAACAGTTTGTATGATTTCAAGTCATTTTTACAACGTTTAGTGCATTTTGTAGATTTAGTACAGAAATAAACTTCACACAAACTCATTTTTTAATCAGTGAATCAGTGAAGTACTTGACCATTATGTCCACAATTACAACAGGTCAGGGCACAATTCTATATTGCTGAATGAAAAGTTCTGACCTCAGGCATGATTTAAGTTTTGCGTATCTGGAATTCTATATGAATTGCACTTTTCTGTGCTTCTCTTTTAAAACAATCTATTGATAAACTACCACAGTCTTTTGAAAGCTGGAATTTTAAAGTAGCTCAGTCAATTATATTAGTGAAGAGTGTGAGAATAAGAACATTAGATCTAGTGTCAAAAGGCCGTACGTGAAGGTAAAAAGCAGAACAGATTTGGTGTATTTTTCAATGTAATCATCAGTCCAGCATGACAGACATCTGGAAGAGCCCACACATGCTGAAGACTGCAGGTCTGTCTACAAATTAGAGGAGACATGACTCATTTCAGTCTGTCTTATCCTTATCAGTAAGGATGTTTTAAAGGTTTACAATGTTTTAGATCTTAAAAATAATATAGAGCTCACTAGAAGTAAGAAGTTCTTTTTAATGTGTTAAAACAAACTCAAACTGAAACTCAACACACAGCTTGGGTTTTCTCATAGCCCCTTGACTCGGCACCTGTATGTTGGGGTTTTCTCCGGTGGACGAGAGGGTAGCTTCCCTATGCCTTCGGGTTGGGGAACGGGTCCTGACTGTTGTCTGTGCTTATGCACCGTATCCAGCCTTCTTAGAGTCCTTGGGAGGGGTGCTTGAAAGTGCTCCTCCTGGAGACTCTATTGTCCTACTGGGGGACTTCAACGCTCACGTGGGCAATGACAGTGAGACCTGGAGGGGTGTGATTGGGAGGAATGGCCTCTCTGATCTGAACCCGAGTGGCGTTCAGTTTTTGGACTTCTGTGCAAACCACAGTTTGTCCATCACGAACACCATGTTCGAACACCATAAGTGCACATGGCACCAGGACACCCTAGGGCGCAGTTCAATGATTGACTTTGTAGTCGTGTCATCGGACTTGCGGCCATGTGTTTTGGACACTCTGGTAAAGAGAGGAGCTGAGCTGTCAACTGATCACCATCTGGTGGTGAGTTGGATCAAGTGGTGGGGGAAGATGCCAGTCAGACCAGGCAAACCCGCTGGGAATGTCTGGCAGAAGAACCTGTCAGATTGATCTTCAA
The DNA here is from genome assembly GCF_015220715.1 of Pygocentrus nattereri. Lineage (NCBI taxonomy): Eukaryota > Metazoa > Chordata > Actinopteri > Characiformes > Serrasalmidae > Pygocentrus > Pygocentrus nattereri. The sequence goes on along the minus strand of NC_051231.1, from coordinate 24,420,049 downwards.
CTCACACCTCCGTCAGAACTTTGACCAGATATCGGGGGAGGTGGGGGACATTGACTCAGAATGGGCCATGTTCCGCTCCTCCATTGTTGAAGCGGCTGACTGTAGCTGTGGCCGCAAGGTAGTAGGTGCCTGTCGGGGCGGGTAATCCTCGAACCCGGTGGTGGACACCCCAGATGAGAGATGCCTTCAAGCTGAAGAGGAGTCCTACCGGGCATGGTTGGCCTGTGGGACACCAGAGGCAGCTGGCAGGTATCGACAGGCCAAGCGATCTGCGGCTTCAGTTGTTGCCAAGGCAAAAACCTGGGTGTGGGAGGAGTTTGGTGAGGCCTTGGAAAGTGCTCCGAAAAGATTCTGGCAAACTGTCAGGTGACTCAGAAGGGGAGAAGCAGTGTGCCATTAGTACTGTATATAGTGGAGATGGTGTGCTGTTGACTTCGACTGAAGATGTCATTGGGCGGTGGAAGGAATACTTTGAGGACCTTCTCAATACCACCGACATGTTCTCCAGTGAGGAGGCAGAGTCTGGGGACATGGGAATAGGCTTGTCCGTTACAGAGGCCGAAGTCGCTAAGGTAGTTAAAAAGCTCCTTGGTGGCAAGGCTCCAGGGGTGTATGAGATCCATCCAGAGTTCCTCAAAGCTCTGGATGTTGTGGGGCTGTCTTAGCTGATTGATACGCCTTTTCAACATTGGGGGCAGTGCCACTGGATTGGCAGGGGTGGTGGTGCCTCTTTTTAAAAAGGGGGACCGGAGGATGTGTTCCAACTACAGAGGAATCACACTCCTCAGCCTCCCTGGTAAGGTCTATGCAGGGGTACTGGAGAAGAGAGTTTGGCTTATAGTCAAACCTCGGATTCAGGTGGAGCAGTGCGGGTTCCGCCCTGGTCGTGGAACACTGGACCAAATCTTCACCCTCTCCAGGATACTGGAGGGTTCATGGGAGTTTGCCCAACCAGTCCACATGTGCTTTGTGGATTTGGAGAAGGCATTCGACTGTGTTCCCCGGGGTATTCTGTGGGAGGTGCTTCGGGAGTACGGGGTACATGGCTCTTTGCTACAAGCCATTCAGGCCCTGTACAAACAAAACAGGAGTTTGGTTCGCATAGCCAGCAGTAAGTCTGACTTCTTCCCAGTGAGAGTTGGACTCCATCACGGCTGCCCTTTGTCACCAATTCTATTAATAATTTTCATGTATAGAATTTCTAGGAACAGTCAGGGGATGGAGGGTGACCGGTTCGGTGACCTCAAGGTCACATCGCTGCTGTTGTGGTCCTACTGGGGACATCAGGCCGTGAACTTCAGCTTCGCTGGATCGATTTGCAGCCGAGTGTGAAGCGGCCGGGATGAGAATCAGTACCTCTAAATCCGAGGCCATGGTTCTCAGGCAGAAAAGGGTGGAGAGCCTTCTCTGGGTCGGGGATAAGCTCTTGCCTTAAGTGGAGGAGTTCAAGTATCTCAGGGTCTTGTTCACAAATGATGGTAAAAGGGAGCGGGAGACAGGCGGATTGGTGCTGGGTCAGCAGTGATGCGGACTCTTTACTGGTCTGTTGTGGCAAAGAAAGAGCTGAGCCATAAGGCAAGGCTCTCGATTTACCGGTTGATCTACATTCCAACCCTCACCTATGGTCATGAGCTTTGGGGAGATCACAAATACAAGCGGCCGAAATGAGTTTCCTCCGCAAGGTGTCTGGACTCTCCCTTAGAAATAGGGTGAGAAGTTCAGTCATCCGGGAGAGACTCGGAGTAGAGCCACTGCTTCTCCACGTCAAGAGGAGCCAGCTGAGGTGGTTCGGGCATCTGGTTAGGATGCCTCCTGGACACCCGGGAGGAGACCCCAGGGAAGACCCAGGACATGCTGACATGATTATATTGCCCAGCTGGCCTGGGAGCGCCTCAGAATCCCCCCCGGGGAGCTAGTGGAAGTGGCTGGGGAAAGGGAGGTCTGGGCCTCATGGCTTAGGATGCTGCCCCCACGACCCGAACCCCAGAGAAGCAGAAGATAATGGATGGATGGAAGGAATAAACTTTACAGTGTGTTTGTGTTTGGTGACCATCAGAAGAAAGAGTAGGGCTAGGAGTGACCTACCTCAATTTTCAGTTGCTTTTCAAGTGGCATTGTTTACCCTTGCCCTTAATAAAGCATTAACACTTTTCAAACAGAAATTATGGCCTCATCTGACTCTTCTTCTGCACCATGTCAAATTATGTACATACAGAATTTCCACCCACCTCTGGCTTCTCATCATATATCAGCCACTCTGATTACTCTGTCCAAGGAATCACTGTGTCACTTTACCAGAATTCCCTTCTTTCATTCTTCACCTGGAGTTTATAAATGCCCATTTATTGATGTGCAGTTTTTGTTGCCATTCTCAACCCTGCAACAGCGACTTTCATTCAATATATATCAAAGTTCATTGTATATACACTATATTTCCAAAAGTATTTGGTCATATGCCTTCACATGCATATGAACTTCAGTGACATCCCATTCTTAATCCATAGGGTTTAATATGATGTTGGTCCACCCTTTGCAGCTATAACAGCTTCAACTCTTCTGGGAAGGCTTTCCACAAGGTTTAGGAGTGTGTTTATGGGAATTTTAGACCATTCTTCCAGAAGTGCATTTGTGAGGTCAGACACTGATGTTGGATGAGAAGACCTGGCTGCCCCCTCCATCAAACTTTACACTTGGCACAATGCAGTCAGACAAGTACCATTCTCCAGCTGCCAAACCTAGACTCCTCCATCAGGTTGCCAGACGGAGAAGCGTGATTTGTCACTCCAGAGAACACATCTCTGCTGCTCTAGAGTCCAGTGGTGGCGCTTTACACCACTGCATTTGATGCTTTGCATTGCACTTGGTGATGTAAGGCTTTGGTTTGGATGCAACTGCTCAGCCATGGAAACCCATTCCATGAAGCTCTCTATGCTGTTCTTGAGCTAATCTGAAGGCCACATGAAGTTTAGAGGTCTGTAGTGATTGACTCTGCAGAAAGTTGGCGACCTCTGCAAGGCCTCAGCATCCACTGACCTCGCTCTGTCATTTTATGTGGCCGACCACTTCGTGGCGGAGTTGCTGTCATTCCCAATTGCTTCCACTTTGTTTTAATAGCACTGACAGTTGACTGGAATATTTAGTAGCCAGGAAATTTCATCACTGGGCTTGCACAGATGGCATCCTATCACAGTACCAGGCTGGAATACACAGAGCTCCTGAGAGCAACCCATTCTTTCACAAATACTTGTAGAAGCAGTCTACATGCCTAGGTGCTTGGTTTTATACACCTGTGGTCATGGAAGAGATCGGAACACCTGAATTCATTTATTTGGATGGGCGAGTACTTTTGGCAATATAGTGTATTTATTTAAGGTTCTGTCATACAAGTCGTAGAAAACAGTTATCAGCTTAATTAAAAATGAAACACAGCCATCAACTGATTTAACCAAAAGACTTATTTGTAATGTTCAGCTTCTATTCAAGATAGATTCTATTCAAGATAGATCAAGTCAGCATTAACACAGAAACAGGGGTGGGGGTTATTTCTTTTATGAATGAATTCATTAATTATTTTAAAATATATGCTAATCTTATGCTCTTGTAAAACAATATAACTGTATATATACACAAGTCTGTGTATTACCATCTCACCTCATCTGTCCATTATTTTCATTACAAGAACAAAGAGATGAACATGTGATATTCCTCCTCATGAAGGATTTTAGGAACACTGGTGGAAATTCTACCTGTAGGCTTTGTTATTCTTTCTTTAACCACAAGATGGGGGTAACAGACAGTTAAATTCTCATCCCAATGATTTATCAGACTAAGCATTTTACAGAAATGATTCATTTTAAGACTCATGACATTAACATTAACTTTCATCATTAATTTTAATGGTTAATGCAGTGATAAAGAAAGGAAAGGCTGAGATCATACAAAGAGGATTTAATAGACATTTAAACAAAATCTGACAAGCTTAGTGGGAAGCTGACTGACAACAGCTTACATGTATTCCCATTCAGTACTAAACAAGCGTTACCATTTCAAAGACCTTATTCAGAAAGACAATTTTTCCATTTACATGAAATGTTTAAGCTATATGGCTTCGCTTTTCTATTTAGAAAAAAACGTAGTTAAAAACATACCTGTATATACACACATACATATTTACATGTCTTTGTTTATTAAACAATGTTCCTTGTAGTCTTAAAATATATTTTAAACGGGGGGTGTACATGTTAAAGCAATAGAATTGTATGAAATCGCCTCTCTAATGAGATTCTCTAACTGAAATCAAGACCTGTGTCCTTGAATGCATTACAAAAGCATAAAATATGCAATGAGACAGGAAAAAAGGTACCAAAAAAAGCTCTGAAAATACTTCAACACATGTAGAATACTTTGAAATCCATGCAAGTCCATTAAAGAAAAGAAAACTCCAGGTATCAAAATTGTGAAACATCTGTAATTATGAAAAGATACAGACTGAAGAAAATTAGGATGCACTCTCAGTATCAGCAGACTTTTCAATGTCCTTAGAGGTCTCTGATTTTTCTTTTCTTTCCTCCTTTCTATCTTTACTCCTGCTTCTCTCCCTCCTATCTCTGTCCTTTTCTCTCTCCCGGTCTCGGTCCCGCTCTCTGTCCCTCTCTCGTCTGTCTCTATCTTTTCCACGGTCTCGTTCGCGACTCCTTGTGCGTTCTCGTCTTTTGTCTCTATTGTCGCGATCTCGGTCACGGTCTCTGTCCCTTTCTCTGTTCTTTCCTCTGTCTCGGTCATGTTCTTTCCTGTCTGATTCTCGATCCCTGCCACGGTCTCTATCTCGTTCTCGGTCCCTATCTCGTCTTTTGTCTCCATCTCCTTCTCTGTGTCGATCAGTGTCTCTGCGATCCCTTTCCCTGCTGCGCTCTCTCTCTCTCTCCCGCTCCCTGCTACGATCCCGATCCCGATCCCTTTCTCTGTCCCTACTACGGTCTCGCTCTCTTTCTCTGTCCCTGCTGCGGTCTCCTTCACGGTCTCTCTCCCTGCCACGATCCCATTCATGGTCTCTGTTCCAGCTCCAAGGCCTGCCACCATGCGACCCATCCCGATCTCGGTCTCTTCTCCTGTCCTCTGACAAATCTCGTTGCCTCTCTTCAGACAGTCTTGATGGTCCGTCTCGGTCACGGGGACCGCTGTCAAATCTACTTGACCTGTCCTGAGGTTCAGAACCATCTCTAGCACAGCTGCTGCGCCTCCTCACTTCAGGGGAGTGTCGTCGCCAGTGTTCATCACGATGGGACTCTGGGCTATGTCCACCCAAGCGACCTGGCACTGGAAGTGGACCTTCAGGAGGCGTAGGTAACAGAGGCCCCCGAATCGGTCTGATATCATTTGAATGGTCATCGAAGTGGTAGCGTGATGACTGACCTCCTGCATCATTATCAGAGTACTGTCCTGGCGGAGGCCCTCTTGGCGCTCCAAACTGCTGTGGTGCTGGTGCCCTGTGCCTTTCAAAGTCTTGGGTTAATCCACCCCTCGGTTCATCAAAGGATCCTCTATGCTGAGGTGAGCCACGAAACTGGCTTGGGGGAGGAAATCTGTGTCCTGACATATCCCCTACAGAACCAGGAGGGCCTCGTCGTCCATCAAAGTGGTTTGGTGGAGGGCCCCTGAAGGCAGGTCCATGTGAAGGACCCTGATTCTCTCTGTAAGAGTGTGTGGTTGTTTGAGTCTGAGGCTGCTCCATCCCCTGTTGGTATGAACTTCCACTATCATTATCATACTGATCACCAGGCCCTCTTGGGATGTTAGGTGGTGGTCCATGCTCAGCAATATTTTGAAGTGGAGGTGGGCCTCTTGGCCCGGGGAAGTGAGATGGTGGTGGTGCTCTGCTATCAAAGTGGCCAAGAGGGGGACCTGTAAACGGTGGAAGTGGGCCTCTGGGTCCAGTAAAGTTGAAAGGTGGGGGGGGCCCATTAAACCTTTGTCCATCAAAAGTCGGCAATGGCGGCCCAGCAGGTGGAGGACCAGGAAGCGGGCCTCTGGGGCTAATAAGAGGCTGTGGTGGAATATTACTATTAAATATCTGAGGTGGAGGCACTCTCTGACTCATTGCTGGCATTGGTGGAAGGGGGCCTCTGGGTGTAATGATTGGTGGGGGTGGTCCTCTTGAAGCATCAAACTGTGGACTATTTCCCCACTGATTCTGATAAGGTGGATATGGTCCAGGTGGTGGATACTGGGATAGATCAGTTTCTCTGTGACTTGGAGGTAGCCCTTGCATTGGTGGAGCTATCTGCATTGGAGGAGGACCCTGTATTGGAGAAGGACCTTGCATTGGAGGTGGCCCTGACACTGGCGGAGGAATATGCATGGGTGGTGGAACAGGCATTGGTGGTGGACCAAGCATGGGTGGAGGGAAAGACACTGGAGGTGGAATGTCTGGTGGGCCTCTGTATTCACTTTGAGAGTTCGACGAAGTCATGTGTGGTAGATGGGAGCTAGGTGAATCCATAACATCTTGAGACACTCCAATAGAAGTTATTGGGGTACTAATTGTTGAGATGTTATAATATGTTGTTGGAGTAGATTCCACAGGCTCTACAACAGAAGAGACAGGCTCTCCAACAGGTTCTGCTTTTAAAATGCTGGCAGAATTAGGCCAAATCTCTTCAAAACTCTTGCTTCCTGATTCAATAGGAGCATCCTTCTCTTCAGGTTTTGGTTCAGGTTCCATGTAACTATCTACTAACTCAGGGTCTATCTTCTCTCCTAAAAGTGGAATGGATATTTCTGTGCTGTCTGCATCTAGAAACGGCACCTCTTCACTTTCTGCATCATCTTCTGGCCTGGATGTGTCTTGTTGAGAAACAGGAGGATGCAATGGTTCAGATTCCATTTTGGCCTCATCTTCTGATGCTGGTATTTCTGTGGTTGCACAGGGTTCTGTTGTTTCCTCAGAAGAATGCTGTGTTGGAGTATCTATGACCTTAGATTGCTGTGATTTTAATGTGCCTAGGATTGCAGTAATGTCAAGTGGTGGTTTATCTGTTATTGTTGTAGTAATAGCAGCAGCAGCAGCAGCAGCAGCAGCAGCAGCAGCAGCAGTAGTAGTAGTAGTAGTAGTAGTAGTAGTAGAAGTAGTAGTAATAGTAGACATAATGTCAGATGATTCTTCCTTCTCTGCAGAATCAGAGGTTAGCCTCCTAGTAGCAGATGCCTGTCTAGGGTCTCTGCTCTGCCTTGGATCCCTTCTTTGATTTATAACTGGGTTAGCTGAGCTTTTACCAACCAACTCTTCTACCTTTTTACCAAGCTGAAGAAGCTGACTATTGGCTAGCAGAGATTTAGGAGGCTGGGCAATTAATGCGTCAGGTAGTTGTGTGTGCTGAGATTCTTCTTGCTCCTCTTGTTGCTTCTTGGAACCTGGATCAACTTTAACATCCTCAAAAATTGAGTCATCTTCAGGGTCATAAGCAATATCATCCACCACACCAGTCATGACATCTGGCTGCTTGATGGTTGCAGGTACTGTGTCATCACTTGGCTTCTCTGTACCATAGCCAACACTGGGATCATACTCCTCTTCAGGGTCATAGGGTCGGTCATCCTCTTCTTCATCTAGTTTTTTCCCTTTGGTAATTCCAAACTGTTGGACAATTGGATCTAACAGGGGGACTGAAACATCTAAACTTTGGTCTGAAGGTGACTGAGAAGCTTCAGAATCTTGCTTTTTCTTGCCAAACAGTGTCTTCAGAATGGTCTGAAGGGGAGTAGCAGTGGTGGCAGGTACTGCTGATGAAGTGGTAGTTGATGGGGAATTACTACCTGTACTTGTAGTGACACCAGGTGCCTTGACAGAAGACAAAATAGAAAATACTGACGATGTTGGAAGCGGACCCACTGAAGACTCCAAGCTGCTGAGGGGAGGTGGAGTCCCTGGTGGTGTTGTGCTCACAGATTCCAGACTGCTTCGTATAGCTTTGTCAGTTTTGCTAACAGCGATTGGTTTTGGGAGACCAGTCTCATCATCTCGTAGAGTTTTTGGACGTTTTTCCTCACTCTCTAGTGGGGCACCAGTTCGTTTCTTGTCTTTCTGACAAATCAAAAGTCCAAGGAGGAGATTGGGACGAGCTGGCTCCAACCCTGTCAAGGAAACATTAAAATATGATGCATTAGTTAATCATTAACCACAACCCACTACCATTTTCAGCAGTCTTGTAATATTACTTGCATATGACATGATTGTGTGTGTGTGTGTGTGTGTATATATATATATACACACACACACACACACACATATATATATATACACATACACTTGTATTTACATTGCAAATTATTCAGCTAATTATATAATAGTGTCTTGTCATTAGTATCTAGAACTTCAAATTACTCAATTTGTTAACATGAGCATTTTAATTTAAGATAGAACTATGACTAACACTTTTTCCTAATCATTCCTAGTTAAAATCCAGATCTTTCACAGCTTCTTGGAGTCAACTCAATACTGACTGCTACTTGATACTCTAGCAGTTATCCACAGATAAATAACAAGTACAGGATGAAGCGGCAAATCCTTTGGGCAGGCACAGGATGCAGGAACATGTATGATTATTATTTGGATGATTCAGCAGCTGCTCAGGTATTCTCCCCCTCTATCCTTTACTATTGTCCCTTCGATGTTTTTCCATGGTCAGCTTGTTTTTATGGCTATAATCCAGCATGTGGCTTCATGTGAATTTATAAGCATTTTTATAGGGTAGGTCTGTTTCTTTATCAGTTCTATTGAAATTTCAAAAATTCTCCATTGTTCCAATGTTTATCAAATTATTAAAAGGAAACTGTGAAACAAGGTTGAGACACATATCTACCAATTTGTGATGCACATGTTTTATTAGAATTTTTAATTACATGATTTACAAACAGGAAAGAACACAAGGCAAGTTACATATCAAGCAATCATATTCACCAGAGAACACATGCAAAATCCTTAGAAAACCATTAATTTCATGGAAGATACTTATGTCATATACAAGTCACCAAATATGGTGATCATACCCATACTTACCTGTTTACGGAAGGCATTTATGAAACACTTGAGACAGCCATGATAATCCATAATTAAAGTTGGATTTCAAACAATTTGTCTTTTTTTAATATATCCTTGTTCTTACCTGGCCCATCAAAGGGTAAGAGTTTAGCAGGCAATGGGTCCTTTGAGCTCAGTGGGATGAGGTAGAGGTCTTTGATGCGCTTGTTGCTGTTAGCCACCACGCCAAAACGCTTGCGGCTGCTGAAATAAGAAAACAGGGAAACATATGCAACTTCCTCCTCTTCAGTTGCTGGATGAAAACGAATAAGACACAGCTCCTAGAAAAAAAGTTAGACACAGACAAGAAAGTTGTGATGTGTTTGTGAAATGTGTTTGGGATGTTAAGCATTAAAATGTATATACAATTGAAAAAGTACAAATGTCAGTCAATTTTTTTTTATATTCTGACTTTACATACTTTGGACAGTGAAGTCTTCAATTTGCCTACATAGTCCCAAACCGTGTGGGGTGATATTCTACCACCAATGTGAATGGTATCAGGCAAGTCCTGTGAAACAGTAAGAAATGTGCTTCAGCATGAAGTATAAATCACAGTTGACATCAACGTCCACACAAACTACATTTGGGCTCCGTAACAATACGTATTTATCCAGATAAAGCACAAATAACAAACCTCTTTAAGATGCTCGAATGACCCAGAGACGAGGTATGCCTTTGTGACAAACTTTGCAACAGCATGCATATTGATAAATCCTTTCCACATCATCTCCTGTCCTGATAGGAACAGGGCCGTCTCGCCTTCAAGAGGGGGTTCAGATACGCTACAAACACAAAAACTTATCAATTATCTGAATTATTATCTAACTTTCTAACATCGCTCACTGAGAGATGTGCCTATGCAGTTACAACTGGCACTATGATTGTGCACTTAGTGCTTAGGCATGTTCAATTTCATTTATGAAATAATTACAGAGAAAATGTCCCTTTCACTTGTTTTCTGTAAAAATTTCTTAAATCCAGATCATACTAGCACACCAACAACAGAACTACTGAGGAATTTTGTAAATAAGTTCTTAAATTCATGGTGAAATTTCTAAAAAGGAATTGAGAGCGTCTTGCAATTTAATGTAAAAATTTCAAGTAAAAAGCATTGCAGCCCTACTGGAAAAACCGCAGAACCCATTAAGTGTTGTAAGGTTTTAATCCTACTGGTTTCTAATAGTCCTTTTTCAGCAGCAAGATCAATAAAAACTACTGTGAAAGCACACCTGGACGTGCTGGCCCCACCGTGTCGGGCGTCTGTTGAAGAGACTGGTTTTGGCACTGTGGATTTTGATACAGACACTGGAGCTGGAGGTGGCATGGGCAAAGGGACCTTCATCTCCACCACAGGAGGTTCAACAGATACGGACACTCCAGTAGGCATGCTGACTGGTGCAGCAACAGGATTTGCAACATCAAGAACAGTTTGAGACAAAGGCGCAGAAGAGCGGCTGGCAGTACGGGGATCACGTCGCGTTATAGTGACAGAGGAGACAGCAGAGATAGCTGCAGGAGTTTGAACAACGGGTAATATGCTGCTTGACTCTTCCATGACACTCTGCTGGTATGCTGGCACTGGGGTCTCACTGCCAGAGTAAGAGGCTGAGGATAGATCTGCAGGCACCTTGGGTGGCCGTTGTTCTGATTTGGGCTTTTCTGGTAGTTCTTGTTTTTTAGGAACAGACATTTTAGGTTTTTTGGCAACTGGTTCGTCATCAGCTGGTCTCTGACCTGAAGGAGAGTTGGTGACAACATGTATTTTAAGTATAACACCTAAATCAGCTTCACATATTTGGACAATATCTAACTGTCTGTAAGACACTGTTATGGAGCTTCTACCTGTACAAATCTTGCAGTTGAGATCAAATAGGTGAGCCCGGTGTTCCGCTGTGGTGTCTTTCAGCATACTGCTCAAGATGTCTGGCACTGCGCTGCTCTTTCCAGCCAAACCAGACTCCTGGGCTGCAGCAGGAGGATGTGATTCCTGATGATCCTAAAAAGAGAAAGATGGATCTCCAAAGTCACTCCATACAATCCATTTAATATTTTGTGTACAAAGGTTCATGTTCTTCTTTATTCTGCTGACATAAAAGGTCACAAAATGTAGAAGAAAAGAACAGTGTATAAATGACATGAGCCAACAAAGCACGCAACAACATCAAACTTAGGCATTCTGTGCCGCAGCAATTTAGAAAGACTGCAAGGGTGAGTTTTGCAAAAGCATTGTAGAACCTTAGGACAACAGTTTGTAAAGGATTCTAAAGAAGATATTCAGACAAAAACGCTGTAGAAAACTGAAGTGAAGGGAAATGCAACAGAAGGGAAAAAGGCCATGGAATGGAAAAAGAGAAAGGCACCACTTACTGCTGCAGAAGCCAAGCGGGGAGATTGGGAAGAAGCAGAGATACATACATCTCCATCAGACATAGAAGGGGCGTCTTCCATGTCCACATCAGGGGGTGCTCCCTCATGCTTGGATCCAGCTTTAGGCCGTCCTGAATGAGATCTTCCACTGGTATCCAGAGCCTTATAACAGAAAACATGGGTCAGACTTCAGTCTTTACAGAGCTCAGCTCCTCCAACTTTAACATTTTGCTGCATTCTGCAAATATAACTGATTCAACTCCTCAGTTCATCAGAAAGGCCTTCATGAAATGAATTCAGAATGAAGTGCTAACTTCTGCAGAGCTGTGACCCAGAGGGAATCCAATTTACCTCATTCTAAGCAAACCAATAGTGTCTCAGCACAGCTTGAAAATATAAATTTAAATTTATATAATTATATATAATTATATATAATTTATATAAAATAAAATTAAATTAAAAAATGCATTACCTCAGAGGTATCCGATTTCCTCCAATCACTAATGTCTTTAGAGAGCAACTCTTCAGGGCTCAGCCTCACCAATCGAAACGGACTGACCTCTCCACCGACCACACGATAGAAGAGGCCCTGTTAAACGCCCCAGCAGAGAGAAAAACAAGTTTCAGACGTAACTTCTTGTAAAAGCAACAAAGATTACCTGAAAGATATTTACCTTTTTTAAATGCTTGATAATAGCACACATTTTTAACTAACCTTATTTTTAGGGTCTTTCAGGTTGAACATGAGAGATCTGTACTTGTTCTTGTACTTGCTGTCCGTATTCATATACAGGTTGAACATCTCTTTCTCAATGCTGACCGCCAGCCTGCCCACCTCACTCTCAGTCATGGAGAGATCATCACTGTCACTCACCCTATGGGGTACAATTATATTATTGTTTAATAATATGACCAGCCATAAAGTCAGAATTGGTCTGTAATTGAATCTGAACCAGTTAGCTTATTCCTTCTACAATAACAGCTTTAAACTTTTTCTGATCAGTTTTAGGAAAAGAAAAAAAAAATAAATAAAAATAAAAATCACAATAACACAGTAGTAAACGTTTACTGGTATCTCACCTTTTGTAGAGAATATCAGTAAGTGAGCGGCGGATGTTGGATCTCATTTGATTGTTTGGAGGTGGCAGCGGAGGCAGTGCAGGGGCTGCAGGCTGGGAAGGTTTGGAGGGAGGTGGGTGACTGTGGTGTGTAGAAGACATAGGTGCAGGAGGTGTCCTGGTGGTGGGAGAGGGTCCAGAGCCTGCAGACTCCTTTGAGCCACCCTGTGGCTGCTTTTTAGGGATGGTGAAGGTGCTTTTAGCCACACTCAAAGCTCCAGTCGCATGGATCCGTGATCCAGGAGGGCCAGAGGAAGAGAAGACTGGGATAGGGGGAGGGGGTGGTCCTGGTTTCTTGGATTTGCCCATTTTGGTCTGGAGTGGGGGATGTTTTTTCAAGTCTTTGGCATTGCTAACATTAGTGGTACTTGCTTTGCCTTTGGGTGTGGCTACAGGAGCAGACTTCACTGACTTCAAGCCTGGGGACTTCTTGCCTCCTTTGGGGGATTTTGTCATAGGCGGGGGTTTCTTCTCAACAGGAGGAGGGTCCTTCTTTTCTGGCTCAGTTATTTCTGTTTGTTCGTCTTTTTCTTTCTCCTTATCCTTCTGGGTACCTGCTAAATATAACAAAAACAAAGGTACATATGAAAACAAAATCTTAAGATAAAGTGAAAGTAAGTAATCTGATCATGTAATCAATTGGAAGAAATACTAATGTGTATCCATGTGACCACACCTGTTCATGGCAACAACCAGTAATCATTTGGTTCAATTCACACCTTTTTATAACACATCTTTGTGCCTTGCCTTGATTCTGTATTCACTTTCTGACAATTAAATTTTGTTTAAAGAGCAAAAAGGCCCATAACCATATATCTGAGGAATGGTAAGGGAAAGAAAAACATGAATCAAAAGGATCAGAAGAAAAATCTTTATTTTTTTAAGAATGAGGGCACACAAATCTCAGTGAGCATAAAGTTAAAATTATACTTGCTTACAAAAAGGGGACACATATTGCAGCCCCATGAATGATCAATTTAAAAAGGGCTTGTTCATTGTAGTATGCAAACATTTTTTTAAATAAACCAATGAAAAATAAGCAGTCTGAGATTATGCAACATTGTCAGCATATCTACTTCCAACAGGTCAGTTTCACTCATTACCACCTTTAAGGACCTGACACTTCAAAAATATGCACACAATATGCTCTCCGTCAGTCCTATGATACAAAGAACATGGGTAAAAAAAATTTGTTCCATTTAAAATTGCCATAATGGTAAATTTGTTTATCTTTGATACCAAATTGACATGCTTCCCTGTTTCTGCATGTTATGCACAATACATAAAACCAAGACAAAAACTAGACTGTGCTCAAATGCATATACCTTTTATAAATGTATGCTGCAGAATGCTATTAATCTCATTGGCCAAAAAACAGGCACGTGAAAAAAATGAAGATCTGTTTTTAATCGGATCAAGAGAAACTACAATGTAATGTGTCATCACTACACTGTGTGGTGCTACTTAATGCAAGTGTAGAGACCCAACCCAGGGGAGATGCCTACCTACAAAACATGTTCAGACATATCCACTTCTTCCAAGGCCCATCAATCACTGGTCTAAACATAATTAGTTATGTCGTCACTAGTTATGATGTCATAATGCATTTATTACTTCAGTGAGGCTTGTCTTGTTTTCATAGTGAAGCAAGTGCTGTCATTTTGGGTTCATCCACAGGGCAATCATGTCACCCTTTGGGTTTAAAAACTTTCACTTGGACACAGACAAAATTCAGGCATATCAGTATGAAGTTCATTCAAAGTCCAAAAAAATCTTTATGCCATCTGAAGCTACTGATTAGAACTTTAATTCCCTGATTAGTAATAGTTTTCAGTAAAGCCCTTGATTGAACACCAAAGTATAATACTATTGACAATGAATGAGAAAATCTGTGTCATTCAGAACTTGTCAGCGAGCATCTTCACATTTTCATTGCCCAATCCAATATTACAAGACAACAGTTTCTATTTAATGTCAAAAGGACAAAAACTTATTAGGTCTACTGAACTTACAACTCCAACAATGTACTTCTAAGCAACTACTCACTTTTGTAACTAAAGCAAAGAAATGCAAATATATGAAATTGCCTGCATGTTTTGATAAACTTGGCTTGGCATTTTCTGTGTGTGTTGCAGTAATGAGGGCAGTGGGTTCTGCTTCTGGGTGCTGTCTGGCAGACTACGACATCTTCCAGTTTTCATTTGTAGTCTTCGCAGCTTCAGACTTCAAAAGCAGAGTGTCAGCTCTAATGTCTGGACCACATGATGCGTTTCTCCCCCCTCTCAGGTCAGCAGGCAAATGTTATTCCAACTGCAATGATCTGTGGTGATCAGTGGCTGGCTGTCTAGCAATGGCCAAAGCAGGCAGAGGCCACAAAATCAAAAACAAATCCATAAAAGACTTAAAATTGAAGCACGGGGCATCAGAATATTCTCTGTAATATCACTTTATTTCAAAGTCTCTTTTGTCCAAAGTGAATTTCATAAATGCAGGGCATGCAATTCATAGGAATACGGAATATCAAATCTGTTCATTACTCATGGTGTTTATAGCAACAAATTTTGCAGTGACTGCCAATAATGTCCCCGAGATGATGCTCTATTCTTAGAGAAAAGTGGGCATGAGATAAAGACACCGAGACCTACCTGTTCAGATGAGTGGTCAGCACTTCCATTCTTATGAAGATACTACTCCCAGATCAGAGCAATTGGAGAGGAGGTCAACATTCCAGCATACACACACTCAAATTCATACTCTCATACACTCACATACATGTTTATAGACCTCAGGCAGAAAGTGTAAAAGATACACATCATGGCAAGGCACACATCAGGTATTTAAAACTTACAGCTGACTTTGAACCTTTTGGGGGGGTTTTCTCAGCACAGATTTAACATAATTTTAAATTAACTGACCAAAATGAAGCTGCCATAGAAAATACCATACTCAATTGCAAAACCAGTGCCCAGAAAACCCACCCTTTAATTGTGTATTAATACATTGTTCTCCTTGATATGAAGACAGACTTCAAATCACTAATACTTACCGTTCCAAATATACCCACCTGTTCACAAGCTCCACTTTGTATAAATTATGCAAGTACTGTTGAATTTAGCAGAATTTAACCTGCCCTATTATGCCAGAATGCTCTTAAAACAGTAAGAATTTACAAATTGTAAGGCTTACACAAGCTTACATTGTGCAGGAACAAGTTTTTCCAAAGCACATCCTAATGAAAGTCTCAGATTAATTTACAGTGTAACAGCCTGCTTGCCTTCCTAACCTAGGCAGCAACACCAATATATTACTCATTTGATCAGTTCTACACCTCAGGACACAAAAAGAGATCATATAAATGTGGAAAACCTTCAAAGAGATACATACACGCTTTGTTTAACACAGTTGGTGATATGGGTGTAGTCTTTTCTGGAGTTACTGCAATGTAATTATGGTCGCTGGACCAGGATGACATAGCTGGGGGTGGTGGATGTTCCTCGGCAAGTTTATCTTCTTCATCCTCATCTTCTTCATTTTCATGGGCCTCTGACTCCGATGACTCCTCTTCAGCTTTGCTGGATGATTCTGTGGACCTCCTGTTGCTCCTCCGCTCTGGTGCCGAATTCTTCTGAAGAAAAGAATATACATGTTAAAAAGCAGAACAAATGAAGGAGACTTCAAATTATTCTTTCAGAAAGCATATATGTACTAAAATTATCTAATAGGTTTCCTAGTTAAAACAATCTGTTTTTAATCTACTAGGAGAGTAGGGATGGGGCACAACGACTGACATCAGAAGTTCAAACTCTGATCCTGGAGTTGCCCCCATCCTGCACACTTCAGTGTTTTCCCTGCTCCCAACACTTCCACATCAAGTACTGAAGGGCCTGTTAATAAGCTGATTATTTTGAACAGGCATGTAGAAAGCACAGAAAACACTGAAATATGCAGAGCAGGGGCTATTCCAGGACCAGGGTTAGGAACCACTGATCTATGTGATGTAAAAATATAGGCAAGATTTCATGGTTTGAGAAGAACTAACATCAAACATCAAAAGGGCTAAAATTAACAGTATGAATCACAGACAGAAAAGATCAACACCATACCTGTTATTTAACTGCCTTTATCACTACTGGCACAACCACCTTTACAATTTATATCAGCACAATAGCATAGTTTGCTTGTTTATGGTTCACAATCGATGCAATGCACTGCATAAAAAGACATACTATTAATGTTTTAATGATTATGCCTTACTGCTGTTCCTATGCAACCTCTTGATTATCATCTTGGTTGCAGTATAATACCTTGGGTGTTGACTTGGTTGCAGTCTTTTTCTGTGCTTTGGTCTTGGCCTTCTCCTTGGGTTTCGTCTCCTTGCCATCAGTCGTGATGGTCTTCATGGCGGCAGCAGCATGTTTGAGGATGCAGTCATTTCCACAGTACACAGAGTCAGGCAGAGCATCCCTCTCGCAGCCAGGACCAATGCACTTGGGTAGAGAGGACTCCTCTGCAGTCACGATTGCCTGCTGAAAACTTGGGTTGGTAAGACCTACTGAGCTTTTCAATTATTAAAACAGTTGTTCTGATATTTCCTCTTTAGTAAAAGATGGAATACTGAAACATTGCAGTTGTACAACAACAGCTCTAGAGCACTGTTTAACAAGTCCTAATATGGAACTTTAAAAGTGCTGTGCTACTACTGTTTACATCCCAAATACCATTAGAGAACATCTCCAATCCTCTTCCTGGAGATCTTCCTGTAGTGTTCAGTCCCTACTCACATCTAACTTTCTCCCACATATAACTGCTGGATCAAGTGCCATCAAAAATGTCTCATGGCATGTTTGTGTGGCAGATTATGGCTGGCACCATAAAGAAGTGGGTCTGGTGATCACTGATCTTAAAGGTGTGGCGTGCAAGATTGAGAGATTTAACAGCAGAAATGGAGGGTAGTATATATAAAACCATGTTTTCATTAGTGTATTATACCTGTAACTATGAATCATTGGTTTTGAATGAGCCCTTCATATCTACATAGGGAGCAGGTTCTCTTCCAACAGAGGCCAGCTTGTTGCACCACCATGTTTTTACAGGAGTCCTAGAGTGTGCCTTTCATGTTTCACACTGAATTGATAGCTTGAATTTGGTGGCACTACAGCACCACTTGGAAGACGTAAGAAGAACCAACCATGGTTGCTGTTGGTGCTGGCTGACTTTTGCACTGAGACATCTGAGCACCCAAATTTTGACAAATTGAGGATGATGCTTATTTAGCACAAACAAGGCAACATAAGGTGAATCCTAGTCAAAGAAGTGAAAAAGTGACTTGGAAACGGAGGCTGAAGGAGTGATATTCAATTTGTTGCAATCTCCCTGTTAGATGCCACTAAACCTTACACACTGCATCTTTACGTCTTGCTAGTCTCAGCAAGTGAAAATTTTTAAATGTCAATATATAAAATGTCTCATACCTGAGACTTTGCATTTTTACAGCAGCAGCATCATCATTTGAAGAAAACAGCAAACATAAGTGACTACATAACTATTTTCTGATGATAGCTTGGATATGTACAACTCCACTGCCTGCTGTTATATACCAGCACAAATTATGTTTTGATCAAGGGGATAATATTCTGGCTTCACCTGCTGTCAGTTAACTTTTCAGATATGCATGAAAATGTACAGACATTGATGAGCACTCAAGCCATATTCCCACATTTAGGCTGAAGTCCAGAGTTACACCAGATCCACCTTCCTCTTCAAGTGCAGACTTTTCTTCCTAGGTAGTCATACACTACAAGTCAAAAGTTAGGACACACTTGCTCAGAGGCATTTTCCTTATTTTACACTTTTGATGTCTTCAGTGTTAGCATTAAGGTTCTACAGTGCTACAGTAGTTAAAAAAATAAAAAGAATACAGGAAATATGTAGAGCCACCATTACAGGGCAGACACAGACATATACATTCACACATACATTTACACCTAGGGGCAATTTAGCATCTTCAGTTAGCCTGACTGTATGTCTTTGGACTGCGGGAGGAAACCCACACAGACACAGGAAGAACATGCAAACTTCACACAGAAAAATCCCTGGTCACCCGGCCAAGGAATCAAACCTGAGCCCTTCTTTCTGTGAGGCAACAGCCGTGCAGAGGCCAAAAAGTGCTACAGACTATCTTCCATTACAGATTATAGAAATAAGGCCCATTGTCTTGACAGTTTTGCACACCTGAGGAGCCACCTGTTCCAACAACACTTAAGATATACATTTGCTGATTCCTTGCTGCTGCTGAAAACCACCTGCTGGGGGCATTTCAAAACATTTTTTTCCATTTAACATTGTTTTAAATCTGGAAATAAATGTCAATTTAGTCAACTTCCGTGTTAAATGTCTTGGAAACAAATTTCTTTTGCATTTAAGCTTAAGCATTTACATCTCAGAATGTCTGTAAAAGATTGAGATAATCACCAGTCAGACTTTCAAGGAAAAAAAATAAAATAAACAAATCCAATTATTATTTTTAAAATACTACAAACTGCCTTTAGAAACCTTCAATTTCAGGTTGTAATTAAATATTTCAGTAATTCTGTATTATGCTGTACCTATTTTAACATTAAGTTCCACATACCAAGCACATGTTCATTGACTGAAATGTATCAACATTCAATTGGGAAACCTCAGATGACCTTAACCTGTGCGTTAAAAAGATTAAGAATTTACAAATTCACGAGCTAAAGTTATGACATTTCTGTGCTGTTTCTTATATGTTAAATTAAATGTGTGAAGGACTTCAGCAAGAAAAACACTAATACTCAAAGAAATGTACCCTACAAATAACCTACCGGCTGGAAAATCTTTATTTTCTTTTTGCCGCTTGGATTGGTGGCCTTCTCTATCCTCCCCTTAATGCCCAGGTCTTCCCCAGGTTTCTCTTCTGTTGCAGGAGCTGTATTAGCAGGAGCAGGAGCAGAGGTTGAAGGTGTTGGTGTGGTGGGTTGGGTAGCGGGTGCTGGACTCAGGTCTACTTTACGAACAGCAGGGGCAGGGCGTTTGCCATTTTCAGTCATTGCTGCTGCAGCAGCAGGCTTTGGTGTCTGAACTTTCTTGCCAGTGCAGTTGGGACAAACATAATCCTCGCCGTTACGTTCCATCAGACGTCCACGTGCCTCAGTAATACCCACACAATCTCCATGGAACCACTCCTCACAGCGGTCACAGCATATCATGAACCTGAGCACATGCCGCACACTTCAATCAAACACCTTTATGATCGGCTACAAGGAACCATTTCTCTAAATTTCTGTAAATACATTACACTATATAAAGGTACACTAAATGGAAAAATCAGTAAAAACACCACATTAAAAGTAAATTTCACTCTTCTCAACTCCAAATACATGTGGCTCATGCAAATTTTATACAGAAATCTGCTCACAAAAGATTAAAGGGAATGCTCCTCAATTTAAACTGCAAAAGCTATTAAAAATGAATGAAATTTAGATTAAACATGCAGTTAAAACATTTTTAAACTTGTGACTTTATGAGCGCAAATAAATTACCTTTTGTTGTGTTTCTGTCTACAGATGCAATACAGCGCATTGGGGTCATAGCCATCGCTGTCGCTATCAGACTCGCTAGACGATGACCCATCTTCATCTTCCTGTTTTTCCTTTCGGGACTTTGATCCTGCTTTCGGCCTGGGTTCTCTCTTGGCAGGAGTGGAGTCCTTACCAGCTGCTTTAGCAGGGCTTCGAGAAGGCCGTTTGTTGGTAAGCTCCTCTGCAGGCTTCTCTTTGATCTCCTCACTCTTCTCTTCATCTTGCTTCACAGCATCCTCCTCTTCTTTCGGTTCTTTCACAGTTTCCTCCATCTTGCAGTCCTCTGTGCTGGTACTTGATGAAGGTTCTTCTTGCACCTCTTTTGAGGTTTCACTGCTGGCCTCCTCTTCATTTTCAGAGCTGCCTTCATCACTGACCGAGCCACTTGGGCCTCCTTTAGGCTTGGCTGCTGCCTTCTTACCCCTCCCTCTTGTCTTTCTCACTGGAGAAGGTGCTTTGTTCTCCACTGCTTTGGCCTCCACATTCCCATCAAAGCTGGCCTCCGAGGCAGTCTCTGCATCTGTCGGGGTCTGGGACGGGGGATCCCCGCCTTCCAGCTGAGCGGGAGCGCTCCGCCTGCCTGTTCCTCTTCCTCGCTTAACCGTCACCAGGAACTCCTCCAGCTTGTCGGTACGTTTGGCCTGCCTACCGCTGCGACGCACAGGCGCACCCTTTGCCTCAGGGCTTTCCACTGCCGTGTCTCCAGGCATGTCCCGTTTGGCGATGGTGGTTCGACGGAAACCCCAGGTCTTCTTGAATGCGCCAGAAGTCTTGGCAGATTTCTCAGCGTCTTCTAGAGCAGCATCCCCTTGGTCTTTGTTGTCTTTTTCCTCCTCTGGACCAGCTGGCAGAGCTGTAGGCAATGTCGGACAAACCATTTGAAAATTTCAATGAAAAACATGTATAGACTATTAATTTTGATTTTACAATTATAACAGTGACTTGATTTGAACTAAATCAATGGGAAAAATCAAACAATTTGTAGCGAAACAAGATGTATTAGGCAAGCAGCAAATATTTGACACACCTAAATGATCCAAGACCATTTGGTTCATCGTGCCAATTTCCATGAATCCACAATGCAATAACAATTAATGACATCCCAATTCCAAATTCAGTGCAACAAATTAATCAGTTCGCCCATCTGGAACGAAGTTAACTGACAACCAATTGCCACATTTGGAACTCAGTTAGAAATCCACTAAGACGCCATTAATTAGTAAAGTGGTGCTCTCATTAAGTACAGCGGCCCAAGCTGTAAGTACCTTGTGAGCTGGTATCCAAAGGATCCTGGCTGGACTCAGGCTCAGGAGCTTGAGCTAGCTCAGAACTCACACTCTCCTCCATAGCTGATGGAGTCACTCACTACTTTTCAAAACAATATTTACAGTTAAGAGAAAAGCATAACATATAATGCAGATTTGAGCTCTCTGTTGCATTTTACCACTTCAACAAAGGCAGCAAATGTAATTTAGGTAAATTCAGGTAATTTAGATTTCTATGTGTAGTCTATTAGGAAATTTCTACTTTTCACACTCTTTAGTTTACTTATTGCTAACAAGTCTAAACCAGTCTATGCCTATTTTCTTACTTATCCCTAAAACTGAAAAAACACAGCCAGATGCAGGCACATGGAAAGCAGTCATTATTAGTCAACCTGTCTTAAAGTTGCTCTAAAATAATCTGTAAACAGTAAGAATAGGAGAAACTTTGAAACCCAACGTACAGGGTGATTCGTCCGATTTCAAAGAATCATATTTTTAGAAAAGTTAGGCATCTAGGAACCAATCACATACACATGAAAGAGGGGGGCAGAATTTCTGACCATCAAAGGAAGATGGCTCCCTTCAGTCTGCAAGGAGATGACGCTCCCCGAGCAGAAAGCATTCTATGTTCTTTACTTCAATAATAGTGAATTATGCGCAACAAAATTTTAGACGGCAGAGAATCTCCAAGAGCTCATCTTTGGTTCCACAACACTGGATGATCTCTGAAATCGCATTGAAAGAGCCATGAATACAGTGACAGCCGACATGCTCAATCGAGTACGGGATGAATTTGACCGTGATGTTGATGTTTGTACAGCTGGAGGAGGTTCACGTTGAGCACTTGTAAAATTACATAAACTTTATGCTCCCTTAAAACATTTACAATTTACTGCATTGTTCTGTAATGATTTACAAGTGAAATTGATATTTTTGAAATCGGATTAATCTTTTTGAATCACCCGTGTACCGTGCTACGTTTTTCTCTATTTTTTTTTTTTTTTTGTAAGGTAGACTAGCAACATAGAACTATTCTACCTAAAGGTTTACAAGGTTGAAAGTGAAACCAAAATTGAGCCTCTCCTGAAACACTGACCCTGTTGACACCTGGTCATTTCATGTGACTAGTATCTGGACTGTATCCTGAGAAGATTTTAGTCACATGCATTTTTCAGGCTGACTGAAATCTGATCGCTGTGTGGGATGAAATATGCAAATCTGCTTGCTACACAGCAACCAATTACCAATTGTTTATCCGTTCATTCCTGCGCAACGCTAAAGAGGTCTGTCCATATGGCTTTTAAGCATTAAGCTTCATCCGTGCAAGAACAATGTGCATAATTATCTTCCTTATAGGCACAAATCACACACCCAGTGACGTACTGTAAGGAGTTTTGGTTGTACTGTTAGGGGTTTTTGTTGCAAAATGTGTCTTGGAGGCACGGATGCATTTACACTCTTACAGCATGTGGTTCTAACGCATATGAGAACACCTCCTAAAGCAGTTGAGCAATCACATTTGCACCTGCTTTAATTGTGCCATGGGTGCGTTTACACTTGCATTTTTATATAGCTTGGCCTTATCCAGATATAATCCTGATACTCAAGATGCAGGAAGTGACCAGGTGTAAACAGTCACTGACTGATGTAATTAATGGAATTCTTTAAAAAGTTCCATTATTCCAAAGGTAGTATCTTTGAGCATAAGCCTGTGGATTGGACATTTTGCCACACATGAACCAATAAAGCATGCAAAGTGTGTTGCAGCTGCTGCCACAATAAATCTGGTTAGGTATAACACTGGAAACTGCTCTAAACCTACCAAAACACTTAGGTCCTAGAATACTTACATTTCTAGGAGTGACTGTGTGGCATCAAACAAGCCATTATGGACTGTGTGGCATCAAATAAGCAGTTATGGTTAAGTTCATTTATCCACCTCGAGTGGCCATCAAAATGTGAAGCATGACATGAAACATGAAAATGAACAGATACATGGGGAGGTCCCTCATGAGGAATGAGAGCTAATCATTAGAGATGGCCTCTTCGGAAAAGCACTTTGTGTACATCCCATGAGAAGGGAAGCACAAGGCTGTTCATCATGCATTTTAAATCGCTCAGGTTCAAGTATAAAAATGTGCTTCAAGGTCCCACTTTCAAGCTTGTTACAAATAGGGAAAAAGACATACTCCTACCAATTTCACACCCTCAGTCTACAAAGCTCAGTATTTCTCTCAAGTGCTTTTTACTTGGCCTGGTGTATTTTCAGTCTAAACACGTATGACAGGTACATCAAGGTACATCAAGGATGTCTGTACTTAGGAAAGGTATTAATGAGGCAAACTTTAGACGCAAAAGAATCTAAAGTTGAAGAAATGTGACCTTAATTTAGTGCTCATTCAATAAAAAGCACTTGAGAGTCCGACTACATGTGCAGCCAACCTGCCTGACACTGATGAGTGAAGGAAATTCACAATTTTGTATGAATTCATGTCTAAACACAAGGACTCCAGAACAACCCATATTAACCTTTTACAATACAAAACTTGAAATGAGTTGAATCAGGTGAAGCAGAACTGCTGCACTGTACCTGTCTGTCTTTCAGGCTCTGCTGAACTGGAAGCAGTGTATGATTACAGCAGGTCCTGATCCGTACACATCACAAAAGTAATCTGTGAGAGGAGAGATCAAACCTTATTAGACTAAATTAAAAAAGAAGCCAAGAGTCAAGATTAACAAAATAACCATGACCATATCCACATTAGTCACAATAGATCAACATACAGAACATATGGTTGAACAACAACGTGCTTGAGAAAGACTTTTAGCTAGACTAGCTGAGACCAACACATCTTGTGATGGGGCTTAGTTCAAACTAGGAGCCAGTCTGCCTAACCCAGATTAATATTGAGCGTAGACAAAAAAATATTTCTGATTGTGATTCAACTGTGTCACTGCTATTTAAAGCAAGACTATTCATGAAAAGGCAGTTTCAGATGTTTAGATACGTATTAATGTCCAAATCATCTGTATCGGGCGAGTTAAAAATCAGGCCTAGAACTAAACTCCACGGACTAGAATACAGTCTAACAGGGAGCAGAGTTGTGTACCCCTGACCTAGATAATATCATGGGGGGGGGGTCTCCATCAGCACACATAACCACTGGTTATGGTCTCCATCAGCACACATAACCACTCCTATACTTAATTGGATTCAGGAGTCACTGAATCAAAATGATGCCTCCTTAAATATAGTACCAAGTTATATCAGACCTGTAAATACCAATAGATGCACATGTTGCACATTGATGTAATTACATCTGTTTATCTGCTTCCTCAGACAAGAATAAACCTGGCTGGATGAACAAAGACATTGAGACTGGCCTTGTACTGCTGAAACCAGCGGAACTTAAATGCATTTCATCATGTACCTGACCTGTTTCATTCACATCTATATAAATGAAAGATGTTTCATACTGTGTTATACTTTCAGAGAACTCAGTAGATATCTGCACTGAAAATGGTATTTCACTTGAAGACGAATCTTACAAAAACTAATGGCTAAATCTAAGATACACTCTTGAGTAAATGAAACTAATTAACCTTCACTTGCATTTTTGGGAAAGACCAAAATAATGTCTGTAAATTCTCAAAGTCAATATGTTAAATCAATTCTATAAGTAATTTTATGCTCATATACCTCCATACATTACAGAATCCTGCAATTACAACCTTAAACTTGCAGACAAAAATTACGAACAGTGGCGAATAACCATTACTAATCTCTCATTATCTAAACATTCTTTCACCCATTTGAAATATTGGCTATGAAATATGCTGCACCACAAAGCCACAGAAAGCTGCTCATTCCCTTGTCCAACAGGCTAACTAGGTAATCTACAGGACGCACATAAATAAGTAGACAACTACTAATAAGATGTCAAAAATCACATCCAAATCCTGCACAGAACTCCCTATTTATCATTTTGGAGGCCATAAGTAAGACTTGTATTTAGTTGGTTTTAGTTGAAAACAATACAGATGCACTGAAAATAACGTTTCTAGTTCACATTTGTTTGTCATTTATTCAATTTATTCCACTTATTTTACTGCAATAAAGTGAAGAGCAGAGGATGCTTTTCAGATGAGTAACGATTTTATCTAGTTAGAAGCATCAACTGTTGTATTTTCACACGGGAATTAATGTAGCCTGCATTATTCATGTGTGGCTGCTGTATAACTGAAATACAATCAGTTTATCAGGAGCTACCACTGCTTTTTCGTTGACATGCAGCCAATTTGTAAACCCTGGAGCTCATTAAAAATTCAAGTTCCCCCCATTAGAGAATACGACATTGTGGTGGCATTCGTGTGCGCTCAATATATTATTGCCAAGACGACTTGAAGGCAGCATAAACTACATTTAAAGGGGAAATCCACAGATTTTCCAAAACTGTTACATAATTAAAGGTTTAACCTGTCAAAATCCTTCAGAGCAGTTTAGTGTGAAATACCTGATACAAGAGAAACTTACCACTATTTACAGTTTTGTGATATAAGGTTCTGATCTAAAACATATTTTGCTCAGTTTACTTTAAGGGCAGTCTAAAGCTAAATAGTTCCCCAAAGAGAACTTTTCCCTAGATTGAACATTACTTAAACATTTTCAGCATTACATCTAAAAATTCAGAAAACCCAATCAGGTTCCTTGGCAGTTTCAGATAAACTGGCTATATCTGCACTGTAGACACTGAGACGTCTGGTTCCCATCACCACCACTGTAAAGAAATCTCAGTCAGTATGTTTCTCTACTAAATAACCAAAATACTCAGTGATTGTTTACATCTCAACCAGAGAATTATGTAGAAATCAGTTTAATTCCCTTACAAAGCTAAGATCATGATTAACACACACTAAATGTGGATTACGGCCAGGTCATACGCCATGAAAACAGACGGCTCTTGCAAAACAACGTTCGTGCAACATGTTTAAACCATCGCCTTTCGACTGACTATTCGGACACAAAGTGGACACGTGAGGTTAAAACTAATAATGAACATTCCTTCCTGATGCTTCGGTTCATAGTTGTCACACCGTCGCCACGTGAAATAGCCTAGTATGTTGGCGGTGTCATTAAAAACGGTCTCGGCTCGCGACTCTGGAACTGGCCTCGTCTTCGATTTTTTTTCTACGATGCGTGCGCAGAACGCAAATGCTGCACCGTTTAGGGTGGAACGGAAAATATCAATAAAGCCTTTTTCGGCTTTGCTTTCACACAGCGACCATATATATAAACGAGTTTTCACGGTCGCGGCCGTTAACGTTTGCGGATTAATGCACGCCCCGTTCTGTCCGCATACACTGGAGCCTGAGCTACTCGGCTAACGTTCAAGTTAGCTTTCTCAGCTGCCGTCGAAGTCTTCTGCGCCATCTTATTGACGCTTGTATTACGTGTATTTTTAGATAACCAACGTTAATGAGTATTTCCGACAGAACAAACCATTCTTCGCCAAACACACGTCCCAGTAGCGCATTATGTAGCGTTACGAACCGTCAATGACGATGCTAACGGACCAAACATGCACACCCCGCAGAGCACGTTAAGAGCTTAGCTAACCTAAGGCGGCTAAACAAACAGCGGACTCTGACTTGTGTGGACGCACAATTTACTGACGTGAACTCAAAGGAAAGCCAACTATACAACAGGACACTTGAGCTTTAACCGTAAATACAGCGCCGCAACAGCCAACAGTAGCCAGGTAACGTTATTTTAAATTGGCAGGCAAATGTTTCAGAGCCATCGCGAACAGCCGTCGTGCTAAGACGAGGTCGAGGTCGGCTGAATTCGCCAATTTCTGCTTAAGCGTTTCCTCCTTCAGTCTTAGCTTAGCTTAGCTTAAATGGGGTCGCAGTTACATTCAGGCAACAGAATGTACCCGCTGCAACATTTAAGATGGGAAGGCAAATTCTATGAAGAGGCAACCATCAGCCTCGTCGTACTAAGGCTAGCTAGGGTCAAGGCCAGCGCTAGCGAGGGATCACCATAGAGACACAAGCTGAAGTTCGCTAAACCCGACCGCCCCTGCAGGATTTTACTGCACCGTGACCAGCGCAGCTCTACTCCGACCGCAGAGTTGAATGTATTCCCAACTCCTCGACTATTGCTACTCGGTTCTGAGCAGACAGCAAAGAATGTTTGCATCCTTCATGCTGATGATGATAATATGGTGGCCTTCGTCCGCGACGCCATTACCGACGTCTCGGCTCGCGTAGCTGCTCAGTTAAACCCGAGCGCGATGTTAGAGAAGCGCGCAAAGGCGATGAAAGGCCCGGCCTCAGAACAGAATCACAGCTCATGCATCCATCTGCGTTCATAGTGCTGCACACTCACTTGTGAATCTGCCGTGTCTACAACGCGGTCACCGCCACATTTTGTCCTCCATTTTCTCTCCGTGCTGATGGGGCGAATGCAGACAGACAGGACCGCCTTTCTCAGCGCTAGTGGAGGCCAACCACACCGAACTAGCGGCGCTCCAGCTGCAGCACCCCCGCTGGACAGGGGGCGAAGCGCAGGCAGCGCCTATGCGAAGATTTTGGGGACGGTTTCTATGGAAGCCTGAACGTGGCAATGTAAGCGTACATACATACATACATACATAGCTAAGTAAGTAAATAAATAAATGCAGGGTATAAATAGTAAATACATGCATATTTTAAATAAAAACTAAATACATATTTTCTGAATGTGTTTTCATCCATTTCTTCCTGTATTTGTTCTACTTCATGCTAATAAGGTGGGCGACACTAAAAAAGCTTTACAGAAAGTGAAAAGCGAAATACACTCTGGTTTTCTGGGGGTCCCATGTTGGCTGGCAAAGACAGAAGAAAGAAGCTTGCTGATTGTGGGTGAAGCAGCTAAACGATGGCCTCCCCCCGAATTTGTATCTGAGTGTCTTGAGAGGGAATTTTAGATAATAGTGATTTTAAATGTTCATTAAAAGTAATAAATCATCCATTTTCTAAGCCGCTTCTCCGTCAGGGTCGCGCGGGGGTGCCTGCCTATCCCAGCAGTCTTCGGGCGGAAGGCAGGATACACCCTGGACAGGTCACCAGTCCATCGCAGGCAGACAGACAGACACAGTCACTCACACCCAGGGGTAACTTAGCATGTCCAATCGGCCTGACTGCATGTCTTTGGACTGTGGGAGGAAACCGGAGGAAACCCACGCAGACACGGGGAGAACATGCAAACTCCACACAGAGAGGACCCCGGTCACCCGGCAGGGGAATCGAACCCAGGCCCTCCTTGCTTTGAGGCGACAGCGCTACCCACCACGCTACCGTGTAATAAATCATTTAAATCATGTTTTATTATACTGTGTGTCTCTCTTTCTGTGCTTTCCCCCAGTGTGTGTGTTTGTGGGTGACCCTGAGTATGTTGCAAATTGGAGGAGTGTGTGCCAAGTAGGCCTCAGCTAGAGGAGAAGAACCTGTTTGTTCCACATGAGCATTAAAACGTCTTTGACAGAGAAAATCACATATGCAGAGAGACTTAGCTGTAACCATATTAAATTAAAGTAATACATGGAGTGCATTAAGTTTAAAGGTCTAGGCCTGATTATGGCTTTGGCCTGTGGTTATTTTCAATAAATATGTTGCTTTTTGGTTTGGAAATAATGGCAGAATTCTTGATAAGAAAAAATAGTGATGTTAGTGATGGTAATAATGACGTGAATAATGACATGAAAGATAATCAAAAACACACACACAAACTTTTTCCTAAACCGCTTATCCTTCTGGGTCAGAGGGTGACAGGAAGGGTGCTGGAGCCTTGATAAAAAAATGGCACCTTTCCTGCCAATCCTGGTGTTTTGAGCTTTATTTAAATTTGAAAGGTTTCAGCAAAGCTGTTTATTCTTGCTGTATCAGTCCCTAACCCAGCAGCAAAACATCATAATAAGTATATTTTCAGGCATCCCCCAGTATTTTAAGACATTCAGGGGATCCAAGAGGTTAATTAGTAAGTCCCGGGCCCCCCAGGAACTCCTGTATTTCACGTCTTGTATACATACAAGATATACACTGTGTGCACAATTATTAGGCAAGTCTTATTTTTGAGGATTATTTTTATTAATGACCAAATACAGTGCTCTCGGTTAATCCAAAATGTTAATAAACCTCAAACATGAATGTTTAAGAAAGTAAAAGTGAAGTTTTGGCTTTCTTAGGAGAATATCTATATGTGCACATTTATTGGGCAACTATAATGGTGCAGAATTATTACGCAGTTAAATGAAAAACACATTATCCCATCACACTTTTTTATTTTCATCTGTTCAAGTGAGAATTATAAACAAACAACTCGAAGCTTTCCAATGAACATTTCTGAGAAATTAAAAAAAAAAAATCAGTAACCAATATAGCCCCCCTTCTTTTCAATAACAGTGATAAGCCTTCCATTCATGGAGTCTGTCAGTTTCTTGATCTGTTGATGATCAACTTTTTGTGCAGCAGCAACCACAGCCTCCCAGATACTGTCCAGAGAGGTGTACTGTTTTCCTACACTGTAAATCTTCTGTTTAAGAAATGCCCACAAGTTCTCAATTGGGTTCAGGTCAGGTGAGGAAGGGGCCATGTCATAAGTTTTTCATCTTTAATGCCTTTACTGGCTGGCCATGCAGAGGAGTACTTGGATGCATGTGATGGAGCATGTCCTGCATAAAAATCATCGTCTTTTTGAAAGATGCAGATTCTTCCTGTACCACTGCTTAAAGAAAGTGTCTTCTAAAAACTGTCAGTAGGCTTGGGAGTTGATTTTGAGCCCATCTTCAACCCAAAAAGGTCCAACCAGCTCATCTTTAATAATACCAGCCCATACCAGTACCCCACCTCCACCTTGCTGGCGTCTGACTCGAAGTAGAGCTCTAACCCATTATCTTCCAAGTATGATAAAAAAAACGATAAAATGGTCAACAATGTGTAAATAGAATTTTATATATTTTTGGAAATGTATTAAAAGGAAAAACGTGATTGAAAAATTTCACATGAATATAAGTATTCTGACCTTTTGCTATTACATTTTATATTTAGCTCTGAGAGCCTCCTGTTTCTCTTGATTATCTTTGAGATGTTTCTACACCTTGATCTGAGTCCACCTGTGGTAAATTCAGTTGATTGGACATGATTTGAAAAGACACACACCTGTCTATGTAAGGTCTCACAGCTGATAATGCATATTGTCCCGTTACTGATCCAGGCACAGGCCCGTCCATCTGGTCCATCAAGAGTCACTCTTATTTAATCAGTCCATAAAACCTTTGAAAAATCTGTCTTCAGATTCTTCTTGGACCAGTCTAGACACTTCAGCTTATGTGTCTTGTTCAGTGGTGGTCAGGTTCAGCCTTCCTTACCTTGGCCATGTCTCTGAGCGCTGAAAATCTTGTACTTCTTGATACTCCAGCTAGGTTGCAGTTCTGGAATATGACAGAACTGGAAGATAATGGGTTCCTGGTAGCTTCACGCTTGATTCTTCTCAAATCCTTGGCAGTTATTTTGCGTCTTTTTTTCTCAGCACGTTTCTTGTTGACTATTTGCAACAAAACGTTTGATGGTTCTGTGATCACACCCCAATATCTTAGCAATTTCAAGAGTTCTGCATCCCTCTGAGAGACCTTTGGTAATTTTTAACTTTTCAGAGTCAGTTCAATCTCTTTTTTGGCCCATTTTGCCTAAAGAAAAAAGCTGCCTTATAATTATGCACACCTTGATAGGGTGTTGACCTCCTTAGGCCACACCCTCCCTCATTACACAGATACACATCACCTGCTGTGCTTGAATCCATTAAGCATTCAAGTTTATCCAGCTTGGAGTTAGAAAATATGCCTAAAAACGATAAAATTGTCAACAATGTGTAAATAGAATTTTATATATTTTTGGAAATGTATTAAAAGGAAAAATGTGATTGAAAAATTTCACATGAATATAAGTATTCTGACCTTTTGCTATTACATTTTATATTTAGCTCTGAGAGCCTCCTGTTTCTCTTGATCATCTTTGAGATGTTTCTACACCTTGATCTGAGTCCACCTGTGGTAAATTCAGTTGATTGGACATGATTTGAAAAGACACACACCTGTCTATGTAAGGTCTCACAGCTGATAATGCATATCAGAGTAAAAACCAAGCCATGAGGAGGAAAGAACTGCCTGTAGAGCTCACAGACAAGACTGTGTGGAGGCACAGATCTAGAGAAGGCTACAAAAATTGCACTGCACTGAAAGTTCCCAAGAGTACAGTCGCCTCCATATTTATGGAAGAAATTTGGAACAACCAGGACTCTTCCTAGAGCTGGCTGATCCACCAAACTAAGTCATCAGGGCAGAAAGGCTTTCTTAAGAGAGGTGCCCAAGAACACAATGGTCTTTCTGGCTTAGCTCCAAAGATCCTGTGTGCAGATGGGAGAAACTTCCAGAAGGTCAACCGTCACTGCAGCACACAACTTATCTGGGCCTTATGGCAGAGTGGGCAAACAGAAGCCTCTACATAGTAAAAGACACATGAAAGCCCACCTCAAGATTGCAAAAACAGCTGAAGGACTTTCAGACTGTGAGAAACAAGATTCTCTGGTTCGATGAAACCAAAATTGAACTTTTTGACTTCAATTCTAAACGTCATGGCTGGAGGAAACCAGACATTGCTTATTACCTGCCCAATACCATCCCTAAAGTGAATCATGGTGGTGGCAGCATCATTCTGTGGGGTTGTTTTTCAGACACAATGTAGATTAAGTGTTAGTATAGTGCCTAAGCCCAAAGCCACGAAAACATTAGAAAGGATGCAACATTTTTGCCACATCTGCACACAAGAGTTTGTTCTTCAAGAGTTCTTCAGTAAAGGCTATGGTCCTATTATTAAAGTTGCATTGTAAGTGCTATCTAATGTTTATATAATGTATATACATACATATAATATATACACTGTCTGTGTCCAGCAACAGACATCAATTCATATCCTCTTTGACCAGAAACAGTTTAAAGACAGAAAAACAGTAAGACCACCAAATCTTTATTTATGTACAATATGTAAACATTTGTCTTTTCTTGTAATATATACAGCACATCCTCTGTATAGTTTTTGTTTTTCTTTTTTTTTTTTTTTTTTTTTTAGAGTTAAGAATAATGTATCCATTGTCAACAGTCAACAGTCAATATTATATCACGGAGGCTGCTGAAAGGGTGATATCGTCTGTGTCCTGTAATTATTCATCAAAATCTAAATAATGGTGTTTAAAAATAAACAACAGACCAGTATTATACAGTTTCTCAATTTTGGTAACAAGATTGATCAACATATAAACCCAATGTAAAATAAAAGGTTACGTTCAGAACTGTAACGGAATGATAAATCAGGAGTTATTCAACAGGCCAGTAAGACCACTGGCAAAAGCAGTTTTGAAATGTAGTCACTGTACCGCAATGGTTAAAACAGTATAATGTATCTGAAAAGAAGAAAAGAAAAACACAAGAACAAAGCAGCCTGGTCAGATGCCATTCAGTCAGATGCGTAACATTCAAAAACAGAACACCAACATGGGCACATGAAGGAGTGCAGATAAAGGCAAAAAATGTTCTTAGGCTTAAATGAAAAAAGATGCTTTGCATTGTGAATTATGAACAAGAATCAGACCGTTATCTAGTCATACAGTAAGGGTGTATCATGTTGACCATTGAATACAGTCAGGTTCAAAAGATTAAAACAACCCCCATATAACATGTTGGAATACTAATAGCCAATCTGTTCAGACAGTGGTGAAACTTTTTTCAATCAGATTTCCAAATGGTCTTAGTGATGCATAGGCAAAATAAAGTATAGTCTTTAGAGCTTCATATTACCAAAAATGTTGGATAAATTAACATAAATATGAATATAAACCAGTATTCTTTTTAAAAATCTATCGACTGTAAAAAACAAAAATAAAAACAACATCCCATACCTTTTTCTTTGTTATCCACCCCCATATAAAGCTTATAAGGAAAGAACAGAACCTAATGGAAATGTAACATACACAGTAACTGCCTCTTCACCCTTTCACAGTGAAAGACATGAATTGATTTAGGTCTTTACGATATTATGCCACCTCAGTAATGGGTCTTAATTATTTGACACAGAGACACTTTTTAACCATATTTTTCATATCTCATGCTAGGTGTTCAGATCTCCACAACTTCACTCTTGCTGGTGAGGCATTAAATGACAGTAAAATTAAGATTTATGTTCTGAGAAAAAAATAGTTCCACATCAGTGAAACATTCAATGCTGAACAGGGGTCTAATTACGCTACAAAAATCCTACTAACATGGAGTAAGCACCATAGAGTTACCTCTTTGTGTAAAAATCCAGCGATCTGTGTATGGATTAATTTTGACATTCAATGCTGGCTTTATATGGAAAAACAGATGTAATATATTTGGTTAATTGAACACAATGTACACACTTCAATCGAGTAATTTCAATGCAGTACTATTTTCAGAGTAGTTAGAATGAAGTTATGGAGTCTAAAATATCCAGAATCAGAAATTCTTTGTGTGGCACATGGGAGATCTGGCTGACTTCTGATTGGAATTGTTATTGATACAGAAAAGTAAATCAGCATTCTCAAAGTTCCCAAAGCACAGATTGGCAAGACGAAAACACAAAATAAAAAATACTTTGCTGTAGTGAAGGATGATTTTGTACAGTAATGCAAGTGTAAGTGCTGTTCTAAAGCAGAGTTTGTATGTCTGAGCTAGGAGAGACTGACAGTAACATTGTCCTTAGGCTTGTCCACATCACTGTCCTTGTCTGTGGGAGGGGCTGTTGTCATCTCTCGGGGCGAGTTCTGACCATTGTTAGGATGCCCAGAGCCTTTGGAAATGGTGTCTGCGCTTGATTCTGTCTCAGGCTCTTGCTGTGACGATGTTGCTGAAAAAGTGAAGGGATTTTAAGACTTATTGGCTGAAACACTTTGCAACTGTTCCATACAATGATATCTCAGACGCACTTATGCATAAATTATCAGAGTATAGCTGCACGCATTTAAACAATTCTGTAATGTCAAAATATGAATAGTGTACTGTTTTTAAACTGGTAATCAATGCAAATGGTGCTTTTTCCCACCAGACTGTGTGCAGGACTTCATGTGTTCTGGCCAGTGGGCTTGCTGGCAGGGATAGTCACAGTAGCTTGTGTTCCAGCAGCAGTAGAAAATGGCCTCCTTCTTACAGTTGGCACACCACTGCTTCTTCTTGGTCTCGTCCACTGCCTGCTGCTTCTCCACCTCCATCTGTTTCTTTACCTCCGCAACCAGCCGTTCTCGCTCCTGCTCCAGACTCTGCCTCATCTCTGCCATGGTCAATTCTGAGTAAAAACGTGCAGAAACACATATGCACATTATAGAAAAGAAAAAAAAAAAACATAAACATTGTACTTGGTAATTTGGTTTCTGCTTATCTTAGAGTAGTGCATTATATACAACACTAAGGAAAAAAGTGATTCTTTAACACAGAAAGCTTGAATAAAATCAGCTTCACAGTTTGAAAATAACAAACCTAAATTATGCTTCATCTCTGATAACTCCTGCTGATGTAGCCACTGCAGTTTTTCAATTTCAATCCGTAACCGTCTAATCTGCAAGACAAAAAAAGAGGACTTCATTATGTGCTGCCAGTGAAATTTAGACAACAAAATATCTTATAAATATTACATTTATTTGTCGAAGTATACAAAAAAAACCCACTTCTGCTATTGTATTTCCTGAGGTGCTCTTGGAGAGGTCATTGTATATTTCAGTCATCGTCCCCTTGATTGCATCCATTATCTGTAAATACATATAAAATGTAATTTCTCAACCACTGTCATCAATAACACATTAGTAAGACCAGATAAACCACAAAAACATTAATCCTCTCACTGCATACTTCACTGATCACTATCTAAAACCTGAAAATAAAATATATACAAATCAACCACATGGGTTTAATGTCCTAATTCCTAATAGGTCCAAAGATTTTTCTTCATTATCTGTAATGAACTGAAAAGAGTCATCTTACTTTGTTAGTATACTTTGCAATGTCAGCTGCCACATCAGCAGAGGTGGTGGGGATCTGGAGATCTCCTGTCATGGAGGATGCTGATGATGAGGAAGAACTAACTGTGGCACCTGCCATTATGGCTGCAGACACGGGCGCACTGGTAACCAAGGTGACAGCAGAGGTGGAGGTGCTGAGTTGGGGGTCTTTCTGCTGCACAGCTGAAGGAAGTAAAGGCATTGTAGCTCAATTCTGCACATGGACACTTACTAAAGATCTGATGTGCTTCATGGTGCAAGTGGAAAAGCTAAAAGCATAGGTAATTACATGTTAATTACAGATGCGATTGAAATACTAGCACTCAGTTACATGCACGTAAAGACAACTGGATGGATTTATTCTTTTCTGAGTATTTTCAAATGATAACACTTTTATACTTTTGATTGGATTGTACTTCAATTCTACTTAAGCTGTTTTTCACTAGGTTACATTTACTTCTACTTGAGAGTTGTTTTAATTGAAGTAACAAAACTTTTATTTAAGTATGGGATTAGGCTACTCTACCCACCTTTACTATTGCATCGTAGTCTACCTACCTTTAACAGCCTGTCGTGTCAGATATCGCGTGCTGGATGAAGGCTGCTGTGCTGAAGATGAAGTCTGTGCTTGCTGAAGCTGGCTACGCTGTGCCTGAGATAACACCTGCGTCTGTGTTGCTGGCTGTGTCTGGCTCTGCTGTTGCCGCTGCACCTTCTGCATGTGCCATTTCTGAGAGGAGGTCTGGAACTTAGCAGTGGGATTCCATACCACAGCCCGTTGCACCACAGGCACAGTCTCCCGGGGCAGCAGGGGTCGCTGTTTTTTGACTGTGCTGGTAGGGGTGGAAGAGGAGGCTGGGGCTGTTGATGGAGTGGTGTTGAGGGATGCAGAAGAGGAGAGGGAAGTGGTGCTTGGAACAGCAGGGACAGCCACTACGTTTAAAGGAATAGCCATGGGAGATGGCAAGGGGTCTTTGAGGCCTGTGGTGGAGGAGGGGACTACAGGGTTTTGAGACTGGGCAAGACTACCTGTTGCAGGGGCCTTACCTATAGTATAAAAGAAAAAAAGAGGCAAAAACACAAGACAAAATAAATAAATGTTATGTAATTTATTGTAAAATAAAGATAAACTTATTCCTTAGTTACAACAACTTGTCTCTAGTTTCCCTGCTGTTTTGACAGAACACAAAGTCATGAATATAAAAAGAACGCAAATAGTATACAGTGACTTACCCTCTGTCTTGGAAGCTGTTGTTTCTTTGAGTGCGGTGACAGCGGCTGCGTCTTTTCTGCTTCTTTTCCTTTCTCTTCCTCCCGGTTCTTCTCCCAAATCAATCACTAGCTCTCTCTCCGAGTCTGAGTCCATGTCTACATCGACAGACGCAGATTGCTTGGCTTCCTCTGTAGCCTTGGACTTGTCTCGTGCACTCGGAGAGACTGGTGCTGCTTTGGGCACTTCTTTCTCTGAGTCGACAACTGATTTCTCTTTCACTGGAGAGATGCTAGTTCCTGCTTTCTGCAAAGTCTCACATTTGGTCACTGTGCTAGGAGTCCCAGAAGCTTCAATGCTGCTGTCCTTCTCTTCACTAACAGGTGGAGATGGTTTAGACTTCTTTTTGGGTGGTTCTTTCTCTGTTTTATCATCAGGACAAGCGTCTTGGCTAATTTTTGGTTTCTGCTCATCATCGCTGGCATATTCGCTATCACTGGAGTCAGACTTGTCGGAGTCATCAGAGTCACTGTGTTCCACACCTTTATACACATCCTCAGATATTTCATCTATACCTGTACACAGGTGAGCAAATGTAATGTTAATGTAATTGTAAATTCAAACATTTCCATTGTACCTTTTCCTAATTTAAATATTCTTTATTCTATGCAAAAATAACAGGCTGTGACTCTGGAAAAGCTTTTCTGATGCCCATGAGCTCACCCAGTTGTGCTTTGCAGCTCTCAATGGTCTTGTCAAGATTGAGCTGAAAGCGGCTCCTGATCTGCCTCTTGGGTGAAGTGAGCGAGGTCTGAGGCCCCTGCTGCTGTTGCTGTTGCTGCTGTACGGTCTCACTCAGCTCTTTTAGGTCCATCTCGGCTTTACTACGGTCTGAGTAGAGTTACAAACAAAACACACATAAAATTTAACTATGTTGTTGCTGTTGGGACAAAACTTTCTATGTTGATTTTTGTCGATTTTCATTTTTTTTCATTTTTTTGATGTGTTAACACTTGAACAGACCAACAAGTTCCAGAATTGCAATTTACTTCGATTTAAAGTTAAGAAAACATTTTCTATGACCTGTAAAGTAACTTTTTTGGAAATACAAGATTTTATTTCAACAGCAGCGATATGTCTGTGTGTGTATGTGTATATGTAGGACAATTAAGACAATCATCTGTACACATAAAAGTCTTATTAAAGTCTGTATGAAAAGTCTATCAGCCCTGACTTTACGTATTACTAAGGTCAATCATAAAGAATCAGCTAAATAAGCTTACCTAGGTTAAGATTTAGGATGCTGCCTGTGGCCGGAACCTTTTCCTGTTTGATGGGCGTGCTGGGAGCAGTAGAATGGAATGGTTTAGGGCTGTCTACTGCACTCCCCACAAGACCTGGTCGAGGAGCAGCAGGGGACGCTGTGGGTTGAAGACCAGTTAGTTTGCTAAACTGGATGCCGACCACTTCAAACAAAAATGTTAACATGTGGCTAAATGTATCTAAAAGTGATACAAAAGTGAAACAGTAGCAAAAATTCTGCTGTTCTCTGTAACACCCTGCCCATCACATTTGCTCTAACACTGATACAGCTCATCAGGTATTTAGCACGTTGAGCCAGGTGTATGTATTGTGCACAAAGTATTCAGTGTAAGCATTTCAGCAAAGTTAATGTTCTTGTATCTTACTGTACCTCGCTTTCATTGAATAACATAACCTGAGACAAAGCAGTCCATCATATTGTGTTTCATTGTAGAAATTAGGTAGAATGAAATTATCATTCTAGAAGAGCTCAGATTAGACGGTAATATGTCAATATGTTCACAGGTCAAACAATGTTCATCAGTTATGGAATAAAATTAAATCCGTGGAATTACATAGTACTCTACTACCTGTGCTTTCCAGAGGCTCTTCCCCTCCAGTGCGATGGGGTAGGGAACATTTGGCCTGGCTCTTTTCTCCACCTTCTTGCTCTCCATCAGAGCCAGTGTGGGCTGAGGAGTTGGTGCTCATTGGTGAACGAGGTATGTCTGTCATAGAGATCCGCCTACCAGTTCCTCCTCCACCAATCCCTCCTGACATCATGCCCTTACCCACCAGCATCTTTGGTGATGCAGTCATGTCAAAACTGAATTTGATCTTTTCTTGTTTTTCGGGTTTGACCGAGCCGGCGCCTGGATTTGCTGGGTCGAGAAGCATTTGGAACTGATTGTCAGGTGTGTAGGGAGTGCGGAATGGGGCATAATTAAAGACGGCAAATTTTTTCCTAATGTTTTCAACGTAGACTTCCATCTCCTGCATGGCACTGTTGAAAATGCTCTTGGTCTTCTTTACAGAGAAAGGAATCTCCTTAGACATGAGGTAGCAATTGTTGATCGGAACCCAGGCTCTGAAATGAGAATAGAATAGAATAAAACAGAATAGAATAGAAGAGAATAGAACAGAATAGAATAATTTTCCTCCACTTCTCACCTGTCATGCTGCCCAAAGAATCGAGCATCCACTTGTCCATCTTTGTCTCGCAGAGCTTTGGCAGGCCAGAATGGAAACCCCTTAAGTTTGGCCCACACTAAGGGATGGGGGTTACTCTAATATAGAAAATAAGAAAAACAAAGAACAAATTATTTTAACTGAAGAAATTATGGTAAAGGGTATGATGTATTTACAGGGAACTACAACTTGGACCTTCGAACAACTTACACATGGCTCGCAAAACCAGTTGTCCCTCTTCTGACACGCTGAAAGATAGCACTCTGGACAGACCTCAATTTCATTCATCTGAAGAACAGATGATGTCTGAAACAACTGGCACCAAACTCTGTATTTTCAATTTTTTTATGTTTGGATTTATACAACAGTTCTTAAAATCTGTTTTACTCACTTCATGTTCACAGATTTTTACAATAACCTTAGCTGTTGCTGTGAGTTTATGATTTCCTGGAAGAAAATAGAACATGATTTACAATGTTTCCAATAAACCATTAACAACAGAAGATCAATATAATTGTAGGGGTGTTATGTCCAACCTCCATTGTAAATAATGCAGTTGTGCAAAATCCACTTCACATCAGCCAAGAAAGCTTCAGTAGAACCATATAGTTTCTTTTTGATATTCTAGATGAAAGTGAAAAAAATCCTTTAACATATCCAATACTGAAACAAATGCAAACCACTGTGAAATACGTTTTTGAAAGCTGCTGTGCTGCTCTTACCTTTTCTAATGTGCAGAGGTCCATGGGATGAAAAATATACTCTGCATAATCTGGATGTTGCTCAAGACACACTGGCTTCTGAAATGGTTCTGTCTAGAGGGAGAAAGAGAGAGGAGTGAACAGAGTCTTAGAAAGATGGGGCATTTACAGGAAGCCCCGTCTGTACTTTTTACACTGCAGAGCAGCAGAATCAAAAGAGTGTCAACCAAAGCTTAGCTCCAGAGCTAGTTGCTCAAGTATTTCAGCATTAAAATTACCTTGCTTGTAGAGAGATTATTAATATTAAACAAAATCAGCTATTCCAAAGTCTAATTCTATGCGATGTGAAATAAAGTGTTATTGTGCATTAATTATTTGTCATTATTAGTGCACTGAAACAAACAGAGAATCTCTGTTGAAAGTTCTACAATTCTCAACTATCAATTGGTATGTTTGTTTTCCTGAGTAAAATAATGTTTTACCAGCAATTACTCTTATTTGAATTTCTTGAACATTAAACAGATAGAAAAAGGCTGAAGTCTGATGCAGAACGTTAATTTAAATGTTATATAATTATACATAATTATATAATTAACTGTTATCTCTCCACATAGTTTAATATGTAATTACATAAAATAAATGAGTAGTAATGTACATAAACGCAGTAACTCTCGATTTCCAAAGGTTAAAGCAATGCTGGTAATTACATCGTAGAGCTGGGATGCTTTTATATAGCAAGGTCACGGCCAGTTACGTTTTTAATGACTTTTGGATGGTTGCCATTGCCCAAAAAACTACAGATCACAATCACACAGGCCTATATAAAAAAAAATAGCAACACCCTACTTCAAATGTATTAAAAGAAGAGGGTATAAAGAGGAGACTGGTTGGAATACAGTAGTGGGGTGCTTTTCTCAGGGTTTGTTTACTTAATTAAAAGCTTTTCTCAGAGACCCGACAGCATGGAAGGACTGAGATGAAGTGCGTGGCTGATGCTAAAATAAAGTACCTCACACAAATAAAGTTCCTCACACAAAAAACCCACGCTGGAGTTCAGCAAGCAAAAGTAAGAGATCAAATTTATATTGTGGAAAATTTATTTTAAATTTAAATTTAAAAATTTAAATTAAAAATACTAAAAAGTTGGAGAAGAAAAAGCAACTGGAAAATCAAAAATCTGACTGGAAAAATAGCTAGGTTCAAAAAAAAAAAAACAATCCTGCTCACAAACTTCTAAAGGGAAGAAAATGTTATGAGATTTATGGAGGGACAGGAGTTAAGGGAGTCCATTACTGCTAGTTAATTTGTAGAGTATTTGGAACATGATCCGACTATCAGCAGGCAGTTGCCAAATCAAGAGACTAGCTTTCAAATGCAATCATCAATCAGTCTGAGTGGGAGTGGGAGACATAACCCTTACACCAGGCTGTTTCATCTTTTGAAGAGCAAACTTGAGTAGATAAGACAGCTGGTCCAGAGTGAGCATCGTCATCGCTTTGCTCTGTGTCTCAATGCATTCTGCGACAGTTATTTTCTGAAAGGCAAAACAGGAAAGTCATGTGATTATACTGTAATGTATTTAACTGATTAAAACCTAATTGTTGGCAATATGGCAAAAATATCATATCAGGCAATACTTAATTTTTGAGGGGAAAAAAAGGTTTTGAGTTCAAACTCTTTTAATCTTTAATTTTAATCTTTGAAAACAGGCGCGACACTGCCCATTTACCCATTCAGTGAACAGTTTCCTATCAGTGACTTATATTTTGGCACATATACATTTTCTTAGATGGCATTTCTCTTTGCATACAGTTCCATAGTATGCAAAACAATAACATTATGTCTTTAAATAGCACTAGTTGTCTTTGGCCTCAGGTACAGCTATTTCTTGTGTGGCGGTAGCAGTGTTAGAGTGAGCTGGTACCTCACATTCAGGGCAGAACCAGTCCCCTTCGGGCTCTGCGGCCAGTTTGAGGCACTTAGCGTGGTAGACACGCGGGCAGAGCTCACAGCAGAGCACCTGGCCCTCACGATGGCACACCCAGCAGTAGAAATCATTCCTCCCGTCCTGCGGTACAACATCAACAGGGTCTGTGGTGAGTGCGGACTGCTTCACATAGTAAAAGGGACCATGTCTTAGTTCGGACTGGAATGCAGGCGAGAAAAACACGAAAAGTGGGGTTTCAAAATACAAGTACTGCAGGTTACGACACAAACAGGTAACACGCATGAAGGATGTAATTCAATTAATAATGCAGAGGAGACTCCCCAGCAGCTCTACTCAGTAACATATACTCTAGTATCACTTTGATGGGTTTATATTTTCCTTAGAATGTACTTTTACTTCTACTCCTACTCCTTAGAAATTTCTTTCTTTGTAAGCAGTTTCATTGTGTTACATTGGTAACAGCATCTGTAGTGTTATGCGATTGGTCACACCTCTGATGTTTGAGGTTTATCATTCATTTTTCTTATTTATTTACAGTGGAGCAAAAAAGAGAAGAATTGAGGATAACAAACAGTTCCTAAGCTGACAGATGCTGGACGTACTAAGAAGTGCTGCAGTTCTCAAAGTTACTCAAGTACTTCAGTAGTTTTTCTGACCTGACACATTTGTTCTTTTACTAAAGTTGTTTACCTGGAAAGGTACTTTCATGTCATGTGAATATACGTTTAGGCTGCTCTACCCATTTCTGCTCTGCGGCATATATAGTTTGTAATGGTATGTTTTCAGATTCAAATTAACTATGCATTAAAAAAAACATGACATAATCCATGAGAAGTCCACAAGAAAATCTCTCATCTTTTTCAATGACAGTTTCAATCAGTTATAATAAATATCTAAGCATGTTCTTATATACCATTGCAGCACACTGGCCTCACTTGCATTACTGTAAAAAAATCTGGCAATCTTTATTTGGTCTTTGTAAAAGAAAAACAACCCTACACCAGGGCTTCAGCTATAAGAATAAATCAATTGCAGTTATTTTTTTTATCTCGGAGTTGGCCGAGGAATTTGCCAGCCCTTTCAAAGTACAACAGGTTCTCTTATCCACAGACACAACTGAGAGATATTCCAAACTAGAACTGAGGAGTATCACTAAGTATATGGAGGTCCTCACTGTACTCTAGAAAATGAATTCACATATGCTCATAAGTGTGTTTTGTTTCCTCTAAGGTTCTGAGGTATGACTAACTGGGGAGATGCTTAAAAATTAAGACAAGATTAATCTGGCATAGTGACGGAATAAATAACTTTCTTTGACACCTTTTTGTGTTGGGTATGTTTTATATTTCTATCTGCCCTGGCTAAGCACAGCATAAGGATAATATAGGACTGATTATAGCCTGAGGTGGTTCCATATCACCACAAACAATCAAGCTAAAGACAATCTAAGTAAGTCTGAACTAGTATTTTAGAGGTGAGTTAAGCAAGCCGCACCTGGTCTTTGCTGTTGTTGACGGCTCCTGGTTTCTTCTTCTTTTTGACAGGGCTCGGAGATGCTTCTGAGGGAGAATGTCCATTGGAAGAGTGAGGCGGGCTGGGCACTTTGCGTTTAGTGGCAGTGCGCTCTGCGGATGCTGAATCAGACACTGTACAAAGTAAACATATGTGGAAGGCTAAGATACAAATATGTCAGGATTACTTCTACATAGTGATATAAATATATTTCTTTAGTAATGTTGAAGTGAAAGTTCAAGCCAAATATCTAACTTGCACAATTTTCCCCTTACCCAAAATGTACTTGATCAGCTAAAGATGTTGTGGTTAAGCAGTTTTTCAGTTTTGTACTAGAGTTACAGTGCTAATGTAGCTAAAAAATAATTGTCCACTGCACTCTCCAAACTGCATGC
The DNA here is from genome assembly GCF_015220715.1 of Pygocentrus nattereri. Lineage (NCBI taxonomy): Eukaryota > Metazoa > Chordata > Actinopteri > Characiformes > Serrasalmidae > Pygocentrus > Pygocentrus nattereri. The sequence continues at coordinate 24,376,259 of NC_051231.1, read as the reverse complement.
CTAAATCATTACAAACTTGCCACAAAACACACTGAGCTTGAAAAACTGACAAAAGCATGAGCAAAAACGATTATATTTGATAAACTACACCATACAGTGTCAAAAAACACATAAGCAAGTCCGTTTGATTTGCATAACTCCTTTTTATTCACTAATTAATCTACTATAACAATACCAACTGCAATAATACCATACCTATGCATTTTTGTTGTACACTACAGTAAACTATGAACTTTTACAAAACTAATTTGTAAGCATTTATAAAAGGTAAATATTTGTGTGAGCCAATATATGAGATTTTAAAGAGTTAACAACTTGATGTTGTCTGAGACAAGTGTGAGATGATTTACGCAAGTAGTTTGCATACTGATAATCTGTTAGCTATAAGCTTCTATTACTCGTCAGCTATGTTGGCCTTGTAGCTCTAGTGTGAAACTAAAGAAGCAAACATCTTACACCAAACATGTTCTTGTGGATTGATTACATTTAGAGTGCAAATTTGATTTATGGTCCAACCATTTCTTTAAAAGATGGTCTCCTCACCTTTGGATCGTGTGGCAATCTCCATCCCTTCATTCACATCTGATTCTGCCTTCACTTCTTCTTCAGCCAAACTGCCACACACAAAAGACAACTTATAAGAGCCTTTTATTGTAGTTTTTACTATATCTATTTTTTTAATCTGTAAAAAAATGCATTTGCTTTACTTTGCTGATCAATTACTTAGCAATGTGAATTCAGGTTGAAGACACAGCTGCACCATTTTCTAAAACACAGGTTGTTGTGTTCTCCCAAAGATAAAAGGATGACAGCTTTCTACACAGCCAGAATATCTAAACGCTTAGTATTCTCCTCTAAACATGTTGACACATTTGCCAATGCTTCACTACTATTAGTATTCATAGATATGATAGGTTATGACATGAGGAGTCATGAGCTGACCTCTGCCCTCCCAATATCTAACTTTACTTATTATAGGCAAGGCAATTTAACATTAAATTTTATTTTCAGTGTGGTAAACACTGTCACACAAAGCTTGTAACGAAATGTTTAAAAAACCAGAACACAAGTGAGTTTAGCGCACTGTAGTACTTTCATTCAGAAATTTCAGTTTCACCAGTTAAGGAAGTAGGGGTACAGGAGGGGGCAGGGAGACTGAAGCTTTGATGCAGCCAAGATGTCTCATTGAATTTGTTGTCTCCAGTTTATTATTTCCACTGCTTTGAATGTGGAAGAGAGAGAAGTTTCTCAGTGAAAGAGCTCCTTTGACATAAGCTCATGGTCTCCCTCAGTGCCATTGCAGGAGACCATTCACAGAGTTTTGTAGTCCATGAGCGAATACTGACAAAACGAGTCCAAGTGCACAAATGGAACAATTACTTGTTTCCCATGAACAAAAGTAAATAATCCACCATGAAAGAGTCTCTATTCCAGTTATGTCATAGGTAGGAAACCTTAGAGCCAAAACTAAAATAAAACAAAAAGAAAAAAATATCCAATTACATCTCTGATTCTACAGACAATTTATATGGCATAAAAATATGGTATTCATTTTTCTTGTGGTCCACAACCTTAAACAATCAACATAAACAATATAAACATTTCAACATTATCATTAAAGATTAGAGCAACAGTGGATTTAACTAGAAATCGTACAAATAATCGTTATAGGTGATAGAGCGGTTGTTAATTTAGCAGCAAAAGGTAGAATTCCCACTGAAAACTGAATAATGTATTCAGTAGGTGGGATTGAAAGTGCCTTCTCTCACTCTAGAATGCCACCAGCAACATACAACCTAATCACGAGGACAGCCAGAGAAAAAGAAGGGTGGTTTATACATAGCTTTGAATTGATCTACTGTCAAAAAACATCAAATACATTTTGTTAATTCTTTGTATTGGATGCTTCCAAGCCTATTACCAAACCCAGGGATGGCCTTGCGCATGATGTCATTATTATGAGTATTTTAATTCCTTGTCCAGCATTAAGGAATAATATCTTCAACCATACAATTTTAGCCATGTCATAATGTCTGTGTCACTCTGCAGCCTGAATGGTTCCAAAATGACAGTCAGCCACCACTGCTCTGCTGTTTTTTTCCTTTCTCCTCCCTGTGCCCTGCTCTCTGCCACATATGCCCACCATTGCACTGCTCCATCAAGAAAACAGCCATTCGCTATCTGCAGTCAATCAGTCTAAACAAAGAATAGAAAAAAAAGTAGCAATGTCTATTTCCACACGCCCTCCAACGACTCGGTGAAGCTCAGAGATAAAAAATCTCATTCGATCATAATTAGAAATATGGTATTACATTGGATCAGTCGAAGGTATTTCAGCTACAGGATGCCAAATCTTGGAGAAAAAAAAATATTCCTGTTGAGGCAGTAGCATCTTTGCCTTCCAAGGCAGGTCTTTTGGTCTGATTCTTGCAGTCTCTCCCCCTCTTGCACCTTTAGGGGAGAAAATGAAAGCATATACACAAGACAACATCTGCAGAGGCTGTGCACTTGCCATCTTGGCCTCCTCCTCTATCCTCTTCAAACCTGCATGCACCATCTATCCTTAGCAACAGCCATTTCCCTTGCACAATCGATATCACTGCTGGCACAAAACCCTCATACAGCGAGACAGCACAATGCATATATAATCATTTTGCTCTTCCTTAAATCGCATAACACACTGACATCGCAATAAAGTTCAATGTAAAACAATTGACACATAATAACATCATACCTTATTTTTCTTTACGTGCACAGTACACAGATTCTTCAGGCAGGGCCCTTGCCTAATATCTTTTTTTTCTTTTTTTTCTCAATTGCAATAGCTTTAAGGGATGAGACAAAGATGGGTGCAGAATTTTCCAGAAGGGCCTTGCTCTCCCTGCTGCTCTCAGTGCGATTGTCAATCTTTAACCTCAGCTGTGGGCTGCCGATTGGTTTGAGAGCCACACGGAGGCGCGTGATTGGGCGGTAGATGCTGTGTGGCACACTGGCTCTCCCTGCTCCCCTCTCTCTGCTCTGATCCACTGCTGCAATGCAGGGAGGGCTGCTGCTGCCATCCACCATCAAAAATACTCTCCAAACCACACTCTACTTCTCTGTTCAGACCTTCACACAAGGCAAGCGTGTAGGATATGGGCTGCTGCACTACAACAAACACATATCAGATTGCCTCCTGTCCCTTTTTTCCTGCTCCCTCTCTCTCTTTCTCTCTAATGGTTAAGAGCAATCTCGGGCGTCCATTTTGTAGACGTTGTAAGCTCGTCGTGGCAACTGTGAGAACACAAGCTTTGCCAGTACAGCGGCTCACAGGAATGCAGAGAGGGCCTTGCACACACACAGACAAACACAGACATACAAATACATGCAGAGACAAAGAAAGTAACCAAAAAGAAAACATAACATGCAAGCTTGGAAAACACCCCTCAGCTCTTCCCTCAGTATTTAATGTATATGCACGTCCGTAGCCATAATAACTTGGCCTACATAGATTACTATTTCTACTATTACTATGTGTAACTTTATATGGTACATTATAAAACACAATTACTAGTGTATATTGTAATAATTGACCTACTAAGACTATTGTTGCTCTTCTTATTGCCAATCTCAGGTCAAATGACTAGAGTTTCGTTATCCACTTACAAAACACAGAATGCTCTAGGAATTTCAAAAGGGTTAGATTCGTAATCAACTAATAAAACACAATGCTTACTTTCTAAATCATTGATTAAATGCAAAAATACAACATTTAAACAAATGCAACCTTCAATCAGGTAAGGTCAGATAAATTGCCAGGATCAGCAGCTTTAATCAATTAAGGCAACTGAGGCATCGTCAAATAGAACTGACTTGAGTCTGGGGCACCAGTGATTTTGAGGACACTGCCTGTCTGTAGGACTCAAAAAAAGGACAGGCTGATATTATGGCCCCGAAGAATATGCATTAAGATTTGCCTTATTTCAGGGGGATTCCCTGCTTTCTGCTTCCACCAACATCCAGTCACATCAGCCAACTATAAATAAAACCTTGAGTGGTGCCAGTCCAAATACTTCTGATATAAAACTGTAAAGTAGTATGCTGTTAATATGTTAGACAATCTGAACAGAATACACTGTAATATACTTTCAATGTATTTAGTTGGTACGGATGTGTGACCAACATGTTGCAATGTGCTCCTTTTTGTGGCCACCATGATTCAGCGATTGCACGTTTTTATGCAAAATGATACAGCCACTTGTCCTCAATGCATGTGTACTGTACACAGGACAAGGCCTTTGAGCTACACAGCCAAAAAGGGAAGCTGTCTGAAATGGCTGCCAACTGTTACAAGTACCAAGTTGACAAAAAAAGGACTGTATCACACAACCTACAAAACCTAAATCAATGCAAAGAACTCTAGAACCCTATATTGAACCCAGAAACCTCTCAGACTGAAACTGAAACTAAATACTTACAAAAGATACACTATACCTGTGTGCAGAATACAGGCTACAAATTTTTATTGTGTGGGTGAAGCAAATCTACAAGCTGAAGCAAAGTTTTTTTTAAGAATCAGCATACATTCATGAGCAAAACACACTGTCAGCAGTAATCTAACAAATCCTGTAGTCTATATAGTGCAAGGCAGTCAATACTGCAGCTGAGGTTGGGTTTCCTCTTACAGCCTCGGCTGCTGCTGCCTGACCCACAAGGCCTTCCATTTTGAGAGGGCTGGCCTGTGACAGCACTTCACACTACTGTACTCCTCTCTCAGCCCTGCTCCCTCCAGCCAGATCAACATTACAGCTGAGAGAAAGCACAGAAGGCCACTTTTGTCATGGTCGTCTGTGCACACTCACAGCTTAATCAGGTGATCCACAGGGCTCACAAATGTTGCAGAGACATAGAGAGAGATTGCTGAGCCCTGTTCCTGCCAGGATCCAGTTCTATAGTGTTGGGACAGGAATCTTTCTTTTCCACCACCCCTGAATAAGAACATTATTCCTGTGTTAAGACATTAGTCAACATTAGCAGGTATGCTAAAGAGGAAATGAAACAATAGAAAATCAACCTTACCTCTGTGGATGCATGGCTAAAAAAGACTTGTGTGAAATGTCAATGCTTATTAAAACATGGAGGACAGCCCTCAGCCCTCTCTCTCTACAGAGAGCACAGCCTCGGCACTCCAAGCCAGCCGAGCCAACATGCTGATAAAAGCTGCTCTGCGATTGGATGGTACTCTCTGGCAGGATGGAAGGCAGCAGCTGATTGGCTGAAACATTTCCTGACTGAGTGCCTTTTGTTCAGCAAAGGCAGCCTATGGCTGGGTTAAGGACAGAGGGAGAGGAGCTAGGCCTTGACCAAGGAATCCACATTTAAAAAACCAAAACAGGCCCAGAGACATCATATTTCCCAATGTCCAACATAGGAAGGAAATGTTTTTCCAGCTTAATTTAACATGGTGTTTAAAAAGCAGTTACAGAAGGGTTTCTCAACACAGGCCTGAAGCCACCCAGTTAAAAAGGGCCTTTGTTTTTATGGTCTTTTAAGTTAAATTAACCATCAAGAAAAAGTAAAAAAAAAAAAAAGTAAACAGAGAGGCCATTGGTCAGATCAGGATTGTTTTAACTACGTTATGCAGACTACTTCAATGAGGCAATAATTTAATGGCTTATTTAATGGGTTATAACTGACAATAACCTCAATATTTCACAGATGTCAGGAGTGTCAGTAAAACTTTGTTGTGGCAGGAGTGGCAGATGTTATGGAAGTCAGATACTAAATGATTAAGTTAATATAATATCATAACTGAAACACTAACACTTGGTGGGGGCGGGGGGGGGGGTGTCTTAAAGTATGTTCTTCACATCCTACACTTTCAAAGCACACTATTAACTCAACACTGTCAAACCAAACCTCTTCAGCCCTTGGTGGTAAAACCACAGTTTTTAGAACCACAGAACAGAAGGCACCTGCAACCTGGTAGATTTTGAGCCAGCAAACATAGGTATTCTGAACATCTACTCATTTACCCTCTACTCTTTGATTTTCCTTATATGTTTAAAATGCAGTCTTTAGTAAATATATGTGTCAGTAAGTAAGCACATGTATTTACGTAATACAATTAAAACTAAAGTGCTTTACAATTAAAGAAATTGTTTGTCCACGTGTCAGTTCTCCAGTTATGCCTGTTTCATTTACACAGAAAGAGAACACTGACAATGCTACACAAAGTCCTCAATAAGCACAGAACTTTCAACAGCTACTTAATGTATTTAATCCTGGCCTTAAAAACAATCACTGATGGCACTTTTTGGCTGGAAGTTGTTCCAAATTCATGACACAGAAACAGCAAAGGCAGAATCATCTTTCATTTAAACTGAGACCATGGAACAGTCAAAAGTAACTGAGAAAGTAACCTTAGAGACCTTGTAGGAGCATATAGGCAAAGGAAGGCAATATACGTAGTTGTGAATCCATTTAATATTTTAGAAACAAAGACACCTGGGCATGTTTTTGTTTGTTGCATAGTAAATTTGAGCTCTGTTCAATATAAAGGCATGGTTTAACATTAAACATAAACATTAAATACAGATATAAATCCCCTTTAAAATGTTCCAGCTCAAGGTCAGGAGGCCTTGTCAATATGCAGCAGCAGCATTACAGCCAATCTAACTCTTAAAGTATGTCACAGATTATATATGTGACTTTTGAGTCACCTTTCAGTTTGGCCACCCATCTGGAAAAAATTGTGTCAAGCAACACTGCCTAGTTATTTATTAAGCATAACCAGCACAGTGACTGGCTATGTTAATTAACAATAGAAAATCAATACAGCAATTTCTATTATGCAATGCAGACACGACACGACATGGTGTTTACGGTTCGCGTTTTCTGCGCCATCCAATGGTCACAGAAAGAAATACAATAGACACATAGATCGAATTTCAAATAAATGTTAATTCCGAGTGACCTAAACCCATGTTCTTCAATATTTCTAACTTCTGCCTCAAATGTACCTGTTTATGTGCATTCTGCCAAATCATATTCAGTCCGCATATGAATTTTATTTATTTATTTATTTGTCCTCTCCCTGGTAAATAATATAAACTTCTTGACTTTTTGCTATGAAATGAGTTTTTTTGTTTTTTTAGCCCACGTGAGAAATTATATATGGCCACATTTGCATGTAACCTACAAATGTTTTATGCATGATGTAAGCTAATTTTGTTGCGTTATGTTTTTCATATGTTGAAATATGACTGAAATAGCTACATGTTCCATAGTTGAAAATTGTCAATTACAAATATGTTGGCAGACATGTCACATATATGTCCATATATAACTATTATAAGACGGATATGAGGGAAATCCATATATGTTAACTAATGTCTTATATTTGAAATCTAGTTAGCTAACTAACGCTACATTGCTTTATATCAGATTTCCGTATGGATGAAGATTTTGAGCCAAATTTCTATAACAAAGAAAAACGTGTGGTAAACTATGTAAGTTATGGCTGCCTGGCACAGAATTATCTGGACAAATGGCTGTAAAAATATAACTATATATATCAGCTCATGGTGCAGGGTCTGTCTACCCTAACCTGTTAGCTAACTAGCTAACCTGACATCAACAGTGAGGTAACGTTAGCCAGTTAGCTCACGTAGGTTAGCTAGCTAGCTAGTTAACTAACCTCCCTCTCTCACGTTACCTGTGAGAAACAGCAACGTAGCCAGTATAGTGTAGTTACTTCAGTAACTGACAAGCCCAATATGTCTTCTCTGCGTACATAACGGTAAATGTATATAGTTTCGGTATTTGAGGCATTATTTTAAAAACTTGTTTACTCGTTGTGATTCTGTTCGCTAACTCTAAATGCTAACGTTTGTGTACTTTATCTTTCCCTCGGAGTCCAAAAACGTTGAGCAGGAGCGCTAGAGAGAAACTTACTTTACTTTCAGAAGCCAGACAGCCAGTCTGCCGATACGAGCTTTTCCTAAACTGGAGTGTTTAATATTCATACTGTCCGTAATGTCTGAGGTGAAGTTCTGAACATGCTACGCTACCACAACGGGCTTCCCCAACGTTTAGCTACCTCAGTGCACGTGGCGCCTTGGGGTCACATCAAACCTGCTGTGGTGCAGCGCACATAGCTAACGTTACCGTATTTTACTGAAAGATAAGTTACATTCTGGGTGCTTTGAGGAACTTAACCAACTCGGATTTCTTTAAAATCGATGGTGATCATAGGAACCAGGAGTCACAATGTGTACAACGCAAGCAGACATTTTACAGACTATCCAAGCAGTAAACCTTAACACGTCAGTTTTCAGTGTCTTTTTTGTGCAATGTAATGTTGAAGTCCATCACAGTAAGGTTGTCTGGGTACGATTTTGAAGTATAACGCCCTGCATGCACCTCTCAGCCATTAATGGCTTATTTTAAAAATAAGTTTTAGGCCAAAGCTTAATGATGCATTAGGCATCAGGCAACGTTCATAACTTTTAACCATAGACTTCTAGTTCCTATCACCACTGCTGGGAATCGCTATAGCATTGGCCAATTTTCTACTATTTCTAATCTATTTGAACTTTACACATACAGTAAATCATATTTTCATGAAATTTTGCTTATTTTGTGTTAATCTTGTAGAATTTGAAGCTAAGCTGTGCCATTAGTATTTCCATTTTACTTATTTTACATATATTTTAAAGAAACTTACTGTAAATTTGCAGAGTTAAGATTTGACATCAACATAACAAACAACAACAATATGGATAATGGTGTTATTGTGAACTTTACTTACATTTACTGTAAAATGATAGCAGTTGTTTCCAGTGCAGAGCAAATGCAGGCCACCATTCAGAAGCTCTCAAAATGCAATGTCTGACCTTAGGAGCTGTAGCTCAAGTCTTGGTGGCTCCCTGGAAACCTTGGATTTCCGAGGTCAGATGGCAGCACCGCCACAAGCCTGATCAGAGAACAACATGCACTTCTAGAGGATTTCACTAGACAAACTCATCACAAAGCGTAATATCACTGGACATAAGACGTGCATATGTGGCATCAGAATTTGAGAGTCAGACCTCAAACGTTCATTCAAAACTGTCACTAATTCATGTATGTGTTAAGCTTTGGTGTCACCCATCTTAATCTTGTCTAATGCAATTTTAGTCTCTATTTCAGTATCAGTACCTGAGCTTAGGAGCAGCTCAGCTCAGAAGAAAGGCTCAGCCTCTGAATGATTTTCACTTGGGTAGTGTTAGTTGGTCTTGTTTGTTAAAGTGAAGAAAGAGCTGCAGTGAGGTCTGTGCCATTCAACAGATCCTTAAGACTGTCATAATAAAATGAGAAACTGTAAGACTTCTGTAATGCTGTGTAATATTTCTGTAATAACATATATTTTCATCACTGTAAAATATTCCTGTCATAATATCTAGTCGTCTATACTACTTGTGTACTACCCTGTAGTAAACTCTGCTCATTGTCCCAAGTTACTTTATAGGGAAAGTCTTATGATTTTTTAATATTTCTGCATAATTCACTTGTTAAGATATAAAGTCATTCATTTACACTTACATTTACAGCATTTAGCAGACACTCTTATCCAGAGCGACTTACAAGAAGTGCTTTGTCTATCTAGAAAAAGTATCTTTGCTAGTTAACAATAGGTTAGAGAGAAAGCCAGTCCTGAGCTCAGATACTGCTAGAAACAAAAATTCACTGTTGATACCCAGAGAAAAGGAACAGAGCTGAACACAGAACTCTATGCTCTATGCAGAACTGTATGCAATACACTACACTACAATACAATACACTACAATACATAGTGCAATACAATAAAATACAATATATAAGTGTAGCACCATATATTGCAATACTTTTCAATCAATACAATTCAGTGCTCATTTAAGTGCTGTGTAAAGAGATGGTTTGATGTGAAAAACTCAGTTCTTGAGAGCTTGAGACCCAAGTCAGAGCTATTCACACTTGTGGTAATAGGAACCAGACGTCTAAAGTGTTTAATGCCTTTAAATGATGCATTATAGAAAGCGACTGCATGAAGTCTTGGCCAGAAATGTATTTTAAAATAATTTTTAAATATTACCTAAAGATTTTCTTTTATATTTATCACTATTTTACCATTATAAAGATCACAAATAAAAACACAGTCAGAAGATGTGTACATTCACTGGTCGTTTTTTGATAGTAAATAAATGTACTGTAATTCATATTTGCATTGTAGACATTGCAATGCCTGCGACCCATGACGGAGAAGCGGCTTAGAAAATGGATGGATGGATTGACATTGCAATGCCTGGTTCCTGTTACCACCATTATAAAGAAATCAGCAGCACCATGCACCATTTCACATTGAAATCTAAAATGACTAAATGATTCTCAGTTATTATTTTGTAAAATCTATTTATTTCCCTTTTAAGGTTCCACAGAAATTCTTGTAGTGCTACTGTAGTTCTTGGCGCAGAATTGTGTCATTCCAAGTTGGGCAGTCACTAGAAAAGATGAGTGCTAAAGATGAAGCTCCTCAAATCTCATTGCTGATCAGAACAAGCCACACTTGTAGACAAGAGTTTATGTGATCCATTTCCCTACAAATAATGTTTTCCTGTTGGGATTTGTGCTCGATTGCTTTCTCATGTTTTAAGAGGACCACTAGAGGGAGCTGTTCAGCTTGCTGGCTCTTCCTGCCCCTGAGAGCTTTGCTGAGGACAGCTGTCTGTGAGACTCCCTGCTGCATTAATAAATCAAAATACACACACACAGGAGGAGTCTAACCCAAGGAAACATCTTGATGATAGACAGAGCAATGTGTTACATACTGCGTATTGGTTTTTACTCACCCATAGATTTAAGAAAATATGGACGTTCAAACAAATTAACACGTGGAGTGACTTTCTAGTGATAAACAGAACCTGTTCCATTGTGTTTTTATCAGGTACCTGCAAGGAATTCATAGGCAGTAAATGAGAACAAATCTGATTTGTTTACACTGTCAAGGTTTTATGAAACATATACTGTGGGGAAAAATGGCAATGCGTCATTTAAATATCTAACTTTGAAGCAAAGCTATCTTTATAATTAGTCGGTGGACTTGACTTGTTTTCTCAACGGCCTTTTTTGCATATTAGGGCTAGATGTGATCCTCTCTCAGACTATGCCAATCACTTAAGCCGGTTGGGGGGATGGGTGAGGAGAAGAAGAGCTGAATGATTGGGTGTTTGCAGGTAGGCGATGTATAGGCGCAGACAATTAGGGGCTATCTCCTGTCCTTTCAAACTGCTATCTCCTGTCCTTTTCAAAGCAGGGTGGGGGGTGGGTGTGTGGGGGGGAGCATCTCTCACTCATGGGGGGTTTGGTAAGGGTTTTTTTTTTTTTTGCCAGCAAGTGGGGGAGGGGCACAAACAGGTCTGTGGGCCTCTGTTGGGTCTCTGAGGAATGTTACTGGGGCGTTCTCATTCTTTTTTCACACATGCACACACACATTGAGATCCTCAAGCACCAGACATGGAGCTGATTTCATATGAATGTCACAGAACAGATAAATCAGAAGTTCTATCTAAACTCTCTTTTAATCTGCTGTTGGATATATATATATAGTACAAATGTTATTTATAGTATAAATCACATGAAAATTAAGCTCTGTATTTAAGAAAAAATAGACGTTCTGCTGTAGATCAGGTCACTAAGTTTAATGCACCATTTGTATATCCACATTCTTGCTGAGATGAGATTAGAGGCCTGTGTTGCAGTCATGACAGGAAACAGCAAGCAATGAGCTAATTACAACAGCCCCCCTCCCCACTCAATTCTTTCCCTTCCCCCCCCTGCCTCCCTCCCTCCATCCTAGTCCATGCTCTCTCTCTCTCTCTCTCTCTCTCTCTCTGTCCCTCTCCCTTCCTCCCTCTTTAGCACTGTCTCCTTCTCCAACAGTTGAAATTCAACACTGGTATGCCTAAGAGGTCACCATGGAGACGAGTCTGAGTCTGGTCTCCGGAGGCCATGGCATCTGCATCATCAGTGGATCCTGTAGATAGCAGTGATCTTTACCCACCATGCTTTGACAAACGAAAGAAAACAAATGCACAGTAACATATACGTGCCTCAACAAGGCCAAAGTCCATGTGACCTCTTGTATAAGGCTTAACTTATATATTATTTTGACTGATACTGTGCAACACATTAATGTTGTTTTTATTTACTTGGTTAGTAACTTTGCATTAAATGTTCATTACAATAAGTTGTATATTTATTACTATGTAACTTCAGCAGAGACAATTCCACATTCATTGCATATAGTTCATTATTATTATTATTATTGTTGTTGTTGTTGTTGTTGTTGTTGTTTATTGGTGTATTTACATTTTTAATAGTGGACCAAGTGAAGTGACCAAATGATAGACTAGGTTTTATTACAACCAAGTTCAACATTCTGCAGTATGCAAATTCTCACAAAGTCACTGAATAGGCTGTCCTACGAGACGACTCTCTTTACGAGCTAAAAATAAAATCTACATAAATATATTTATATATTCTCTGATATCGCTATCGCTACAACTTCGCATCTCCTAGTGGCTGTTTTCATTCCGAGGGGGTTCATGAACTTGTAGTTTTTTCTCCTCGAAGCGCCAACGCAGATGGAGCGGCTCTAATGCTATGAAAGACAACATTACCCAGAATGCCAAGGGCCGCATTCGGAGTAAGGGCTTCTATGCGCTTTGGGAGTGTTTCCCATTTAAACAAACACAGCTAGTGCTGAAGATGGCGGAGCTTTCAGAAGTGGCTTAAAGCAGCTGGCGTGTTTCGGTGGACGCATATTTTAACCGGTAAGTGTTCGCGGTGGCAAAGGAAAAACGTCCAAGCTGCAGCGACGTTGCCATAACAGTTTAAAGCCGTTCGGGTTGTGGTTTTCAATGCGGCTGCTCTTGTTTCGAGCTCGACATCTTGATACTCAGTTGCTGCTGGCTGAGACCGAAAGCCGGAGTAGTCCGACAGTGTTAGTAGACCTTTACAGACACGGTTGTCTGTTTTTCACGATTTGTGTTGCACCACAACACTGCTTGTTTGACGAAGCTGAAGTTGGCTTCTTATTTGAATTTTCCGTTCCACCTTAAATTGTGCAGTAGTTACATTCTGGCGCCTGAGGCTCCTGACTGTAATTGCTGCACCGTTTAAGGTGGAACGGGAAATTCGAATTAGAAACTAACTTCAGCTTCGTGCCTGTTGGTTCCCGCTCCTGTTTTTCTTTCGTTGTTATGTTGTTTTTCTTTAAAGTTTTGGTCTTTTTTGGTTTTCCGAATAGCGGAGTCACTAACCTTAAACAGGGCATGCAAAGTTCATTGCCGTCAGGTAGCCGCTTCAGCAACACGAAGGTCGTAACTCAACTCTTTTTTATATCTGCATTCGAGGGTGAATTCATTTTATTCGACGCTAGTTTCCACCGGACGAGGCTCAGTAGCCCGAGCCGCCTGCTTTTCTGTTGTGGAGCAAGTTAAGGATTTAAAGGGCAGTGCTGTGTTTTGAAGTTTTGAATGGCAGACGATTCTCTGATTGGTTATAGTCACTGTAATAACCTGTCCAGCTCTGTACTATCATCGCTTTATTTCAGAAGTTCAGGCAGTAACGTTAAGTATAAAGATCAGTGTTGATCACAAGTCAGCTTATCGTAATGTAACTTATCGTAATCGTCTTATCGTCAGTGTGACAACAGCTCAGTCCAGCTTTTTGTGCTGGGTGTACTTTAACCGGCCGTTCTTAAAGGGGAGTTCCACCCCTTTTTCGAAAATATGTGCAGAATGAAATAAACTCATTTAGGGTGGTTTGATGTGAAATGCTCAGTTTTGGAGAAACCTTTGTTCACAGTGGTGGTTATAGGAACCAGACGTCCGAAGTGTTTTATGTCTCTGATCCCTCACTGAAAGTCACTACCTGCTTGTGAATACAGTACCTGAAGCCTGAAACATTGTTTTATAGTAGTTTTGAGAGAACGCTCAGGCCAGAAAGTGATTTTTAAGAAGCAATTCAAGGCATTTTTTTCAGATTGTCCACTATTTTGCCATAAAAAAAACTGTAGGTTTACTGGAGTTTTGGATAATAAATAAAATGGCTTTGTTTGTGTAGAGATCACAACTTCTGGTTCCTATAACAGACCAGTGTGAATGACTTTGTTTACATTTTGATGATTGAATTATGCAGATTCTGAAAATGTAAGCAAATTTGAAAATAACAGTGAAATTCTCTTTTAAAGCAAATGGACATGTATATTACAATAATCAATAAATTAGGAAATTTTGGACACTGATACTGTTTTTTTTTTTTTTTTGAAAAGTAAAACGTCTGATCCTGCTTTTCGCTAAAACTGAAATGATTCAAAACTACATTGCACTGCCTTCAGATATGCAGATGCCAAATAAACAAGTAGGAAACAAACTAAACCTGTAAACTTGCTTGCTTATGTATTTATTTATTTGTTTGTTTGTTTGTTTGCACTTTTAAGAGCTAATATTGTCAAATGTTGTTGGAAGAAAATTGGCAAGAAAAGTTGTTGAGTCCTTATGGGAGGGGGAAAAAAAGGAAAAAACAAATCACGAGTGTGAGACTGTGGCTTTGAGTTCCGCTTAACAGCAGCACTTCCATTGAGAAGGGTTGAGTGTAAGTTTGTGTCTGGGAAACAGAAATCTTATGTAGACTGGAAAAAAAACCAGACTGAATTTGTTTTGTGGTGATTTTGCCGTGAACTGAGAATAATCTGCAGAGGAAGTACTTTGTTATGGTTTGTTTATTAAATAGGGTTATTTGTTGACCTCTTTTCATGTGGTCTGTGTATGTACACTAGCAGTAGAGCGAGGTTAGATCCACTGTAATTCTTTGGGATTAAGTGGTTTATATTTAAGACATTCTGGATTGATATATCTATATTTATACATAAATACATACATATACTATATGTTCAAAAGTATACAGACATTACTCTTAGATGCACCCATTGCTGACATAGGTGTTCAGCTGTATACATAGAGCTTGTATGAGCGCCATAGAAAAGCATTGACAGTAGAATGAGAAGCTCTGGAGCAGCCACCATACCAAGTGCCAAGCGTCTGCTAGAGGAGTATAAATCCCCCCAGCACCGGGCTGTGGAGCCATTGAACTGTATTCTCTGGAGTGATGGAGCTTTTTACACTCCTCTGTCTTCGGATGAGTTGGGGTAGTGTTTGTGATTCAGAACATCAGTACCTGACCTTATTAATACTATGTCTGAATTTGGTTGAATCTTCACAGCAATGTTACAACAGTTAATGTGAGGCTTTCCCATATTAATCTACTTGATTTCAGAAGAAATGTTGGATGAGAAGGTGTCTACAAACTTTTGGACATGTACACTCTCTCTCTCTCTCTCTCTCTCTCTCTCTCTCTCTCTCTCTCTCTCTCTCTCTCTCTCTCTCTCTCTCTCTCTGGCTCTCGCTCGCTGGTTGCCTACATTATCTGTGACACATGGAGGTGCAGATAGATGATGCCTCAGTTTTGATGCGACAGAGGCCTCGTCAGTAAGATGTACGGCTCTGTCTGCTTTTTGTCATAGATCTTGATGATTCACTTATGTTTTAAGGATGGTGTGGAGCAAAGGATTCAAATGGATGACTGACTAATATGGATATATTTATCACTTATTTTTCTTGCCGAAAAAAAAACCTGCCACTTCACCTGGCCTTGAAGCTTTAGCTACAGAAGAGTTTATTTTTGGCGCATTGCTGTTTGTTTACATGAACGTTAGAAAGTTTAGGTAAGAATATGTGTAGTTGAGACATGAGAGCCTTTATACTTTAAATCCTAACTACATTATAATTTGTGCATCTGGCTGCCACATCTAGGACTGTCACAGTCATTGTGTAATTAGCTGATAGCAATTATTTAATGTCATTATGTTTTTTTCCCCCACAGTGGTTAGTTTTTTTATGTCACATCAAACGGAATGTGAATTGAGTGTCTTTTCCTCAGCTTCATATGGGATGTTCAAGAAGTATAGTTCATGAACAGATACACTATATTGCCAATATATTACTCACCCCTTCAAATAATTTATTTCGGTTGTTCCAATCAATTCCATGACCACAGGTGTATAAAACCAAGCACCTAGGCATGCAGACTGGTTCTACAAACATTTGTGAAAGAATGTGTCGCTCTCAGGAGCTCAGTGAATTCCAGCGTGGTACCGTGATAAGATGCCACCTGTGCGACAAGTCCAGTGGTGAAATTTCCTCACTACTAAATATTCCACAGTCAACTGTCAGTTGTATTATAACAAAGTGGAAGCAGTTAGGAACAACAAAAACTCAGCCACAAAGTGGTCGGCCACGTTAAATGACAGCGAGAGATCAGCGGATGCTGAGGCGCATAGTGTGCAGAGTCAATCACTACAGATCTCCAAACTTCTTGTGGCCTTCAGATTAGCTCAAGAACAATGTAGAGAGATTCATGGAGTGGGTTTCCAAGGCTGAGCAGCTGCATCCCTACATCACCAAGCGCTGAATGCAATGATGTAAAACGCCACCATGGACGCAAGAGCAGTGGAGACGTGTTATCTGGAGTGATGAATCGCGCTTCTCCGTCTGGCAATCAAATGGACGAGTTTGGGTTTGGCAGTTATGTCACTTGTCTGACTGAATTGTGCCAAGTGTAAAGTTTGGTGGAGGGGGGATTATGGTGTGGGCTTGTTTTTTAGTTCCAGTGAAAAGAATTCTTAATGCTTCAGCAGACCAAGAGACTTTGGACAATTTCATGCTCCCAACTTTGTGGGAACAGATTGGGGACGGTCCCTTCTTGTTCCAACATAACTGCACACCAGTGCACAAAGCAAGGTCCATAAAGACATGGATGAGCGAGTTTGGTGTGGAAGAACTCGACTGGTTTGCACAGAGTCCTGACCTCAACCTAATAGAACACCTTTGGGATTCATTGGAGTGGAGACTGCGAGCGAGGCCTTGTCCAACATCAGTGTCTGACCTCACAAATCCGCTTCTGGGAGAATGGTCAAAAATTCACTCCCATAAACACACTCCTAATCCTTGTGGAAAGTCTTCCTAGAAGAGTTGAAGCTGTTATAGCTGCAAAGGGTGGGCTGACGTTATATTAAACCCCTACGGATTAAGAATGGGATCTCACTCAATTTCATATGCGTGTGAAGGCAGAAGAACAAATACTTTTGGCAATTTAGTATATCTGTTTAAATGTAAATTAGGGAAAAAAACAAATAATAAAAATGGCTGAAATAACGTTGGGCTGTAGTTATATTTTTTTTAGGTGACAGCACTGGTGTTGCACAAAAAGCAGCACACATGAACCAACTGTTGATCAAAAACAGTCAAGGGACTGTGGCACGTTTTTGTGTTGGATTAGTAATAGCGGCTGCCTCTTCAGATGAGTTAATGAGCTCACAGAGCTAACTGATGCAACACTGGATGCTGATGAAGACTTGGATTATTTTCCGTTCAGCAGATGACGTGCCAACATGTTTCTTGTCAGAGAAGCTGTTTGTGGACGTAGCTAACCTCAGCGAGAGTAGCTAGCCTAGTTAATAATACAGTCTGTATCTCTGGCTTCTCAATCATGTCCTTAACAACACGTCCTTGACAATGCACTCATGTTCAAGCACCCGGAGAAGCAGTTTAACAGAACATGCCTACTCACAAATGTGAACAAAATCGATGTTTCCCTGAAGTGTTAGCCTGTATGTTTTTTCAGCCCTTCCATCATTAAATATGACAAATACTTGAATACTGGTTTCAGTATTTGAATGCTACTGCCTTGAACGGTAAACTGAGCACTCGGGTACCTACGCACATCTTTATTTGAGGCAAATACATGTAAATCCATTTATTAAGACACATCATAAGTCTTCTAAAAATTTCTCACTTGTGCTAAAGCACTTTTAGAGGGCAATGATCAGTTATGTTTGTTCATTTGAGGTTAAGCAGTGTCTGTCATTAAGGCGCTGCTAAGTATCGACAGCTAAGAAACAGGACAGCTGATCAACCAGTTTGGCTGCTTATGTTTGTACTCTAAAAGCGGCACATAATGAATAAAAAAAAGGAATTCAATCATTTATTGTGATTATTCGTATGGCATTTTTTTTCACAGTCAGAATCAGTGTAAATCGTTTTTCACAGACAGAATTTGTAAAACACCAGCGGCCTTGAAAATGTATTAATTTCATGATGAATAAACCAGTAGACATCATCCACATTTATTTGGCAAAAAAAGTCCTAGATGTGGCAGTTCCATTAACTTCCCACCACAAGTAAAGTTTTTTTTCTGCTTTTCTGAAGTTACTGATTTGTTTTGTAATGACCGCAACAAATTAATCAACAAATTAATCGTTAACTAAAATGTCATGATTGACAAGTCTGGCCACATCACATCTCTTAGCACTACTAACATGTCTAATTGACATTAGACAGTAGAATTACAGAAGTTGTGTTGTGAGAGTCAGGTTCCCCCTTTCTGTCTGTTCCAGCTTTATCTGTTGATGTCTGCACTCACTGAGAACTATGCATCTCTCTTTCTGTTTCTCTCTCTCTCTGTGTGTGGGAAAAGACCTTCTGAACTCTTCCTCATACTGACCGCAAGCAGAGCCCCCTCCTCCTTCTCTCTCTCCCTTTATCACTTCTTTTCTCTCCCTCCCTCTCTCACAGTCACAGGGGTGTCAGGCTGCATTAACTATGAATCAATCTTGTGTCAGGCTCTTTGACTGTAGCTGGGGGGTCATGGGGAGAGGGCATTCGTGGATGCTTTGGCCTCAGGCTGCTCAATATATTGTTTGTTAATTGTTATAGCAGTATTGGCTTTTGCAGTACTGATATGGCAGAAAGCTGCAATACACAAATGTGTTCTCTAAGATGTCGCTAAATGTATTGTATGCTGTAAGCATCATGACCAGTCACAAGGCTTCAAGGCTAGTGTTTTTGATGAAATGAGGCATTTGCATGTTATTGAGTTGTCAACAAAATGAACATGTTTTCACATATATGCCTATTTTTTCTACAGCAGTTTAGCTTCGCCTATTCACACCGAGGCACAATACAGGACAGGGTATCAGAGGAGAGTCCATTTGCATCATTCTGTCTTAAAGGCACAGTAAACAAAACGGCCTGTTTAATTCTAAAAGATAAACCGAGGCTGGCAAATGGTCATATAAATATGACTTGTACACATTTTGCAGGTGGACCTCATGGGTAAAGAATAAAAGAAACAGTGTAGGACATAGAACCTGTAAAAATTTCAGACAGAAGTTTAGATTTCACTTGTATCTCAAACTGGTATTCGATCAGGTTTTTATTGTACTCTGGAAGAGCAAACGTTTAGGTATTTGTGACTGTGCTAAAATGTTTATACTTGATGTAAGTCTCTACTGATGTTATATTTCTCATATTATTTCTACATGTTATTTTAGAAATGTTTATGTCTGCATCCAAAGATATGAATGTACCGCTTTTTTTAACCAGTTGAATACACACTTACATTTGCTATCTTGCTATATTTATCCTGATGTCAAGTAATTTCTGTCGCTTGAGAACTCCATGTGTTCCATTTCAATGATTATTACAGTTATATTTGAATACTGAAATCACTATTTGGGTATTAGTGACGATGGAGAATATGCTAACAATTCTATGAAACAGCAATTTTACTGTAAAACAAAGTTTTGTTTGCAAATAAATATGTTACACCAGAGACGTTATAAAGGAGGAGACAGGTTGCTACTAGAAGTATGAGTGGGAAAGCTTGCACTGCTCAATATGGCGTCTTTTTGCAGAGACTTGCTGGTTACGCAGTGAGCGGGAAATGCCCCCAACCCACCCATCGTTGTTGAGTTCTGTGTAAGCAAAGTAAAAACATTTTTTATGTGTTTGTGAACCAAAAATTTCAACCTGTGTGTTAGGTTTTTGTCAGATTTTACCTGTGATTTCAAAGAATCGATAATTTGGCTTTTAGTGTCACGTTTTTGGCCTCTTCTCATTCACAGAGATAAGAACCAGGGGCCATAGTACAGAAAAATTCTTAAGTCTGGGATCATGTGTTATCTGCTTTGTTGTCATGGCAGCTTCAGTTAAGACTGAAGTTAGGACAGAAGCCATTACAGAACACCAGTTCTTAAGTCTACAATCTTATCTTATTTCCAGATAAGAAAACGGTATAACAGAAACATCCTAAGTTGCAATTTCCTAAATATTTTCTTGACTTCAAGACAAAACACAGAGCTTAACCTGAACCGTTTTAATCGTCTGTTTCTATTGTTTTATATACGGTGATGCGCAGCGTAGCTCACTATGACTAGAATAATGACGCTGCATTTTTCTACATCGAAAATGGTGCTTTGACTTGTGAGTTTTATCTAACAGCATTTAAAAGCCCCAGACGCTGCAGACACGATCTGCATCGTCCGTTCTTATAACCTTTGTGTGTTACTGTTAATGAAAACTCGTTAGATACAATATTACAGTGATGGAAGTGAATAATGGAGACAGAGCTGGATGTGTGTCTGTTTATTAGTAGAAATAACGTTAGCACGCTCAGCTAAAGCGGTTGGGAAATGGAACTGAAACTGCTGTCACAATATTCTTAACTTTCAGTTTATCGTGCTTTAGTTTTATTTACTTTATTTATTAACTTTATTTACACCAATAACTGTCCGACTAACTTGATTACATTTCAGCTGTGCACGTATGGTCAGTTGCTAGGTAACAGACATGAGAGTTGGTTGTCAACTTCGTTCGAGTAAGTTAAGATTTCCTAACTTGAGATAGGAAAAGATGCTATGAGATAAGATTCCTAAATTAAGAGAAGATTTTGTTCTGTAATATGAACTTTTTTGAAAAAAGACATAAAGATAAGAATTTTCTGTAATACGGCCCCTGGTCTGACTGGTAATAACTTCCCAGGGCTGTTGCAAAGATGCCTGCCTGTATGACTTTCCTGTAAAGATTTTGGTTCTACTTTGTTACTCTGAAACATGAGTGCCTTAACATTAATGCGTTGAGGAGCATGTGTTGGTTATTGCTAAATCGGCTAGGCTGATGTTAGCTAGGCCCAGAAACAGTTAAAATACGTTTCTCCGACAAAATAACATGTTGGCACACCATACACTTAAGAGTTAAAACACAAAACAAACATATGACGAATATGTAATACAACGAATCCTCTTTAGTGTCCAGTGTTAACTGTACTTTTAGCTCATTAGCTCATGTGAGGTAGCTCGTCTCTGTTATGTTGTTCATCTGACACTGTTTTCACTTTTCGCTATTTTTGAATAAAAAACATCTTTTAAAATGTATTCCTCTGTACGATTCAAATTTTTAGTCAGGAAATAAGAAATTTAGCCACAGCTCTACATTTCAGCTGAAGTCAGCCAAAATTTTTCGTTTCCAAAAGCCAGAAGCCTTTTTTTCACCTTCCCTTCCTTTTTCAAGACAAACACAGAGACAAACTGGATATCTATTCATAAGCTCTTATGGATACCCGAATATCAGAATTGGTCAGAATGCACATCTACGTTAGCTGTAACGTTAGCTTTCTGGCTTCCTTCTATGTTAAATGCCAAAAGGCATTAGGTAGTGAGCCAGCTAACCACAAATTAAAGTTGCCTTTCCCTGAACTAACCCGAAAGAGGTTGTAGCCTTTAATAGTTTACTTCATCAGAAGGGGGGTTTCCAGTATTCAAACCAGGAAATGCTCTAGAGACGACTGCCTCGCCACTGTAGGAGTTGAGTAGGCATGTTTCCAACAGATGTATTGATAGTTATATTTTTAGATATTGGACAGAGTGTCCCTTTTACGTGCTTGTGTTTATGATGTACCGTGATGTATATCACAAGTTCGCAATTGCAGTGTCTTCCTCGGTGCCTCAACCAAGCATTAATGCTGCGTTTTTCACTCTCTCACTGGAGACGAGGTGCCTCTGTTGGTTTCAGAGTTGGTTTCAGTCTGGTAGGGCTGCAGCTGACAGACCAGTTTTTTTGGTGTTTGCGTCAACATCACAAGAACACGGCCACATGAAATGTACCAGACGTGCGTTCACAAACGCTGCATGTTACTAAACTCTACTCTGGTCTTGGCCCGATGTGGCAAGCGCCGCTTTGTTGAGTGTTTTTGAGTTTATTGTGTGCTGGAGGACGCTGTAGAGTTTGAGTATTGATTGGAGCATGTTGAGAGCAGTAGTGGCGAAAAGAGCTGAGTGAAAAGTGGATGTCTCATCATCCCTCTTTGGCAGACTGTCTTTTTTTTTTTTTTTTGGTCTGCGTAAGCGCCGTTCAAGAGCTTGAATTGGTGGCATTCTTTTGGTGTGGAGTCAGAGCTTTCGTGTCTGTGTATGAGTGAGAGAGAGGGAGACAAAGAGGTGTGTATGGGAGACAATTGGTTGGAGAGGAGGGAAAATGTTTTAGGCGTATGAGGTTTGTGTGTTAAATGTAGAAAGTGCAGCGTGGCTATGTGAGGGCTGCTGATGGCAGTCTGCTGAAACAACAGCTTGATTGTTGCTCCATTTGAAATCTGATACTCTGGCCTTGGGGGTGGCGTTTTGCCTTAGGCAAGTTGAAGGTGTCGATGCAGACCACTGTTCTGGCTCTTGGTGTGTTCTGTGATGTGGGCAGCAGAGGTGGACAATAAAACAAAATGTAATATCATGATACTTCAGGAAGGTTTTTGCATACACAGTATATTACAGTATTTTTTTTTCTGACAGCTGATAAAGTAGAACTTAACAGTAAGTGCCAAATACTGCCAAAAATCATGAATGAAATTATGTACATTCAGCATTTCACACACTGTGCTGCATTAAATTAAATTAAACAGGACTAATTATGCAGTTGGGAAGTGGTACTGACGGTGTCCACAGTATGCTTAGAAGTTGAGACATATCATTACCAGTGCAGCAAAAACTTTTGCAGCCTGTGTAAATATGTTCTTCACCTTTTGAAAAGTTTGGAATCACTTATAATAAAAGGCCTATTTATCAAAACCAGTCATAATCCAGGTGACCATTTTGCAGCCTCTCTCTATCTCTCAGAATTAGACAGGCTGTTCTTGTTACTGTGCCCTTTAAGCCTATTTATATGTACATTACCTGTGTTGCTGTGTATGGTATCTCATTTTAAAGGCAGTCTGACCTGAAACACTCCTTATCACTTCCTCATGAACAGGCGGAGCTAAACTGTTGTAGGCCGAATAGGTAGATGTATGTAAACACATTGTTTTATTGAGACGTCACAAAAGCACTGAAGTTTTTGCTGCTTAGTTTCCGTGTATGGGGAAAGTACCTTTTACAATGTTCACACGCTGCCTCAAACGGTTTATTTCAGACCCCAGAAAGTATTTCAAAGCCTTATTCGAGCTGTATTAGTTTTACTTGGGGAAGTGATGGTAATTTGAGCTGTTAAAGATGACATTCATGATTTGGATATAGTACCAATCTGTAATGTCTGTAGTTTTTGCAAGTCTACTAAATAGTAGTTCAAGTGGGTATAACCTTTCGTAATTTGCCAGATCTTGTGTTCCCTCTGTAATAGTTGTCTGGTTTGACTGAACCTCACAGTAATGTGATAACAAAGCCTGCTAATAGACAACAGCACCTATTTTTAGCAACCGGAAGACAAGGCTAACCACTAAAATGGAGCTTGACTTGGCGTAGTTCCATTAACCTCAAGTTCAAAACAGGACTACTGTAATCTACTTTTTATATGATGGCCTAATTAGACGGAGACAGAGAAGGTGTACCTCTCAGAGCAATAGGATTTCTGTCTTGTTTGTGGCCATTTGGTAAATTTAATGAGCCCATTTACTAGCTTAATGCTAATTTAACATCTAGCAGTAACTGGGAGTTATGAACTGACATTATTAGATCCTGTGGAAGCACTAAAGGTAATCCAGTGCACATAGACCGTAATATTGCTTATTTAGTGTTTTTTTTTTTTTTTTTGGAACAATAATATACTATAATGCTCTATTTACAGTCATTTCTTGAAGGTTTGTGCTTGGAAATTCGTTCACCACATTTCAAATACAAGGTGTGCTAGATTAAAGTTTATACAGCTTTCTCAGACATTGAGAAGTCATCTGCAGCTCTGTTTATCATTCTGGACACATCCAATTGCTTCTTTGTTCCACAGTTTCCTACAAATTATTTGAGAGCTATATAGTTGTAGCGCGGTAGCATCATAATAATCACTGAATATACTTATTTGCAACAATATTAATGGAAAAAGTGATTCCAAACTTTTGAATAGTTGTCTTCAGAATCATTGGTTTGTTTACATCGATGTACCTTACATTTAAAAACATACTTCTACTTTTCCTGAGAAATTACTTTTTTGAAGTGAAAACATATTTGTATATTTGTTTATATAAACATTAAGGTACTGGTTCAACTGTATCAATTTTAGAATGTTAGAATAAGGGCCGTCTGATTGGGCCATTTTAACTGAGGATTCAGTGTTGTAAATAATTGCAATTAACCATTTATTTGTCTTCTTTTTTGTTAATTGTCTACAACTATTAAAGTACAAGTGTTCAGTGACCAAAGTGGCTGATTTATCCATCTTACATCTTAGTTGTTCACAAAATTTAAAACAACATTTTACTTATTTATATATAAATTTAAAGGTATCTACTCATTCTGCTAGCATACTTACTTAGAAGTAATGATTAGCTACATAGCTAACAAATAAACACTACCTACACTAGCCTCTAAACATGTTAGAGCACCAGGTTATGTCTTTATTTTTTTAGTCTCCATGATGTCTCACTGACATTTATTTGTCTCAACTCGGCACACCCAGTTCCCATTTTGCTGGTTGTGGCATGTGAAATATGACGACTGTGGGAAATTATTGTAGTCAGCTTCAATAATTGCAATCATCTCAAATTGGCAATTGTGTAATAATAGACCTTATAATATTATTCTTTGAAATATGTGCTATTTAGCCAAAAAATCCCAGGCTACTTTTCAGATATGAAATATTGATTAGTTTAGAAATTTCACACTCAGTTTGTTCCCAACCTAATAAATCTACGTTCCCACCTACATTCAGCTCTACATTTCTAGTCTGGCCCCGCGAGGACTACCAATCCTATGACATAGCTATCCCGAAATAGCACACCCTCATGTTGTTGTGTGGTGTGATGTCATTAGCCATGACTTTCTTCCTGTGGGGAGTGTTTAAGTAGTTTGAGCATGATGGCCTACCTTTAGATGCTCTGAAGTATAGTCCTTTGAATTAATTAAAGCTTAGTAGTTTTATAAAAAAATAATATATTGAAAGAAAAAAGTGGTATCACGCCATCTTTAGTTACAACAGTTTCTATGGTATAAATCAGAGGTGTCAAAGTCAACCAGTAAAAGGGTCTTCTATAAAAAATATCACCAAATCTGAGGGCTATAGAATTTTTAAATTTTCATATTTAATTAATGTTGTGCTTTAACCCAAAATGGACACTGTTTATTCAAATTATGCTAACACATCAACAGTAAAATACAGGCACTTGTAGTAGACATTTGACATAGTGAAAAATGTAAATGTCCCCAGGTGTTCAGTCTTTTACCTCCCTAAAAAAGCCTCCCTTGCCTCCCTTGCTTGAACTAGGTACCCAGCATCCTTTCTTTCATGCAGGTTCATTAAGACTTGGGCTCAATTTCTGAGCTGCTGAGCTGAATGTTAGGTGTTTTTGTTGCTTGAACTGCAGCTGAAATGCAGCTAGTGTGTTTGGGGATATATGACTGGTGTGGACTTAAATTGTGCAGAATTGAGATGTTACCGTTGTCCCATAGATTGTTGCTTGGGTAGGAGAGTTGGAGCACACATTACGTTGCAGTGCATGCTGGGGTGCAGCACATTGTGAAATGAGCCAACATTAATAGAAAATTAAAATACTTTTACGGGCTGATAGGATTGTGTGGCAGGCCTGATCTGGCCCGCAGGCCTTGTGTTTGTCACATGAGATGTAAATGGTCACTATAGTAACATTTGTGTATCCAGTGTATTTCTTTTCCAAGTAATTATGAAGCATACCAAATTAATTGAATCATATTGTGGCAAAATATTGTGATGTCATGTCCCAGAAAATGATATTCAAATTGTGACAGTGAAAATGGTTAACTTTGTCAACTTTTGCCTATCTCGACAAACAGCTTGCTCAGTCACTGGTTGTGCTTGGTTTTATACAAGCTAAACAGCTCTGCAAATGCAGGAATCTTCAGTTCACAGCAGTGTAGACGTTGTATTCAGAACAGTATCATGTATTGTGCATTGATGTGTTGCAATCATGTTGTATCATCACAACATAAAAAATGGACTTGTGATGTAATTTTTCCAACTTTACCTAAATTTACCCCCTTTGCTGCAGTGATATGTAGCTTGTAACGATGTGTCGCTTCTTGCCTGTGCAGCAGGTGAGAGAAAGGGGAAATGTTAATAGTCCTGAATGAAGTCTACATAGGGTGATAAATTCAGTCCCTCTGCCATTGGTTCTTCCATCACTGTACACCTTCAGGCAGTACCGTGAATGGAATCCAGATGGGATTTGTTCCTAAGTTTTGCTGTTTGGCTCTTTGAAGACACCCCTTTACTTCCCTTTCTGTCACTCTTTGTCCTTGCTTTTATCCAAGGCTGGGTCTCACCACTTTTCTTACCTTTTCAATAGATTGGTGTTGATTAGTTATGAATATGTGTGCTTAATGCAATGTTTTAAAGGCCTATATCCTGCAGTTTTTTCCTCTAAAGTCCTCCTATGAGGTTTGGGGGGGTTTAAGAACCAGAACCAAACCCTTTTTAGCCCTCAGAATAAAAAAAAAATGTTTTTGTTACTGTGCCTATATGTATGTAAATTACCACTGTTCTGATTGGCTGTATTGCGCCTCATTCTGTAAGTTCAGCCTGATTTGTTATTGCTTAGTTAAAGGTGCATATTTTAATCCAGTACAATTTTTGTCAAATTCAGCGAATATCTCCTTATGCTAACTGTTAGATGTCTGTTCTGTGTGCATGCAGGAAAAATTTGATGTTTGTAGACAGCACTGCCACAAGGGAAAGAAAAAAGTGGCTGGGACCGAGACACAACACTACTCCAGCCAATCCGCAACAAGGGGCGTTCATGTTTGTGCACACGACCCACAGCCTAGCTAGCATGAGTTACATTACTTGCTGTGTGGTTGTTTGCTCTCATGTTTGTTATTATTGTGGTATTTGTCTCTACAAAGATCTAAAAAGATCTAAAAATAAAAAAAAAAAGTTTGGTAATGTGCATCCATGAGTTTGCTGGGCGGAGCATCTGAAGGAGCACTGAAGGGAAGGGGTGTATTTGTTTTGCTGTTGAGTTCAAATATCAACATCCTTTCTTCAGAATAGCTTACTGTGCCTTGAACTGTGTTTTTTTCAGTATTTTGTCTGTTTTTTACAGTCTCTGATTTTGATGCATCACCAAAATAATCAGTACTCCGTGCACACTTGATTGCTAATCAAATCAGTAGTGCCAGAAATGGGGTCTCATAACTGTGCACTTGACTTGGACCCATCACGACTTGTGAAATTTAAAAAATGACTTATCGAGTACTAAGAAATTCTGAAATTCATGTTAAAGTTTAAGATTACACCTTTCATTTAAATTGTTATACTGATAGTAGAAAGGAATGCATAATAGAAGCATTTTTTTTGAGTGGTCGCAGACTTTTGGATCCCATTGTATGTAGGACAAAACATATCTAGTTTGTACTGTACCATTTTTGAAACAGCATTCATTTTTTGGGCCTGACGCCACCTGCAGAATGATGCTTGACTTCAGACTTCAGCTTGTTGGTCTAAGCCCACTGGTTTTCAGTAGGGCTTTACTTTTGTAAAAAAAAACAATATCTGCAGCTAAAGTGACTAAACCATAATTCTCTCCTAGACTTGAGACTCTACTCACTCCTACATTAATCAACTGGCAAGCATCTCAGATGTCAGCTTAACTTGTAACAAAATTCATCCATGGTTGTATATATGAAAAAGCAAAGAATCAGACAAACACTGGTTGGAAATTCAAATGAGTGACTCACTGAGGCTCTGCATGGCATGTGTGAAGAGTGTGTTTGTGTGTGTGTGTGCTTGCTGAAGTTTATGGCTCCCTTTTGCATACTACAGCACAGCTCAAATTTAAGAGGAATGTGTAAGTTGCATCCAGCTGTGGTTGCTTGTGTAAAGCCACGTTGCCATGACGACACTCCTGTATGCCCCGCTCAAGGTCACATAGGCGGTGACGATGAACTGGATGTGCCTGAAGACGTCTGCACGTATCACAGACACAAGGAAACGCACAGTAACATGCGTAGCACAGTGCACATCACACACATGCTTTGTTTTGGTCCGGTCTGGACAGAGAGCCTCACTGTTCAGCAGTGATTAGTCACATGCTGCAAGCACATACATGACTGTAACTGAGCTGCTGAATATAGGCAGCAGCCTCTGCTGTCATATCAAAACCTTGTAACTCAGTTTGTTTTAATTAGGGGTGCACAGTCAGAATCTGCCAATATCAGAATTAGCAGATGTTTTGCTTCAAACCCGCGTTCAGCGGGCGGCAAATTATGCATAATCTCCATATTTATATGTGATTCATTGTGAATATCCAATTACCTTTAACGTTCGATTTAGCTCTTTATTTAATTTGTGTTATTTAAATAGGCCACTGATTGTTCATTTAAAAAGTTAAAATGCCAGTTTGGCCAATTAAAAAGCAAATAATGCAAATATAGTTTTTGCATGCAAAGGTTTGAACGTTGCAAGTCGCAAGTTTTCTAGCTGAAAATAAGTTCATATGTCCTTTAGGGGGACTTAAATTTGACATGTTTCTGCAAGTGTCAGTGCACAATTTCAGTGTGTTTGCTGAGTTTAACATACTGGACAGATTTTTGGAGGTTTTCGGACCGTGTCTTACATCTTTGTATTACTGTCACAAACACAAAAGGGAGGTTTGGCTCAATGTTTAGGTCTCAAATACAAAACCAACATTATACTGATGAAGATATGATGACAGAAGAACTTCACCAAGTTTTAACTGATTGTATTTACTCTTCCCTTAGTAGTAGAAGTGGCCAATATCCTGATATTTTACATAATAAATTTCAGCACATTATGCAACAGTTTGCTTTTCTGAGCTTGTTCTAAATATAGTCAGCACTTAAGGAACACTGGTCAACTGCAAAGAAAGCATAATTAGTTCAATTTAAATGTATGTAGTATGTAAAACAGTGACTTAAGAATCATAATTTTTAATAGTATTATTACATAATGTGTGAGTGCCTGAAAGTATCATGTAGTTATTTTTGTTTGCTATATTGCCTATCCCTACTTAAGATCCCGGTAAGGTTCATCTGTAGCAGATTGTAGGCTGACATTTTCTGCATCTGCAGGGTTGTTTAGCTTGTGCAAAACCACAGACACATCCAGTGATTGAGAAAGCTGTTTGTCAAGATGCAGTTTGTTTTCCATGGTATGAAAAACTCCTTAATCAGTCATGTTAACTGTGTTTTTTGGTTGTTGGTCTAAAGCACAACAAATACATGTTTTTAGTTAGATTTGTGTGGCTGTCAGGATGGGCTTTTTAAAAATACTTTGCCTCTCTTTCTCTTTTTGCTGTCTCTTCTTTGTTATCCGTATTTGTTTCTTTGTCTTTCATTTTCTGTTCCTGCTGTGTCTTTTTAAAATTTTCCTCTTCTCTCTCACTCTCACTCTCACATTTTCTGCTTTCTCTCGCTCGGCTGAAGAATGCTCGTAAAACGGGTTCACCTGAATGAGTCCCCAGCAGTGCAGGGTTCTGGCCTGGTCCTGTTACCGTTGTAAAAAAGGTAGCAAGCCTCGCTGTGTGTTTGTGTTGCGTTTAGGGCCCCCTTGTATAAAAGGAGAGAAAAGTTTGGAGTACAGGGCTAAACGTTACCAGATGCTTTCTTTGTCTGTCAGTCTGCATGAAGAGAGAAGAGAAGGAGAGAGAAAGAAGAAATGAAAAAGAGCGAGAGCCTCAACTCTGGGTGAACTTTTCAACTACTTAGCAGCCACCTTGTTTTCATTCTGCTAACCTCCCCACCCCCTTCTTGAAGCTTTGCTCCACCCCCACCATGCTACAGCACAAGCTCGCTGTGCACAGGAACTCTGAATTCCACTCAGCTTGGCTGGAAAGTTCTAGAATGCACTTTTGGAAGTGCTAGACTGGATGTGGAAGGCGAGAAAGTTGAGGCTGGATAGTTCTAGAATGCCCATTTGAAAATGTGAGGCTGAAAAGTTCTAGAATGCACTTTTGGACGTATGCGTTGTATGTGTGCTTGTCACTGAATTTGATGAGTATTTGAATTGTTTATTGATTTATTTTTAATTATATTTTTATTTAGCTGGTTTAGCAAGTTTTGATATGATAATTTGATAATTTCTCTGATAATTTCCTTTCTTCTTCCTCTTGTTTTATTTTGGTGTAATAAAACTTTGTCACACTGTGGCACAGTTTTCTCTCACTCTTTTTCTCTCTCTCTCTCTCTCTCTCTCTCTCTCTCTCCTTTCTTTACCTCAGGGTCTGTATTTATTAAATGTATCTGCAAGACTGCTGATTTAGGATCACCCTGTATGTTTTATATAACAATGAACAGAAATGCAGGAACTGATGAAACTTGGGCTTGTGTTCATTAAGTTCCTCAGCGTGCTGATCCAGGATCAGATTCCTCTGTTATTTATGATTCCCTTATTGACAGTAACAGATCCTAGGTCAACACTTCTACTCTGGGAAGCCTTATGAATACGAACCCTAATGTTATGTCAGTGTTCTCACTTTAGAATGCGTGATAAATGTGTCTTCTTTTAGCTGAAAGTCTGTTGGCTTTTCCATAGAATCACAGGCAATCTGATCCCACTTTTCTGGAAATGTATGTTATGATGTTAGTATTGAGGGGCCTATGCACATGCAGTGTGTTTCTTCCAGGTTCTGGACGTACTGGTAGTTTTTATTCCAGATCATAAAGATGGCACTTTATAATCATCTGCAGTTCTCAGTATTCGGAACTCCCGACCTTTCACTGAAGATGTACCAGCAGTCCTCCTCTGCTTATTTTTCTGTCACCGTCGTTAAAGGTTAAGCTAGATGAGTTGAGGAGTTGTCCAGAAATTTCCATAAATAATTCCTGAGCCTAAGGTGCTGTTTCACCAATTGCCATTCAGCCAGTCCTGGCCTCAGAAGGCCTCTCACCAAAGAGCACACTGAATCCACCAAATGCTGGAGCAGCACAAGCCTTAACTGAATCTGAAATTTTATAAAAAGAAGTCAGTAGTTTACGGTAATTGAATTGCCTAATATAGCGATATGACCTACATTGCTGTCAAAGGGGAATTACGGCCACTTCTGCGTAATGGTTGAGATGCAGTGGTGAGATGTAAACAGTCATTCAGAGTAGTCTGATGTGAATTCATGTGATTAATTGTAGAGAAACTCTCCAACTCTGAATTCTTTACAATGGTAGTGATAGTAACTGGGGATTGCAATGTCTACAACATGAATATGATTTTATTTACTACACAAAACAATTAGTGAACCTACATGTGCAGTTTTTATATGTAGTGTTGATAATGGTAAAAATAGTGGTAAATCTGAAAAGGGATTTTTGGCAGTGTTTTGCCTTAGAATGCCCTTCATGTCCCCCAGCCATGTATGAGTTTTAAAATGATGTTTTAAGGCAAAACCTAAGTTAATTTTTGGTATATATATATATATATATATATATATATATATATATATATATATATATATATATATATATATATATATATATATATATAATATAAAATATCTGGTTCTCATCACCGCCGCTGTAAAGATTTCTGACTTAATAATTTGTCTAGAATAGATTACAGCAATGTGGATGACTGTTTTTCTTCTTGAATATTTATTTATGCAAAACTTGGGAAATATTTTATAAATATTATAGCACGGATTTAACATTTAATGAACTTATAGAGCTACTGTCACCAAATTTGAGAAGCATTATCATAATGTATAGGTGTCACCCAACAGTGACTTGAAAAATACATGGTTTGCCGATTTTTGGAGCGAAGAGTCTAGAGACTACATGTACACAACACACAACTCATTCCACTAACTGGCACCCAGTGCTTTGTGGTAAACTAGATTATTTCCTGGTCTTGCGTCTGTCTGCCTGTCTCCATGGCGTCACTCTTGTTTGTGGCCTGTCACCAAGGCAACGAGGTGGGCAGTACACTGCACTCAGTGGTGATAATTAAAAGAAAGGTGGTGCGATGATCACCCTCCTCCCTCTAAAAGTTGGGACGTCCGATCGTTTAATCATTACCTAACCTCAATCAGCAAGAGATAAGATTCAAGATTTGAGTTTTATTGTCATATGCACAGCAGAACAGGCAGTTACACTGTACAATGAAATTCTTACTTTGCTGTTCCTCCATTCACCGAATATAATCTTAAAAAAATAAATACATATAAGAACATATAAGAATAAATTTAAAAACAGTAGTAAAAAGTAAAAGTGAAAATGTACAGTATGTGCAAAGTTGAAATAAAATTTAAGTTAGACAAATATGTTGAGCAGCTGTTCATAAAGTGCATCAAGTAACAGATGTAAACAGTAAACAGTAGTGTTCTGTGCAGGTAATAGATGTAAACAGTATCGTTCTAACAGCAGCAGTACAGTGTAGGGAAGGTGCAGTTATTGAGTGCAAGGTTAAACCAGTTCAGAATGGGAGAGGGGAAGAGGTAGTAAGTGAGGTATTCACCAGCCTGATGGCCTGTGAATAGAAACTGTTGGTCAGTCTTGTAATCCTGGACTTCGCACTCCTGTAACGTCTACCTGAAGGTAGGAGTGTGAAGAGTCTGTGCTGGATATGTGTGCTGTCTCTGATGATGTTGTGGGCCCTCCTGATGACCCTGGCGTGTTAACACCTAGACTGAAAGAACTACTGCAGTGGAATGACTCCTCCTTCTTAAGTGATATTAATCACCCCCCATTCGTCTCCGGGCAAGTAATGGTCACATAGATTATGATTGGATTCAAACAAGGATATTTCTTTAAAAATATGATTTGAAGGAAGTTGTCAATTTTTTTTTAGATGTGTCCAAAATGGACAGAGCAGCAAATGACTGGTCTGATTGACCTCCTGCACTCAAACATGTTTGTGTTTTTTCTTTAAGATACCTTATTATGATTATACAGATTGACATTTGTATCAAATAGCAGTAGCTTAGCCTACACGTTCACACAATTCAGCACAAGTTCAGGTCAAGAAACTGTGGATCATGGCTGCAGAAGTGCTGTGTGAGATGCTGGAGGATTTGTGTTCTG
The DNA here is from genome assembly GCF_015220715.1 of Pygocentrus nattereri. Lineage (NCBI taxonomy): Eukaryota > Metazoa > Chordata > Actinopteri > Characiformes > Serrasalmidae > Pygocentrus > Pygocentrus nattereri. The sequence goes on along the minus strand of NC_051231.1, from coordinate 24,342,886 downwards.
AAAAGATGAAGGAAATGAAGCAAAAAACAATTGTGACCCCTTGTTGTGGGTCACGAAGAGGACAGTATGCACTGAATTTGGTAACATATCAAGAACATTGCACAAATGTAGTTAGCTAAGTTCACTGTATATAACCATAAGTTATAAATGCTATTTCTTGCCAACATTCATCTTTTCAGACTCTGCCATAGTACTCCCTCAGTGAAATGTCAAAGAGCTCAATGAACCTTTTCTGTGTTTTTCTTGGTTCCACATGACACCTGCAACAACAGCATTCCTGTGTTTACATAGGTGCACCTTACAATGCTGTGTCGTCCTTTTGGTTAACGTAAAGGAACACAGCGAGAGGTCAGATTAGGCAGGACAATACAAAAAATTTCTGCCAAGCTGGACTTTTCGTCATGGTGTCATGAAGCCTTCCAGATGCCACATTGCTGTTCTTCGATTATGTCACACTACAAGATACGTTCATCAGTTCTGACATTCATGTTCGGGCCAGACACTGGAAATTTGTCAGCTGTGACAAAATTGTGTCAAAATTGAGTTGAACTTGTGTAGTTTAGTTCCAATATTAGAGAGAATACTTAAATAACCACACAGGTTTATTTTGCCTCACTGATGTATCGCTGAAGTAAGTATAGAAAACAAAGACTCAAATCTGAGTGGGTAAATGTGTGGAGCTTTTAGCTTAAGCTACTTTTACTTCAGTATCTTTGTTGGCACCAGAAATTAGCAGTAGCCTAACTAGAAGCTGCACAGCTCCAGTTATGGTGTCCAGCAAAGTTTGGAGGTTTCCCTATGCTAAGACACTCACCAAACTTGGTGTTTGAGTAGGTAAATCACCAAACTCTGGCTGGCGGCCCTCTAGAACCAGAGTTGTGTATCCACTGGGTTTAGAAACAGAGTAGCAAGGGGGTGTTTACCATTTGCAAAATTACATATTCATAGATCCTCTCATTCTTAATGTGTGCTAAAGTTTACTTCTGTGACATGTGACGTTTACTCCTGTGACGTTTTTAGTCATTTCTTGGGCATACCAATAATACGTAAAAATGTTTAACAGATTCTTATTCAACATAGAAAGCTTTAACTGACTTTAGGTGTACTTTAATAATTGAGAAAGTTGTTATATTTATACATGTTGTAATAAAATGAACATTCAGTGTGATTCATATTTTAAAAGACAAGACAATGAATGTGACCATTTCTATGAATATATTATTCCATTATATTATTTGTTAATTCACAACAGATCTACCTAAAAATTACTTCATGTGGTAACAAGCAGTTGAACTAGTTTTATGCAACCTCAAAAAATTACTTTGATTAAAAGAATCGTTCATTCAAAGTATTTATTTAGGTTGAATAAAATTAGTTAATTTACTTGTTACCACAAGAAGTAATTTTTTTAGGTAGATCTGATGAGCTATTTTTTTTAAAGCGTAGAACAAATGTATAGATTTGACTGATATTTCAAAATTATATTTGATAATGTATTTATTGTACTCTGGAAGCGCAGAACGTTTTAGGTGGCACTGGGCAACCACACCAATGTTTAAAAAAATGATCAGGCATCAGCATCTGTCCACTGTTCCCATATTGATGTGTCTCTAATCAGTGCATATAGTGATAAATAAGCATGCTTACTTTTGAAAGTGGTGCAATAACAGTGAGTGACTCTAGAGAGTGATGTTGCAAGTTCAAAGACTGGGAAAACCCCCTTTTGATCAAGTGTTTTAAAGGTGGGAGGAACTTTTGAAAATCTAAAAGCACTTTGGGATAAATACTGGTTGTAAGCAGAATATTAGTCTGTGCTTGCAGTTAAGATTTCTTTATCACAATGCCCAATATTTTGTATGAGGTATTTGTGTTATGCATGCTGGGTTTTGTAGTGATGTTGGTTTTAGGCCAGAATGCCCCTTTAAATGTTGAATAAAACCTCTAGAAATTACCATCTGCAATCAGGTTTTTAATAGTTTAATATACACAGAAGAGGTTACTATTGAATAAAATGATTATTGGTGTGACTGGGGATTCCAAACATCTGAATAATAGTGATGTGTTCTGAGTAGTACGTACTGAGTATACATTATTTTCCCTGTTTGTCTGTGATGCGGTCACTATTATATAAAGCTGCCATAAGCTAAAGTTGTGATACTGAGCACATTGATTGGTGATCAACATTTGCTGAGGAGCCTTACTGGCAGCCAGCCCCATGTTCTCCGTACAGCCTCTCTGCCTCTTGGCAAATACTGTAAAGTTTTTTGATGAACTGCAATGGACAGTGTATGCTTTGGGTTTGCTTTCAGAAATGTATTGAGCTTAGCAGTCAACTTAACAGTTGACTTTCTTTTTGAACTCCTAGAACAAATGTTCACAGAATGTGGTTTTACCATTATGTACCAGGTGAGCTTTATCAGTGTATTGATGTTTTCATTCGCGTTCCCTCTCACTCATTTTTGTCTCACAAGCTATTCAATGTGATAATTATACAATATGAATCCAAATGTTTCTTAATTAGTGAATTCAGCTACTTGTGCTGCCGCAGCTTTCATTCATTCTTTTGGTTTTCATTCAACATACAGCATGTATAACCTCCATAGACAACCATTGCTAATACCTGAGCCTAAGGTCGCTGTGTCCAATGCCAAGCATCTGTTAGAGGGGTGTAATGTTGCTCAGCGTTGGGCTGAGGAGCAGTAGAGTAGAACTGCATTCTGGAATGATGGAGTGCTGTCCAATACTTTGGAATGAGTTGAAGTGGCTTTTATAATCCACAACAGTTCATCCAACATCAGTACTTGACCTTAGTCATGCTCATGTAGTTGAAGGCAATCAAATCCTCACAGTTACAACATCTAGTGTAAAGTCTTACCAGAATAGAGGATTTTGTTTGTAGCAAAAATGTAACAGACTTTGATTAGTACTTTCGATTTTGGAAGAAACATTGGATGAGCAAGTGTTTACAGATTTTTGAAGCAGCGTTCAGCTTCGGGAAGGTCCTCCTCACTCATTGTCTCCCTGTGAAGAAGTTGATCCATTTAAAAGCCGAACAAAAGTGATGTCCACAACACTGGCATCTGACCTTCTGACCCGATACCTGTGCTTGCCTCAGTCAGGCTTCTTGCCAAACACTGTTCCAGCTCATTTCATTGTCCACTTTCTCACTCAGCACCCAATCTGACATCGTTAGCAATGCTTGCAGTTCCACTGTCTCCAAAAAGGGTCAGAGGTTATCTTCAAGAGCAGAAATAAAAGCTAACAAAACAACCAACCCTTTAACCAGCCTAGATTGTCCAGTGTTGAACTGTCACTTTATGGCTTATATTGGTTCTAGAATGTGCCAGTGTTCTGTTGGTTTTCTGAAGGGGCAGTGAAAATATTGGTGGATGCTGCCATTGTTGATGCAAGACTTTTTACTATTGACACAACATTCCTCAAAAGCAAAAGCGCAGTGTTTTGTCGTGGGCCGAGGGCCGAAAAGATAAAGCTAAGTGCACATAAAGAAGGTGGGCAAACGTGTTTTATAACGTGACAATATATTTTTTTATGAGACTAGGATAAAATAAGAAAGTCATTATAGTTAAATATACAACACAAAAACATGTTTATTCTCTCGTTGGAGGAGGGGGTGGGGTAACTTTCTGGCAGGCCAAATCAAATGTCCTTGCAGGCTATATTTAGGGAATCGCCACTTTAAAGGAATAGCTAAAATATGTGTTTTGCAGTTTTCTAAAACTTTTATATATCACTAATGTACAGTATTCTGTGCCAGTTAGGCTCGCGTGATCCGAGCAGCAGTGTGTTACCGGAGTTCTCAGCTGGCGCGCTTGTGTTTTTAATTGCTTTAAATGATATAAGACTCAGGAAAATGTCCTTCACATGTACTTATTAAAGAAAACGAGAGAAAGACGCTGTGTTCTGAGACACATAAGCTGCTGACCCACCACAGTCCTTTACAGTTCAAAGCATAAACTGTGTCTCCTCTGCAGACCAGTTTCTGCTTCGCCATGTTAAATGTTATAAACTTTATCTATGACGCAAAATGTCCTTAAACCTTCTGATTGGAAATCTAATCAGATACAGGCATTTACAGGGCTATTGTTGTTCTATTTAACAGATTATTTACAGGATTACTCACCTTGTTCAGTTGGATAGAAATTGTATTCCAATTGAGGCTGTGGCTGCATGTGAACATGGCTAATGTGTATCGTTTTAAAAGAGAGTCCTTTTTGACTGATTACTACAAAAAATTATTAAATACAAATTATTTATGTATTACCACTTTAGTACTTTATTATTTCTTTCATATCTGCTGACAATAGAAACTGGAGTTAAAGGTTCGTTTTTTTTTTTTTTTATGAGCGTCCTGCACTTCCGTGTTATGTGGCAAGATGCACAACTATTGTGTGCGTACACATGTGATCAGTGCAGCATGTAAACCTCTACTTAACCTCTTGCTCTCACTCACATTACAGCTGTACGATAAGAGAGTTAAGGATTCCCTGCCAGATTCATTCTGAGGGGCACTTTGGGTAGTTTGTGCCATCAGGACTGCTTCCTCATGGCTCAATTAATTTTCAAGAGGGACCAGAATGCAAGCCTTAAAAGGTTCAGAGGAAAAACCTGTTTAACCCGTCCAAAGCATTTCGGACCATATTGGCAGAGCAAACTCGATTACTTCATTTCCTTTCCTTTTTTTTTTTTTTTTTTTTTTTTTTTTTTTTTTTTTTTTTTTAAAGCAGCTCCATCGGAGGCCTATCGGAGTGGCCGAGAGTCCCTCGAGGGTGCCTGCCCCATGCGACCCTTCTGTTCTCTCAGCGTTCATAAGTCATTTAAACATGCTTTTAATAGTGTTAGCCTGCGTTGAGCCAGCCTTGGGGCAGCAGGGTGGGGGGTTGGGAAGCTTGAGAACAGAGGAGGTCATGGGCTGAGGTCACCCCCACAGGGTCAGCACAGGGCACTCAGCTCACTCCGCTATGAAAACTCTATAATTTGATTTGTGAATAGAGAAGATAAAGGAGTTAAAAGCTTTCAAAGTCTACAGAGAAGCAGGTGCTGGATGTGCGAGATAAGAAAAGAAACCGAGAGGTATTTGTTAAATTACTAGATGAAGAATGTTCTAACTGGCTTTAGATTTATTTATTTATTTATTGTTTGGTAAACACAAATTAGTGCAATGGCAGAAGTAAGTAATACTGAGTATCAATGAAAATATATATTTTACATTATTTTTAATTATAGAGCTGCATTAGATGTTAGTTAAGTTTGCATTAATGAAAATAAAGTAAATCAGCTTCTTGCTACTTGAATGTCAAACTTATGTTGCTTTGACTGGGCTTATGTCTGCATTATGTTAACTTTGCTGCACTTTTAACCCTGTTAATAAATATATATATATATATATATATATATATATATATATATATATATATATATATATATATATATATATATATCTTCTTTTTTTTCCAGTATTTTAAACCCAGCAAATAAGTGAAAACTGTGCAATTAAATTGGCATGTTTATGTTTGTCCCCTGTAGAGGATGCATTAACATATTGTTATATATTATAGAAAAACAACAAGAGTGATCATTTGACCAGGGGGATATAAAAGGTATATCGGTGTAGACTATTTGTTTCCCTGCATATACATTGACAAGTTAACTGTAGATATTTATCCTATGTAATAAATCAGTTGCTTAAGTGAGCAGTCAAATAAATCAGCATTTGTGTCATAAAGCAAACAACTTCCTTGTCTCTTCAGGATGGAAAGGCAATCTTTTTGTGTCAGGTCATGTGGCTTAACCTGCTTTTTGTTTTGGAAGCCCTCCCTCTTTGGTTGTTTTAAAACAAATGTGACCTTGAGAGTGAGAGAGAGACTGAGAGACAGAGACCGAGAGGGAGAGGAGGGAAAAAGAAAGGTAGCAGCAGCAGTGGGGTGGGTGAGCGAGGGATAGAGGGAAAACGGAGAGCAACAGTGAGCGCCAACGCGGTCCTGCTGCCAGTTGAATTCTTTTGTAGGGGTCAGGGTTCAGCCGCCATGCTGCGATTGGCTGAGAAAAGGTGAAATCAAAACCACTGTAAACTTTTGACCCTGCAGGAGGCGCGCGGGAACGCCCAGCAGCAGAGAGGAGCCGAATCGGCACAAGCTCAGCCTTCCATACAAGAGAGAGGGAGAGAGAAAGAGTGAGCGAGTGGGAGAGGGAAAGGAGCAGGAGGGGTGGGGAGAAAGGAATCGGCACAGCTGAAATGAATGAGCTTTTCAACGCTAGAGCAGTCAACAACGACTCAAAAAAATCAGGGAAAAGAGGAAATGCAATGTTTTTTCCTCTTGATTTTTGCTGTATTCCTTGTGTATTTTCCCCTCGTTTTCTTTCTCTCTCTCGAGTGGGTTCAAAAAGCCATGGATGTTTTTCAGAGTGAAGCAAGCCTCTTAAAATGGGATTTTTATGAGGAAAATGAGGCCCACCCTCTGCCTTTTCCATTTGCTTCCTAACTAACTAAAGAGGTAATGCTACATTAGCTCACTGGGTAAAACTGAGGCCAGGCTGCAAGCTTGCTCTTTTTTTCTGCTTCAGTCCTCTCTTTTTTTTTTTTCTTTTTTCTTTCTTAGGCTCTCTCTTCTGCCTTTTCCACCCGTTCCCTCACCCTCTTTTCTTTTTCTCCTCCTTTTCTCTCCATCGCTCCTTTCTCCTGTCGGGCTGATGAAAGCGACCTCTGTCATAGATTAATGAACGAATCTGCATAAAATAGACTCTGGCGTTCGAATGCGGTTCGCCTCCTCCCCCCTTCCCCTCTGTCCCTCTCTCTATCCATCCCTTACTCATGCAGAGGCGATTGTGCCAGGGTTGCCCCTCTCTCTCTTTCTCTCTTTGCCGGTTTTCCTGCAGTCTGCTGTTTCAGCAGAGGGAGGGAGTCCACGAGTGGCTGTTTAACAGAGGGACGGAGAGAGAAAAGTACTTACCTGCTCTTTATGCAGGAGGAATCACTAACAAGGGAGAGTATGAATTTCTCCTTTTTCCCCTTCACTCCTGCAGATTGTTTTAAAGAAATATCTAGTCAGAAAATCAAACATTGACAGTTTTTCTCTTACTCTAAATGTAGTCGTTTGGCCAAGACTCTTTGTTTGCTAATGTAGCAAGCAAACAATGGAAGGTTATGGCACACCAATGAGCATCACACACAAAGTATACATTTGCATCAAACTGTGTTGTTAAGTAATATCAAATAGACCTTTTAATGTGTTATCTGACAGTATATGATGCACTGTTACCTATAAAAATGGACAAAAGCACCTAACATAGTTACCAGTAGCATTTGTTTTGAATTTTGTCTACATTTATGTCCGTTTTTATTTCAAATCCAATGTTAGTTGGGAATACGTAACAACTCCATGCAGTTTGAGGTGCGTGTGCGATGAGTTAGGTATGCAGTTAGCATGATGCTAATTGGTTGAGTATAGACGTCAGTTGCTTTTTTTTATCTTGATTATTGCAGATCTGTTGCCCAAACCAAATTTTCATCTAATCCCAAAAAATTCCGTAGGAACATGACTGATTTTCATTTGCCCAATGACGGTCAGACTGAGGCTGTTTTCCATGTCCAAGTTTCGGTTGTTTCGCTATTTGCAGTTTGGAGAAACTGTATTCACACTAAGCCTTTTTTGTATTGTAAAGCTCTGGCACTCTGCACTCTTGTGGAAAAAATGTCTGCGTACATCAAGTACATCACTGCTCTATTCAGCAAAACAATTTAAGAGTTAAGAAAAAAAATGGCAACTCTTTTCCGAGAACCTTGCAGCCACTTCATGTAGGTTTGAAAGTAAAACATGCACTGACAGTTGAGGAAAATATGCTGAAGCTCCACCGTAGGCAGTCCTGCTTAACCATGAAATTGCTATATTGCAATGAAAAAAAATGCAATAAAATTGTTAGCCTATGTTTTCCGTATGTCTTCCCATAATGAAACATAATGAATGCCTGAACCACAGTCAGCTAACTCAGTATTTGTGCACCCACACACATCCATACCTACAGCGATGGTCCTGCAAAATGTGTTGTCTAGTTGACTGTATTTGGGGTAAAGTGGGCAAAATTATATATTTTTTTCAAGCCTTTCACTTTAAGGTGGGTGTGTGTGTTAGTGTGCGTGTGCATGTGTGTGTTGGAGTCATTTTGCGCAGCAGGGATCTGCTGTCTATCTGCTGGTTGCACACCTTAATATGCCACATGCATTAACCAAGAATGGTGAAGGTGTTAGCATTTTTTTTCACACCCCGAAATGCACACACGTTTACACCTGGCCACTTATCATGGGGGGCAGGGGGTGTTGGTGCATCTGAGCATTTCAGCGGGGCAGACTTGTAAGGATGGAAAGACAAAATGAATAAACAAAATGAACAGATCCCCAATAGAACAGAGATCCTGATTATACTGACTTATTTCAAAGGTGATTCATCTCTTGGTCATGTTTTTATAATCTATTAAACTGCTGTGTCATAATTAAGACCTCCTCATAACCGCACCCTTCATATCAGATGGGTTGCATATATAAATAACTAATAAATAAGTAAAGGCCAGGCTTTTTTTCTCTGTTTTCTATCTTGTTGTGGAGCCTGTGTTGAGCAGATGGTGTGTGTGTGTGTGCGCATGTGTGTAGCGTGGGTGTGTGTGCTGCTAATGAATACTGATTATTTTGAATAATTAAGAAAGAAAAAAAAATTCTCCAAAAAAGGCCAAACAATTAACTTAATAATAACATAACATGTATAGCATTTCAGAGGCATTAAAATGCCCTGTTGGAAAGAAAGACAAACAAGGAAACTTTTAAAAGATTTCATTTGAAATTAAAAATTTAAACAAAAAATGCATGTTGGGAGATTACAAGTTCAAGCACCAGTGAAGTTATAGACATCCATGGCTGAAAGTCAAAGACCACATAATGGGTGTGATGGGCCTCATTCTTCCCCCACCACTGAGCGCATTGATGGCCAACACAGGGCTCATCTAACAGTGCTGCTTCGCCCTCCCAGCTTGGTAGCATCGTCATATTGGAGAAAGCCTTAATTAGTGGGTGGGAACTGACTTGCAGAAAGAAATTGGGTGAACTGCCAATGAAAAAAATGTATGTTTATCAAATTCTTTCATACTGTGAGAGAACAGCAGGGACAGTTTCAAGCATGCATCGTCATTATGCTGGTGTTCCAAAGGATATTCAGAAACATTTGATAGTTAAACGCTGATTTGAAATAGATTCTTTTAGTAAAAGTGAAAGAAGAAGCATTACTGAGTCAGGAAAAGGAAACAAAATGGTAAAATATAATGATCCATCTTGAGTGTTCCTTTTTCTTAGAATATTTAAATATTTGAGAATATGTGATGATGTATTTGAAATTAACATTCAAGATCAATAAAATAATTCCAAAATGTACTGTATCTTCTTCAATCCTCACTGATTTGAAAATTTGAATGATGCAGGGCTGCAACTATCAAACATTTAACTTTTTGAATATTCTGTTGAATATAATCTCAGATATTATTAAGAATAAGCAAAATGATCATTACAGCTGTAGTATACGCGTTTGGCACGTTAGCATGTCTGGAATACAATCTACAGTCTTCACGAGTTGTTATTTCTCTTGTTCGCTCCCTTCCTCACACTCTCCATTCTCCCCTCTCTTCCTCCCTGCAGAGAGAGTGATGACAAGGGCTGTTATTTGGTGAAAAAGGTTGATAAGGTGTTAAATGTCTTTATCATGCTCAGGAAAACTGATCTTTTTTTGTCCTCTTATTTTTTCCTCTCATTTTTTATGATGGTTGATTACTATGTTGTCCATTTTGTTCCAAATAGGGGAGAAAAGTGGACAGTACATTGTTTCCAGAGGCTTGTGGATGGCAGGCTCAAGCCTGTGTGTGTGTTGGTGTGTAAGTGTGTGAGATGTTTGTTGTTCAGCAAGTGTGTCTCAGAGCTCACATTTCATGCTGTATTTCAGGCTCTGCCAGAATGTCCTGGTTATTCTGGGCCTGAATGAGCTCTACACCACAGCAGGACACGCATACATACATATGCGGCCCTCTTCTGCTTCCACTCCTCTTTTTTATTTCTCTCTTTCTCTCTTTGCTTTCCCCTTGATCATCTCTGTATTATTTGCCCTTGATCCTCAGTCTTAGGATCACTTATGCCCATGTGGTCAGCATCTGCCACACATGCTAATATTTATTCAGTAAATCTGTGATTTACACCAGATGACGATGTGATTCAGTATGACAGTGTCAATAAGTTTCACTAACCCTGTAAGAAATGGGTTGTAATAGTGCATTAATACCATGTGGTCAGATGCCAGGGACGCAATCAGTCAGAGTTTCTGCTTACCGATGCTTTGACTTTGATACAGACTTCTGAATGATACCTTGTTCGATGCTTTTTTTGTTTAATTAAAGACTTAAAAGAGGGTGTGGCTTAAGTCTGAAATGAGTGCCAGTTGGAGGAAATTAGTGTATTTTAGGGATGCGCCAAAACTTCGGCCAGCTATAAAGGAAAAAAGTGTGCTTTCAGTTTTAAGAGCACTTAAAATTGGTAAAATCGGTGCACAGACAAACTCAAACAACTTGAGCATCATCTGATAAAGAGTGAAAATGTTTGCCATGTGGAGTTCTTCCACAGTTCTTACGAGCGTCCTTAGACAAGCAGTGTACTCGCTATTTGTGCCAGGTGTTGAGGAGATGACACTCAAGAGGTTCCCCTTTTTTTGGTTTTTGCTGCAAAGTTTTTCATTTTAGTGCATCACTAGTATATTTATTGAATACACTGGATTGCATGCTAATCAAAACATGCAGATAATAACATGCATACAGAATGTGATTTAGACAGCTAATCAGCAGCATGTTTAGAAAAGACATATGTGCACCTATTTAATGTCAACCCGAAGTCAAAATGGATCTTTTTATAACCTTGTTACTTGATCACATTATGTGTGATTTATTGTATCGTTTAAAGGATAAAAGTCCCTTTCCCCCCCATTATTATTAATCAAAATGTAATGACTTTTCCTCACCTCTAAAATATCATCAGATTTTTGATTGCATCAGCATATAGTGGGCAGGGAAAAATAATATTATATTAATGTATCCTACTTATAGATTGTTTCAATCTGCACTTTTAGCAGAACATTCCTGCTTGAGTGAGAAACAATCATAAAATATTTTCTCATCACTGAGGATAGTTGCAACTTTTGAAGGTTACATTTTTCCTCAAATCTAAAAACAGTGAATCTGAGCAGATTTATGCGCAGTATTTAAAGATAGCAGGACTGCCCACTGAAAACCAAAGTGGGAGAGCAGGCCATGGAAATGCGCAGCTTGCATCAGTTTATTTCATTCAGTGTGTCTTCAATAATGCAGCTCATCCTTTAGCTCAGTGTTCTGCCTCTGCATGGCCCATTGGAGTTTAGCAGTGATCTGCTTGAAAAGAGTCCCTAAGGCACCAATGGAGTGTATGTATATGTGTGTGTGAGCACAATGACAGGAAACAGCCTCATCAAAAATGCATGTACACTCTATGGCACCAAGGCATGATGGGAAATGAGAACCATTTAGCCTACATGCTAACATTTAGTCCAGTGCATATAATGACCAACGCTGATATATCTGAAATACAAGGTTATACCCAATAACCAATTAGCATTCATAGCTCTGGGATGAGGAACATGTAGAAAGAAAAGGAGAGGGATGGGAATAAAGACAACGGTGATAATGAGAGTCAGGCACAAGGATGGACTTCATCATGCAGCTCATTATGTTAACAAGACCAGCTACAGAGCCTGCATGCTTTTAAAGGAGTAGTTCAGCAAAACCAAATTTACACCCCTCTTATCCCAAATGTTGTCAACCAGCCATGTTTGATGTCTAATGACAGTGGTTGATATAGTGTAGTGGTTAACACCTCTGCCTTCTACGCTGTAGACTGGGGTTCAGTCCCCCACAAGGGCAAGCACCCTATACTATACCAATAAGAGTCCTTGGGCAAGACCCCTAACACCACCTTGGCCTACCTGTGTAAAATGATCACTCTGGATAAGAGCGTCTGCCAAATGCAGTAAATGTAGAAATGCAAGGATACGTTCACATTACAAGCCTTGCTCAGATCTGATCTTTCTAACTTGATAGTTCACAGTCAAACATGTATCCTATCTAGGTGTGACAGTGACTCAGGTCAGATTTGGAAAAAAATCTGAATTGTGCCTTTTCAGCCTGGTTACGTCAACGTAGCCTAAAATTTGCTCCTGTAGTTGCACTGCACTGGAGCCTCAAGGCCTATAGCACAAAATGTTGCGCAGAAAATGAATCATTCCACTGAGCAACGTTGCTAAGTAAAAACTCACTTTACATTGCAGCTTATCATAAATTGTAAATTTTATATACTAATATGTATAGGCTCCAGCACCCCCCCGCGACCCTGATGGAGAAGCGGCTTGGAAAATGGATGGATGGATGGATGGATGGATGGATATACTAATATGTAATATTTAGTGAAACATAACAAACTATATTACATTAATGTATATACATATGTCTGTAATTTCCCCAAATTACCCTCAATAGCCAAGACTGAAATATCACCATGTGTATGTGTACTTACAGGATTATGCAACAGGCATCACATTGCAATGTGAACAGTAATAAAAAATTGTGCCACTAACTTGCATATAGACTAGTGTTAGGCTAGTGAAGTGAGATAATTTAACTTATCATATGCTGCCCAACAAGACTGCTTTGCAAGAGGTTGAAGTCAGCTTCTCACGTAAATTTTCTCAGTAACTGCTGCACCATTTAAGGTGGAATGGGAAAATTTGAACAAGAAGCTGGTGAAAAGGAAAATGTAATTTTCCCTTTCTCTTCAGGAAATTTGGAAATCTTGTTGAATATGTGACTGAAATATTTTTTTAAAAATTGCACCCTATTTATGTAGTTACCCTACTATTTTATTCTTGGCATTAGCTCCAGTGCCCAACTAAAGAAACAAATATTTTCAAGAAAAAGCTGAATTACATTTTAAAGGGCTCATATCATGGAAGCAGTTTGAAGTATTGTCTACTTAAGGTTCCTAAAGGTTCCTACTTAAGGTTCTTAAATGTACCACTGTCCATGCAATTTAAAACATGCCTGTTTTAAACTGTTTCTGTGATGTCAAAAGAACCAACTCATTTGCTTATATGCACATATTCAGCATGTAGCAGTTTTATTCTGCCCATTCATCAAAAAGAGATCATTTACATACAGTCAGGTCCTTAAGTATTTGGTCAGTGACGCAAATTTTGTGATTTTAGCTTTGTACACCACCAGAATGGATTTGAAATGAAGCAGTCAGGATGTGATTCAAGTGTAGACCAGCTTGAATTCAAGGTATTTAATGAAAATATTACCTTAACCACTTAGGAATTACAGCCATTTTTAAATAGTACCTCCGTTTTTACAGGCTCGAAAGTAACTGGACAAGCTATCTTAATTATTAATACAATGATTATTTTTAATATTTTAAATTTTTAATAAAATAATATTTTTTCATATTTTTAATTACTAACTCAGTGACTGCCTAAAGTCTGGAACTTACAGACATCACCAAATGCCGAGTTACCTTTCTTGAGATGCTTTGCCAGGCCTTTAATGCAATCGCATTCGGTTGCTGCTTGTTTGTGGGTCTTTCTGCCTTCAGTTTTGGCTTCAGAGAGTGAAACCATGTTCAGTTGGGTTGAGGTCAGCCATTTTAAAATATTTTATTTATTTGTCTTAAGGAGCTCTTAGGGTTTCTTTTGTGGTATGTTTTGGGTTATTATCCATCTGTACTGTGAGGCGCTGTCCTATCAGTTTTTGAGCATCTAACTGAATCTGAGCAGAAAGTGGAGCTCTACACAATTCAGAATTCATCCTGCTACTTCTATCAGTAGCCACATCATCAATAAACAGCAATGACCCAGTTCTATTGGCAGCCATACATACCCATGCCATTACACTGCCTCCACCATGTTTGACGGATGATGTGGTGTGCTTCAGATCGAGTCCTTCCTTTCCATCTCCATAATTTTAACCTTCCCATCATTCTGGTACAAGTTAATCTTGGTTTTATCTGTCCAAAAAACTTGTTCCAACTGAAGTTCTTGAGTGTTACCAGTGGTTTGCTTCTTAAGTTAAACCTTCTGATTTACATTCATGAAGGCGTCTCTTGATTGTAGATTTTGACAGTGATTCATCAACCTCCTCTAGAATGTCCTTGGCTTTATTAGATTTTTTTTTTTTTTTTTTTTTTTTTTTGCATGACTGATTAAATTCTGCGATGATCCACTTTAGTTGTCTTCTGTGTTCTTCCATGCCTTTTGGTGTTGTTGAGTTCACCAGTGCATTCCTTCTTTTTAAGACTGAACCAAATTGTTGATTTGGCTACTCCTAAAGTTTTCAGCCTGATGTCAACCATCCTCATTTGCATCAGTACCTGTTTGGACCATATATCGAGAGTTCCTATGAACAGCTACTAAAATTATAATCAACTGCAAACCTTTCTCCTTAATTTGTCATGAGGGAACAGGGCACATCTGGCCATGAAACTGCTTATCAGTCAACTGTCCAATTACTTTTGTGAAAATAGAGGGACTATGGAAAAAATGGCTGCAATTCCTAAATGGTTAATGCAATCTTTTGGTCAGCTCCCTTTGAATTCAATCTGAAAGTCTACATTTCAATTATATCTTGATGGCTGCATTTGAAATTCATTGCAGCTTTTTACAACAACAAACTTTTTTTCAACAAGTTTTTTATTTGTAAGGAATAAAGAGAGGTTGGAAAACGGTCATGTAAAAATTAATTATAGTCATTTATTTATATATATATATATATATATATATATATATATATATATATATATATATAACAACACAAAAGTGGAAAAAGCAGGGTGTGAAATAAATTACAAGCGAAATGTAGGATATGGGCCCTTTGAGACGAAAGTAAATGTGACTGACAAGTCAGTGCTCTCTCAGAATTGATTAAAATAGAGCTGATTTTTTTCTCTCTCTCTCTCTCTCTCTCTCTCTCTCTCTCTCTCTCTCTCTCTCTCAGGTGCTGTTGTGGCCTTGCTGAACACAGATGCACTCCTTGACTGGATTTTTAAGTAGAGCTTCCACAGTGTCACAGAAAGGTAAGTAAAATGTGATTTTTTTTTTTTTCTTTTTTCCCCCCAAGTAGTGTACTTGGTTAGTGTTTATAATGCTGGGTCAGGTTTTCTTCTTTATTTGCTGATCGCTGTCACTTTCGCCATAATACATATTGTATAACAATACACCTGCTGTCCGGCACTGTGTAATTAGTTGTAATAAATCATCAAACCATAAGACTGGTTAAATGGATCACAAGTCAATACTATACTATGATAAAATGTAATTTAAAAAATAATTAAATAAAACATACCAATTCAGAGTGTCATGATATTAACATGCACACAAATGATGTTGCTGTAAGATCAATTTGGTATAAGCTGATAGTATTAAAGGGTGGGTCCATATCATATAAAGACCCAGTTTTTCCTGCTTTTTTTTTATTTAAGTTTCATGTGTAATGCAAATAGTTTAAAAACATGCCACTCAGTCCTCAACTGTGTGTGTTTGTGTTGCAGGATGTGAAGAGGAGTGGAGTGGATGTCGTCTTCTACACTACTGCAAAAGTGAGGATGAGAGAATGGGTGACTAGAGCTGTGAATTGCAAGGAGAAAGAGGGGGAAAAAGACTTTGAGAATGTGTGTGATATACAGAGGTGTGTGTGTGTGTGTGTCGGTGCTGTACATGTCTGGGCAGGCATTGCAGTATGTTGCATAACGTGGCTGTTTCGTCCCGCATTTTGGCTCAGGAATGATGAGCTCATACAGGAATGTGTGCCTCTGTTTGTAAGAAAAGGGAAGGGTGAGAGTGTGTGTGCGCGCATGCATGTGTGTGAGAGAGAGGCTGAGGGGAAAGGCGTGTGACCTGATGGCCCGATCTCTGAGGTTTCCGCTGAACTCTAAGAGGGGTCAGTCAAACACACACACCCGAGAAGCTGGAACAGGCAGTTAGAGAACACTGAAGAAGAGGAGAGAAAGAAAGAGAAAGAGCTGCTATGGTGATAAAAATTCATTTGAGGTGTGCAGACCAGAGAGAGCAATAAAATTGAGGGATAGAGAGGAGGGAAAGAGTTTAGGGCAGAAGAAGGAAAGTGAGATAAATGGAAGGCGAAAGAGATGCGTCCATGGAATGATGGTAAACAACAGAAAAAGGCATGTACATGTTGTACGTGTCCGTTTTCAGGACATAGGAAATATACTAGCACATTTGCAATACCTTCTACTGGCCGAAGTCACAAAATAAGTAACATTTGCTCTTTAATGAGCCAAACCTGCATTTTAAATTCTTACATGGAAAAACAGTGGCTATTTAAAAATATCATAAATTTGTAAGAAAACCAGGGAAAATGGATCAAGCTGCAATACCAGTAAAAAAAAAAAAACACGCACACCCAAAATAGTCCTGAATTCGTAATGTATTGTCTTTGTAATTTAACAAACACATTTTTAAACTGAAATAGCTGCTGACAGGTGGTGATAATTCTGTTTGCAGAACAAAGCAAAAGGAATAAACTTGAGGGGGGTGGGGGGGGGTTGGGGGGGAGGGAGAGGAAGGAGGAAAGTCAGGAGGGAGAGTGGAGGGAAAGAGGGAAGGAAGGAAGTCATCTAGAAGCAGAGAGAAAGGTGTGTCTGGAATGATAGTAAACAACAGAGTAAATTGTGTCTTTGGGTTTGTGTGCTTATATGCATTTGAGCAGTAACAAAACCTACAAAATACTCCTGACTTGGTGAAGTGATTTTAACAAACACTACATGATTATATATTGTTTTTACTGAAGCTGCAAAACCATTTAATTTTGGTTAATAAGGTTAAGATTAGGGTTCGGTTTGCACTTAGGCTTAGAACATTCTATGCCTTTGCCGCTGCCCTTTTTGTCTCAAAATGAATAATTATGCTGTTTTGGACAGCCTCTAAATACTTCTGCCACTGTCTAAGGCCAGAAACATACTCAACACAAGTAGGCAAATGCAAATGAAAATGCCCGGCCAGCATGTTGCATAGAATGCATAGCGAATTTGTACACCATACGTTCTAACTGTGGTGGTTCAGATGCTCAGTACTCAATGGGGCGATAGAGGACAAAAAAGAACAGGCCTTACTTTTCCATCAGCAATAACTGCTAGAAGTGAACAGTAGAGGAGTTGAATTGTGTCATGACACATTTTTGAACTCCACAATGCACACAACTCTTACAGCATCTTATAACAACTTAGGAAATCTTAACTTACTTGACTGAAGTTCACAATCAACTGTCACGTCTGCAGCCGAGCACCCGAAATTCTGCACACAGCTGCTTAAACAGTGAGCTCATTAACTCATCTTATTAAAGGGCAGGGCTTTCGTTACAGCAGTTTTCATTCTCATTTCAATGAGTGACCTGCCTCTTCCTTTATGGCTCTGTTTAAACTCAACAAATAAACAGAGATTGTGCACTACGAATGGAGTATTCAGGTTTTTGCATATGACTAAGTAGAAACAGTGAGATGTTGCTGGATCTTACAGGCATTTGTTCTGCCATTGCTGATAAAAGCCATTGATGCTTTACAGGAAAGTCTAGAGCTTTTTTTATTTTATTAAATATCGGTTCCTGGCTGTTTTCATACATTGTGTTTTAATGATATTGATTCCTTTGACACTGGCTCATTATGAGAATATACACCTTCTCTTTGGACTACAGCTTGTGGAGGGAGAGTATTGACCCACTCCATACTGCAGAGAAACACACACACACACACACACACACACACACACTGAACGAGGGCTGACCCATTTCTCCTGGGGCCCTGGTTCAGTCCATCATCAGTGTATATACACTCACTCTCTCACTCTTACTCTTCCTCACTCACTCACACTCTCTCTGCTGTGGCTGAGGCCTGGAACATTCCATGCATTCAGCTGAATGTGGAAATCCTTAAAAATAAGCTCTCAGTCTCACAGACACACACACTTTCTTTAATTCACATTCTCATGAAAGTGTGAAAAGGGGCAAAACTTTCCAAGGTGTGCAGTGGGTACTGTAAGGGTCATATGAAGTACTGTCAGAGTCAGTACCCACAGTTCATTCATTCAGGAGTGTGTTCGTATGCGTGTACAGTGCTGAGCACAGAAAAAGAGGCTAACCTTTGTTTATTTAATTTCCAGTCATTAAGTAAAAGTTATTTCTCAGGAAATTATCTATAAGATCATCCACTTGCAAAAGTGAAAAAGGAAGAGTTTTAAAAAAAAAAAATTTATGGCCTAAAATTAATCCAATAACCATGTAAGACCTGTTAAAGAGAAGAGAAATCCCCCCTCTTGCTTCAGATATGAAACAATCCAAGTGTTTCCATCCATCCTTCCACTGTGAAGAAAGGATGTGTAGCTGTCAGGAAGCCTTTATTGAGAAAAAGAAAGGAAGGAACACTTGCAAATCGAATAAAGCGGATTCTGCTGGTGTTCAGACCTTAACATCACTGAATATGTTTGGGATTATTTGGACTGTGGGAAGTGGAAAATGCAAACAACTTCTAAGACTGAAATTTGGAGGTGTGAAAAAATATCCCTGCAGATTATCTTGAAAAACTGAAAGCAAAAAATATCCCTCCAAAAATGAAATCTGTAAATAAAGGCAAAGAGTGGACACAATAAATATCAAAGTCTTTGATATGTAGTTGAGGTTTCTGTGTAATGTTAAATAAATGTGTTTTGCTTTTTTTTCTGATGCTGAAAAATGAATAATTTGTACTTAATGGCTGTATCTTATGAAATTTGGTCTGTCCTTTTTACAGTTATTCTTGATGAAATTGTCATGTTTAACTTTTGTTTAAGAATTGTATGTTTGTGTGTGTTTCAGGTGCTGATATGTGTTGAAGATGAGTGGAGTTGGAGAGAACTCTCTGGAGCCGCTGTGCTCTGACCGAAAACGCAAACTCTCCACATGTGACACACCTGGTTTAGGGTAAGTGGATGTGT
This sequence comes from Pygocentrus nattereri, assembly GCF_015220715.1. Taxonomy (NCBI): domain Eukaryota; kingdom Metazoa; phylum Chordata; class Actinopteri; order Characiformes; family Serrasalmidae; genus Pygocentrus; species Pygocentrus nattereri. The sequence goes on along the minus strand of NC_051231.1, from coordinate 24,323,789 downwards.
GTGAGCAACAGAAATATATGGAAATTAATAGGAAACAGCAAGTTTGACCTGTGTTGCATTTGTATGACTTACAATAGACATAAACTTTCGTGGTGGATGCATCCCTAGTGTAAATCCCTGACCATGCAAGGATTATGTTTCTGTCAAAAATTATGTAAGGCAGCATGAAATCCCTTTCAGCTTGTTTCTTTGGTACAGTTCGGAATTGATTTTAAAATTCACTGAATATACACATGTAATGGACTTTTTACAACAAATGTACAGTTTGCTATAGAATATAGATTAAAACAGCATATTAATCATTTTGGGGGGGACATTGTGTTTGAAAAAAGCCAGATAATGACCATGTACCTCAGTACTAATAAATTGTAGAATCAATGCAATTTAAAACTGATAGTGTACAGTGATGCCGTTTAAACAATAGGCAGGCAATATGGTTATCTATTGTTATTGTAATAAATTGTCACAGTACATCAGAATGTTTTTCTTAGCATATTATGTATATTGTGTGTACTTAAAGAATACTGAGCAGCTGTTTGTGTCTTTGCAAAGAAAGTGTAATTAGTTTTGTTTATCCAGATTTAGGGCAGTACGGTACGTAACTCACAGCATTGAAGCTTTTCTTTTGTAGTAAATGTTTGGAACTTTGTGTGTTCCAGCTTATCAAATTGTGATGCATGTTGTATATCATGAAAATGTCTTGAAGTGTCATGATACGTTTTTGCATACTTTAAACTGATGCATCAAGAGACTTTTTGCAGCCCTACAAACAGAACATCTGTCTCACCTTCTGTTAAAGAGCGTTACACCAATCATGTTCTGTTATCTTTTGCTAACATCTACCTGTCGTGTGTGCATGTCTGTCTTTAGGTGTGATAAGCGTCGGAGAGAGCAGGAATGCAAGTACATTGAGGAACTGGCTGAGCTGATCTCGGCCAACCTCAGCGACATTGACAGCTTCAACGTCAAACCGGACAAATGCGCCATCCTTAAGGAGACAGTGCGGCAGATACGGCAGATCAAAGAGCAAGGTAGCTGCAGCTTTATGTCACTGTGCCTGTCATTAGTAATCAGGAGAATGTTTTTAAAAAAAAAAACTCCTGAAAGCCAGTGATTTTGTGCAGTGCTGCCACCTGGTGGTAGGGTGTAGCACTTGTGCAGCTTTTTATGCATATATCCTGTGTTTGTACAATGGTTGTTTTCGTATTATAATTGTTTTAGTAACTACACTAAATGTTTTGCAATGTTTTTTTGTTGCATTCACCTTTTGAGTATACTTGTAATTTTAGTAACTACTGATTAAATGTCAGTGTTAGATTTGTCTGTCACTATCTTTGTTGCCCCCCCCCCCTTTTTGGATATCTTTTTAGTGATTTATCTGTGATTATTTGTTCTGACAAGTGTTTGTTTGGTGTGTTTTGCAGGAAAAGGCTCATGTGGCGATGACGATGTCCAGAAGGCAGACGTGTCTTCTACAGGTCAGGGGGTCATTGACAAGGACCATCTGGGCCCTCTACTGTTACAGGTGAACCATATGAAAGATTATTAAGGGCATCAGTGGAGCATATGCCTTTTCTGAGAGTTGGCCAAATGCAAAATAAAAAACATAAGCTTTGTTTTGAAGACTGAAGAATTCAATCGAAAGTGGTCAGTGCAAATATTACAGCTTACCCCATAGACAAAGCTAGTTATAACAGTCTCAGGGGCTAGTTGTAACATTTGCTAAAAAAGTCTAATAAGTTGACTTACAATTAATTTAGAACAGTTCTGTTTTGTCTGTATAATGTAAGATAAATAAAAATGTATGCATAAAAATAAATATTAGTAAAAAGAGGCTGGGTCAAACACAAGAGGGAAGTTGTAAGTCTGACAGTCTGACAACATTTCTGGCATACAGGCTTTTATACGTTGTATTTTCCCTGCAGCTGTTTGTATATATGCTAATAAAGTAAATAAACCACATGGTGAAATTTAACCTAATAACATGAAGTTTGTGATCTGCCTGCAAATAAGTTGACCAGTCAAAAGCAACCAAACACCCATGTGTTGTGTACATGACAACACAACTGAACCTCTGACACAGTGTTCAAGTCAGAATACTCACAATTATATATTTTCATATGGTTCAGCCCAAGTTGCAATGCTACACCTGCGCATATTATTTATTAATTGTGTGGTATTTCTCAAATCTGATTTTGCATGTTCTCTTCTTTTGCCATTATTATTACCTTTGTTTATTGTCGACTTACACAGAGCTGTACCCAATATAAATAGTCCCCAACGTTAATTTGTTGTAAGTCAAATGAAGCTTTCCAATTCTGTGATGTCTAGTAGCCTCAGTCAAATAACATCTCCCTGTGTCTCTCTTATCCCCAGGCCCTGGATGGGTTCCTGTTTGTGGTGAATCGTGAGGGCAACATTGTTTTTGTGTCTGATAATGTGACTCAGTACCTGCAGTACAAACAGGAGGAGCTCATCAACACCAGCGTCTACAACATCCTGCATCAGGACGACAGAGAAGAACTCCAGAAAAACCTGCCCAAAGGCAATGGTGCACAGCTTCCCATTTGCATTGGGTGGGGGGGTGGGGGGGTGGGGGGTGGGAGTTAACTGTAGAATTATTTGAGAGCCCATAAATGTATTCATGCTGAATCATGAGTAAAGTTTGAGAGCAGTTGCATTTGTTTAATTTTTTTTCATTTATGAATTCTGATATGTGGTATCCACCATTATGTTATGAATGAATCCATGGGGCAGACTTAAGTAACTATCTGCATAAATTAGAATAGTTGCTAAGTTATTAATAGCTAAATAGCTCTGCTGTCTGTGCAGAGTTCATACAGCGTCAGGTTTTTTGTTTGAATGCTTCCTATTCCATGCAGCATTCCGTTTTTGCGAAAGGATCAGCCTACATTGATTTTATGCAGCTTATGCTAGATAATCACCCATGATTATACAGTTATTTGTCTTAAGGCTTGCTATTCAATACATGTTTTAAATTATTCATTAACTACTATGAAAGTGATATGGAAGTTATAAAGCTATGAGATTGAGTTGACATGTGGGCCCACATACAGGCCTTTGCAGTTTAATGAGTTAATTAGCTATTATAACCACGCTGACAGATGTATGTATGTGTATAGGACCTAATGGCATTTCGTGGGCTGGGGATGCCTCTCGCCAGAAGAGCCACACCTTTAACTGCCGCATGCTGGTGAAGTTTGGCCATGGAGGTCCTGGTGGAGAGGAGGTTGCTGGCAGGTCGCGTTACGAGACCATGCAATGTTTCGCCCTCACACAGCCTAAAGCCATGATGGAGGAAGGGGAAGGTGTGACCCTGCTTCACGCACATATGCACATGCACTCACACTTGTGCTAGACTGCACAATATTATATATTTATTTATTTTTGGTAATAAAATGTTTTCAAATGTAATCCCCAATGTGTTGTGGTAATTGTTGCTTAAAAAAAAAAATTTCCCCGCTCATTAAGTTTTATGGATAATAGAACAACATTAAATGTGGCCATCCCTATCACCTACATTAGTTAGGTTACTGCAGTGAAAAACCAATGATGCAAACTCCTAATACCACACATAGCTAATAGGCTGCAGACAGGCTTAAACGGTCACCATTTCACCTCATGGTTTTTTGTTTAACTCTATTTAAAAAGACTGTGTTGTTTCAGACCTGCAGTCGTGTATGATCTGTGTGGCTAGACGAGTGACTGCAGTGGAGCGGACAGAGAGATTCACCACCAGACATGAGCTCTCAGGTGAGCATGCTGTCCCTTGACCCCTCACAGTGGCAGCCTTTAGGCAACCTGCCAGAGAAAAGACCTGTTAAAGCACAGTCACACTTGCGTTTGCCAGCAAATTTTCGCTGAGATGAGAGATGGCCATATTCACCTGAACGAGGATGCCTTGTTTAAAAACAATCCACCTCTTATAACTTTTCAGTGTGAATGGGTGGGGCTAAACTGCTGTAGGCTGAATAGGTGGATATATTTAAACATGTAAAAATGTAAACAAAAAGCGTTTTTGCAGCTTAGTTTCATATACAGGGGTGAAATAAGTATTGAGCATGTAACCAATTTTCTAAGTAAATATATTTCTAAAGGTGCTATTGACATAAAATTCTCACCAGATATCAGTAGCAACCCACCCAATCCACACATGCAAAGAAATCAAACCATAGATGTCCATAAATTATGTGTAATAATGAGAAATGACACAGGGGAAAAAGTATTGAACACGCTTACTGAAATTTATTTAATACTTTGTACAAAAGCCTATGTTGATGACAGCTTCCAGACACCTCCTGTATGGAGAAACTAGCTGCATGCTTTGCTCAGGTGTGATTTTGGCTCATTCTTCCACACAAACACTCTTCAAATCCTCAAGGTTCTGTGGGTTCTTTCTATGAACTCTGAGCTTTAATTCCTTCCATAGATTTTGAATTGGATTCAGGTCAGGTGGTTGGCTGGGCCATTCTAGCAGCTTTATTTTCTTTCTCTGAAACCAATTGAGAGTTTCCTTGGCTGTGTGTTTGGGATCATTATCTTGCTGAAACGGCCACGCTTGTTTCATCTTCTTTTTTGGGGTGATGTGCAGTGCCTTTTGACCTCCAAACATGGTGCGTATTATGTCATCCAGAGAGTTCAATTTTGGTCTCATCTGACCAGACTGTGTTTTCTCAGTATTTATCAGGCTTGTCTAAATGTTGTTGAGCAAACTTTAAACGCGCTTCAACATGCTTTTTCTTCAGCAAGGGAGTCTTGCGTGGTGATGTTTTGCAACAATAAGGTTGCAGAGGTCTTGAGAGAGCTCAGTGGCTTTACCCATCAAGATGTTTCTTGTGTGGCACTTTGGTAATAAGACACCTTTTTATAGGCCATCAGTTTAACCAGCTGATACTAATTTGCACTAAGTGGCAAATTAGTTTGCACCTTTTTGCACCTCTCTTTCTTCATGTGTTCAATACTTTTTATTTCCCTGTGTCATTTCTCATTATTACACATAGCTTAATTTATGGACATCTGTGGTTTGATTTCTTTGCATGTGTGGATTGGGTGGGTTGTTACCGACATTTGGTGAGAATTTCATGTCAATAGCACCTTTAGAAATATATTTACTTAGAAAATTGGAGACGTGTTCAATGCTTATTTCACCCACTATATACAATATATGAACTAGGGAGTGAACAGTATGTTTTGATGTTTGATGTTTTGTTATTTTGCATCAAAATTTATTTCAAGATTTTATAGAAGAGAGGATAATTCTGTTTATTTCATGATGTGGGCCAATGCCTAAGCACGACATTTAAACTTTATCCAATGTCTAAGTACATGTTCTTCACCTCACTTCTGCTAGCTGTGCCATAATGATGTTATATAATTATGTTCCCTTTGTCGTTCCTCTTTATGATTAGTGAGTTAGCTTGCTTGATACCTGGAGATGGAGATTTTTTTTATTTGTAAACAGGCTTCCAGATCAGATCCTGTCATGCCCATTTATCAAGGTGACATGAACTGCCAATGTCCAGAGTGACTGTAGCTAAAGATGATGTGATTATTGCCTTTAATGAATAAAATATTAGTTGTGTTACAGCTTTATTTGTAAATCTGTGTGTGTGTGTGTGTGTATATAATACAGGCAAGCTGATTGAAATAGAACAGCAGAATACATTACATACCACCATGCGCCCTGGCTGGGAGGATCTGGTGCGCAGGTGTATGCAGATGTTTCTCAATCGCAGTGAAGGCCAGCCCTGGTCCTACAAACGGCATTACCAGGAAGGTATGTGCTTTAGTGCATGTGTTGCTGTGTGCACTGGAAGGTGCTGGGTGTAGTGTCAGCATTTTTGCTGGTTATTTGTAATAGTTGCATGGAAAGAAACAGAATAAGAGTCAAAGTGAGTGTGCATATTCTGATATACATTCGTTACATACATTAGGGTTGGGATCTTCTCTTTTTGAATACCTTCAAACTGTCTCCGAATATTCCTACCATATATAGTATATGGTAGGAGAGTATAGTAAGTGATGAAGTTATGACTTTTTTACTGTCTCGTCCTCAGACTGGGATACAAATATGAGTTTTATGTGGAAGAACTTGTGGAAGAATTAACCTTTGCAGTGGCAAATTTTGTTCACATGGTAAAAAAGACTATAAATTCTTGTAATGACAGAAATTAATCAGTGACTACGGTCAGTAAGTAAATGTGGCAAACAATTTAATTTATAAAGCCAGGGCAGGTCAGTGCTTCATTTCTGGATTCTGTTGTATTCCATGCTTAAAAACATTTAATAGAATTTCATTGAATTTAACTGTTAACTGCTGCTTGCAACAATTCTGTACTAATTAAACATCAATTTCTAATCTAACTCATTTTCTTTATGACATACAAAACTCAATGTCTTTGATTCCCTTGAGCTCATCTGAGTAAACAGACAAGATAAATATTTTAATGGCAGACAGCACTGATGCAGTTCTCAATCTTTAGCTGAGACCACAGCAGATTTGGTGGAAAAGTCACTAAAAATACAATACTTCCAATCACACAAATGCAATTCACCAATTCCCATTTTTTTCCCTTTTTTGAAACATATATGTATATGTACATGGTCACACACACACACACATAACAACAAAACTACCCAAAAAAAAAACCTTGATCAGAATGAAGGATAAAATAATTAAATTAATTACAAATTACTGTGTATTTTGTACACAACCAACACACATATTGCTAGTTATTTATACAATATAAAAGGTAACACAAAAACAAGCATACATTCAATCGGGTAGTGTCTCCATATTAGTGAAATAGGAAATAAAGGGTTGCCATTTATGGAAAAATTTGACTGTACATCCTCTCAACGTATATTTAACTTTCTCAAGTTTTTAAAAAACATGACATCCTTGAGCCACCGGGAGATAGAAGGATATTTAACAGACTTCCAATGCAACAATAAGGTGCGTCTTGCTAGTAAGGTTGTGAAAGCTATAATATCCTTTTTTGTAGAATTAAGTGCTGAGGGGTCAGGAATCCCAAATATAGCGATCAAAGGGCAAGGTTGGAGATTCACCCCAAGAACACTGTACATAGTTGTAAAATAACCCTCCCAGAAGCCTTTCAGATCAGGACAAAGAAAAAACATGTGGCTAAGGTGACAAGGAGAGCCATGGCAATGATCACATTTGTCTTCCATTTCCGGATACAGTTCAGATTGTCTACCCTTAGAGAAATGCACCCTGTATAAGACCTTAAATTGGATAAATCCGAGACGAGCACAAGAGGTGGTAGATCCTGTTCCCAGGATTCCGCATGAATTTGTATTCCCAATTCCCTATCCCATATGCACTTAAGTTTAGGAGTTGAGTGGTTGCTAAAAGCCAAGATAATGTCATACAGCTTTGAAATAATTCCTCTGTGATGGGGAACAAATGAAAGCATAGTTTCCCACCACTCTTGTAGAGGTAAAGAGGGGAAGTTAGGAAAACACTTAACCACAAAATTGGGAATTTGAAAATAGTGAAACAAATGAGTAGCAGGGAGGCCGTATCGAGATGACAAATTGGCGAAACTATCAAAGACATCATCTACATATAAATATTTGAATTGTGTAATACTCTTGTCATACCACACTGAAAATGTCGAGTCCACAAGTGATGGAGGAAATAAATGGTTGTTATGTAAAGGACCCAAGGAAGATGCAGCTACAAATTGAAAGTGCCGTCTAAACTGATACCAGATCTTGAGCGTATTAAGAACCACTTGATCTGTATACAGAGAGGGTACTATAGGTAAACTGTAGGTACTACTCTGTAGTAAAGTTTTACGAGCCCTAGGTGAATTCCCACCCCAAATAAAAGAACAAATTATCTTATGCAGTCAGTCAAAATTGTTTTGGCAGAAAAAGAGGTATTGACTGGAATAAAAATCGAAATTTTGTCAAAATATTCATTTTAACAACATTGATCTTGCCAATTAATGAAAAGGGGAGATTACCCTATCTTTGAATATCAGAAGTCTTGATCTTTGAGATAAGGGGAGTGAAATTAGCAGATGCAAGGCTATATAAAGAATGAGTCATGTTGATACCTAGGTATTTAAAGCCTGATGGGCTAAACTGAAAAGTTAAATCTGACTGTTGAAGATGACAACCTGCAATATTAACAGGAAAACACTCACTTCCCCCAAATATAACTTATAACCTGAAAAGGTGCTGAAGTTCTCCAAAATACTTAAAACAACAGGGGTAGAAAGTGTGGGATCTGTACAACAATAATTTATATTCAATTCCATTACGGGTGATTCCTTTGAATAAGGAGGCTGATCTTATCGTAATAGAGAGAGGCTCGATAGCAATGGCAAAAAGCAAAGGTGACAAAGGGGCAACCTTGGCGACTTCCATGTCCAAGGGCAAAATAATCAGAATAATGATCATTAGTGTGGACACTGGCCTTCGGGGATGAATGAAGGAGGCAAATCAAAGAAATCAATTCATCACCAAATCCGAATTTCCTCAAAACTGCAAACAAGTACTCCCACTCTACCCTATCGAATGCCTTTTCAGCATCTAAAGAATTTACAAGTTCAGGAAGTTCAGCCGAATGTTTTGAGTAAATTATATTGAAAAGTGTACGGGTATTAAAAAACAGTTGACGTCCCTTTATAAACCCATTTTGCTCCTCTGATATAATATAAGGAAGCACATTTTCTAAACAGGATGCAATCATCTTAGCCAACAGGCTTGAAAAAATTCAGTCAGAAACCCAACAGGGCCTGGGGCTTTGTTAGACTGCATAGCTTTAATTGTAGTTGAAACTTCTTCAAGGGAGAGTGGGGAGTCTAGTTGCCTGGCAGTGTCAGTATCAAAGACAGTATTCGAAAGGTTCAGAAGAAATTTGTTCATTTTAGTGTCATCTGCAGGAAATTCAGATTTATATAATGAAGAGTAAAACGATTTGAAAGTAGCATTAATTTCCAAGAGATCTGTATTAATAATATCATGAATGTTTTTAATACTAGGTATCAAACGGGAAGTAGTTACTAAATATTCCACAGTCAACTATCAGTGGTATTATAACAAAGTGGAAGTGATTGGGAACAACAGCAACTTGGCCACGAAGTGGTAGGCCACATCAGTGGATGCTGAGGTGCATAGTGCACAGAGGCTGCCACCTTTCTGCCGAATCAATCACTACAGATTTCCAGACTTCATGTGGCCTTCAGATTAGCTTAAGAACAGTGCAGAGAGCTTTATTAGGTTTCCCAAAGCATCGAATGCTATGGTGTAAAGTGATGCCACGGGAACTCTAGAGCAGTGGAGATGTCTTCTCTGGAGTGACGAATCACGCTTCTCCACCTGGCAGTCCGATGAACGAGTCTGGGTTTGGTAGTTACCAGGAGAATGGTCCTTATCTGATTGCATTGTCCTCACCTCAACCCGATAGAACACCTTTGGGATGAATTAGAGTGGAGACTGCGAGCCAGGCCTTCTCGTCCAACGTCAGTGTATGACCTCACAAATGCGCTTCTGGAAGAATGGTCAAACCTTCCCATAAACTCCTAAACCTTATGGAAAGCCTTCCCAGAAGAGTTGAAATTCTTATAGCTGCAAAGGGTGGGCCAACATCATATTAAACCCTATGGATTAAGAATGGGATGTCACTCAAGTTCATATGCGTGTGAAGACAGATGAGCGAATAATTTTGGCAGTTTAGTGTATATTTATATTCTTTCCCTGACTTAACTCCCCACTTTAAAGTACAAAGTAGGATATGTACTATCTAAAAGTCATAAGTGCTGCTTTCTTTCTGCTCCCTATTTCTCTATCTAGCATACCTACATGGTCGAGCAGAGACGCCACTGTATCACTTCTCTCTGTCCGACGGAACACCAGTAACAGCACAGACTCGCAGTGAACTCTGCCGAAACCCAAACACTAACGAGCCCCTCACTTTCCTTTCAACTCACCTATTGCAGAGGTTTGTTATCTTGGCTCATATTGTCCCTTTAACAGAAATATCAGAGTGCTTTATTCCTGTTTGTTGTTATAGACGTATTGTATTTATTTCTCATTTTGTTATGTGTCTCCCATTCTTATTTCCTTATTAAAGACGTAGTATACTTTTATTCTCATATTACCTGCCTCTCTACCCTCACTCTTTTTTCCTTCTCTCTTATTTTATGTTTTTAGAGAGCAGAACAGCTACAGGCCAAACCAGGGAGGTGTAATGCGGGCCCAGGGCATAGGAGGTGCTAACCATAATTCCCAAATGAACATGGCTCCTGGTGGGCAGATGGGCATGGGCAGTGCCAGAGGCTATGGCATGAATGACCCAGGGCATATAGGACCCAGAGGAGGCCCCATGTATGGACCTGGCAACAGAATGAATCAGATGAATTCAATGCACCAGATGAATCAAATGAACCAGATGAACTCTGTGAACCAGATGGGTGCAATTAATCAAATGAACCAGATGAATCAAATGAACCAAATGGGTTCTATGAATCAAATGAATCAGATGAATCAAATGAACCAGATGAATCAGATGGGACACCCAGGAATGAATCAGCACCAGCAACACTTCCACGGTGGGGGGTATGGCCTAGGCATGACAAGTCCATCCCATAGCAGCCCAGGTATTAATCCCTCTCAGCAGAACATTATGGGTTCTCCACGGATACGAGGAAGCCCCAAGATGGGAGCCAGCCCCTTCTCTCCAGGAGGTATTTGCTTTATATATGTGTACATGTAATCTTCTTTATTTAAACTAAATTTATGCAGATTATATGGATTGTAAGGATCAATATGAATCCAAATGTGATGGAAATACATAGATTCTTTTTTTCAAACTAAAACTAAAATGTATACATTTTTAGAAAGGCAGATTGATAAGCCACGCATGAATGTTGTTGTCTTGGTTTAGCCTTTCCATTAGTGCTAATTAGGTAGTAATTAGTTCTTGATTAGTCTAGCAGTCAAGAGTTCTCCATTGACATCTGTTTGGTAAACAATTTCACTTCAAAATGCATTTCTGTTGCGCTATACCTGACTGTTACTAGCTTCTTTTCAACATTAGCCACATATTAGCCACATGGTTGGTCAAGCCATTCCTTTATGTTGTATACGTTACTATATTTGTTGTCTGATTGGCAGGTATGCATTCTCCGATGGGACCTGTCAGCATGGGTGCCAGTACGGGCTCCGCAGGTCCACCAGGTGGCAGCACTTTTTCAAGCAGCTCACTCAATGCCTTGCAGGCCATTAGTGAAGGAGTGGGCTCCTCCCTCCAGTCTGCTCTCACGTCCCCTCCACACAAATCTGACAGTTCCCCCAACATCAACTCCAATCAGTCCAGTCAGCCGAGCCAGTCCGGGGCAAGCAAAGGCACTTGTACTGGCGATTCAAAAAGCCCCGGTGTTGCTCACAGCTTGGGAGCTGACCAGCAACAAGCTACTCCATCTGAGACCGGAATGGATAAGCCAGATAGCCAGTCCAGTAAAGATGGTGGACCCGGGGCCGACAGCAGTCGGAGGGCTGTAGACGGAAAGGGCCATAAGAAGCTGCTCCAGCTGCTAACGTCCCCACCAGAAGAGCTCACACTGGCAGCAGGAAGTGGCGGACCTCCTGGCCATCCCTCCACACCCCTGGGTATGGATTCAAAAGAACCAGGCAGCTGCATGACCAGCCCTACTTCCACGGGTGTATCTTCATCGTCTTCAGCTTCGTCATCAGGGCAACAGGGTTCTGGATGTGTGTCCTCTACTGGCTGCATGGGAGGACACCTCTCATCCCACTCACTGCAGGAGAAGCACAAGATTCTTCACAAGCTACTACAGAATGGCAATACCCCGGACGATGTAGCCCGCATCACAGCCGAGGCCACAGGGAAGGTCACCCTGGGTTCCGAACATCCGGGCACGGAGAGCACTGGCCCAGAGATAAAACAGGAACAGCATAGTCCGAAAAAGACACACGCTCTGCTCCACTACCTCCTGAACAAGGACGACTCCAAGGAGCCCAACATTGGTGAGGGCAAGCCAGGATTGGATGAGCTGGAGAGTCGAGGAGTTGGCACAGGGCCTGGGTCAGGAGTCACAACCTCTAATTCAAGGTGTCAGGATGCCAAAGTCAAGATAGAGCCATCTGATGAGGTACATGAAAATTTAAGCATGGAATCCGATTCCAATGAATCAAGCAAAATTTTAATATTACTTCTTCTTTAATTGTACTTTAATTCTTTTTTGCATAACTAGTAATAGTGGAGGTTATGTGAAAAATACCAGACACCGCTCTTTTCTGTTCAGCTGGAGAGCCTGGAGAGCATTTTAGGAAGTCAGACGAAACCCGGTTCTGGAATGTTTGCTGATTCTAGACCTGGAAGTGGGTCTGATGGAGAAAGCAAGAAAGGGAATGGACCCAACAACACTGCACATGGTAAGGCATGATTCTCATTGGACATTGATAGTGTCTACCGAACATAACCAAAAGTATGAGGCTTATAATTTTGTAAGTTTTGACTGTTGGGAATGTGTAATATATATAGGGTGCATTGTGACAACAATACCAAATTTTCTGTGTAGATCGAGAGGGTGGAGGAATGGGGCCTGGAACCCGTGTACCCTTTCAGAGGGCAGCATCTATGGACAGTAAACCGCTCAGTGGGGCAGGAGTAACGGGCAGGCGAAGTGCCCCTTCCTCTCTCATCAAACAGGAGAGCTTGGACAGCCATATCGGCATGGGTGAGGACCACAGTCAGTTAGTCTATTTAAAGCTATACTTTCCTAGATCAGCCAAGACTTGTTAGACATTTATGACCTTCTACTTGCATAATGCAAACACAGTATCTCAAATGTATATTCAAAGATGATGAAAACTGTGTATGTGTAACACAAATCTTTAAAATAAGTCATTAATTATGCATTTCACTTCCTGAAAGTGTTCTTTCAGCTCTGTTTCAACCTGTGTTATCCATATTTTCGTCTTGTCCACAGGAGGTCCCAACAGACAAATGGGCATGAACCACATGCCGGCCATGATGAGGTCAGGTGACTGGAGGATGCAGGGCCCCAGTGCCAGCCCAGGGGGCTCCAGTGGTCACCCAGGTATGGGCTGCCCAGGTGTTGATCCAAATCCCAAGGGAATGATGGGAGGCCCATTGATTAACAGATCCAACAGTGTACCTGCTCCCAGATCCATGCTACAGCAGCAGCTAATGGACATGGGTATGTTGCAACATGCTTGCATGTTTGTGTATGCAAACATTGTAGAGGCCTGATTACTGATCATAACTTTGAGAACATTGGAAGAATTTCATATTATTTAATATCTTACTGAGGCATATTTAAAACTGTGTAAGCTTTGACTTGATCTTGTATATTTAATGGCTCACTCTGTGCAGGTCCAAATGATTTGGGAATGGGTGTCAATGCCTTCAGAGGGCAGCCGCACCCCCCTCGGTCTCCCTCATGGTCTGACTGTGGGATGGGTCTGGAGGGAGGCCACAATGGCAACAGGTATGAATAAACAGCAATTTTAATAAAATCTGGGGTATCTATACAGACATATGCAGACAAGTTTGAGCACCCCTGGTCAACTTACTTGCTTTGTTGATTTTTCTAAGTGGAAATATGTTAACACATCCCCAGAGAGAACATGCAATTTGTTTATTTCCAAAACAATAACATATTGGGAAAAACATACTAATAACTTTTGCACAGGCTACATTTTATTATTTTTTATAATATGTATGTCAAATTCACCAAATGAACAGTAATTGTGCATTAAAATGTGCTCTGAATTTAATAGGGTAAAAGTGCACAAAAAAAGTCTTCCTCTACGTTTTTGCAGGGTCTACTTAGGCTGATGGCTGTATCTATCTGTCTCTGTGCCTAAAGTAATACTTTATATAGTAATGCTTACCCTCTGGTTTCTTGCATGCAGCATGCCATTTGCCAACCCGCTGGATGATCTCCTGGTTCCTCCAGCAACTAGTGAAGGGCAGAGTGATGAGCGGGCTCTGTTAGACCAACTGAACTCTCTACTCAACAACACAGACGTCATCGCTCTGGAGGAAATCGACCGGGCACTCGGGATACCAGACCTCGTCAGCCAGGTTGGAGGAGAACAGTGATGTTTACCTGCGTTGTGCTTGGATCTTATGATTCATGCGCTGGAGATATTTAGTGTGTGATAGTGGTGGTGCAATGAAAAAATTATTTAGAACAGGCGTTTCCAGCTGTGGTCCTGGAGGGCCTTAGTCCCTTTGTCAAATGCTGGAAAAATTGTTGTACTAGAGTAGAACAATTTGCAATTTTTCTCACCAGTATTGTGACACTGATGTAAACTGTAAATACTTTTTTATAAATTAAGTTGCAGGCTTAAGTTCAGGTCTAAAAGAGCAGCACATTGAATACTGAATATAGTGCAGCAGGCTTCAAGTTGGGTGTGGTTGTGTGGTCATATACAGTCATGGCCAAAAGTTTTGAGAATGACACAAATATTATATTTTCACATGATCTGCTGCCCTCTGGTTTTTATGTGTGTTTGTCAGATGTTTTTATCACATACAGAAATATAATTGCAATCATATTATGAGTAACAAAAGCTTTTATTGACAGAATGAGTTAATGCAGCAAGTCAATATTTGCAGTGTTGACCCTTCTTATTCAGGACCTCTGCAATTCTCCCTGGCATGACCTCAATCAACTTCTGGACCAAATCCTGACTGTTAGCAGTCCATTCTTGCACAATCAATGCTTGCATTTTGTCAGAATTTGTAGGTTTTTGTTTGTCCACCCGTCTCTTGATGATTGACCACAAGTTCTCAATGGGACTAAGATCTGGGGAGTTTCCAGGCCATGGACCCAAAATCTCTATGTTTTGTTCCCTGAGCCATTTAGTTATCACCTTTTGCTTTATGGCAAGGTGCTCCATCATGCTGGAAAAGGCATTGTTGATCACCAAACTGCTCTTGGACGGTTGGGAGAAGTTGCTCTCGGAGGACATTCTGGTACCATTCTTTATTCATGGCTGTGTTTTTAGGCAAGACTGCGAGAGAGCCGATTCCCTTGGCTGAGAAGCAACCCCACACATGAATGGTTTCAGGATGCTTTACAGTTGGCATTAGACAAGACTGGTGGTAGCGCTCACCTCGTCTTCTCCGAACAAGCTGTTTTCCAGATGTCCCAAACAATCGGAAAGGGGATTCATCAGAGAAAATGACTTTACCCCAGTCCTCAGCAGTCCACTCCCTGTACCTTTTGCAGAATATCAGTCTGTCCCTGATGTTTTTTCTGGAGAGAAGTGGCTTCTTTCCTGCCCTCCTTGAGACCAGGCCTTGCTCCAAGAGTCTCTGCCTCACAGTGCGTGCAGATGCACTCACACCTGCCTGCTGCCATTCCTGAGCAAGCTCTGCACTGCTGGTAGCCCGATCCCGTAGCTGAAACACTTTTAAGAGACGGTCCTGGCGCTTGCTGGTCTTTCTTGGGCGCCCTGGAGCCTTTTTGGCAACAATGGAACCTCTCTCCTTGAAGTTCTTGATGATGCGATAGATTGTTGACTGAGGTGCAATCTTTCTAGCTGCGATACTCTTCCCTGTTAGGCCATTTTTGTGCAGTACAATGATGACTGCACATGTTTCTTTAGAGATAACCATGGTTAACAGAAGAGAAACAATGATGCCAGGCACCAGCCTCCTTTTAAAGTGTCCAGTGGTGTCATTCTTACTTAATCATGACAGATTGATCTCCAGCCCTGTCCTCATCAACACCCACACCTGTGTTAATGGAGCAATCACTGAAACGATGTTAGCTGGTCCTTTTAAGGCAGGGCTGCAATGAAGTTGAAATGTGTTTTGGGGGATAAAGTTCATTTTCTAGGCAAATATTGACTTTGCAATTAATTGCTGTTAAGCTGATCACTCTTGATAACATTCTGGAGTATATGCAAATTGCCATTATAAAAACCGAAGCAGTAGACTTTGTAAAAAATAATATTTGTATAATTCTCAAAACATGACTGTACATAGCACAGGGGTGTTTGGTTGCTTATTTGCTCTAACACATTTACATGGCCTATACATTCTCACAGTGTTACTAGGTTTAAATTTCCTCACCTAAAACTGAACAACTTTACTGATCATGGAAACATTGTCATGGTGATGGCATTACCATTCAAAATGTATGATGTTGATTGTCTATTTAAGGTGGAAAAGGTCAGGAATATGCTCTATTCTCTTAATTGTGTTGTATATTTTGTAGAATTCAACACCCCTGTCTTAATTACTTCTATAATCATACTGTTCATTCTAGCCTCGTTAATCTTTTGGTCTTGTCCACAGCAGACCCTAACAGGAAAATAAAGCCATATAATCCTAGAATATTATTCATTTTAAATACATCACGCTCTTTATTTTCTGTTTTGCAGGGCCACAGTGCAGACCAACCACCCACTCCCACAGACAATTTCCCTGGCCCTGACTCAGCCATGTATGGGGCGGGTTACCCAGATCCCCCTTCCATGGGCATGCAGGGAGGCTATGGGCCTGGACCCAGCCCTGGCCCTGGTCCTGGTGCTGGTCCTGGTCCTGGTCCTGGTCCTGGCCCCGGCCCCATGCAGGGCCAACCTGGGTCTGGTTTTAACCCCATGATGGCTCAAATGGGCGGAATGGGAGGCATGCACCCCCGTGCTATGATGCGTCCACGAATGATGAACGCAACTAAGCCTCTCAGATTGCAGCTTCAGCAGAGACTACAGGGACAACAGGTGAGAGCTCATGCAACTTTGTTCCGGGGTGATTCTTAATATTGGGTCAGTGTTTTATCTTTTATTCCTGCATGTAATGATATAAGCAGTAGTGTAAAGTAACTATTGCTGATCTTGAGTAAATTTTTTTACCTGCAGCATTTTTTTTTTTTTTTTTGTGCAAGTAAATCATATTTTGATATTTTAATTGAATTTTACTTTTGAGCTTACCTTTTTAGTTTATATATAATAAAGTATTAAAATGTTTTTATAATTTCAAAAAAAAAACTTTTTTTAATTGTCACTAAAGGGGGAAAAACTCTTCACAGCCAGATGAAGCGATTGGAAATTAATTTAACTTAACTGTCATTTTAGAATAACAAGCGCAACTGCAGTTCATTATATACAAAGCTGTTGCTTAAGAGGAGTAGGTCGAGGCTGAGTGAAACTGGATCTAACAAATATTGATGAATATTGAAATTCATAAAGTTCTGTATTTGTATTTGATTTATTTTCTTATTTACTATTTTTACTTGTATTCTAGTGATTTTTCGCTACAATAGCAGTGTTCTTATGTATGAACTCTTCATTTTCATGGAATTTCCAAGGCTCACGACTACAGTTCCCAAAAGCTTGTAAATGTAATGATACATGGTAGAAATTATGTTAAGAACAATAACTGTGTTACAAAACATATATGCTGTCTTGGTATCCACATACTGCTCTGCCACTAGGCTTGTCAGATCATAAAATATTAGCTGATGATTAATATAATAATCAACTAAATGATTGCAACTATTAAAGTGTATAAAGCAGCTAAATCGGCTGATGAGCTGTCTTCTGTTCTAGTTACCTTTACTTTGTTGCGTATATAATAACAAGTACAATAATATACAATAACAAGTTTCTACAGTTACACTCAAATATGTGTAGAGCCAGCCAAAGCTTTTTTCTCTCAGACTGTGAAAATGTGAAACAAAAACACTTGTTCTGCAAGCGTAAATGCTTATCTAGCTTCCACTCTCTGAACATGTTATAGCAAACAGTTAAAAGTTAAAACTGAACTGATGAAGACCCATCCCTTTCTTTTTCTGCTTGTTGTAATGAAATTTGATTAGTAATTTCAGTCAGATTAAATAACTACGATTGTCTCAGATAATTGCAATTAGGTGATTATGTAATCATTGTGACAAGCCTAAATCCCATGTATTTTGTATTTTGAGTGAAAATGGATGGGAAAGCACTCACAATGAAAAAATGTGGGTAAAAGGAAGAATGGGTAGTCTGTGATGTGTGAAGTTATGCTAAATTGTGTTATTTTGCAGTTTATGAACCAGACCCGACAGGGAATGGGGATCAAGATGGAGAATGCACCTGGAGCAAACCCTGGAGTGAGGCCTGGCATGCAGCCCGGGATGGGGGGACAGGTACTTTATGACTCACTGCTTAAATCAATGAAGAAAGCCCAGTACAAACACTCTAATCTGGGTGTCTGGCTACGATTGAAGTGAAAAGCCATTTACATTTAGCAGCAGATAACTCTTACATGCTGAAACTAATAGTGGAAGTTATTCTTAGTTGTTTTATAGCCATTTATACATGCTATTGGGCTTTAAGTTTTATGCCTTATGCCCCACCTCCCCCACCCACCCCACCCCCTCTCCCTTTTCTCAGCCTGGTTTTCTGAATGCTCAGATGATGGCTCAGCGGAGTCGAGAGATGATGACTCTGCAGATGAGGAGGCACAGGATGATGATGATGATGCAGCAGCAGCAACAGCAGGCTGCATCTGGAGGCTTCAGCCCCCCTCCTAATGTTACCGCCCCCACAGGCATGGACAACCCAATGGGAGGAGCCTCCATGAACCAGCCAGGGCAGCAGCCATTTAACTATGGTGGGAACTATGGTGGGTTAAGATATGTTTAAATCGATTAGTCAGATTTTCTGCAGAACAGAAAAAAAGTTTTAATAAGCTTCAGGCTTTAAGATGAGTGTTTGGCCTGTTTTCAGCTATGCAGTGCACTTTTGACTATTTCTACTGATAATAGTGTGTTTCTCACTTCAAGAAATAGCATAAGTTAGTCTTTTAAAAAATTGCTCTATAACATGACACAAAGCAAATGTGTTATTATGTGTAGCCCTAGTGCAAAAGTAAAGAAGCAGACCTACAAAAGACCAAACATGTCCTGGCTCATCAATAGTATTTGGGGAGTGGGAAAATTTTATTTTTTGTGTACATTTTTGTGTTCATCTTCTCTGTAATGAGATTTAGAGCAAGAAGAAAAAAGGAAGTCGGCCAAAACATAGTACATGACAGCTGGACCAATTTAATGCAAATTAATTGAAAGGTTTATACATACAAAAAATACTTGCAATCAAACCTAATTAACTTCGTAACTGCAGGGATAGGCCAACAAGGGGACCCCTCCTTCGTGGGCACTGGCAGTAGCCCTCCTAATATGATGCCTGGCCGCATGGGAGGCCCTCAGAATCCCATGATGCAGCAGCACCCTCAGAGTGGCCCCATGTACCAATCAGCAGAGATGAAGGGCTGGGGGCAAGGAGGCATGCCCATTAACAGGTGAGTGGCTTATGGTAGACTGTAGCTATATGATCCATGAGGTACAGCTCTTATACTCAGTCATCTGCCTGTTCTGTGATTTTGTATTATTTTTTATTTTATTTATTTTATTTATTTATTTATTTTATCCAGTTCATACCCTCAGCAGCAGCAGTTCCCACAGCAGGGGGCGCCATCGCAATATGGAGGGGTGATGATGAACGGGGCCATGCAGGGAGGAGTGAATGGGCCAGGACAGATGCCTCCAATGCAAGGGCAAATGGGCATGAATGCTATGGGCATGGGTCGCATGCCACTGGGTCCTGAACAGGTACACAGTGTCACTTAAGAACATGCAGTAGTAGCTCTTTGTGTATAACTGCTTCCTTGCTTACCACGAAAACATTCAACTTAGATCGGAGTTAGTTAACTTTATTGTCCACCATAGTGGACTTTTTTTTTAATGTAAAATTGATATTACAACTCTAGAATAATTCTAATCTGTTAGAAAATGTATGCAATACAAAAAAATACAATTAATTATATGCTGTACAAACAGAACTAGGCACATTACCTACTTTGATAGCCACTTTTTCAGTATGTGCAATATTGTGTCAGGCAGAAAAAATACCTTTTGCTACTTTTCCTTTCTGCTATCCTCCGCTACCAGAACAAAGTGTGATCTGACTGACAGGCAATGGTTTCATAGTTCTTGCTATAGGTTTAAAAAAAATCTAGAAATGTACAGCCTATAACTTTTCATGTTAAAATAATGCTTAAAACTTAGCAAGAAGGCTTCTTTTATTGAAGCCATATTTTTACTGTTATTTTATGCTATTAATAACGGTAATAGGCTATTTCTTTCTTTGTTTTTTTAATGAACTTTGATGTAACCGTATCATCAAAATCTAAGCCCTGGTTCATGTTTTGTGAGGGGACACCATTCCTTGCTTGGAGGGCTGCAGCATCTGTTTAACAATCTCAGTGCCTATAGGATAAAAAATGGGTTAATAAAATTAAATATAATTTTAAAAAATTCAACGCATAGTAAAATAAAGCATTAAAAGTAATCAAAGACAGGTATGTTTATTTAGGTGCAACTTAAAGGTGTGGATGACACGTTGTCTGGTATTTAAATTGTCTAACTGGTTTGGCTGTAGCAATAGATTCTATCACAGAAGCTTGATGATACCGGCAGTCAGCTCTAGCCTATTCAGGAACATTTTTCCTTCTTATATAAAATTTGGAGTTTTGTTAAGTCAGTAATCATAAGCACAATAGCCTACGTCAAAACACACAACATAAACACGTTAAATGGATGGGAGAGTCAGCAGTGCATATTAGTAGTTATATTACATAAATCTGAAATGTTGTTTCTGCTACTGACGTCATGTTGGTTTTTGTGCTGTGTCTTTTTTAGAAGTACTTGTAGCAGGAAGCCACCTCAGTGAGAGTAAAGGAGAAGAAACTCCTAATCACTCATCAAAGCAGCAGCCGACAGTGTGTCTGCCGAGCTGCTGCTGTGAATGGACACACGACCCTTGCAATGATCAAGCTGGGACTAAGAGAGAGAGACTGAAATGGACTCCCTCCCAGCTCAGTGTGTGTGTGTGTGTGTGTGTGTGTGTGTGTGTGTGTGTGTGTGCGCGCATGTGTGCGTGCACGATAGAGGGTGAGAGCAAAGGGGACGTCCATTTGCAGCTAAGTCCCCTCTCTCATAGGACTGTGTGGCTGTAAACGCAGTACTTGACGTAACCACCAGAAGGCGCTTCTTTCTTGCTGTGGAACTAAACAGGGGTGGGTTATGGTACAGCAGCTGACTAGGTGGGGATGCACTTTAATGCTAATAAGGCTAATAAGAAAAAGGATGTTTGCAATATTTCTTGCTCATTCTAGCCTTATCGAAAGACTCCATATGTTTAGCATTGACTTTCTAAAATCCATTGTTTTTTTTTTCCCCAACTGGTTTTATCAGAATTCTTGTTTTCAGGACAGGCCTACTTCGGTTTTACACTATATGCAGATCTGAGCAATAAACCTCTTCACTATGCCATACATGCTAAATGGTGCGTCAGTCAAAAAAGCAAAAGGTACTGCAGTATTAAATGGGCTTTCTTTTTTTTTTGTTTTATATGTGAATAAGACTGGACTTGTACATGCTGTGCACTCCAGATGTATCATACGTGCTCTTATTATATACTGTACATTTTTTTTCATGCACAGATGTTGGTCCACATTTGGTCCCTTCTATTATTTTAGGTCAATATTCACTTTGGGTTTAATGCTATTTTACTTTTTGTCAAAGGGAGAGCATTTTATGAATGCGGTGGAGAATCTGGGAAGAGGAAAGGCGATTTTCCTGATCTTTCTCTGCGAGCTACCTGTTACTATTGTTAATGTTTTCACGTTTCAACTGCATTTTACTGCTGGGTTCTTCATAAATCTACCTTTAAGAAACTTGCACAATCCAAAGATATATTTCATTGTTTTGTTGAGTTCTTGGCTTTGACGGTAGTTGTTTGTTGTGCAAATGCACAGAGTGCTGGTACATATCATATAAACCGATTATGATTTTGTACTACATGCTGTATACAGAACCAAGTGTAACTATTTTAATTTCAAGGCCAGTTGATACAGCAGTATTTGTGCATTTGGAGGCTGTCTTTTTTTTTTTTTTTTTTTTTTTAATAACAATCCAAATGAACTACCACCTGCAACATATCAGTTATTTTCTTTTCCTGGAACGTTCTTAACCTATTCAGTCAGGAAGACAACTTTTGTTTTGTGTTTATTTTTGATAGCCTAGATTATGTCGGATCACGATGAAATATATTTAGAAATGAGAGATGCAGAAATGGTCTTTCTGTTTTGTTTGAGTCATGGGAAGGGGTCTAACTTATGTAGAGGAGGGGGCAGATAAACTGACGTTTTACAGGATGTAAATTACTATACATTTTATTGTTTTCCTTGATGTTGATATTGTTGTAAATAAAATTTATATTTAAACATGACCAACTGACTGCTGCTTCTGTGGTACTGACGATCTGAAATGACTCTGACTCAGATTTTTTTTTTTTACAGTGGTTTTGATGGGAACCAGGAGTTGCAATGTCTGCAATATAAACGTTTTATTAACTATCTAAAGCCACCAACAAGTTTTTGTATGTAATGTTGAGAAAATCTGAAAAAGAAGTTTTCCTTGGGGGCTGTTTTGCGCATCCTGTATGTACCTGTCCGCTATGAATGGATTTCAAAGTGTGTTTTAGATAAACAGCCTTCTCAGAACTATTGTACAACAGCGTCTCGATCATCAGGCAGTGTTATTCGTGAACATGTTGTAACTTTCTGTGTAGGAGCTTTCTGAGGCAGATGTCTGGTTCTTATGGCCGCAAATGTATGTTGCACTTGGTGTGGTGGCAAAACCTAAATAGAACTGGTCCGTGATGAACCACAAAGGGCTTTTACGTATTTTCCTTATGCGGCCACAAGGGGGCGCCAAAGTGCTCAGTTTACATGTGCGCTGTTACTGTAGCCTACGCTGCGTCTAAAACCGTCCTTAATACGGAGATGATAAATAAATATTTAGCGAAACGTTATTCACTTGGTGGAAAAAATACAAAAGAAGGCATTTACATCATTATGAGCACACGATATGGAAAAAAATGTTTATCTCCTCTTTTAAGGAATTTATAGGACTATTATGTTGATAGTAGAACTTTTCCAACCGGTACTCCCCAAAGACGATGATTACAGAAGTTTTTTTTTTTTTAATGACCTGCAGATTACTTTTCGATAAGGTCATTTTACCAAAAGTTTCCACATAAACTTAAGCTATTGTCTGTCTCTGCACAGGCCTAGTGTTTATTATTAATAGACAATAGGCCTTCACAGGCCTTTTCCAGTATTTACCACAGTTTTAAGGTAGTGCCTTGCCCTTTAGAGCCAGCAGGAGAATTTGGACAGCTCCGGGTTGGCCGAGTTTCGCCTTTTCCCTTTTTTTCCCTTGTTATTTTGATTATTATTGTGAAAAGAAGTTTCGTTTCGTGTGTGAGGGCCTAGGCAGAGGGAGCAGAGCTGTTTTCTGGCCCTCTTCCCTGCCCATCTGCGGCCTGGGCTTGCGGATTACTGTTTGTTAATGTTTCAATCAGCTGTGTGCTGAGGAATGTGGAGCGATTTAACCTGAACTTCCCCAGGTGCGCAGTGGCGCCGCTCTGTCTGCAGCCTCCCCCTCCCCCCCCCCCCCCTCCTCCTCCACTGCTCCCTCCTCCCTTCCCTCTCTCCCTCCTCTGCCCTCCCGCTCTCCCCTCAGCGCGTTACTCTTTATTTCCCACCCGTATCCCGACACTAGCCTACTGAGCCAAGACTGATTACTGCTACTACTAAACGACAATAGTGTTTAGCCTATATAGCAACTCCCAGGACTAAGTGTCACCCAACTGCTACTATTGCTGCTACTCGAACTAATACTATTACTATTAGGCCTACAACTAATATTACTATTACTACAACAACAGCATGTATTACTACTGCTATTACTACTATTATTGCTGTTGTTAGTACATACTGCATCTCCTCCTACTACTATTACTACAACTACTAGTCCTACTATAGTTATTACTGTCACTATTACTAGTAGTAGTATTAATACTACTACTACTACGATTACTGTTAGTTACTAATCTCACTACTATCATTAGAAATACTACTAGTACTGCTCCTGTTGCTTATACTATCATTACTGTTACTGTAATAACATATACTACTCCTAATATTTTCAATATTACTGTTTGATATTATTAATATTAGGCTATATATTGCACAAACGGCTCATTGTGCTTAAAAAATGGGATGGATGAATAATCAAGAGTCAAAATAGAAATACAACCAAAAGTAATGAAGAAGCTTATAGACAGTACTAAAACACATAAAAGCAGCACTGTGATTGAAATCAAGACCTGAAAAAGATGTTTGGAGTGGCCTTGTGAGATGACATGTAAATAGTGTCCATACATATGGACTTACGGAGATGGGCTTGTATGAATATGGGTGGGAATAAAAACACTTGGCATGAAGCAATCACACATACACACACCCCTCATCCCACCACATCGCAAGGCCCTGCAGCTGCAGAGCGCATCACACCACAGGGAAATAGGAGAGACACACACTCACACACACTCACACTCTGCACCAGGGAGTGGATAAATCTCAAACTGCTTTCTTTACTCAGGACAAATTTAACCCTTGCTAAGCAAAGAAAAGAAGCAATATATTCACAGCTTAAGCCTTTTTAAAATATACATTATACAGCTGTGTATAAACCACCCAACAGTGGAGATACAGGCTCTGGTATCTCCACTGAATAGTCAGCATCTGTCCAATTATCCATTTCAGTTCTGTCTTTGAGTTTTATTACTGCTCAGGTCTGACATGCTTTAGATTTAAGCTCCTCAGATTGGAGGATAAGTGTTAACTCCAGCTTTAAATTATGAAAACGTGAGCCATGAACAAAAGTCTTATTTCCCTCCACAAGTTCACTTCATATTAAACTGTTAAGCTCATCTATTTTTCCCCTTTACAGTTAAACAGGCTCCCATCTCCATCCATCCGTTTCCCCACTTTTCCTTCAGCTGTCACACACATCCAATCCATGACACATTTGACACACAAAGACTAGAGCCATGAATAAAGTTGGTTTTGTTTTAATAAAAAAAACCCACCAAACAGGTACATTGTAAAAAACACAATAAGGACATCCAATATCATGTCATTGTAATATACAATACATTCATTTTGCTCAGCAATCTGAGAAATCAACCTTTATAACAAAATATAAAACTTTCTAAAGTACGCCAATATAAAACGAGAGAAACTCTGACCGTAAGAACACATACGCAATATTGGTGGGGTAATAATTTGCCATGGATTCCACAGCAAACCCACCCAACCATGATGAATCTGTAACCCTCCCAAAAACAACATTTAGATGGAGAATCACAGCTCAGTTTGGTCACGGAATGAATGAATGTCCTCGCAGTGGGCGAACCACAACATTAAAGTCTCTTCCACACCAGGAGTCAGAGTGAATCTCCCCTCTGAAGAGCTCAGGGCCTCAGCAGGAGGAGAAAAGCACTGCTGATGACTTTCTGACCGCTTTCTGTGATGTTTATCTCTCTTTCGTCTCATTCTTCTGGTGGTCTGTATGGTCTTCTAGCGGCACATGATTCTGTCGTCCGAGCTGTTCTGTAAGACAGAAGAAAGAGACATTTAGACACTTCAGAGGCCTTTCATCACAGTCTCTCAGTTAATGAACAGATAAGAATGTACACCCCCAGTTGGCCTGAGTCGCCTCCTCATATATCCTTTAAAATAAAACCTTTTGAGAAAATAATCTTTTTGATAGATAAGTCTACTACAACCCATGAATGAACAGGAAAGTGTAGTTTTAGACACTTTTAGACTTGCTCTGCCTCAGACAGGCATTTACTAAGTTACATCTCAAAAGAAATAAACCTAAATTTGTGATGTTTTGACAGAGAAAATGAACGACTAGCTTCGACAAACTGCCAAGCACCTTTCTGCCTGAAAAGAAGTCCAACAACAGCCCAGCGGTCTACCACAGCTCGCTGAGGTAACATGCTAACAAGTGTTTACCTCGACAGAGATGCTGGCTAGCTCGGCGTTGAGCGTGGAGAGAGGGGCGCGGGTGGGCGCTGACGCCTGGCCGTGCTGACTCTTTTTCCCCGGCTCGTCCAGCTCCACCTGGAGGTCCCAGATGTAGTCGATGACGTGCTGCAGGATCTCCACCTTGCTGGCCTTCTTGTTGGCGGGCAGCGTGGGCACCAGCTCCTTCAGCTTGCTGTAGCAGCTGTTCATGTCGTGCAGGAAGGCGCTCATGTGCTCGTCCAGCAGCGGCAGTTTGCACTTGGAGATGGAGAGACTCTGCTCGGACAGACACCGCACCACGTCCTCGCCGCCAGTCTTGCTCTTCAGCGCGCAGGTCGGCCCGACTACCTTCATTTTTCTGTCTGTTTAAAAAAGCTGCAGAGACTCGCTCGTAGTCCTTTCGTTCGGGTTAAGTCGCCTCTCGGATGACAGATCGTCACATGCTCGCGCTGAGCGACCCACCGGATTTTTATAGGGATGTAGGGGCGGAGGGCGGGGCCTCAACGGTCTCACTCACAACTGCGGGCCAATAAGCATCCAGCGCTGCCGCTCTTGAGCCAATGAGAAGGAAGCTGTAGTTATCGAGTTTACAATCTGCGTCCTTTCTCTTTTTTGAGCGGGGCAGGGGTGGGGGGGTGGGGGGTGGCTGGAGGATGGTGTTACAAATGGAAACAAATGTGTGTGTTTTATACGGATGATTGGTGGAAATCCAGCTGTCCGTGGGCCTCTGCAGGTGGGGAGAGAGAGAGAGAGAGAGAGAGAGAGAAAGAGAGAGAGAGAGAGAGAGAGAGAGAGAGCATCCAGGGCTCACTTTACCACCCAAAGACCAACACTCATCACTTTCACATGAAACGGTCCTCCTACATCTGTGGCAAATTCCAAGAAACAGTACATGGAAAAGATAGGTTGTATCTCAAATTGTTCCCTGTCCTCTATATGGTACACTGCACATCAGAAAAAAATGAAACAATGTCCTATATGTCCAGATATTTGGGATCCAGCCTTGGTCCAAATCCACACCCTGTACTATGTCATACATACATAGTATAGTAATCAATGTGCTGATAATGATGGTGTACTGTTTTGACATACTATTTAGTATTGTAGTGTGCAGTTTGGGACACGGCCTCTTCATTATCTTCATTATGGGCCTTTGAGTTTAATGTGAACTATTTGTAGCCATTTGAAAGGGAAAAGTTTGATATTTACACACGAGCCTCATTAACACACAGCGTTCATTACAGCGTTATAAAGTCTGAATAAGCTGTGCACTTAGACCAGTTGCTCAAAACATGGTTTTAAGTTTAAGTTAAATATTACTAAATGTGCACCAAAGCACTCTTTTATACTGAAAATGCTCGGAACAAACTCGTGAATTCCTTCACACGCTGTCCATGTGTGTGTGTGTGTGTGTGTGTGTTGTGCTCCTTCTTCCCCCCAGATTGTCCAAACAAACCGACGCAGACTGGCAGGCGCCAGCATCGTGACGTCACCCATTCATCCTGTCAGCCCGGCGCCGTGCGGGCGGTCACCAGGGCAACCAGCGACAACAGGCGCGCGCTCCCCGCGATCACCTGCAGCATTCAGAGAGAGCGGGAGAGAGAGAAAGAGAAAGAGAGAAAGAGCAAGACAAAGTGAGAGAAAGAAAGAGAGAGAGAGTTCCAAGTGTAAGAGAAACACTCGAGTGCGCATCTGAAGCGAATTCCTGAACCGTTTCTTTTTTTCACGCGCCTTTCTTAGATAAGTGGCAATGCCTGCATTCCATCACAGCGCTGCCTTTCTGCGCAATGTTAGCGTTAAGTTTCTGCACGTTTGCACAAGTTTTTAACGCAAATTATCCGCATTATTTATTTGTTTGTTTTTTTATGTTAACGTTGTAATTATATTTTGCATAAAAGTAAGCAAATGTGTTGTCAGCAAAATGTATTGTTTTTAATCCGTAATTACAAATATTAATTATTTCTCCTGTTAAATCAAACAGCACAGACCAGCATAGCTGGTCATCAGCAAAACCAGCATAGCCTATGTTGTGTTGTGAATGCTGGCACGCTGGTCAACCAGCATGATCACACCTGGTGGTCACCTAATCAGCACCAGACCAGTACTAGGCTAGCATTAACCAACGATAAACCAGAAAAAAACAGCATGGAATTCGTTTTGGTCCGTTTTATTTCCCCCTTTTTTAGAGCAAAAATGAGTGAAGTGGAGGCGCAATAGAAAGACGTGCACGAGCTTTTGCTTTTAGCACCCTGTTTATTTGCTGTTAACTTTTAGCACTCTTTGCATTGCTCTGTAGTGCTCAGAAAGGTTAAAGCGCTGCAGAATAGTTTGCAGCTGAGGAGGAGGCGGGGGTTGGGGGGGTTGGAGGGAGGCGGGGGAGGAGGCTGCAGGACAATGGGCTCGCAGTGCCCGGGACTGTGAGAGAGAATCTCGGCTGGAGCCAGCGAGTCTGGAGCTCCCTCATGCAGCTTTTGTTCAGCTGCACAAGCTCGCGCTTCCGACAGAGCTCCAACAATCAGCCCCACAGCTGGCCTGCACACAGCCTGTTTACTGCACATCAAGGCAGAGAGGGAGGCAGGATGGGGGGAGTGTGAGAGAAAAGTGAAACATATTGCATGAAGTGCAGCCACCCCTTACACCCATATGAGCCCAGTCAAAGCGTTAGCAAACAAGAGAATTTAATTTAAAGAGAGAAAAGTGGCAAGAAGACAGTGTTGGAAAAGTACTTTCGTCTTATGTACTTTAAGGTATATTGAACTGCTTCTGATGCTATGTATGCAGCTGATGACATCTCAGTGTCTTTGGAAGTGCATATCTACTCATGTAGTGTTTCTTCTGAAATTAAGGGTATTCATTGGGACTTTGTCTGCTGCAACAGTCTCTACCCTTCTGGGAAGCCTTTAGTCTAGATGATCGAACATTTCCGTGAGGATTGGATTGCATTAGACCACTCCAGCCCATCTCAAAAGGCAATGGATGGTGACGGTTGGCACTGAGCATGGTGGCATATATATACACATATATATTGGGATATATATATATTCCAAGTGTTCAGAGGGTTTAGCATTGACCCAGACCTTTTAGCATTAAATAGTAAAAAAAAGGGAGGTTAAAAGTGTACTTAATTCTGTTATGTAAAAATCATAAACTGATCTCAGATCAGTCGTTATGGGCAATTCTTCATATAATAAGAGTTCATACAGTAGCTGTTGCCACATAACTGTCACATGGGCCTAACATCTTCACCAGTAGGCTGATAATGTGAAGGATGATAGGCCTCAATAATGAAATAGTGTTTATTGTATCTGGCCTTTGAATTCCAGGAATGACTCACACTGCTTCTTTGACCAGTTCAGTAAAGCGACGCCTCTGTCCCCCTCTCGTGGGAAGAGTGTGGTCAGTGATAATCGTCCTCTGGGGAATCATATCCTGTGTGATTATTCAAGGAGCTGGCTGTCTGAGGAGCGGCAGTGTTCAGAGCTGTGTCATACTTAAACACACAGACACACAGATATTGTTTTGTTCCTAGTTCAAAGTTTTATGCTTTACTGTACTGAACCCTTACTATTCAGATATTAGGGCTTATTACTTAGTAAGTACTGTGAATTATGCAGTAACTGGGATGAAACTACAATGTGAGTTCTGTAGTTGTGAGAGTAATGAACTGAAATGTGGGCTCTTGATAAAGAACTAGGTCACAGAAATTTCCTCACTTTAGTTTTTTTTTTAATACATGTGTATATAGTGTACAAAGATTGTTACAAGTTTCAAAATGCCTAGTACACTTCTCTGTCCATATTATATGTGGGAACTAAACTGTAAAAACAGCCCAAAAAACACATTTACATATCTCATTTACATATTCAGCCTACAACAGTTTCACACTAAAGTTATAGGGAGTCTTTCAGCCCAGGCTGCTTTATTAATGAGACACAATATAGGGCAGCCAAAAAGAACAGAGGTCATTTACATATACAGTTGCATGCAAAAGTTTGGGCACCCCTGGTCATATAACACGCCTCATTGATTTTCTAAGGGAAAATAAGTTAACACATTCTCTACAGAAAACATACTCCAGCACATTTTAATGGACTCTTTATATGCTTTTAACATATAAAACAAGATGTTTTCTGTGAAAAAGTTATGGCACAGGTAGTATATTATATTTTATTGCTGTCCAGTAACTAAAACAAAGCAAAGCAAAAAAAAAAGTCATATTTGTTTCCAGTAGAAGACGTGTTAGCCTATTTTTCACTTAGAAATTCAACAAAATGTAATTTGAATGGGGATGTTCAAACTTTGGTATTAAGGCTATATTAGTCTTAAAAGTACAGTAATAAAACAGGTTGTTTTGCTTTTAGGGATAAAAAGAGGTTGGAAAATTTTCATGTAAAAATGAATAATGATAATTTGGATGATTTTTGTAATGAAAAATGCAAGAAAAATGTAGGATATAGGTCCTTTCATACATTTCATATATTGTGATATGCCGAAATATAATTATGATCTGGCATTTTATGTACATATCATGCGGCCCTCCTCTGTACCCCCCTTATCCATGGCTGCGGCGCTCTCCAGGCCGTGTCCAACCAAGTGGAAATTATCCCGCTGCACAATGGCCACTCCCTGAATGGAGCGCCAATGGGCCACCAGCACTCTGTCACCAGTAGATTGGGAGCTAATTAGAAACCATTAAGAGCCTTTGATAGTATATGGGAGCTGGGGGAAATGGGGCTTGGAGAGTATATGTGTGTGAGAAGCTGGCTTAGGGAAAGACTGCCGCTTGCAAGCTGTTGCTCATGCTGGCTCACACTGTGAGCTCAAGGGAGGGAGTGGAAGTGAAGGTCAGGTGGTCAGCTGTGGATGGCACAGAGAGAACCTTCAAGTACCATTGCAGAGACAGCAGAGGCTTCTCCAACAGTATCTGCTAGTATCAGTGTCATGTGAATGTGAAATGTTACAAGAACAATAGTCAATAGATTTATGATTGTAAATTTCCAAATGTAAACATAATATTAGCTGTTAAAATGCATTACCAAATCTTTAACATGACATGATAAGTCTGCATTATTATGAAAAAAGTCTTTTCCTTTGTTGTATCAGTTAAATGTGTTAATTCATTGATGGTTATGTGGCTCATTTGCATATCGAAACATTCTTGCAAGGTCCAACAATTAGTCATGCAGGTTTGCACGATGCTAATTAGTGGGCTGTCTGTATGTCTGTATCATTCTAGTGCACCATGATGCTTTGAATGATTTATGGACTGAACATCTGGAGTAGTGTAAACAGACAATATGTTAAACATGAAAGAAATGTATATAAACTGCAAATAATCTTTATTGTTGTGAATCTTTATTGTTCTTGAATGTTCGTGTGCAGATGTTTGTAATCAATCTGTCAACAGGAGTCTAAATCTTTAAAATACAGTATTACATTAGCTCCTTCTTTAAAAGCTTCAGCTCGAAGTCTGTCTTGTATTATTGGAGCATGTCCTGCTAGAAAACTCAGCATAGACTAGCATGCCTGGCCACCAGCAAGACCAGCAAATGTTGTGTTTTGCATGCTGGTATGCTGGTCAACCAGCTGGGTGATAGTTCAACCAGCACCAGACCAGCACTACACCAGCAGAAACCAGCTTAGACCAGCACAGAATTCACGCTAGTCTGTGCTGTTTATTTCAGCAGGGTAAGCCTGTTAGCCGATTTGCTTTCTGCCAATCTGCTTGGCCTTCTCTAGCGAGGGCAATCAGTTATATATCCAGTTATAAAGAAAATATAATCAGTTATCTTGAGCTGGCATTTTTTCATCTGGTTTGATGTTAGGGGCACAAATTTCAGTGATAACAACTAGGCTTGATCAAGAAACCACATTCATATGAGGTTTATGCTGGTAAGATTCCTGTTCTTGCCACACTTTCATCTTCACTCGGCTGTAGTGAGAGCTGCAAAGTGCATGTTGTCCTAGAAATGTCTCAGAGACATTTAATGAGACATAATACAACAACCAGATAGCTAAAAGAGTTAGCACACTTTCTTTGACTATTCTATGGGGAAATTGTTTAAATTTGATATTTATCCTATTCTTTTGACTTAACATCTGTTCGTGTAGCTTAAGTTTTTTTGTATTAGAGTGATGTATTTCGAAGGTTCTTTTGCACATGACAACCTTAAGAATATCAGTATTTTACATGGCAATATTGCAATAATGATTAACAAGTGATATATTATGTGTCCCCTGAGGGCTCTGTGGGTGGACAGATAGGGTGGGGTGGGCTAGGGGCTGTGAAGGAGCATCACAATAGGAGACAGTGTTGCAGCTTGTTGCAAATCTAATAATGCAGGAGTCTTTTCCGTCAGCTGGATGCCCCCGCTCCCCACCCCGCTTGCATCGTTCACGTCTTTCTCAGGCCTTCACTGGCAACAGCTCTTCCTCTTGAAGTTAATCTGCGACTGCATCGTCCTCTGGGAACAGGCCGTTTAGACTTTGGAGTGTGTAATTAGTGTCTGTGAGCAAGGGTCATAAACGCTATCAGATAAAGTACTACGTTTACGGCCATCCAGCTTAATGGAGTGGAGCAGCAGGATTATTGACTGTCTTAAGAGAATTCTGTTCTTATCTGTATCGATAACTTGTATTACTTTCACTGAGTTATGTATAGTAGTAATAGGTGTTATAAGTAGGTGAGTAATAGGTGTTAAAGAGATACTCCAGATGCTTTTCAGCTTCATTTCTGTCTCGCATATCTTGCATTGTTTAGTTAATTAGCACGGACAATAAATTTCACTTGTCCTCCTGTAGTTTGTAAAAGTGAGAAGCAGTAAAGTTGTTTCAGCATCTGCCCACTGGCTTTTATTGTAAGTGTTTTTTTGTTGTTATTTGCTTAGTACAGAGAAATGTATCAAAGTCTTGTTTGTAGTAACTGACCATATGCTACATATGTGGTATTACCTTAATAACTTTATGAAGTTTACTTTCATTTTGCTGAATAACAAATCATAATGATGAATTGTACATTGCAATATAGTCATCAGGGGACAAATTGTGTGTAGTAGTAAAAGTAGAAGCGCTGTATTAGTTTTTTCTACTTCAGTTAAGGCTAAAAAGCATTTGCTTTTTAAATGTACTTATATCTCAAAATAAAAATACTATTCAATATTTTAGCTATTACAGACATTATAGTCTTCCATAGTGCTTAATCCACACCCTGCACCTCTTCTCTGCATCTTCAGGTTAGGACATAGATAAAATATCACTCCTCCATTAAAACACTTGGATATTAGGTATGTGGTAATTACAGAAACACACAATGCTGTAGCATATTGTTAAATTAAGCGTTTGGGAGAAGTGTCTGTGCCTTAGTTTTAATTGCTAAGCTATGTGTGGGTGATTGGTCTTTAGAGTGATTTGGTCTTTTCAGTGAAAAGTGTGGTATGCTTGGTTTAGTTTGAAAGGGCATCTTATTTTTTGTTGGATGTTTTAGAAAATTCAGTTTTCTTCAGGGTAAGGAGTAGCAAAATATTCGTACAATAATTAGTGGAGTAAGTTGGATATTCATTCATCTTCTAAGTCATTTATCCTCCTGGCTCGGGGAGATACTGGAGCCTATCCCAGCGTTCATTGGGCGGAAGACATGAAACACTCTGGACAGGTCTCCAGTCCATCTGAAATGTATCCATTCATACAGGGCAATTAAGCATCTCCAATTGGCCTGACTGCATGCGTTTGGATTGTGGGAGGAAACCCACAGACACTCAAACACTGAAAGAACATGCAAATTCCACACCGAAAGCACTCTAGTCACCTGGCCAAGGAATCAAACCAGCGCCAAACCAGTTACCCACCACACCACTATGCCGTCCAATTACTTTCAGTTCAGCGGAGTGAATGTAACAGTATCAAAAATACTAGTGACACTTTATTTTGACTGGTCCTTTTAGATGAAACAAACACTCAACCGACTCTCAGTAACATGTCAAAAACATATGACGGTTAGGATTAGGATTTGGGTGGAGGTTAAGGTTAGGGTTAGATGTTGGGTGAGGTTGGGTAAGGTTAGGTTTGCATAATGGAAGAAACACATTAACAATATATCTACTTAATGTAAATAATGTATCAACAGTATCCACAAAATATTTACTTCAATGTATGAAGATGCTGCACTACCGCTACTTCACTGATATTTATTTTATGTGTTACTGATCATCTGTTGAGAGTTTATTAACCATTTACAAACAACCACCTCAAATAAAGTGTGCCAAAATACCTTTACAGTAAATCAGTGACTACAGGTTGCATTATTTCTCACAGTAATTTAGTCTACTACAAAGTATAATCATAAAGTAACAGTAAAATCACAACTGTATACTCTGACATCACCACAAGAGTACTGTGATGTAGCTTCATTCTCCTGCTCACTTACAGCATTAAGCTGTAATGACAGTAATCTTGTGTCATTTTTACATAACAACTGTCAAAATGATGCAACTCAGTAATTTACTATAAATGTACATATGAACATTTGACTTTTAATTTTACAAGACCTATAAATAAAATTCACTTTAAAAATGTAAATAAACCAACAGACATTTATTTACCATGTTTTTCTCTGTGCGTGTTTAACTTTGCTGATAATTTGAACAAACATTAACCAAAAATTACATCTGGCAAGTTTTTAAAACGCTGAAAATGTTTTTTAGTAAAATGTTTATGCCTTTTCTCAACTTTCTGTCCACAGTAATGAAGTACATACAGTTCCGCCACGGACAGTCGTTTACCTTGTTTTTAGTTTACATTTTTTGTCAAAGCTGTCAATAATGTTCTCTCGTTTTCCCCTAATTTACATCACATTGCTATTGAACAGAGGACCAGGCCGTGTGAATGTGTGTGTGTGCGTGTGTGTGTGGAGACCAGCTGCTCACAGCTGGGACATAATGCTTGAGTTTTGGAGGGAAAGACCTCAGCTACCAGGCAGCTGTCACCACCAGCAGGGAAGAGTGTAGAGGCTAAGCACCCGACACAGCCTTCTGCTTTCTCCTTCTATTACTGTGAGAGGGGTCTAGATACAATCCTGAGAGTTTTTACTTCTCTAATATTTTTAGTGTGAGATCAAGCTGATATACAATAAAGACATTTCCATTATTCTTGTTGCTCATCTTTACTGAGGGTGCCAATAGTTTTGGAAGACACTATAAGTTTTGAATTACCTTTTAATCATTTAAAACAAATTTTGTTGGCGATAAATGCATAAAATTATTCTAACAGGTTGTTACTGTTCAACATGGATTTGAAATTGATTGTAGGAATGCATTACCAAAAAATAAAGGAAATTTTAGATGTGTCCAAAATGAATGAACAGAGCTGCTGAGAAACCTGTATAATATAAAATTTAATACAATTAATATACATAATGCCTCCCTCACATTTGAAAAAAAAATCTACAGACAAAAAGTACTGGAAATACAAACATGACCATAAATAAACACAGTGCATGATTTGTTACTAAATCATTTCTTGTTTTATTATCAAATATCAAATATTGACTATAACATTTAAAAATACCTTCTGGCATCAATTTAATAATTGATTAATGCTTTAATCAAGACTTACATTTCCTATTATCCCTGAATTAAAATAACAACAATTTATTAATTATAAATTTAAGTTTTCAAACTTGAAAAGTAATTTTTATATATAAAGTATTTGTAATAGCACTTTTCATACACAAAGGCAATTCAAAGTTCTTCAAATAAATAAATGCAAAAAATGGAGACAAATCAAAGTAAAGGGGACATATCAGACATGTTTAGACAGTTTTAATTATATGTCCATTATAATGTTTATGTGGTTTCCATTACAATATTTATATCTAACTCTTCTCCATTTGTCTTATTGTAAAACAAAAATGTAGCAAAAATGTTATCTTTTCACCAGATTTAAATGAAATATATCTACTTGTGAACACAAATTTAGAGAATTATTATTATTTTCACTTAGAAAATCAACAAAACATGTTATTTGAGCAGGTGCGCCCAAACTTTTGCATGCATCTGTACATGGAAATAATCACTGTTCTGGCTGTCTGCTCTGTATTGCACCTCATTCCAAAAGTTGTTTACATGGGTACATGCTTTATAACTTCAACATGAATGGGCAGGGTTAAGATATTGTAGGTTGAATATGCTGCTATATGTAAATGCATAGATTTTTGACATACAAAAATAATTAATTTAAAACTGTTTTTTTAAATGGCTGTATTGCAATTAGTTGCCAGATATGGACAGGTGAGAGAATAGTGGGTTATGAAACTGTAACAACGATTGAATACTACATCAACCTCTTGAACAAAATTCAGTTTTCCATGATGTGGACCCTTTAAGAAGAAACACAAACTCTAGAAAAAGTGCTATTTCAATATTTACAGCCACGCTAACAGAACACAGCATTTGCATGTGTTTTTTGCTCGTTGTAAACAGTGCGCTGTATCTGGAAGAATCTCTCTGCTTGAGGCCAGTCATATTTGTGTTGCACCTGCGAGGTTCAGAATAGCGTTTGTGTATGCAATGAATTGAACCTCCTCTGCCTTGTTGTTCTCATGAGCCTCTCACAGCTGTGCTGAGTGACTCAGCTGATCTGGGACCAGCTCACTGCCCGTCCGCGCTGTTTTCGGTCAATGGAGGCCAAGAGCACACAGCTGACCTAGAGGCCCACGCTCCGAGCAGCCAAGAACCTAGAGACAAGCACGATGGTGGCAGCTGTGAACCCTTCACAAAGCTCTATTCAGTGTATGGAGGGCCAGAGGAGGACAATGCCTGGGCCTGGCCACTCATTCCTCCTCAGTTCCGCACTAAGATTAATTCCTCAAATCCGTTTTTCTTTCTTTTTTTTCTTTCCCAGTGGCAGTCTCCCAGAATGGAAGGCCCTTCTGTTCGCCAGTGTGTATTGTGCTGGTCACCCGACAGAGAAGCCCATAGACGCCCCTGACAAAGTGGACACGGAGCAGGC
The DNA here is from genome assembly GCF_015220715.1 of Pygocentrus nattereri. Taxonomy (NCBI): domain Eukaryota; kingdom Metazoa; phylum Chordata; class Actinopteri; order Characiformes; family Serrasalmidae; genus Pygocentrus; species Pygocentrus nattereri. Next base: position 24,286,801 of record NC_051231.1, on the reverse strand, counting down.
CTTCCCAATGCTTCTGCCCCACTTGGGTCACATATATAATCTGGATTATTCTAGATTTTAAGGCTTTCCCACTTCAGACAATTAGGTGCTCTCAAGGCCTTTTAGTTGTGCTTGAATGGCTGTGAAGATACTTCTGTGATTTAGTATAGGCCATAGTCATCTTCACACCAAGATTGTGTTGTTGTTGCAAGACAATATTTTATTTCCAAAGCAGCAATTTTTTAAAACGGGAGAAAACTTTCATTATTTTAGTGTTGATGTTGCAAGAAAACATCTTACCTATACTTTTTAGGAGAAGGCACAAATAAAGTTGAGAACTATGACTTTTATTTTGTTATGATAATAGAATGTAATTTTGTAGTTACATAGAGAGTTACACAAATATTCATTTATTTTATCAATAGCTTTGATGATAGCATCAGCTGCATACCTAGGCTTTATCAAAGTTTTGCTGTAAAACAATGAGAAAAACATGCCAAAACTCAAAAATATCATTTACTTACGAACACAAAGTCTAAAATTCATAGTTTAGATGGAATTTCTCCACTTGTTTCAACTTCAGATCCTGATGCTGCACTCAATTGTTTGTGGTAGGTGGATGACAGCAAACCAGATGTTCCATTATTTTCAGTGGAGCTGTGATGGAAATTTCTGCAGACTGCAGCGGTGAGTGGATCGCTCCATCAAGAGGTCAAATTTCCCAACTTTTACCATCAAATGCAGTGGTGTATAAAACTAGATGTTGATTTTGTTGGGATCTATGGATGCCAAACATCTTATTGTTGAATTCTAGACTAACCCAGTATTATACAACCAAAAAGTAATATACAACAAAAATAAAAGAGTACAGAGCATCCTCCTGCTTTAGTCCCACAATATGCATTGCTAAAACTCTCCTCTGATAATCATCCTTTTTAACTGGTAACACTGTCACTGTGGCAATATTGCATGGATTCATGCTGCTGTTGGCCACACACAGCTGTGAGGTGCCTTTTTGATGTGACTTTTATCCAACACAAACATGTGAACGCAGCGTAATAGGCGGCAACAGACTTACAAAACTGAGATTTCTAGTCCTAAAATCTAAATTTGCTGAGCTACATTCAAAGCTGTTGTAAAATGCTTCATACATGCATGATGACAACAACATGAATTCTTAATGTGCCAAGTCACTAAAAATCAACTTCACGCTACTTCTATGGACCACTGAATCAGAACAGGCATCTTATTTTCCTAACAATTAGGCCAAAAAATAGCAAGATAATCAGGCTAAAGGTTGTAACGGAAGAACTGTTTATTGTGACTATTGTTCATTAAAACATAAGTTATTTACTGAATATGTACATATTTTAGCATATTTTATATTGTCACTGTTTTATAAAATCGATAAGCCACTTGAGGCCATGTATTACAGTGATTTTACAGTGTTTCGCTGATTTAATATGTTACTCATCATAAAATCGCAGTAACGCACAATCTCTTGTTGTTTGTTGCTGTATTCCAATGTTGATATAAAATAACCCATACTTTAAAAAAATTCTATTGGCCCATTCTTCATGAAATATTCACAGAATGCTTATGTTTTCATATAGATTGAAAAAGGGGAAAAATTACATATTTCATATGCCGGTATAATGTAATCTTTTACTTGCAAACCATTTAATTTCAGTTTTGAATTTATTACTCAGACATAATTCACCTAGTGGATATGAATGGCTTTTGGCTGTTTGAAAAACAATAATCTGTGAAAACGTGTTGAAGTAACCTAGCTGTACTGAATATAAAATGTTCTGTTCTTTAATAAGCATCTGGATGAACAGGGTGAACATTTGGCAATAAAGGATTCTTAAGTCTTCAGGCCACAATCGCTCACTCTTGACTCACTGCTTTTCTTTCCTTAACTGAAACTGCAAGAGCCGTGAAATCAGCTCCTGGTCAGACAACTGAAGCCTCACCTGTATCAGGTGTTGCTGTGCAGCGCCCTTAATTCCACATACACACACACAGCACACACACACACACACACACACAGCACACAGGTGTTTAGCCTGCAGGTTTAAGCCCATTACAGGTGAGGCTTGTAAGCTATTCCACCTATGTGTGTGTGAAACCTCTAGGTGTGTTGCCTTGAGCTGCCAAGATCAACGTTCTGACTCATTCAGCTTCCAGAGAGATACCATGCAGCTTATAAGTATTGCACATGAATTAGCAATCTATTAGAATCTATTATATAACATTTTGTGGTATTGTTTCTTCTTATATGTGTTTACACTCATATTAATGTTTATATTGTTACTGTCATCAAAGATGGGTCATAAATGTCAAAAATTGGTAAAAAACTTGGAAAAATCCACCTCAGCGATCCTGCTAGCACCACTTCTCTAGTAGTTTGTTAGCGCTACACTCACAGCGATTTGCATGAACGCTTTCTGACAAGGATGCACTTAACTTTGTATTCAAAGTTTCCATTCTACCTTAAACTATGTAAACGGTGGTGCTTTTTGGCACCAGAATGTAACTGCTGCAACGTTTAAGGTAGAATGGAAAATTTGTTGCCAACAAAATGTAACTGATTCCCCATTTAAGGTGGGAGTTCTAGGCAGACCAAGATTAAATACAGCCCTTTGAAGCCATCACAAGTTTGTAAGTGACATATTAGCACACAGTGTACCTTGCAGCAGATTCACTATGACTCTTTGAGATTAGCAACCCACTGGTTAGACTGCCATTCAGTGTTTCAAGAATTAAACCCTTCTGTTTCCATCCAAAACTTAACAATGACACAAGAGTACTGCTTTATTGTTTGCAGTGTTTAAATAGTCATGATTATATTAAATAAAAGTTAAATAAATTACAATAATTACAAACATGCATTTTTTTTAGTTCCCAGAGATCATTAGGTCTTCTCTGAAGGCCCTGACATTTCCTCTTCCTTTTTTTTATACCATTTTTGGTAACACTTCAGTTTAGGAGGGCACCATGATGAACTTGTAATGTGCCTCAACAATAAATTCCTACAGGGAATTCATTATAAACATCTGGAACACTGGGAAGAGTGATGACTTAAATTTACTTAATTCAAATGTGTACATGATTTCCACATGAAACCATATGTGGTTTCTGTTAATTGGCGTTTATTGCCATTTTGGAGATGTGATGATTTTTTTGATAGTGATGATATGTTTGTTATGGCAGTGTGCTGGAGTATTTAATGAATTGTATTACTTCAATGTAGCAGATAGCTGTAAAGCATTGTACATTCTTGGACATACAGGTCAAGCTTCATGTAAAAGAGGTCACATGTTGGATTTTATACTTATTAGCTATCAGTTGGAGTGCATGTTGGAGTTACAAAGTCTTGAGTCTCTGAATATTGAGGAGCTAGGGTGAAGCTTCCCAGCATCACTTGCAGTGTCTGTCAATTAGCATATATTTCTTTATGTACACTTGATGTTCCATAAGGTTTTTGCTTTAACATATCATTGTTATTAATCATTTACAGCAGTTTTTCAGTGAATTTACCATTTCAGAGATATGATGTTTTATTATGATGATGATGATATATTTTGGTTATGGTAGTGTGTTGTGTGTGTAATGTGATGCTCCAGTGAGCTAGCTGAGTGTATGAAAGGTAGTGAGGAAGCAGGATGCGTCCCATCTGTCCATCAGTGAGCTCTGTGCATTCTCACGGTAAAGGAATGTGTCCTTTGCATACACACACACACACACACACACACACACACACACACACACACACACACACACACACACACACACACACGCACACACACTCCCCTCCTGCTTCCTGAAGCATCTGTACAGCAACACATCTCCCACAGACACACACACACCAGTGGAGTAATGCTATCCCCATTCCCACACACACACAGCTATGAGGCTGTACTTCCAGGAACTCAATTGTGTGAAAGGGAGCAGAAGTTGTCCTAGATTTTACATTCGCTTCTCCCTTTTTTGTATTGTCTTGACCGTTTGCTTTGACAAAAGAGGGTGCGAGCGTGGTACGTGTGTATTCATGTGTTATAGTGTCTCTACATATGTGTGTGTGTGTGTGTGTGCATTCATCTGTGAGCACATCGACACTTAATTTGTGTGTCCCTGTGTTTGTTTTTATATTGTTTTAGGACTTGTACCAACTTTGTATATAAAAAATAACCAGCAATAAAATGTTCCACATTTTGAAAATTTGTGTTTTCTACAAGAGCTACACGTTTCTTTCATTTCAATTTCTATTTCTCAGTGCATCCATACTGAAATTTGATGTATGACCATAAATGAACACATATCATAAAGGGTCAGCAAAGTCTAAAAGATGGGTGAACACATATGCATAATAGATGGGTGATGTGTATCCGTCTCATATATTTTTTAAAAATATACACATATATGCTGTGTACATATATGCAAATATCAATTATTGCACAAATGTGCTTTATATCTGGAGCAGACATGTATGTCTTGATAGGTGAGTGAACACATGGCTGATTACAACCCAGTGCCTTTAGAACTGTTACTATGTTATGATTTCTATGCTTTTATTCTATAGTTTACAATGTAGATGTTTTTGGAGTTTAGTTATGTCGCTATAATACTAATTTCAACTTCATTATAAAGCATGTAGAAGAAACAAAGAAGATGCATAAAACCTTGTATAACACGAAGGAAGCACATTTGAGTAATAAACATCAACATATATGAGTAATGTTTTCTATTATATATTGTTAAATATATACGTGACACATTTATGTTTGAACGTGTTGATTTATGGGCTAAAATAAATCTTAGATATGTCCAGTAGAATATAAAGTAAATCCATGCATGACAAAATGTGGTTTTTATTTAAAACCCACATATTATCATATATTCAATGTCCATATGTGTTTAGGATTAGTCTAGCTTAATATTACGTTACATATAGATACTCAGAGACGTTGCTCTGAGATGGAAACTTTACAGAAGAACCTGAGATCTAACAGGTTTTCTAACAGAAGCAGTAGATGATAACTACAAGTAATATTGGGCTTATATATATATATATATATATATATATATATATATATATATATATAATTAAGTACATTCAAAGATTACATATGACCCCATGTTGTATAAAAACATGTGCGTATGTGTCTGTGTGTGGGGGTGCTAGTGGGAATCTCAGGGAACAGACAGTTAGTGACAAAAGCAGGACACATTCCTTAACCCTCTATCTCTCCATGGGAAAATCAAACAGGTGGTTAGAGCCTGTTGGAAAGGCTGTGTGGAGTGGAGGTGGTCTGTAACACAGGCTGATGGGGAGTGTGTGTGTGTGTGTGTGTGTGTGTGTGTGTGTGTGTGTGTGTGTGTGTGTGTGTGTGTGTGTGTGTGTGTGTGTGTGTGTAAAGCGGTGTTCCCTCTCCTCCCCTGCTTTAGAGCGCTGCTACATTGCTCACTGAAAGAGAGCCACTCTCATTACCATCTGAATTCTGGGAACAGGCTGGGGACCACAGCTACACCCTGACCGGCTGCCCATATGGCGCACGCTTGGCAACCACAGGAGGACCCCCCTCAAACACATTCTCATGTGCACACACATAGATAGTTACACACACATACATTCCCACACAGACCTGCACATGCTCATAAGCACACATTCACACATATGGTACCAGTCTTTTGGATACACCTGGCTTTTAGATTTATAACTAGATATGATCATTTGTAGTTTCATAGTAGTTACTGAACATTTATAGTAGTTACAATACAACATGTCTTAAGATTTTATATATATAAAAATGTATAAATATTTATGTGTGTGTGTGTGTGTCATTTAAGAGTTTTAAGGTCCACACAATTATTCTTTTAAATATGAAAAATAATACAAACAAGGAAAATGCTTCTATTAGTAGACATTTTACTGGTACTGTATGCACATACAAACAATCTTCAACTCAACAATGTAGTTGTAGGAGCACCATAATCAGCATCTGCCATGTTTTACAGATCTTCCTCCCTTGTATAGCTCCTCCCTGTCTGCTTCGCATCACATTGCAGCACAACAATGTCATTGCAGAATTGGCAGATTTTAAGTATATGTGTTAGAATTTTTTAGAATATATTCAACTTTTGTAAAATTCATAGCTTGCCACGTTTTTCCAACTAGCAATCCGTCAGGATGCTGATTAGGTGTTTGGACAGATCATCTACCAACATCTCCAGTAGAACACCACACAACTGGATGTTCCTGTTGTTTTATGCAACTATGCAAGAAGTTTAGCTGGCAGTGTTTTGGATACCTCCTGATGTGCTGTTTATAATGTGTAAATGAATGGAGAATGATCAAACACACTGAAACCCTACCTCACCCATGCTACTGCGTCATCCACTGATCGATTGGAAATAGCTCACTATTTGTGTAAATTGTGAGCAGACTTCAACACCTGCCCTGAGACCACCCAAATGTAGCAAGTGGCTTAGATGAACGTTAAGGGAGGGATAATGAGCAAATGTTTCTAAGACGTAAGTGAGCACAACACAGTGTTGGTGTTTCTCAGCCTCTGGCCATCTGGGAAAGCTCAGCTCTGCAATATATCTATCGTAAGCCGGTATTTGCCTATATGAGTTTAATCCTTCTTTATTATATCCTTTGTTCCAATAATCCACTCTTTGAATCCAACCGTTCTTGACGGGTATTCTCTAATGATTCTTATATGGTTGCTTTGGTTCTTTAAATATCCATGCTAACACAGCAGTGATCTAGTTGTAGAAGCAATTATTTAAACTGTGCCAGCATTACAGTGCTAACATAGCTGGATTGGGTAATCAAGAGAATGAGCTAATGTATACACTTATGCATACAAGCACAAAAACAATCAGACAAACTTTAAATGTTAGATCATGTATGCATCTGTAGTATTTTAGGGGTTAAACCTGTGGCCCTCACCTCAAGTGGGACAATCCCAGTTTGCTAACTCATTTCATATAGTAGATAGAGATTAGATGAACCTCAAGTTCACCCCTAATTCTTCAGTGATATGTAATTGAAGTCAGCTATATGCCAGCTTCTTATCTGAATTTCCCGTTCCACCTTAAGTGGTGCAACAGTTACATTCTGACACCTCAGGCATCAGAACTGGTGCACTGTTTAAGGTGGAATGGTGGTATTTAAGGGGGAAATTTAGCTAGCTAGCTACCAAGACACCAGCATACTAATAGTGATTTCTTATGCTTCTTATGAAGAAAAGGACCGTAATACATTGAAATGACAGAAGGAATTCTCACATTTAAAGGTTTCTTTGGTCACTTGTCATTGGAGGACCATGTAGCCCTAACCCTTCACCCTACCCCTCTAGCTCAACAAAAATCAGGACACCCTACCCCTAGGGGTGAACGCACAAAATGGAGTGGTGGAGCTAAGTGGTAGGGACAAGGGGGTAAATAGGATTGGGCCTTCATTACTTTTTTCATTTCAATCTTTCAATATGTGAATCATGTGAAGACGGGCAACAGCAGAAAGAACTGCAAAAGCCAAGATGGCACAGAGAACACAAGAAAAAAGCTTTTAAAATATTTGTTTTCCCTACAAATACTTCTTAAAGAAAAAGTAAAATGAAATAAAATCATTTAAAGGAAATCATTAAAACATGAAATATTTAAAAATATTCCTCACTGACACATTTTAATAGTTTAATATAGTATACTAGTTAATAAAGTAACAATTATTATTGAGTTATAATTGAGTTAGATATAGTCAATCATGTGCTCATTTGCCTGTCAAACACATATGAATGCTCCAGATGTAAAGCAAGTATGTTCAATATTTATACTTACATGTGTTTTGAAATATGTGCATGACTTTTCTTACATATGTGAACTTACGGCCAGATACCAGATTTCTGAATGTGATGTGTATGTTTGGTAGTAGTACAGTTACAGTACAGTTAGAGTTTGGAGTGGGCTGCTGAAAACAAGTCCCACTCCAGCCCTGTTTAGTTTTCCCCTAACCTGAAATGTGTTTGATTGGTCAAAACACGTTTGTTGTCTAAAGTTTACTTCTTTAGTGTTGAACTGAAGCTTTGAGCCTAATTTAGCTAACAAATAATGGAATATCATAATACTTCTCCACCGTATAGTATGACTACTCGCTTCCACTGCAGATATAGATATAATGTAGCTGTTCATCATATCAGCACCAGTTGAACATGCTGTGATTTGGAGGAGGCCATTTTTATTGAGAACAGGCTGATGGCAGCAAGACAAAAGACTGCTGAAAAAACAAAAGAGCTCATAGAAATACGACATCAGAGCTCAGACAACGAGATGATTCTGGTTGCTCAAAGGTGACACAAGAGAGGACGCTGACCTGGCTGTAAACGGTAGCATGGGTTTAGGGTGAAAGTGACGATTCCCTCCGACCAATCACTAGTCTGCATTTTTTCTACGTTAAGTCCATCATCACACACTTACCTCATAGTTCTTAAGTAATCTCAGTCAGACTGCTTATGTGTTTTCTGACAGTGTATAGTTGTTTTTCCAATGCACAAATAACCAGAATTTCTGGCACCACAAAACTGGAACTATGCTGAAGATTCTAGCCTTTTTCTTTTGATGACTGGCCAACTAGGGCAAGTGCTTTTTGCTCAGAATTTCACACTTGACAGAGAAAAAGAAGCTTCATTTGATTCAGTGTAACTAATGTTAAGTTGAGATAATAACAAGATAGCCAATGTGTCATTTCAAGCTCTCAAGAAGAAAATGAAGCTTTGCTTGATTCTACATGTGTTTGTGTCAATGGAGACTTGTTTGAGTGCAGAACAGTGTGGTACACAGCTTTATAGCCAAGACATGGTCAGCTAACCAGCAAGAAAAGTAGCTAATTCGCCAAATTATGTGATTCAGACAGACAAGAAATGATCAAAAATTAAATTGATCAATTAAATCATTATTTGCTATTTCTATGATGGTTCTAGCTGTCACAGGTGGAAAATTCACAAGAAATTAAACTAACTACCACAAAAGGTAACTAATTAACCAAATGATATGCTGTAGACTGGCATAAAATGACCAAAAAAAAAAGACCAAAAAGTTAAACCATTAATGGCTACTACTAAGATGGTTCTAGCTCTCATGGAAAATGAACTAGAACTAGAGGAGTAAGTTTCATTGGTTCCTGTTTGGATCATGTCTTGTTTTTGAATGTGCGGTGGAAAAACATCCTATGATATTATCTAAAAATATACAGTGGACAGCTACAGACAAAATTCAGGCTTCCAGGAGGCTACTGCTACTGTTTTTTGAGCCATGAAACATATTTTGTCAATTTCTATAGGTAATATAGATCATATGTCAGTATGTCAGCAACCACATAAGCAAGGCTATTTGCTTATAGGTGGTCACCAGCAAAACCAGCATGAGGTTTGTGTTTTGGGTGCTAGTATGTTGGTCAGCCAGAATGACCAGCAAAAGACTAGTATAAACCAGCTTAGACCAGCTGGTCTAAGCTGTTTTTTCAGCAGGGATGACACAGTTTGAGGCAAGAGTGTGATGATTTAGGTGTGTAGTTTGCCAGATGGTGACAAGAAAACTTCCATTATTTTGTTAGCTAATCTTGTATCCAGTGCAAACCTAAGAAGCAAACATCAAACACCAAATATTTCTTATTCAGTCAACTATATTTGGGGTACAGAGACATGCACAATTTATTTTTCATTTAGGGCTGAACTGAAGAACCAAAAACTGAGGGCCTGGAGACATATCTGCTTTTCCTGATCATGACTCGTCTGTTTGAACATGCTCAGTAGGTTCATCTCTCACACAAGCAGCAGCTGTGCGGCCACATGCGCGGAATGATTTCGCAACATCCTCTCTCTCTCTCTCTCTCCACCCTTCCCTGGAAATGATCCTGCTTTCTTTGCATCTCTCTCTCCCTCCCACCCTCTCTCTCTCTCCACCCTCCTAAGTGTTATTACTGAAAAAAGATGTCTTGACGCCCCAGCAGGTGCAGAGCTGAGTCATCCTCCCTATTTTACACATGCCCACGTGTGTGTGTGTGTGTGTGTGTGTGTGTGTTTGTGTGTATGTGTGTGAGTCAGAGTGGCTGTTAAAGGGATCCTCTGTGACGTTTGGCAACAGCAAAAAATCACAGGTACATGTTGTAATCCATCGGTCACTCCTCCTTCTCTATTTCTGCCCACTAACCCAGCTGTCTGAGTGTTTACCGTTAGTGTGAGACACACACACAGACAATTATGCATGCACAACACAAACAGCATGACTCTTGAGTTTCCAGCATTACATTCTCCAGTAAGTGAGTAAGTGCGTGCGCAGTGGCTTTGACTCCTTACACAGCTGGCTGTAGTCTCAGTGTCTCTGGAGAAGAGCAAGCCGCGTGTCAGCACTAACTGTGTCTGTCACACACACACACACACACACACACACACACACACACACAGGCAGTAATAATCAGCTGGAGCTCAACACCCTAATACTCATGCACACACACACACACACACACACTGTGTTTTTTCATTCTCTTTCTCTTTGTCTCTATCTCTGTCTATCTGTCTCTGCCTGTATATATATATATATATATATATATATATATATATATATATATATATATATATATGTGTGTGTGTGTGTGTGTGTGTGTGTGTGTGTGTGTGTGTGTGTGTGTGTGTAGTGACATACCTGGTAAATGTCCATCTGTCTTGGTCTCATCCAAAGGACATGGTCTCACTGAAAGTTCCAGTACTTGAGTTTGTAGGCCCTTGGTAGAGGCTTTCTTCTGGCAACCCCCCAAACAACTTATGGTTTTATAGATGATGTTTAATTGTAGTTTGGGAGACATTCTGAGCACAAGACCTAACTAATGTCTTTTGACATTACTCATCAGTGATCCATGGAGACTCTTTGTCCACTTAAAATGTCCTCCTCAATGTGTGTGGGGTCAGTATAGACATACAACCTCTTCCTGGCAGATTCTTAACATCTCCAGTTGTTTTAAAATTCTTAAGTATTGGACTGATAAGGGAAATTGGCATTTTCTAGTCTTTAGCTATTTTCTTGTAGCTGTTTCCTGATTTGTGCAACAACCTTTTGTCTTACACCATTACTGTTTTATCTGGTCTTTCTTATAGTGACAGATGACTGAGGGAATTTGGCCCATGTTTCATCTCATATTATAAACTTCAGTTAGATTTCCCACTTTTTCTAGGAGTGCCAAAAATTGTGGCACACATAGATTCAAGGGACATATTTATTTCATGACAAGATTTAGTTTTGTCTTTGAATCATTTTACCTTAAATGATTGAACCAGAAGACCATCTACAACAGGATAAGATTTTAAACCACTGCAAACATGTTGAGGCCAGGCTGCATCAGCATATTTAACCCAAGAGCAGAGCATGAGATGCTAAAATAAGCGTCTAAGAAGCTAAAGTGTGTTCATCTACCTTTACAACAAGACTGCACAAATTTGACCTACAGGGGAGGTGCACCAGGAGGAAGCATTTGCATCAGGGCAAGACTGATTTTTGTTAATCGTTATATAGGCAAGGGCCATGACTGCTGGTGCAGTTTGCTACGGACAGACATGTCAAAGATAGAGCTGTTTGGGAACAGTACCACAAGCAATGTTTGGCAAAAACAAAAATCTGTATTTAATCAGAAGAGCCTTATACTGACTGTAAAGCATGATCATGGAAATGCTTTTGATGGTTTGGGCTGCTTTGCTGCCTCAGTGCCTGGCCAACTTGCAATCACAGAATCAACTATGAAGTCTCTTTCATACAGAGAGTGCTTGACAAGAATATGAGACCATCTTCCAAATATTTGAAGCTGAATTAGTGGACTTTCCAACATGATAATGATCCCAAACACATCCACCATGGGCCAGACTAAAAAGGAAGAAATGGAGGTTTGAAGCAGGCTGTATGTCTGTATGTCCCCTCGATCACTGCACAGTTGAAAAAATTCTGCATTAAATAGTGGACAAAACGTTCTCCAGTAGAAACTAAGAACTAGCAGAGAGTAATAGGAAATGCAGGGATAAAGCTGAAGAAAGATATCTGAGCTAATATAGTTTTTAAATAAATGATTGCAAAAACTAATTTCCTTTGTTTTTTGTTGTATTACACAACATTTATGGGATGTACTGAAGATAGTAAAAACCCAGAAGACAGGGGTTGGGTTACTGGTCTTTTTAGACAGTAAATAAAATGGCTATATTTGTGTTGTAGACATTGCAAACCCTGGTCTTTATCACCACCACTGTAAAGAAATATGAACTGGCAAGTTTCTTTGTAATGGATCAAATCAATTATTTTGTTTATTAGCAATTGAATTATATAGAAATTTTGAAAAAACAGAATTCTCATTTAAATGGCAGAAATAGGAGCTATTTGCACTTTATTGAACGGTTAATACTTTAAAATCTCAGGCTTATTACATGCTAAGGCGTATTATTCAGTAACAACAGGGACTTCAGTGTAAATTGGTTGAGCTATTTTTGGGGTTATAGAAGTGTAATAAAACTTTGGGCCTGTCGGCGGGCCATGGCTATTGACAGTGTTAAACAAATTATTGTGGCCTGAAAACACTGTCTGCTGACTGGATAGATCTTTCTAGGCTAGATTTCTGTAGATTTAGATTTCAATGCACTCTAGAAAGAGTTCTAAGAGAACCAATGGTCATATTCTTCTTGATTTACAGACACACACACACGTGCACAGGCCCCAGGTCTCCACATCTGTCGCCAGTTAAATCTCCCTCTGACGGCATGCAGATGATGAATTCATCTTCAGTCTGAAGTGTACGCTGCTAGAACAGAAAGATAATTTACCTTGTGATTAACAATAAATATGGTCTCCAGCTGGGTGCCTACAATTACACAACTTTCTGAAGATAAATGATGTGCCATGTTTCATTAAGGGCTAGACACACTTTGGCAGATGGAAAGTCTTTGGAAACAAACAATATTCAACAAAAAAAGCGGGAACACCAGAGAAAAAGGGTGAGAAAACAGAGGGAGAGGCAGCAGGATTGAATGAGAGCAGGCGAATGAATGACCAAAAGGAGATGGAGAGAGAAACAGGAGCTTCTCCTTCTGTGTGGCTCACTGATGTAGAGGCTTCTTCACATGCTAATGGATCGTTTCTTTAGTCACAGCACTGTTAGCATAACAATGGTGGCAGAGGGAAGGAGCTAAACTCTAGCTTTTCTTTGGGAACGAAACTCGTCTTTTCTTCTGGACAAATGCTCTTCCTCCTTTGTTAGGGCAGTGAATGCAGTTAGTGGCCACTCCGCATCGTGATCAAAGGCTTCACTCGAAATGAGTTCAAAATGACCAAAGCTGTGGAGGGGGATAAAGCAGTTTCTGACATTCCATTTAAAGACATAATCAAATTGAGTGTGAACAGAAGCCACATCTGTGTGTGAATTTGTCAGTGAATTACTATGCAATGTCGTACGTTATTGGTATGAGTTATAGGTATGTCAAATCATCTGTTTCCTATCATAAACTCCAAGTATTATGGCTCCAGTTTCTGAGATAAGCCCCATCTGAACTTGGTACGACTTGAAAGGCGTCGGCATTTGTTTGTCCTTGGGCTGTCCTTCGGCGTTACTTTGTGTTAAATCTGCTATCAGAGTCAAGCACACTATTTATATTTTCATTACTGCTGTAAGTGACCTCTCAGAGTAATGTGCACAGACTGTGAGGTCTCAGTGACCTTTGATATGACTCAAGAGATTCCACAATGCTACTATTTCTCTGTTCTGAATTTCAACCATTGTAGTAACCTACATTCATTATACAAGTATAATTGCTTGTTCTGGCAATTTGAACATCACTGCTCAAAGTTAAATGCTTTGTTCATTTTATAAATGACAATAACTTCCTCTACAATAAATAAACTTGAATATGACAGTTTTCTGCATATTTTAGTACAGAATTTCTATTAATTTGATTAATTATATATTATATATATAATTAATCAATTATATATAATTATATATAATATAAAATATATATAATATGAACAAAGGACATTAAATGTGCCATAACTTTTTTCTGCATGTTATTTCCCCCCAGTATGTTCAAATGATCAAATAAACCATAAATGCACAACCAAGTGTGCACAAGTGTGTTCTCTGTAGGGAACCTGTACTTGTTTTAACTTGGAAAATAAAAAAAGTAATTTGAGCAGAAATACCCAGACTTTTGCATGGGTCTGTATATGGACAACACCGATTACAAATAGTAAACCAACAATACAAGTCAATATTATTTATCATATTAGGGAGTATATACACGGATATAAATAAGGTGGGATATGTCTGGTCATTTCTGTGAAAAGAGAGATTCCTAAAAGCATGCATAATGAAAGCCCTTAAGGCTCTTATCTCAGGTAAACGGTCGTGCAATCTTCGACCACTTGTAAACTGTGACTCTTGCAATTAGCTATTACTTCTGTTGCTGTTGTCTGTTATGTTGCCAAAGGGAGTCTTGAATGGGCAACAATTAGCGCTTCACTTAGCCTATTAGCACCTCTGATACCCCTCACCCACCCTTTACGCAGGTCCACTTCTGGTCCAGCTGAAGTTTTCACGTGGGCACTGAAGCGTGAAGCCTCCAGAGAATGAGTGGGCTTCTGGAACTCTAAAGAGCTCTAGAATTCTGCAGAGCTCACTAAGAGTTCTAGAACGGTTCACTCATTAACTCATCCACCACTACTACTATTGTTCCTTCAATAGTACATTAATTACTAGACAATTCAACATAAAGTGAACTGATAGGGCAACAACCAACAGATTTAGCATTGAGAACAATACAAAAAGACCAATATGCTATGTCCCTAATAAGTACTGACTCTGAATGCACTTTAAAATTGGTAAATGTGCTTCTGCAATTACACTTCAATCCCCCTTAAACTGTAAAAGAATCAACCAGCTGTATTGGTGGCATAACTAGAGCAGTCGTCCCTGACCACATCAATCCAACCATGTTAGCATCTACTCTTCTGAAGTGACATTTAGCCCTATTGTTGTAATGCTAATTACCATTTTCCCCAGGCACTATGTGTTCAGACGGGAGAATATGGGTGGGCTAATGCTTTTAGCACATGTTGTCAACACGGCCACAGTCAGTAACTTACACTTTAAAGACTATTTTTACAAACTTCAGAGGAAGTTACAAGAGTTGCTTTCTAGAAGTGCTAAGTGCTAAGCTTGCTATAATTAGCTCAAAGAAGACTTTTTCCAACTATAGATGCTCCTGGTTCTTAATGAGTCATTAAAACATTGTCCCAGTGATCTAATGTGGAGTAAAACCAAAGGCTTTTAACTCTGAATGTCAGGCCTTTTATTTAAATTTCAAGAGTGAGCTGCACACATAGCCTGTATTTTGTAGAACACACACAGCTAGCGTCGGCTGCTGGTAGCACATCAAACATCTGTTGCAGCAGTAGTGAGAGAGAGAAAGATGTGCCGTGGTGACCGGGCGGCTCCATGGCGACAGTAGGCTGCCCTACTGGTGCCAGTATGTGTTTTTTACAAGACAGTGAATAATAACACACAGCTGGCCGTGTGGGAACAGCTGCCACTAACTTTGCTAACGCCCTAAATCTCTCTCTCCTCTCTTTCTTCACTCTCCCTCTATCTCTCTCACCCTTCCTCCCGCGCTTCGGGGCTCCAGACTCGCTGGAGCCGAGGCTCCACAGCTCACTTCCTCTCCGTGGCCTTCACTTCCTGTCATTTGATGGGACTTCCTGCCATGCCTCTGTGATCAGGCCTTGAAGAGGCTCCTCTCTCCACGCTCGGCTTCCTGCTGCATGGACAGCTGCGGAGATAATTCTCGTTTTCCGCTTTGCTCAGGGAATTCTTCCCTATTCTTTTTTTGTTCCATCTCACATTTAATGTCTTTTTTGCCTGTCTCTCCCTGCTTCATTGTTGATTTTTCCATTTTCCTGCAATGTGCAGCAGGTGACATGCACTCGCTAATCTTGCAAATCTCTTGAACATCACTATGCAGTGCAGTGTCAGCGGCTACACAGTGACACAATGACTATGTTAACATAATACCTCGTCAATAATTGGACTAGTAGCTCAATTTGAATAAATAAAAAATCATACAGATACCTGAATAGAGTAATCCAGTGGAGCAGGAGTGTTAGGCCAGTGTTCGTTAGCCACCAAATAAATGTACAGGATTAGTTTAAATCATCAGTAGATTTTATTATTCATTTTTCATTATTTAACCATTTCATTGCGCCTCCAAATTCATGCTGTATAGAGATAGCAGAGTGATGAGACCCAGGGATGTCTGCTGCTGCTCCAATCCACTGCTGCCTTGTTCTCTCTGCAAAGCAAGAGTAGAGATCGGAACCTCAGTCATCAACCACTGAAGGAACAGGCTATAGGCTGAAAGCTTACTAAGATAGACATTAGGCCTTAATTAAAATACAGAGTCTGCTACAATAGCCACAGTATGCATCTGTGGCAGTTATGAGCAATATAATTTGCTGTTGAGTAACAATAAAAATGGAATTGGGTCTTAGTTTATTGCCCTTGCACTTGACTGTAATTGTCCGGTTGAGTTTAATATGAATAAAATTGTAATACAGCCCAAACAGGTGATGTACATCTTTTTAAATAATTCATAATAATATGTTCAATGGAACAATAATCACCATGTAAAAATGTTAACCCAGCCTCTTTCACAATCTGTGCATACATTTGGGACATGTGCACTGGTGTCTCAGAAAACAAGGTATTTGTTGCTATGGTAACGGTAGACACCAAGAGACTATTTACATTTTGCATCAACATGTATTTTTGGTGATCAGATCATGTTCGGATTTTACTTGACCGCATGAAAAACCAGATGTAAACACACCCGGAACTCATTGTGATCGGATTATGTTCAGATCATTCAAACCACACTCACATCTTTACCACATTCAGCACAAATGTAAATGGAATGTGTTTTCTATATTTGCATAAAGTTACAGTGCAAGTGAAATGTGTCAAAGTAAGTAAAAACAGCAGCTGAAAGATAAAGCTTTCTGCTTCACAGATCGAAATGAATCATTGCCTGTTTTAAAAGGTTTCTTCTCATATTTGACAGAGTACATCCCACTGGTGGTAAGTTACCAAAAGTACAGAATTCCATGTACAGAAGTACAGATAAAACCTATGTTTTGATAGGATTTTAGTGAAAAGTGCACATGCATAATTATCCAGATCCATCCAAAGTATATCTATATATACGATCTGGACAAATGTTAATGAAAAGTGTAAATAGCATCTTAATGCAACTCTATATAAATGTATATAAACATTGTTCTGATTCCATGTGCATGCAGATTTTCATCAGGTCCACGTTTAAAATTCAGAGACAGAATCTGAAAGTGTAATGAATTCATTCAGACTGATGAAAATTCCTGAATGTAAATGTAGCCACTGTAAGGCATGTAACAAAGTTAGTGCTCAAAGGCTTCTGCAAGGTCCACTTTCCAAACCTGCGCTGGCCACCGAATTCTTGGCATTTTAGGATTTGGAATTCCAGAGGTAAAAGAGGCCATGATTCACACTCTCTCAAAATAGTCGGAGAATGTTTCTTTTCTTGCTCCATTTGTTCATTTCACTTGCCAGGCCACAGCTGGTCAAGGAGGCCAATGTCCATGCACTATAAAGCACTTTTCAAAGTGCAGCACCAGAGCTGTTTGTCTATATTTGGTAAGTACAATAGCGCAGATTAGTGGAAAATGGTTCATACTGTGCTGGGTCGCAGAAGTTGGAAAGGTCAGCAGCTCTACAGGACGCACACTTTGAACAGAACATGCTGTATGTGCGTAGTGTATGCATGAGCAAGGTAACCATGAAAGAGGAGGGAAAAGAGTTTGCATAGTTTCATTAATATGCTGTCTGTAATTGTTGTACTAAAATGTAACTTATTGTTTTGCTTTATTTAAATTTCTACATTGATAAAAAATATTACATAATCACAATTACTGCCACACAGTAGTATGAGTTCCACTAGGGCACGCTGGGCAATCGTACCAGTCTATATTGGTGGTGGGGGGGTGTCCCTAACGTCTTTATTGTCACTACTTATGTAACATTACACTAACTTAATAATATACTTCAACCATCATCCTACATCAAAGCACCAGTCAGGTGGTCCCTTTAGTCATTACCATAGCATTTCAGAGCCAAAATAGTCTATTGATAACCTGATTACATTTTTTACAAAAATTCATTAACAAACTAGTGGTGAGGTTTAATTTCCCATTTTTTCACAAAACTAGTTAGACAATGTAAGTCTATTTCAGCTGTAATTTTCCTAGTACTTTGCTTGAGTTAGCACGTAACTACATCATGTAAACTGCAACAAGCACCAGCACTGTCTAAAATGTCTCCTACACCTGTCAAACATCAAATGCATGTAGATTTTCTAGCTAGCACTAAGCTTAGCTCAGAGCTAAAGTTTGACCACCCTGTCATGACTCATGCCTGAATATGGAATTACTATTCACAGACTCTTAACAGATTTCATGGGAGTTTTTTTGTAGCACTTTCACATGTACAGACTAAGAAAGAAGGTCCAGATCTATGCTTAGGTTTCAAATGCAAAAAATATGATGTCAATAATAGATAATTCACTTACATCCATTGAACTCACATCCCTCACCATGTTTTGACTGAGTTCTCTTTGAGTACTCTTACAACAAGCATCAGATTCATCTGCTTAAGGGACTGTCATAACAAAATACTCTTCCATATATTGCATGCAATTGCATCCTTCCACCAGAGAGAGAAAGAAAACCTACATAGTGTAGCTTTAAGATATTCAATAAGACAATCGTGAAATGCGCTCATGTAATCTAGATAAAAGTAACCATATTTCTATGAAAATATCTGTAATTCATTTTGTTGGCCTATGTCAAATATTTTTGGTACAGTGACAATATAAATAATGTAGCTAGATGAGGGTAAGGGAAAGAACATGCCCACTTAATTACCATAGTCAATAATTTAACATTTGCAACAAGTCAAAGGCTGATCTATGTAAGATACCTTGAGCTTGTTATTAAAGGTCCACTTTGGAGGGAGAAAGACCCAGCACTGCCAGGAGGATGGCTATGCCCATGTAATTATACTGTCATTTGTTCTATTTATTGTAGGCAGTTGTCACATGGGGGCCCATAAGCTCTTCATCATGCCACACTTTCCAAATTTAAGTAAACTGAAAGATATAATTGTGCTAGTACAACACATTTTATCCATCTGGAAATGATGTACCTGCTTTAATCAGATAAACTGCACTGCAGTACTTTATTCAGTGTAGGCTTGCAGATACAGATACAGGAAAAAGACAACGTGCTGTAGTGGTTAGTGAGGGACTTGCATTCCTCAACATGCTGCTCACACACTCTGTCCTTATCTCCCTGATTACACACACACATACTCCCACCATGTGTTGTCCTCCTGTCCCTCTGCTGTGCCCATCTGCTCCCTGGGGCTGCGTGTGTGTAGAAGCTTGAGGCAGGCTGGGATGGGATGGAGACTCGGCATGTGTCATCTCAGAGTTCTAGCTGTGAAGAGTTCGTTTGAACTCTGCAAACCCACCATCATGAGGACCAGACACAGGACACAAAGCCATTTGGGCTTGGCATGGCTCCAAATCTGAATACATTTGGCAGGACTGTATTGTAACTGTCTGAGTCCGACTAGCAGTCATATGTATTAGCTCCACAACTGCAGGTGTATTATATAGTTGTAAATCTGGAAGATATATTTCTCTTTACTCCAGACATACAGTCGAATACAAAAATTCCTTTGGTCAAATTACATGTTACATGTCATCTAGGTGAAAATAAACCTTTGCACAAGCCATATTTTAAGCATTAAATTAATATATAATTATCAAATCATATATTGATACCGAGACCCCTCCCAGCCCCCACCATGGACTGTTCTCACTGCTGGCCTCTGGAAGGAGGTTCTGTGGTCTTCAAAGCAGAACAACCAGGTTCAAGAACAGCTTCTTCCCACATGCCATAAGACTGCTGAACTCTAAATAAAACGCTGCTCCAGTTCTTTTTTGATTACTCCATACCTGGGAGCTCCAGTGCAATACACAATCTCTTGTATATATACTTATTTAAAATGTATTTATCTGTTGATATACATATGTTTACATATGCACTACACTTTGCACTACATTGTACTTTGCACTAGATTGTATTACTTATTATTATTTTTTTTTCTTTTCTCCCCAATCTACTCTGAGCTAATGCAGCGTAATTTTGTTCTAATGTGCACGGTATTTATTTAAATTTAAATGACAATAAAGTCTGTCTAAGTCTAAATCTATTCAATTCAAATAAACTGTAACTGGTATGCTTTCTTATTTTCAATTAGCAAGTCAACAAAACATGTAATTTGACCACAGACACTCAAACTTTTGCATTTACCTGTAGTTGAAAAGCCAAAACATATTTGGTGTCTGAAGTTTGCTTGTTGTGAATTTTTTACTATAGATTTCCAAGAAAAATACTTTTGTAAATGTGCTAGGTTTGGTTAACTTGGCTAATTTTCAACTTCAGCTTTTTGGTGGGTATTAACAAAAGCAATGTCCAAGACTCACAAAATTACATAGAACATTGTTTTGCACTGGAGCTACAAAGCTAATGTAGCTAACATGTAATAGAAGCTTAGCTAACTAAATGCCTAAATCACAAAAGTCTCGCACTTGTTATACATGCTAATTAGGTTTCTGTGCAAAAAATGGAAAAAAAGTATATCTAAAAAAGTTAGTAGCAGCCATCTTGAACCCTGAATCTTGTCATACAGGCAGAAACTGTGATACACTGTTTGAGATAACCCAACTCGACAAAGCTTGAGGCCAGAATGTGATATTTTAAATATTCATTTTGCAATTTGCTAATTGCTGGAGTTTACGCTTCTGTAAGTTTAAAATTATTTGTTAGCTACATCGGCCAAGTAGCTGCAGTGCAAAACTAAAGAAGCAAATGTCAGAAAACAAACATGTCTTGGTTGATCAACTGATTAGCTCCAAGCTGAGATGCCTGAAGCCTATGGCCAATTTCTGCTAGCAACAAAGCAAAAGATTAGCTGAGAGCAAGACAGTTAAAACAGAAGAACAAAAAATCTGCCAATTCTGCAAATGCTATGAAAGATTTACGCATGGGTCATCCAACTGTCTCAACAGGGTCTGAGAAGGCCATTTCTCATTTCTCCCCACAAGCTAATCAGTACATCTTTATAGCCTCCACAAAGATAATAATCTCTGTCAAACACAGATAAGGCTTGTAAACATGACTATTTACATTGCCCATTGTAAACGTGAATACGTGGAAAATGAGATTGGTGCTCAGAAATAGTGTTTGGCCATTTGCTCTGGTATTTAAGACCCACAACCACAAGTTAATCGAACAAGAATTAGCAGGAGTCTTTCAGCCTGCCCTCTAGGACAGTTAAAATGAAGCACTTTCACTGAAAATAGCTCTACTTTGGTGTGTCCTCATGGAGAACAGCTTAAAAAAGTTCAAAATTAAACTGCCTAAAATGGCCTGAGGCCTTAACAGGGAAGAAAGAATGGGTAATGAAAGAATGTAGAGGGAGAGAGGGAGAGAGCGTAAAAGAAAGCAGGGATTCCATTTGTATTGTTGTTCAGTCATAAAATTGGACCATAAAAGATGAGAAAAATTATTATCGTTCGATCTCATAAAGGCATGAGGTTTCAGGGTGTAACTTGAGACAGTGGCATTTCCCACTCGAAAAGAGCTGGATGCCTTGTTTTGATTTTCGGAACCAAAAAAAAAATCTTTATTGCATTTGGATTGGATGACTCAAGCCCTTTTTTATTGGCCAATCACAGTATGTACCGCATGAGCAATCGCAAGGGATCTGGCTATGATTTAAGATTCATTCTGGTACAGTAAACTTTACTTCCAAAAAAACCCACATCCAAAATCACACAGATTAGAAAATAATAACAATAATTCTCCAGAGACATTCTTCATGTGCATGATTTATGATTTGGTTGAAAGTTAATTTGACGATGACTAGGCCTCAAAAATAAAGGCATTTGTTTTTACAGCTTTTTTGAAGACTTGTCTGTAATGAGAGATACTGAAGTTCATATGATTAGCAAATCCACAATCCTGAAAAACTGAAAAAACAGTTTTAATTCCAGTTTAACTATCTCACACATTTTCCAAGATGTCCAGTGCACATACGTGGCAACAATTTTTATTACCATCCATTAAAATCAGTCTGATACATACACAACAGTCCTTATAGAGAAAACAAAACTGTATGAAAACAAGCATTAGAGTATGTAACAAAAACAGCATTTAAATCTTAAAATAACTTTCCTCTTCTTTTTCCACTAGAAGTCTTGCTTTCCTTTGCCTCTCTCTCTCTTACTTGCTATATTGTTTTCTCTCTCTCTCTCTCTCTCTCTCTCTCTCTCTCTCTCTCTCTCTCTCTCTCTTTCTCTCTCACTGGACGCATGCCTGCCCCAGCTGTGAGTGCAGCCCCCTCTGTGAGGGCTCAGGGCAGGCCAGGCTCACAGCTGGCCAGACATCGTGGAGCCAGTCGACAGGCGCATGGAGGACCGCCCGCCCGCCCGCCCGGGCCTCTTCCTCTGCAAACAGGCCCAGGTGTGGGGCCTGATGGCTGTGCTTCTGATGTGTGTGTGTGTGTGTGGTGGGGGGGGGTTCACGGCTGGAGGGGATGAGAGGATGGATTGGGGGTGGGGGGTTAAGGGGGGTATTCCCACTGAAGCTGTGTCAACAGCGGCTGAAGGAGAGAGTTTTTGTGTGTGGGGAGGGCAAAAAAGGGGGGCTGGTTGGAGATGGTTTTGCAGCGATTACTGCTGTATTGGAACCACATTGGAGTGCAATTGCTCATGCTAATCCCAGCAGATGCGAAGAGAAGAGATGTACACTTACCTTTACCAAACAATATGTGCCATATATGTTGCACATATATAAAGTATACATGTAATAATTATGTATATATATATATATATATATATATATTTATGCATGTATGTATGTGTGTGTGTGTGTGTGTGTGTGTGTGTGTGTGTGTGTGTGTGTGTGTGTGTGTGTGTGTGTGTGTGCGTGTGTGTGTTCTATTGCGATTAAAATATGAGATTTGCAAACTATTGCATTTTGCATTCTGCATTCTGTGTCCCAACTGTTTTGGAATTGGGGATATATATATATATATATATATATATATATATATATATATATATATATATATATATATATATATATATATATATTCACACACACACACACACACACACACACACACACACACACACACACACACATATATATATATATATATATATATATATATATATATAACCCCATAGATCTTTGAAATTTCCTTTTACCAGTAGACGAAAAGTTAAACATGGAATACATGGACTATGATGAATTAGCTAAAATGTATGAAATCATGAGTATGAGAATGAGAATGTGTTTATGACCTCATCCCAGCTTTGAGGAGGACATGATGGTCAAACAAGATAAAACACTCTCAGATGTGCATATGACTGAACATCTTTATCTGTGGCCCAGATGCACACACACACACACACACACACGTACACACACAGGCATACACTAATGAAGTAGCTAACTGATGCCTCTCTGTCTCCGCTTGTCTCTGACTCCCCCAAACTCTCACTTTCATGTCTGCTGTTCAGCTCACTCACAGGCCTTCAGCACCCCTAGTGGTGCTCAGACAGGCCTGAGCATTTTGACTTGCACTCTGAACCTCATTGTTCATCACTGCTAGTTGACCTCACTGCAAGACAGCGTAGTATTGTTGGTGGCCCGATACATCTGATCACATTTACCTCTTTTCATCTTTGTCACAAAACCTTGGTCCAGAAACTTTAAGACGAAGAAAAAGGGGGAATTCCACACGTTTAAAAAAAATCTGCAAAGAAAGTCATTCTGAAAGGTCTGGTGTGAATTGGTCTGTTCGAGAGAAACATACTGAATTGCTCAGTGATTGGTGATCAGAGACAAGATTTTGGTATAAAAAAACTTTGTCTTTATGTCTTTAAAAAAATGTCTTTAAAAAACTTTATATATTAATTGCAGAGAGACAGATGCAGAAACATATGTGAAAGTTCACTGGTCAATTTGGCAAATTAAATGGTTACATTTGCATTGTATAAATTGTGACACCTTTCTTTACAATGAAATATTTCACAGCAAACTTCTGTGAATGACTTGTTTACACCTCTACGTTTGAATGATTTGGAAAAATCAGTGGAATTTTGCTTTGAAGCCCCTGTAGTTACTGAATAATAAGCCTTAGCAGGTAATAAGCTTGGGATTTTAAGGGGTTAACTCATAAAGCCTTGATAATAAGTTAGCAAGTTAAATGTCTTGTACTACATTATCAGAAAATGTGTTAATGTCTGGAGTAATGTGGATTTGCATAATTACAAGTGAAGACCACTTGCTCTAGAATCTCCTGTTCTTTTGGTGTCCAGTCAAAGAAACCAAAAATCTGAATCCTTATTACATTCTGTCATGGTGTGCCGGTTAACTTTACCCTAGTTTGTTGATTTGGACAGAATGAGATGTGCCCAGCATCTCTGAATGTGTCACTGTTCTCTCGCTCCCATCCCTGTTACTCAAGAGTAACCACATAACCCCACTGGGGCAAGTCTGTGCATTCAGCGGCGCAGGGCGGTTTACTGGAGCTGTCTTCGTGTACTGACGCATGTGTTGTTTTTACAGGGAAGAGCAAGAACTAATCCAGCTCTGAGGGCTTTATTTACCTTCACTACAGCAGGTTGGGGGGAGACTGAACGTGTGTTTGCTTCACTGAGTCCTACAGTTTCTCAGGGTTCCACCACAGCACTCAACAATGCAGGGTGTGTGAGGCCCTCCCACCAAGCCAGTTTGACTAAGGAAAACACACGGAAGGTGTCAAAACATCCTTGACAGTGGGACATTGTGTGTGTATGTATGTATAGTCTACATGCATATGTCTTTATCTAGCAAGCTTGTGTGTGAGCATGTATGTATGTATGCAAAACAGTGCAAAAACTGTGCAAAAACAGAAGTTTCCCAAGTTTATTTAATTTTCTAGTCAAAATGGTCATTGCGTGCAAGTTATTCGTTCTTCGGGAGATTTTTCTGAGGTAATAATTTACTTCAGCTCTGAGAAAAATACACAGGTGTTTCTTTTCATCCTTCCACTGTGAGAAAAACTGCAACACTTCGAGTCTGAAAGGATGTGCAGCTGTCAAGAAGCCTTTACTGAGCAAAAGAGATTAAAAAGTACAAAAGTTGCAAAACATACAAAGAAGCTGCTGGTGTTCTCAGAACAATAGACTAGAGGCCAGGCAACAATGTGTTTGGGATTACAAGGATTGTGAGATACAGTAAATTCAAATAACTTCTAAAACTGAACTTTAGAGGTCTGGGAAAATATCCCTGCAGATTTCCTCGAAAAAACAAAAACCAAAAATCTCTGGAAAAATATTGGACACAGTAGTAAAGACAAAGGGTGGATGCTAGCATTGCAGTCAAGACCACTGGGGGCGAGTTTAAGACTGACTCAAGACCAAGGTTAGACACACCAAGTCCAAGTCTAGACCAAGACTAGTAATCAAGTCCACGTCAAGCCTGAGACAAGACTGAGACCAGATTCAGATTTTTTTCCCCCCAAAAAAAGAAAATTATTTGTAATTCATTGTACATTTATCATCTCTCCCAAGAGTCTTTAAATTAGTATGTTTAGAGCATCAATCAACTGGATACAGAACTATACTGCAGTGGGTTGAACCTTTAGCCAGCTAACTATTATTATGCTAGAGTTAGTCTAGCCCAGCAGACTAGAGCTCAGGTTTGATTTCAACTGTCTGTCACTCCAACACCTGCTGTTCGACTTTGCTCCCTCAGACTCATTATCACATGTACTTGCACAAGTGTAACTTCTGTAAGTCAGAATTGGACCTGCTCTGTGGTGAGCAGAATTGATGGAACATTAGTTAAGCTAATACTAATTAGCAATGTTTAACATTTAGAAATTGTTGCTAGATTGATGGTTTGATTGTATTGATTGTGTATTAAAAATCATGCTCTGCTTTCATTTATATGACAACTGCGTAAGCAACTAAACTTATCCAGTTGTCTTTTGGTGCCAGCAAGATGCAGTAGCACTATGCTAGCACACATGTAGAGCCAATCAGTGAATGCACTGCTAGAAAAACCAGCATAGACCAACATGGCTCATTTACCAGCATATGCTGTGTTTTGGATGCTGGTGTACTGGTTGACAGTAATGGAAGTCATTAAGCTGATCACCCCCAAAAACAGCAATGTTAGTCAACCAGCATGACCATGTTGGGGTGACCAGCTAAACCCGAATGACAGGAAAGGGTCATTGCAAAACAAAACAAGTTATTCTGAATAATCAATTTGTCACCTATCTACCTGCCCACAGGTGCGTGTATCTTTATCAAATATTCATATGTATCTTCATTACACATTTCAGTGAACCCTCACTCACCTGTACACACACAATCACAGAAGAAGCTGTTTGATTACGGTGCTGTTACAGAAGATCTATTGCATGCTTGTGTTTACTCTGTACATATCCTCACCCTGATCAAGTCAAACACACGTCACACACACCTCAAACACTACTCACGTCTTTGAATGGTGTGTTTGAACAGCTGAATCTTTCCCCACCTCACTGTTGTTTACTTTAAGAATACAAGGTGTCTGTATGGATGTTTCACATTCACCACATTCAGGCACAGTTTTTGCCATTTGTAACCGGTATAGAACATTTTTTAGGTTACTTGGCACAGTGCTTCCTACAATGTATCTAAGGTGTGCCATACGTCAGGATAACCCAACTATTAGCAAAAGCTAAAGGACACTTGACTAAAAGACAGACGCTTTCAACAGCAAAAAGTACTTCCTGGAGCCATAAATGGAAGTGCATGACGAAATTCATGTGCCCGAAATGACACGTAATGGAGATGTTTGGCTCAACGAAAAAAGAGTGAAGCAAATACTAATAATTAGAGGTTTTCATTTAAACCAGACCACAATCAAAACACTGCATGGTAACCAAATAAACATCTTGAGCAAATGAACCCTCCTAACATCTTTGGGGTCATTTTGACCCCATTCACTGTGACGTTTCTAAATAAATTATACATTTTCTTTGGTACAGAAACAAAAGACACATAAACATGGTATTAAAACCCCACGTTTTGTGAAGGATGCTGTGGGATCAGTAACATATGGCATTTAAAGTCTGAACTGGTGATGATGGACTAAAAGCTGAAGAAACAGGCCAATAGAGTTTTTGAAACCACTTTATTCAAACCAACCACTATAAAATGCTGTACTATGATACCTAATACCACACTGTAAGAGTCAAATCATGGATGGCACCAAAGAAAAGGAAAAAAACTAACCACACTTGTCTTCTCTAAAACAAAAAGTACTTAGCTAACCTACAAAAAAGGAAATAAAAGCTGACTTCTCTATACATGCGGCAGTGCCCGCCCTCTGCCCTAAAACTAGACAGCGTAAGCATCTACGTGTGTAGATGTGTAGGCACGGCCCTCTTACCTGTTTGAAACCCCCCCAAGTGGTACAAATAATCTCTTGTAAAACTAAACTTAAAAGTGTGTAGGTAAAATTCCAAAACTAAAGTACTTTCCTAACACAACTCTTGTTAACTAGGTTAATAGAAGCACCAGTAAAATACCTAAACAAAAAACACACAAACAACAAAAGAGATAAAGAACACAAACAAAAACACAACACATGTGGTCAGTCCTCTCGCTCTTCAGCCATCTTTAAGGCCACTTTTAAAGCAAAGCCTTCCAGCCTCTTACACCAGCTAGCCTCTGACTGATCAGGGGCCCTCACTACTAGACGGATGGCAAAACAGGTACAGCTGTTAAGGGTGATACTGAAGGAGAGAGAGAGACAAAAAAAAATCCAAAATACATGCTTACATGTTACTGGCTTGTACTAAAACAGTCATCAAAAAAGTACACAGTTCCTGTACACAAGTAAAAGTAGACATTTAAATTAGACATTTAAAAAGTCATGTATGCTATATAAGCAGTTTGGTTTCAACACTGCATTATTAAACACACCTGATTCAGCTCATCAGCTAAATAGCAAGGCCTTCATGAACTGAATTCAGTGCATTAGATGAGGGTAAATGCTAATCTCTGCAGCATCCAGAAGATCCCCAGTTTGACATGCTTAACCTACAGTGACGCTGTTTAACATGTGCCAGAACACAGCTTTGTATTTAATTCATTTTAGTTAGCTAGTAATTCTTATAATTGGTTCTCAAATCATTAATGCATTGTTAATATACCAAATAAACTTTTTTTAGTGTGTTCTTTTGTCAGGCATTTGCATCCTTCCCTGCAGGAGATGGACTACATCTCCCAAGATCCTCGGGAGTCTCACGTGATTCCATACTCTCCACCGCGAACCTCAGATCCCCTGATTATTAATGGTCCGAGATCTCAGTCCCCTGATTATAAATGGTCCACACCTGTATGCTATCAGGTGACAAATAGCTTACACCATTTAAGCCCAGGCTTTAGGTAGTCACATTGTAAAGTATTGTTTCATTAATACTTACTGAGTGTTCTTCCTATGTGCTGTTTGTTTTCATGTTCTGACCTCCCTACCTGTTCTTTGACTCCTGGATTTTTGCCTTTTCCCTTTTGGTACCTTAGCTTGTGTTTTCTGATTTGTGGTTTTGACTCTAGCCTGGACATTGACTGCATTGCTGCTTTATCCTTTGACGTTTGTGATTTGTTTTGTAATAAATCACGTTGGTATTTTTATCCGCGTTCATCTGCGATTCTGTCCGCATCACATTTTTTCATTTTCATTTTCATTTTTTAAATGGTCTTACTATGTTATTTTCCGTTTGTTGTTTTGTTTTCTCTGTTTCTTTTTATCTTTTATCTATATCTTATATTTTTAGTCATGTTTTGTTTGACGTTTCGTTGATTGTTATTGCACTGCAATTGTAATGTGTAGTATGTTTACTGGATCCCAGGAAGAATAGCTAATGAGGATGCTAAAAAAAAAACACAGAGAAAATATAAACATTTATCTTGAAATTAACTCTATAATGTATTCTGGGGGGATTTTGTTTGCTTTATCACAAAAATACATTCAGTTCTAAATTCAAATTCTTCTGCTATTCAAATAATTTAAATGATGATTCTTTAGGAAATGATAATCAATCACCATAAAGAGTCAAAATTATATAATGATTTGATTCAATAACAGTTCTTTAAGAAATGATTCAGGGCATCATGAAATCTCACATTCTTCTATGATTCCATTAAGCTCAATAAAAAAATTTTAGGAAACAATTCAGTGCATTATGACTTCTAAAATTCCACCATGATTCAATTTGATAACTATTTTAGGAAACGATTCATTTGCAATTCAGTTATGTTTCTTTATAACATGATTCTGTCTATCTTTGAAATGTGACTTGGTTCTATCTATCTATCTATCTATCTATCTATCTATCTATCTATCTATATATATATATATTTTTTTTTCTTTTTGAAAATGTACTGAGAACTGTGTTTTGGCCAAAAAATAGAGTGAATACTTTGTTGAATATAATTTTATAATCAATTCATACATTCCAAAATTGATGCAGTTGAATCAGCACTTGCATTTCTACAGCCCTGCTCTCTGCAGCTCGTCTGGAATGCCTCTGTTGAGGCAAACATGACTGTCAGCGTTTTATCTAGCCCTGTCAGCAAATATTACACTATTTAAAGAAGCTGTGTATTCAGAAGTCAGACGTTTGATTATAAGGTGGAGAAGACACTCTGTTCCAGATCTGTAATTGTGCTGCTCCACACTGACAATTTAGCTTCAGACTGATGAGACACATCAAGATCAGCAGATGAAGTTGGAGGCTGGAGTGTGAGATCATACAGTTGTATGCAAAAGTTTGAACATCCCAGTCAAAATGCTTTTTGTTGAAAATGAAAATAAGTTAACACATATTCTACAGGGAGGAAACCTAAATAAGGTTAATAAAAAATAATAACCCAATAAGTTCAATTCAGCAGGTAAACATATGAATTTATGCGTTCTTTACAGTGATAACTTTTACAATAAAAACATATTAAATAATTAATATATGAATAATATATAAAGAAATCTGAAGCTTTTTGATTTACCTTTATTTCCTTTCAAGTTGTGCAGCTTGAGATTTGAGCTCTGCTTTTGAAATATGAAGCATTGTATATTGTTGCTGTACGTTTCTACATCATTTCAACAGGCCAACTGTGTTTTACATTGTGTGAAAATTTCAAATGGGCAAATAGGCCAATAGAAATGCTCTAAAATCACTTGGAAGAAAATCTCTTTACATTGACTTTCATTGAAAGAGTGTTTTTGCCTTCTCCTGTAATTCTCAAAATTGTATCTGTATCATTGAAACATTAAAATATAATTGAAAACAAATATTATCTGACCTTCTGAGCTGTAGCGTGCACACACTATATTGTGCAACAGTGGTGTAAGTGAGACCACAGCGATGATCTAAACTGATATTTACTGAGGACCATGGGGGCCATAGCTACACATCTGGAGTCTAGACTCTCTGGCTCTGTCTCTCTCGCCCTAGTCTCACTCTCTCTCTCTCTCTCTCTCTCTCTCTCTCTCTCTCTCTCTCTCTCTCTCTTTCTCTCTCTCTCCCCTCTCTAGTGTCCACTGTTTGCATAGCTGCCGGTGATTAATTCAAATTAAAGCTCCCTCCCACAAAGGGTTTAATCCATTTTTGTGCTGAAGGACGAGGTAACTTGAGATGAGAGTTGTTAAAAAAAGGGACTCTGTGAAAGACATGATATTTTGGGTGAGTGGGAAGTGGAGAGAAACAAAGCTGTGAGAAAAGGAAGACTCTCTCTCTTACACTCTTACACACACAGGTTTGTTTTTATACTTTGTCAGGACATGGTGTCACATATATGTCCCATACTTATCATATATGAATACCCCTGGTCAAAATACATGTTTTGTTCATTTTCTAAGTGAAAAACAAATCCCTTACAGAGAATACACTCAAATATGACATTTTTCTGACAATTAAAAAAAATTGTAATGCACAGATTTTATTTATGTAGTTCAACATATTGGAAAAAAAAACATAAAATGTGTTTGAATGTCAAAATGTTTATTTTTCCCGGAATCATTTTCAACTGTGTACCAACATGTCATTTGACCATGGATGCCCAAACTTTTCCATACAACGGTATATGTAACAACAGGTCCCATATGTACAAACCTCAATTCCAAAAAAATGTAACAGTGGCTGAATTGCTAATGAAAACAGAAAGACTTGATGAGTAAATTGTTTGAGTTGTTTTACATTGAAACCATTCAAAACATGATATTTGTGTTTTATCTCATGAATTTCATGTTTTTTTTGTAATTACTCTTTAAAAAGTGATGCTGAGTTATGCCATTCGTCACTTCTACACACAAATCAGTAATCAAAAGCGCAATGAGAAAATGGCCTCGTGTGGCACAAAAACATTCTTTAGTACGAATCTTGTCTTAGTCTAGTTACTGTCAAATATTAGCGTTACATTCCACCTTTTGTAAATTTGTACCCCACTTCTCCCATTTCAACATTTTAAGTTGAGTAATAACTCTTGATTCTCAAAGGTTCAAATGGTCTCAAATGGTCTCTCGAAGGTTCAAACAAAGCCACAAGTTTCTTTACATTATAATTTCCTGTTTTCCAGTTGTTTCATTACGACTTATTTGTAATTGTACTGAATTTCTTAAATGAACCCAAGCTCATTTTTAATGATGACTTCACTATGTATAAAAACTAGTATTAATTCACCCGCTTAAACTTGTGTGTGTTTACCTAATAAGATTTCACACAAGAACCTCATGCAGTACCAAGCAAAAGTTTTGACAAGCTTGTATGAAGGTGTGTTTTGTTATGTAGCACTTCCTCGTTGGCTTCTATTGTATACATGTTTTGAGTCCATGCATGGAAACATGTTATATGTTATTGTAGTCTGTGGTTATCAACTGTACAAAACAGACAAGATAGATATAAATAGTTTTGACATCACAAAAGCAATTCATTAAAAGTGGTCTGTTGTTGCAACTTAGTTAGCCTAGGCCATTGTTAGGGTATCCCAGGTCATTGCTAAGGTGTTTCTAGGCCATTGCTATGGTGTCCTATGTGGTTGCTAAAGAGTAGCTAGGCTTTTGCTATGGTATCTCTGTTGCTAAGGTGTTGGTAGGCCATTGCTATGGTATTCCAGGTGGTTGTTAAGGTATTGCGTGGCTATTGCTTTGTTATACCAAGTGGTTGCCAAGGTGTTGCTAGTGCATGGCTATGTTTTCTCAAATGGTGGCTAAGGTGATGCTAGGGCATTTCTGTGTTATCTCAGATGGTTGCTAAGGTGTTGCTACGCCTTGTGTGTGCTAGTATGCGTGTGAGTTTGTATGCAATGTATGTGAGGAACCAAACAGTCAATAGTCTTCACTGTAAGGAAAACTTTTCTATGATTAGGTGTGTTCAGACTTTTGACTGGTACTGTGTATCCTCTGAATTTTGGAGAAGCCAATGAAGTGCTCTTTGTTAAGGAGCAGGTGTGTGTGTGCGTTAGTGTGTGTTAAAGGCAGGCATCACAAACGTTCCTCTGATTTACCATGTGCTCCTCTACACCTCTTTCCCTCCCTTTTTCCATGCCCTCTTCCCTCTCTTCCCGCATGAACACTGGGTTTTTATTAGAGTGGTGGACTCTGCTCCATCCACTGCTGGACACAGGCTCCTCTCAACTGCCCTGTTCAGTGTTCTGCCGTTAAATAGCTCATAAAAACTCCAACACAACATACACTTTTTATTCCTGCAAGAGAGCAGTCAGTCCACATGAGGCTCCAAACATCATCTGTTTTTACATTTATGGCATTTTGCTGACGCTGATCATTTTACACAGGTAGGCCAAGGTGGTGTTAGGAGTCTTGCCCAAGGACCCTTATTGGTATAGTGTTAACCACTACACTAACCAACCACCACTTTGGTTGGTTTCTTTCTTTTACTATAGCTCTGGTTTCATTGTCCATTCCTTCTCTGTTTTTTTTTTTCTTTCTTTCTTTCTGATGCACAGGTGAGTAGTCTGTTCTGTCTGTCTGCAAACCTATATTTTATCTTTTTCGAGGTTTTGTTTTTCTTTCTTTCTCTCTGTGTTTCTTTCTTTCTGGAGTTTCACTATGATGCACAGGTGAGCAGCACTCTTATACTTGCCTATTCATGCTGTACTTTCCCTTTCTCTCTGCTCCATTATGCTCTCCTCCAGAGAAACAGAGCTGATACCTGCTGCCCGCTCTGACCTCAGCCTGGTCACATTACAGCTGCTTTTCTCTCATACTGAAACTATAACTGAAATACACGTCCGCTGTAGCTCTGCCAAGTGAAATGAGTGATGTGAATTTTTTGTGTTGTGTTTCACTGGTGATTGAATTATAGTAATATAAAGAATTTGCTCACATATTTACTCCAACTATTTTAGCACGAATATTACATTTACGAGTTTTACGTTTACATTCATAAGCTTTGCATCAGAGCCCCAAGCAGTGTTGGGGTCAGGGCTTGGCGAAAAGAATGAAGGGACACTGAAGAAACGGCGGAGCAAATCAGCACAGGTCCCTGTTTACCCCGTCTCTAATCCAGACAGACGGTAACGCAAATAAAATAAAACACATTCTCTACAGTCTGTCTGACTCCCCACAACTGATGTGCAGCAAGGAGAGCGGAGTTTCTGCTAAGCCTGAGAACTATGAGAAAATACTAGTTTAGTGTACAGATTCCTTTTAGCAGATGAGGTACATTGGGAGCTTAGAGGAGTAATGGGGCAGATAAATTTGGAGGACTTGGAGTTATGAAGGAATTTAAGAAAAAAAACAGTTATTGCATTTATGTGTACAATAACACACACACACACACACACACACACACTTTCTAAGGCGCTTCTACCCTCAGGGTCGCAGGAGGGTGCCAGAGCCTATCCCAGCAGTCATTGGGCGGAAGGCAGGATAAAGCCTGGACAGGTCGCCAGTCCATTGCAGGGCGTGTACAATAACCTTAAACTTAAATAAATAAAAGCATTAAACAGATTTCCAATTCCTTTGGTATTGACTGCATTGAAGCATTTCAGTTGAGATAGTTTTATTGTTTAGATTTAGTTTCAATGTGATATTTTGTTAAATGACAACCTTTTATGATAGTGAGCTAAATTGTAGGGCCTAGTCTGTTTGTAGCTCTAGTCTTCCACTCAAACTGGCTCTTTTCAAGACACAACTGGTTGCAGTCACACTAGAAACCTGCAGTTCACATCATCTTTCGGAACCAATGTGACCATGGCTCTGACCAGAGGCTTGGCAACAAACATAATCTGCCATTTTGGTGCATTTAGCAAGCCAGCTAACTCATTCAGTCAGCAAGCTGACAAACTTGAACAATAAAACCAAAAGGAATGCAAATGTAACATCTAATGCAGCCTCTCAACTGACTGGGTATCATTTTGTTTATTTATAGTCAGGAAGATCTGCGTCAAGCTTTGGCACTGCTAAAAGTGGTGTTTCCTCCATTTTGTGCTGCCATGTGAAGTCTTGCCCCGTCAGAGGTCAACGCAGCCAGTACAGGTACTAGCCATGTCCAAAACAGTCCCAGATCACTATATCCTACATTCGAAAATCAGGATCACTGTATTGAACACTATTACAGGAAGCAGAATTAGTAATGGTAATAAATGATTACTAATAAATGATTTATATTACTGTAGATTTTGTCGCGAAAGGCTATAAATGCCATCGCACCAGACCACTGTAAATGCTGAGTTTGACTGCACACATGAGAAGAGCTCACTTACATCTGTACAAGGTCTGAAGAGAGAAAACGCTTCCACTGTAACTGGGCTCTGTGCTCCTACTCAGAGACGTTGTGTGTGAATTATAGGTATCACCTGGGGTACATCGGTTGCACAAACTGTGGGATTGTTTGAGTGCACTGGATCTTCTGCACTGGTTTCAGGCATCACTACACACAGCTATTTTCTGACGTTGAACCAGTTGAACCAGATGCAAAACATCTTGGCATATTGTATCTAGTAACACTAAGTGAAAATAGCAGTGACATAGCCTCACTATTTATACTAATTCCTCCTAGTAAATCATGTGAGCATATTTTCACTGCCACTTTGTACCTTCCATGAAGAAAATTGAGGCGGCATTGAAAGAAGCTGTGTTCCAGGGAGAAGAAAAGGAATTTGCACTAGTTATTGCTTCAGCATTATAATTTGGAAGTTATTTTTTAAGTCAAGAGAGTTTGTATCTATTATCATTGTCTTAAAAAAACATTAATTCCTCCTTCAGACCAACTTACGTTGCTACAATTAAAATGAAAAATGCTTAATAGTCATATAGACATATGATTTTTTTTAAAAATTTACTTATGCAGATGTAAGCAATAGCAATAACAACTTATCAGTTAACTTATCAATGACTTCGTGAATGAATTAGTAAGAATGGCCTATGTACAGCATTCCATTTACACTAAGTACATAGAAACATCATTCCATTTACACTTAACATTTACACTACAGGGCAAATACCAACCAATTAACATGGAAAATGGGTAATGAATGAATGAAATAAACAGACTAATATAAACAAGAACTAATATAAACAAAATACATGTTATAAGAGAGAGAAATTGAGTATATATACTAAGCCTTAGGCTTTAGGAGTTAAACCAACAACAATATGAGGCTGATATTTGTCTTGATACATCTTTGATACTGCGGATGTGTTGCCCAGCACTTTTGCACTCTAAAGTTTGAGCTTCTAAAGCGTGAGTGTGTTTGATGGTGTGTAAAGCACGTCAGCGTCCTTTTAGCTGGTTAGAGATACTATTACCCACTCTTTTAAATTCTCAATGATGCCTGAAGCAGGTACTATTCTCTCACTGACTGACCACTTTGTTAGAAAGCCCAACCTTGCAGGTGCTGGTGTACATTTAGAAAGGAACCAGAGATCTAAGGCATTTTTATGCCTCTTAAAGCTACTTCACAGAAAGCTTTACATGAAATCGTTAGAAATCTGAGAGTAAACAGGTTTCTCTACAGCACACTATTTCACACCAAACCACTCTGAGTGATGTTGTTTGCATCTCATGATGAAAATATGCAGAAATATGGACAATTGCTGGAATTCCCCTTTAACAGTAGCCGGAAAGGCAAATGTGGAGAAATACATGGAGCATTGCTTCAGCTTTAAGAAGAATGCCAGTCAGTTCAAGAGATCAGACCTAATATTTTCTTCCTACACACACTGACTCACGAGTTAATGCCTACGGTTTTGTTCTCGTCTCTCTTCAGCAGGCTTACGTAACACAAGCGTGTGCAAGTGTGAGAATTCACTGATACCTGCAGCCACCAGGTGCACATTCTCAAATCTCCTCGGCCTGTCAGATACTGATAGCTCCAACAATAGTGCTAGAGCAATGAAAGAAAGAACACAGTAGCCTGTAGAATACAAATAAGCACTGGCAGCACAGTTCAGTGAACAGTTTTTCTGCAACACTTTATCGAAAGGCATCATTCGTGAGGCCTACATAATCTACATAGACTTTTATAAAGGCTTATTACAATAAGTTGTTATGAAGGCTGCTTTAGTCCGTTTTGAGGTCATTTCACCTCAGCAAAGGCTTATGCAGACCTTTAGTGTTACCAGTTTACATTCAAAAGGCCCATATCCTACACTTATACTTTATTTATTTATTTATTTTTGTTTAGGTCCACTTAAAATGTTTATGTGGCTGCATGTACCAAAAACAGCCAATCCAACCTTACTCTTCTCTTAGATATTAAACTCTGGCAGGCCCACCAGCAGGCCCAAAATTTTATTACACTTCTATAATCTAAAAACAGCTCAGCCAGTTTGCATTGAAGTCCCTGTAGTTACTGAATAATAAGGTTGAGTATGTAATAAGCATGGGATTTTAAGGGTTTCAATAGGCTGCTTTTGTTACTGTGCCTTTAAGATCTCTGTCCTGATTGGCTGCCCTATATTGTGCCTCATTCAATGAACAGCCCAAACCCTGACACCCCTTGTAACTTCAGTGTGAATGGCTGAATATAAGTAAACACAATCTATTGTTTTAGGACATCACAAAAAGAGCTAATTTGCAATGGGTTGTTTTTTTTTATCTTGATGCATATATATGAACTGTATGAACAGGAGAGTGACTGGACTGTATATTATGAAACTTCAACAGTGTTTACATACAAAACTAACCTTTTTATTTCAAAAGGACGAGGAAAATTTGGTTTTCAATGATACAAGCCCTTTAAAAATGCCAAGACACTCTCAGAGCTCCAGGACAAAACCAAAGAAGACACCAAGCACCAAATTTGGGTCATGGTGGATCATTTGTACTAGGGTTCAAACTGTATGGCACAAAGTATGTTAGCTGTATTAGGAAATGTTTTTCATTTGCTCCCTCAGAGTACTTGCCAAATTATGTTTAAATGCACCCATTAAATGTTTGCGAGCTATGGTGGGCTATACACACCACCAAAAAAGCCTTTTGCTCACAGCTCTCCTGATTTTTTCCAGTCTTGTTGTGCCCCCTGGTGGCCAAACATATATCAACAGCACACAAACATAAGGATATGATGGAAGCAAGTGCTCTTAATTCAACTTCATAGACAGTTTAATTTACAGGTAACGAGAGCATCAGTGTCACATAATGCAAATGCATGAAAAATGAAAAAAAAAAGGTTTATCATTTAAGTAACAAAGCAGTTTTGAATGGCAGTCATCTACATACATTTGATATTTTCATATAACATTCATGATCAAAGCATGCTTCTCTATGTTAGTTAATGGCACATTAATATGTTTTGTACAATAAAAGCCTGGATATTGTATAATCAGAACAATGCAACAGCTGTGTCTCCCCAAAGGCACAGAGCCATTCAATGAGATATTCAGGAGGTAATATTTGTATAGTTGCACATGCAGCCCAGTTACATCAATCAGAGAGATATGATTAATCATAGTTTGCAGTGTTCTAGTGATTATAGTAGACAGGCTAAAAACAGACTAAATTCTATGTAATTAATATACACAATTTAAAGATTTGTATGTAAAACAGTGAATGTACATGATGTGCGTAATGTGCGTACAGCTTTACCGTCATGATCTCTTACTGAAAACATTTCACCAATCAAATAAC
Organism: Pygocentrus nattereri; assembly: GCF_015220715.1. NCBI lineage: Eukaryota > Metazoa > Chordata > Actinopteri > Characiformes > Serrasalmidae > Pygocentrus > Pygocentrus nattereri. The sequence continues at coordinate 24,248,436 of NC_051231.1, read as the reverse complement.
TTACAATACAATCTCAAATCATCTCACCCAAATGTGCAGCAAACATCTTTAGAAACACAAAACATCCATATCTGTGATAAAGTAATAATATACAGTATACATTAACACTCCTTTAGATAACAATCTGTGCGTGTTTTCTCGTTTGGACTATACAAAATAAATCTCTATGTGTTTAAGTCTCCATTCAAGCGGTGGCTTCCAGGACATTTAACTAATTTCAACGTACAACTGTAGTGTATCTTTGGTCAAAGGTCTGTTCTTGACCACTGGATATCAAGTGGCAATAAATATAACATTCTACATATACAGTCATCTGCAAACATTTGTGCACCCCACTGTAATGATGTTTTGCTCACTTCATAAGTGAAAATAAGTACATATCCTCGAAAGAGAACAAACATTTAATGCAGTTACTGTGTATTTGTTGAATGCAACACATTGAAATACACATAAAAATGAGCCCCATTTTATATTTTATGCTTCATTTTTTTATCCAATATGTTAAAGCTACTCTGTGTAAATTCTGGGGATTTGGACACCTGTCTGGTGGAATGGGTAATTGCACAGAGAACTTGGAAGGATGCGTCTAATGATGCAAGTAAATTATCTACTATTATCATCATATTTGCATCAGTATAATGTTGGTCTTGCATTTGAAACACTGAGCCAGATTTTCTCTTTGAGCCTGTCCATGTAACATTAGTACATAAAGAGGTGTGATGTGGTCCAAAAACTGACATGAAATCCAATCCTGCGCTTCTGACTTTTAAAATAATATTTCAGGCTTTGCACAGTGACTCACAGCAGCACACATACACCATATTTTAGCGTTTCTTCCCCCCTCCTGACCCAGTAATGCTACTCCTTCCAATTTTAACAAAGATATCTTGCATAGTGCAGCTTTAAACAGATATTGTGGACTATAATATGCAGAAAAATGGAAAAAAGGGTACCTATTTTGCTCATTTTCAAAGTTTATAATTTTATTTCTGGGGTCTACTAGAGTATATTTACATACTTCAATGTCCTGAAAACATTGTTTTTCTTATACTGTACATCTTTGTCTGAAACACTCTGTTAGAGCTCCTGTGTTATTAAAAACTGCTTCCCGATAAGCCCAGTGTGCTCTGATTGGTAAGCTTGCCCACTCTATTCAGACTGGTAAACTGCCAGAGTGCCGTCCTTCTACAAGATTCACTTCTATAACGGCTATTCTTAGAATGTTGTCGGCTCTGCTGTATCACTTTGAGCCAGAGTCCGATCCCGAAAGTCAGGTAGAACTGTTGTTATTTGGTAGCCTAGTTGGTACCCGATCCACCTTCGCAAGTTAGACTGGAGCAGGACGCTCAGAGTGGTAAGTTTTTACTTTGTAGCTCTTGTGTGAGGGCGTGCCAAGCTTGTCAGTAGCTGTGCAATAAAAATTGTGTTACGAGATCACGTCATCTTGTAACAAAGACAAAGGGCTGGAATCCTAAAAAGGCGTTTCCTCTGGCGTGTACTTTGGGCTTTGACATTTTGCAGAACGTTTACATGAACAAAAAGCTTAGTAACACACTAAAGGAAAGGTAAAAACTAGAAAAGGTCCCCTTTAGGACTGTTCTCTTTAGAGCATGTGTTTCACTTAGAAAATCAGCAAAACATGTGATTTCACTGGAGGGCAACGACAAACTTTGAGGCCAGTGGCAAACTACAAACTTTTGCATACGACTGTATGCTCAAGCCTAAATGATATGAAGATTTTGTCACTGATACTGATACATTCCAGTTACTGATCCAATAAATGTATATATAATTTTACATGGTCAAACACTAAAGTGTTTCCAGAAGTTTCAGTTAAAGAGTGCTATACTGACCGATATGATTGTTAATTTTGAATTATGAACAGAATTGTAAATTCTTTTAAACTCACAAAGTGGGAAATAATATAAAAAAACAGGCATACTGGGCACAGCTCCCATGCATTTGTAATATTGTTTTGGCTGTAAATTAGCTGTAAAGTTTTTTTCTTCAATGTATTCCTGGCCCGCTAAGGTGCCACAGTGTGTAAAATTTACATGTATTAAAGTACAAAATAAGTACACACACTCTACAGAGAACACACATCTGCATATTGTAATGCACAGTTACTGTTTATTTGCTAAATTTAACAGATCAGGGAAAGAAAAATAAAAGTTATGGCACATTTTGTATTGATTTATTTTGTTCAACATGTTGAAGTCAGCAAATAATAGAAATTGACATATTTGAGTATGTTCTCTGTACAGGAGGTGTCAACTTATTTTCTTTTCATTTCATTTTACATTAGCAAAAGATGTCATTTGACCAGGAGTACTTAAAGTTTTGCATACGTCTGTACCAAGTTGGCAAGACATCTTTCAAACTTCTTTATAACTTCTGCTAACCCCAATCACGGATGGCTATGGCATTTTTAGATGATTGTTATTTTATATATGATAATGTTTTATGTTCAGATTTACCAGTTCATACCAGTTCACAAATCCATAGAAGCTTACTATCACCCTAATATTTCAGTCTGAACTAATATTTACCTTACTTGTAACCTTGCGAAGAGGAAACATAACCTGAAATACTCAAGACAAGAAATACTAGGATTCAATGTGGCCTTTGACCTGTTTACATATACTAAAAACAATACATTCAGCCACGGGAATCAGTTTAGGGCATCGCTCATGTGCAGTCTTTTACATTAAGGCATCCCACACTTGTCATTAAAGCCTGGCTTATTATTGTATCTGCGACTGAATACATATTTAACTCCTTAAAGGGCACATGCAAATGTGCTGCGCTGGTAAACTTTGTGTGCAGGGGGATGATGGGAAATGCAGTCTGGTCATCAGTGGAGAGGGAAGAGCTATAAAGACTGGTAGTTAGAGTTGTGCGACATGTAGGCTCCTTAGCCCTTCTTTGCTATTCAGAAGCGGAAGCAGTCAGCAGCTTCTTCTGAGCTGTCAAAGTCGATTCCTTCACACAAGGATTCCTACAAAACATCACAGACACAAAAAACAGCAATCAAAAATCTGAATATGAAAAAATGGAATCTTTATCACCACAGCATCAGGAAATTTGCTGCCAAAAATAATTTACTCAAAATTTACAATGTAAATGATATTACATTATACAGTGCATGTAAACAACTGAACTGTGATTGTTTCATTTAATTTCATTTACACCAAGAGCAATTCATTAAGCAATAATATTGGCCACTTCATGCTCTTAAAACTCAAATCAACTAGCACACAGACAGCAATACAGTGCAGTCCATAAGTTACTTCTGGTTGTTTTGTAACATTTGTAATTCATTTTGTGCCTATCAGTGCTAGATCTTTAAAAAAATAAAAGACAAAAAACAAGAAAAAAATGCCCCTTTTATAATGCTAATTTCTGCTGGTGCTACACTATACTAACAGTATATTAAAGCCAGGCTATCATGTTTTGGCCGTTTACAGGAATCTGAAGCTCGTAAAAAGTATTCTGTTTTATCTGAAGCTTGCAACAAACATATTAAGATATATTTTACCTTATATGTTGCTGTTTTATGTGAAGAGGAAGGAGCCTTGGAATTCCGTTTTCCATTTCTAAAATTTTGCTTTTCTTAATATGACACTTGTTTGTGTTTCAGAAATTTAACCCTTTTGTTTCCAGAACTTAAAAATGAAACGACAGTATTATTACCATACTTGCAGAGTTTAAATACAACATGCATGATCATTAGGCCTTTTCTGAAAGCCTAGAAAGGTTTTCTTTGAGGTTAACGTGCATAGTTGCAGCTATGATTTGAGAGTATTTACATCTGTAGTGGGTAAACCAAATAGAAGTCACAGCACATTTCATGTCACCTCCCACCAATTCATTGGACAATTTAACATAATCCTATATAAAGCTGCCATGTTTGGTTCCTGTCTGCGAATTGTTTTTTTTATTAAAGACAAAGCTGTTTCTTATGGACTGTGCTGTAATTCAGTCACTCTAAATTCTCATTACCTTAGACAATTACTTTCAATCATTATTTATAAAACATTCCAGATAAGTGACTGAATTACCAAATGAACTTCTAGCAGGAGGGAAATGCAGGGGGGACAGAACAGACTGTTACTTTAAATTAACAAACCGTTTCAAAATGAACTCTGAAACAAAAATGCCAAACACACCCCTCGTATTGATTTTGTAGTTCCAGTACAGAAGGAATAGAGTACATAGTTTTAGTCAAGTCTTTGCATTCATGGGAAACAATACAATGACAGAGCAAAAGGAGAAATGGCACATTAAAGCCACCCAACAGGGGAATATACTCACAGACAACCGCCTGCTACCCGGGGCTGTGAAGAAGGAGACAAGGGAGATTGAAAGACAGAGAGTAAGAGAGAGAGAGAGAGAGAGAGAGAGAGAGAGAGAGAGAGAGAGAGAGAACGAGCAAGACAAGGGGAAGAGATGGAGAAGAAATGGAGAGGAAAACGGAGGCTCTGTTGTCACACGGCCACTGTATACGCGCTACTACTGTATACAATACTAAACACTGAAACAAGACATAAAGCACATATATGGTATGACCCAACATAAACAAGTCACTTATGATTATTTCATATTTAACAACAGGTGTGGAAAACAATAAATGTATTCCATTAATGAGCATCTCTAGTGCTTCATTTTTAAATTATGATATTGGGAAACAATGAGCAGTAACAAATGCAGCATTTTTATGGTTTATCAGAATCAGAACCACTTCATTTGTCAATTATGTTACAGATACAAGGCATTCGTAAATCTGAATTGATCAGCAGCACCTGAAACTTGTGAACTGTGTTAACATGGCTTATAAATCAAGCAAGGTTCTATCCTATGTGCATTTTCCACAACAGCATTGGTCTTGTTTTTACTGCGACGTCTGAGGCATATTTATAGATTTCTGCATACATTTATTTCATACGTGACAAAGGTGCAGGATGCACCAAATAGGCAATGGATATAATCTGGAAGGTGCTTTATCCAGATCTGGATCCAACTTGTTTTGGCACTAAAAATCTCCTCCTGCAGTTAACAAAGTCAGAAGTGTTGTGCACAAAATACCTGCAAAAACAACGACCGCTTATGGACTAAGAAATGTACCCTTATTTTAATCAGTCATTAAATACTCCAGAAATGAGGGAATCTGATTTGCTTTCATAAGTGCTTAGAAAATTAAATCTATATTAGTAGTTAACAGCAGAAAAGCAGAGTTACGAGTAACTAAATAAAAGTGCACTTAGCATTAGTTGTTGGTCAGGAAAGGAAATGGTGTTAAAAGCATTAGTTGTTAAGTCCTGGTACTATTTTTGTATTGTCTCCTATCTAACATGCATGATTCAATGCATGAGGCAATTTTCAAGCTCTTCATGAACTGAGGTCAGTGCGCTAGGGCAGGAAAATAATACAAATGTGCAGGACTGGCACTGAGAACAGCAGCAATAAAGAGACTACTAAAACGAGAATCAAATTTCCATGATTTACCCCTTAGCCCAAATGTAGTCAATCAGCTAAGATGTGTCTAAAGTTAACTTCTGTAGCCCTGCACAGAAGCTACAAGTACTTACTTTTCAGTACTTACAGTGCTGCTTGAAAGATTGTAAACCTTTAAAAAAAAAAAAAAAACAATTCTACAATTTTTCATCCATTTATTAACCAAAATTATTCAACATTAAATATATTTGTTCGCGAAAGTATATGAATCACTAGAATTAGCAGTTGGGTAAAGGTGATAATAAGGGTCAGGAGGTTTGATCAATGAGATGACAAACAAATAAATAGTGTGGCTGACCCTACCCTATTTAAAAACAATAACCTGAGTCTTCATCAAAGTCTGGTCTTTACCCCACACATATTTAGTGTATGCTACATCTTAGTGAAATGAGATTTTTGAGGACCTGAGACAATTATTTGCCCATGCTGAATAGGCTAAAAAGGTTTCAAAACTATTTTTGAGTTTAGACATCACTGATCCACTGTACAAATGTAGCCAGTAGTGTACAAATGGAGGAAACTGCACACCACTACCTTTCCAGGAGAGGTCATTCAACAAAAATAACTCCAAGAGTAAGGCATATAATATTCTGGGAGATCACAAAGAAACCCAGGGTAGCATCTAAGGATCTACCGGCCTCTTACACTGGCTGATGTCAGTGTTCATTAGCACACTATCAGGCACTGAACAAGAACAATACACAGTCAATGTGCAGGGCTGACCATTGTGTTATGAGTTAAAAGAAGATCTGATCATATTTTAGGTCACATGTATGTAGAGATTCTGAAAAATGATAAAGGATAAAACTTTCAAGCACCACTGCATTAGCTACTTTAGCCTCATAGCTCCAGTTAAAACTAAATAAGCTAATTTCAAACACGAAACATGTCTTGGCTAATCGACTACATTTGGAGTAAGGGAAAGAATTATGGAAACTTGATTTCTGTCCAAACTATTCCTTTAAAGCTAATACATGCCACAGTTTTGCAATTGGCTTGGAAGCCATGAGAACTTAGCAAGTGTGTGCAAGGGGTCTGCAGGGGTCAGTGAGAGCACAGTCAAACACAAACACACATACAGAAGTGACACAAAGCTCACAGTGAGAGCAAAAGGACATGCAATACATGAGGACAACTCTGAACAGCAGGGGAGTAGCACATGAAGAGTCCAGTAGACAACACCAAAAGAAACATGAGATAGATGCCATTAGTACAACCAACACCACAGGATGGCAGGTACACAAACTAGTCAGCAGACCTAGGGTTGTGTGAGACATGAAAGAGGAAATTGGAACAGAACCGATTGGTTGGGTTAGTTTGCCAATGACAGCGAGGCAACCTAAGACACTAACTTGGCTTTGCAGCAGCACCCCCTCAGGTGTGTTGGGAAAGTGCAAGGCGGAGGGGGAAGGCGCCAAAGGAAGCCAAGGCCGGTTCCCTGCGCTGTACAGACGCGGGCGTTTGACCTGGTCGTGACTGGACAGAGGAGTGTAACTATTCCTCCGCAGCAGCAGAGGGGCCGGGCCCGTCCGAGCTTTACCCTGGTTCGAGACGTGAGAAAATGTGTTATATAGAGAGCAAGAGAGAGGTGGAGCAAGAGAGAGAGGCCAGATGTACGTACTTGTAAAAGTGCAGCAAGAAATGTGACTTGATGCTACTGCATGTGAAATTAAGTACTATAGCTAATCACACAAATTGTACTTTTTTTGGTTTTATAAGACTCAGTGAAGCAGTATATAACACACTTCAGTGGTATACAGACAGTGCACTGATATATTAAACAGTTCTCTTACTTTCTGTTGGGGGAATTAGATTTTTAACAGTGTGAACAGGTATCAAATAATTTATTAGAGAGAATTTTGTTAGGTTTTCACTCTAGTTCAGACACACCGATTCTTATTTTACTTTTAACCGCAGTACACATTATGTTTCTGGTGATGGCAAGATCCTGAGTGAATGAAAAACTGAAAACTGATTTGGCTTCTCAGGCACAGCTAAAAATGAGTTAAATCATATTTGACAAACAGGCAGTTTGTAATTGTATTGGGAAATCATTAATCTAAAAAGCAGTGTTTCCTCTGGTGTTCCACAAAGTTCCATTTTAGGGCCACTGCTTTTCTTCTCATGGCACCTTAGAAAACATCACTAAAAGTTTCATACCTCTGCTGACAATACACATTTATACATTTCCAATCCCTCTGACAGTCTATTGACAGTTAATTGTGTATCAGTTGTTTCTCAGTAGATGTCATAAAACTGTGCAGCTTATTCAGGACAATACAGAGATACTGATACTTCATATTAAATTTAAAATTGCATATTTGTTAGAAATTAAGACCTTTTACATCATCAAATCTTAAGTACTAAATCTAGGCTAAATCTGTTTTGTTCTTATTTAATACTTTAAAATTCCAGGCTTACTGCATACTAAGCCTTATTATTCAGTAACTACTGGGACTTCAATAAAAACTGGCTGAGCTATTCTTAGGTTACAAAAGTGTGTAATAAAACTTTGGGCAATGGGTCCTGACTATTTAGGTAAAGTTACCAAGGTTGCATTCTGTCAACAAAAACAAAAAGGGGGTACACATGTCCCCTGTTTTGAAAGAACTGTGCTGACTTCTTGTATCCTTTAAAAGAGCATGTTGCATTTTTTCATTTACATGGAGCATAAAATGTGCATAAACCCATATTTTTTGCAGATAAATCCTGCCACATCTGGCTCAGAGCAAGACAAAGACAGAAGGAAAGATAGAGACAGCAAGAAAAGAGAGAGGCAAAAAGAGAGAGAGACTCCCACCAGCAAACAGGCCTCATCGTCCTTAAACATTCACATATATTTTCAGGGACAAAACCAAAAGCCAGATTGAACTACACTTGAGACAACTCATGACAAGGCTGTATCCATGTTCAGATATCTAGGAGAGAACGAAAGTGCATAATTTACGGGGGGAGCAGTCAAAAGTATGAGAATAAAACACTCGAGGAAAACATTTCATGTGGGCTACCACTGAAAAACACAAAACTAAGCAATTAGGCACACTTTGAGAACAAACAGAGGCTAACTATGGATGAGTGAAATCACATTCCAGTACAACTGAGGGCAGAAACGTCATACTTCAATGAGGGCGAACTGAAACAAAAACGATCTGTTTTAATCAAACGTGACCGCTGCTCGTTTGATTAAAGGATAGCGCTCTGAGAGATGCCACATACAGGGCAATGCTGTGATGAAAATGCCATTCCAAGTCAAATGCTGAAACAATCCAGGCCAGGTAGAAACAGCATGCATGCTTGCTGTGAAGCTCCAAACAAGCCTTCTGACAGATCGGTGTGGAGTCTATATATATATATATATATATATATATATATATATATCACAAGAGTTAACACCCCGCCCTAAAATCAGCTAGTCTGAATTACACAAAGCTAATAAACTTTATGGTATGTAAAGTACTAAACTGAGTAGTGCTGAAAAACGCACACAGAGGCTGACTCACAAGTGGTCTGTCACGGTGTGTGTTCACTGCCTCCACATTCAGGTAAAACAGCTCCACTTTACAACCTGGAGAAAAAGCAAAGCAAGAAATAAACTAGATATACCTCAATTAAGCACCCCTGCTTGCCTGTCCTCCAGACCAGATCAGTTAGGAAAAATATCTATTAGATCAATGTAGCAATTGCTATATAAATGTGATTATTTTATATAAATCAAGGTCTAGGCCTGTTTTTTTCACCACCACATTCATTTTTCAGGCTTTAGGCTTGAAGGCTTAATGTGATATGCCAGACTGCTGGTTTACAAGTTTTACATTATTAGCTTAATAATTTCATTAGGTTTATATTATATCTTATTATATAATCAGGTTATAGCTCTTGCAATTTTAAAAAGTTAAAATGCTAATTAAATTATGTACGTCCAAATGCATTTCGCTGTGAGAATTTATTACTTAAGACAAAATTCAAATTAAAAATGTGTATTTGCATTTCTCTGAATAATGGCCAGAAAAGGTTAATATGGAAAAGTGATTTTGACATGTAATTTTGTCTTAATGGTCTGACTCTGACATATTAAAAATGGGATAATCGTCTATTTCCTCATCATGGTGCTTCAGCTGTATCAGTATTAAAATGTATTTGCAACCCTTTTTGCAACTGCACTGTCACTGCCAACCAGGCACTCCTATCAATCAAACGCAGTGGGTGAGATGTCAGGAGGGACTTTTAAGTGTGGGACATGTTTTAAGATGATGTGATGGAAAAAGTCTAAACGTTGGCAGTAATGGAGCATTAGCAACCATAAGTAGTGACATTTTAATATTCACCAACCAGGCCAAGGATAATTCTGTCCAAAATGATTCCCTGTCGTTTTTTGTGCAAAAGTGATTTTCGACCAACCAGGAGAGCTTGTGGCTGTACAAGTACAATGTTACTGACAACATGTCCAGCTTTATACAGAAGAAGGCACAGAATATGCTGCCATACAAAAACTTGTATCTACAAAATGATACCTTTACAAGAGAAGAAAAAACATTCAGAATTTGTACTGAAGGTTAACGTAATTTTCTTCCAAATAATTTTGGACCATTTCTGTTGGTCTGTTCATTATGACATTTTAACACAATGCAAATGAAGATAAAAAAATCTCTGCGACAGTGACGTTTTAACGCTTTTAATAGCAGTCATGGGTTTTCATGGACTTAATTCTCAATCTCACTCTGATAGGCCTCTAACAGTAGTTAACAGTTTTCACTGGTTGCTCTAAACACCTCTCTCTAATGACTGACTGATTTCTGTTCTTTATTGCTTATTCACCATCATATACTCATTAATTTCTTCTAGTTTTTTCATCCTTTGTTCCCTTGTATTACTGCTTTACTATCTGGTGTCAACCAGAGGAGGTAATGTTTGCCTTTTGAGTCAAGGTTTCTTACTTATGTTCTTTCATTGCCATTGTGACCCTTGGCTTACGCCCCTCAGATGGGGCTTGGATCCAGATTCCTTTAATGCTGTTTTGTGACAACAGCCATTGTAAAGAATATTATACACATTTTATTTGTGAATTTTGGCATCTCTGGCATCAGACAGTTTACTCATAACATTTACATTTACGGCATTTGGCAGACGCTCTTATCCAGAGCGACTTACAGTTTGATCATTTTACATAGGCAAAGGTGGTGTTGGGAATCTTGCCCAAGGACTCTTATTGGTGTAGTGTAGGGTGCTTACCCAAGTGGGGATTGAACCCCAGTCTACAGCGTAGAAGGCAGAGGTGTTACCCACTACACTAACCAACCACTTCATACAACCATTTCATATAATATGTTTCTGTGAGGGAGCATTTAGAGACATTAACTCTTCAGAGGTGTGGTTCCCATCACCACCACTGTGATCTATTCTGACTCAATAAGTTTCTCTAGAACAGAGCTTTTCACATCAAAACACTCTGACTTTGTTAACATTACAACTACCTAATTTTAATCACTTCATTTGATTCATATTATTTAAATAGGCAACTCAGTTCTCATATATGAATTAAAAATGCCAGTGTGGCTCATTTAAGATCAAATAATGTTATTTTAAAGTACTTGAAATGCGCTATTTTGTTGCTTAGACCACATAGTGTGAGGTTCAGGTAAAAAAAGGTAATACAAATTCATTGGCCAATTTGATGGTAAAGAAATCAGAATTAGCCATATAAATTCATAATCGGTGCATACCTAACAACAACAACAACAACAACAACAATAATAATAATGAACCAATAATAATAATAACAATAATAATAAAAAACCAACAACAACAACAACGATGATAATAATAATAATAATAAACAATAATAATAATAATAATGATAATAATGATAATACAGTATTTTCTTATAAAGAATAGTCTGGTATATATTAATTAGTTACACTAAAATTATATGAGCATTTTAAAATACAAATATAAGGAACAACTAATATTGTTTTACTTCTATATATTATTTATTATAATAACAGATTTAGCATATTATAGATTTTACTTAAATAATGCTTTCACAATCTTAAAAAAAACTAATAATGAAATAAAATGAATAGGGTATTAAATTAAACTAAAGTAAATTATAACTTGTCCTACCATAGGCAACAGGAGTGAGCTTCAGAACAGTGTGGAGTGGACACTTTAAGTAGGGGAGATCATCTTTGGGGTGAAGAAAGATAAATATCAGAAAGAATAACGTAACAAAATTGCCATAAAAGTTTGAATATTACCATTAAGATTGTATATGTGTTTAAGGGACAGACACCTGCACTCTTGTCCAGAAAATAAGCCAGGAGACATCTCATGACAGCCTGGTGGCAGACGACCAGCACGTTGCCCTGTCTCTCCAGCTCCATAATGACCGGCTCCAGACGTTGGACCAGGTCCTGATAGGACTACACGAGACAACAGACATAATGAGTTTAGACATTGAGTCTCTGAATGAAATTATAAAGGTTAATGTTGCGCACGTCTTTAAAGTGTCTAGAGAGTGACAGTAATGAAGTGAAGAGAGCCGGCAGGCACCTCTCCTCCGGGATATCTGTAATGGTACTTGTCCTGGTCCCTCAGAGCAAATTCTTCAGGAAATGTGCTCTGAATCATCTCATAGGTCATCTCCTCACAAACGCCCTAAAATAAAAAAAACAATAATAATTAGCTGGCTTATTTGCGTTGGTTAAAATGGAACTAAATGTTTTGCAAATCCGAATTTCTTATTTGTCTCATATGTGTGTCCAAGACAATTGTGATTACATCTACAAACGTCTGTACCAGTATGAAGGGTAATGACAAAACTCGCCCACTAGGAAACTGAATATAACAGAGCTGAAAAAAGATAATGTGGCAGTATTTACAGCATCAATCTCATTCAGGATCTTCCACTGTTCATAGGGCACTCCCAGAGCCTCTGCCGTCTGGATGGTTCTCCTTAGCTGGCTGGTCCACACCTTCAGGTCTGACAGGCCATGTTCCTCAATAAACCCACGCAAAGCTGCTGCAAACTGGACCAAAAGAAAAGAAGGGAGCAATTAGCCCTCCTTACTATAGGCAAGAAAATAGCAATAATTCTATACTGGAAACTGGGCGATATGTAAAAAAATATATTGTTATTGATAAATATTTTAGCAAAATCTTGATAATGATTAATGTGACAATAATTAAGAAGAAAAGGGAGACACCAATTATTACTGTTGCAACATTAATACGGTGAACAAATCACCAAAATACACTAAATAGGTGTAAAATAGGTAAATGACTGACATGAGTTGGGTGCGTTAAGTGTAACATTTGTAAACACCTCAGTAATAATCTATTACTATAACTTATCATGAAACATATCTGAGTTACACATATGAACCTATCTGTGTTCACCAGTAGAAATCTGCAGAAAAACTACTGATAACACTGAATTTAAAAAAAAGATTTCAGTGAAAAATTTAATTGTTTTAAAACTCCATAAGAAAGCCAACTCTATTATCTAATCCAGGTGTAAAAAATATCGTATGCTAGAGTTAATATCATGACACATGAAGTTTTCACAATACATGATATGTCACAATAATTTTAGTAGGAACAGGACACAGCTGTGCTACATTAATTCAACATCATAATATATATATGAATTTAATATCAGACTGTGCTGCAAATAGGACTAAGCATGCTCTCTTTGTAATTGAGCATTCAATTGAGGAGAATGCTTTTTAATGGTGAAAATATTCACAACATGCTCAGAAAAGTATATTATGACACACTGTGATGTGATTTATCATAACAACAAATATCATACAGTCCAGGCCTACTCTATGCCCTCTTATGTGAAAAAAAAAAAGAAAAAGTGCACAGACCAGCAACCTTAAATCTTAATAAGCAATCTTAATTTGCTGAGGGCATTTTTAGATCTTGCAATTATGCAATTATGAAGTATGCACTTTAGCCTTAATTAACCCTGCCTAAATTAAAATCTCGCCACCCCCCAGAGTGAAGACCTAGTTGCTTACTTCGCCACTAATCTAATCAGCTTCTTTTTCAGACACAACAGCCTGGTTTTCTGGCACAGACCTGTTTTCCCCGGGGAGAGAGCTCTGAGTCGCCCCCGATGCGGCCCTGCATGTTGTGATCGCTCTCTCCATGTCGGCACAGGTAGATGGAGTGCGAGTGCACGTGAATGTTCATGAGGTAGTAGACGATCTTGCTCTGGATGTAGTCCTGCACGCGGTTCACTAAGAAACGACGGCCCACATTCATCACCTGAATGAAGGACAGGTCTCTGAACAAGAAACAGAGGTCATGGTGAAAAAATATCTGATATCTCAGAATAAAAGAGCAGGTCTACGAAAAGTCCTCCTTATCCGCATGATGGCTGTACTAACTGCCAGAATTACAAAAGAAAGTTGTAGTTTCAAAATGATTATTTCTCATTAGCTTGTTCAAATAAACAAATTATGACTAAAGATTATAAACTTTGAACCTATACTATATGAACTCTCTGCTATGCTGGACAATACATCACACCCCTCCATGACCTACTGGTCAGACAGCAGAGCACCTTCAGCAACAAACCCATTCAGCCCTGCTGTAGTAAGAAACCATACAGGAGATTGTTTGTACCATAAGCGATCACACTGACCAACACCTTGTCACTGTGTCGGGATATTATTGGATACTGAGCCTCACTGAACAGGCTCACTGAACACCAACTAGACATTATACAAACCAGTACAAACACCAATCAGGCATGACATTATGACCACCTCCTTCTTTCTACACTCACTTGTCATTTTATCAGCTCCATTTACTATGTTGGTGCACCTTTTAGTTCTACAATTACAGACTGTAGTCCATCTGTTTCTCTGCATATTTGTTAGCCCCCTTTTAACCTGTTCTTCAGTGGTAATAATAGAGTGGACAGTGAGTGGATGCAGTGTTTAAAAACTCCAGCAACACTGCTGTGTTTGATCCACCTGTACCGGCACAACACACTCTAACACACCACCATGTCAGTGTTACTGCAGTGCTGAGAATGATCCACCACCCAAGTAGTACCTGCTCTGTGAGGATCCATGGGGGACCTGACCACTGAAGAACAGGGTAAAAGGGGGCTAACACAGTATGCAGAGAAACAGATGGACTACAGTCTGTAATTGTAGAACTACAAAGTGCATCTATATAGTAAATGGAGCTGATAAAATGCACAATGAGCACAGAAACAAGGAGGTGGTCATAGTTATGCCTGATCAGTGTATCTACTCTATACTGTGCACTGCCACTTTGCTAATACATGCATAAATATTGCATATTACATATATACACCAAAGAATATACAACTGTTAATATATGCTATCACTCGGTTCATTCACTGGACATGACATGCACCACTGCATTGTCACCTGCATAATATTTATTTTACTTATTTTCATACTGTACATTATACTTATGGTTGCTTTAGTATATTTTATTATCTATCTAGCTATCTATCTATGCATGCTACATTTTTGCTATGAGTAAACGAGGAGAGACTTTAATATGATTTGAATTTGATGTGCTATTGCTGTGTTTACTGTCTTGAGGAAGATGGTTTAAATTGTTCTACACCAAAGCAAACAAAAAAGTCAAAAACCAGGCAGACATGAATCTGTTGATACAAAAATGCATAACATATGCAAATGTCATTCACTTCCCAACTATGTAGTTTATTAGGTAGTTATGTAATTACATATAAATAACTATGTAATGTCAATAAAATGTACAACAAATTGGCAACCTCAGACTTCCAGTAAGGCTAAGACCCCATTTACACCTGGTCACTTCATGTGACTAGTATCTGGACTGTACCCTGGTAAGATTGTAGCCACATGCACTTACATTTGGTAGTTAAATGCATCTCTGGTTAGCCTGACTGAAATCCAATTGCTGTGTGGAATGGAATAGGCAAATCCACTCAATGCGTGGCAACCAATTACCAATGGTGGCCACTTTCACTGTTTTTGACACTAACAAAAGTAATGAGACTAAACAGAACAAGAATACAGCAGGACTTTCTTCAAAATAGTAGTCTTTCAATGGCAGGTTATGATGGTAGATTCTATGTATTCAAAGGCAATATTTTAACAAACATTCTTACTTGTCGTAGCCTTCTGGGTCCAGTGGCTGGTAGGTGACTTTGTAGCACTCAATGCGTTTCAAGAAGTCATCCATGACCCTTTCTCTGTGAGCTTCTGGGTAATCCGGGCTTGACACCTTCACTTCCTGTACACAGAGACATGGATCAGCTGTACACACTAAGGGGAATTCATCTAATTTGGAATATTATAAGGGTTTTCAACTACCATATGATGATCATTGTTTAAAAGTTTGGAATCAATGTTTTCAATAATATGAACCCAACTAACAGACAAGTGTATAAAATGTATTCCCTAATATGCAAGTTCTGTGCAAATTCACAGGTTCTAAATAATTACTAGGAGAGTAGGAAGCTGTAAATAAACATGAAGAAATTTAACATGTCTAGAATGAAACACAGGACCTCAAAATATTCTAAAATGAGCGAGAAACCTGCACAGCATTAAGAATTTCATTATAATAAAACTCAGCACATTTCAAAAGTTAAGCAGATAATTAGCAGAAATATATAATTACTGTATCTTATCTTTTTCCACAGAATTCTTGAAATATTCAATAAAATATCTAAAATACCTTTTGGTGAATAGTTAGTAATACTGAGGTCCACACTGAATAAGCTGTAGTGTATATTAAATAACAAAATCTGTTAATATGGGAAGTGTATGCAAAACTTGTGGTGTACATGAAAGTGAAATCCTACAGATCATTGTCAATACATTTACAAGAGTTTGACTTTGTTCCATATACAAATTAATTGGCTTTATTTAAATGACTTAATTTAAATCTGCCTGCAGAGTAGTGGTTGCATCTGAATGACCATGTTGACAACAGTAAAATGCATTAGTATGTGGAACTGGCATTTGCTATGTGCTATCATGTTTTCTATCACTATTCAAATGAAGCACGATGCTGCCTCTGTTGTTGGATGCACTGTGATAGTTTTTGAGCAAGCATGAAAGCCCGTTTGGAAAATAATTCATACGGCTATGGAAACATTAAATATCAGTGACTATATACCATTAACCATAACAATAACAGTAAAAACAAAAGAAGACTCAAGTGTGAATTGTATTCAGAAGGCTGCTTGTTCAAAGAGGTAGTCTGATCATGTCAATTACATATCAAACTAAATGTCACTACAGCACTGAGAAATCATGTTATGAAAGTAGAAAAGTAGATTAAAAGTCATTAACAGCTGCTTCTTTGCCTCTGTTTTAAAGGGCTAAGCATATGACACAGCAATGTTCTGACTTTTTTGACTTACCAAAATGTTAGCAGCAATAACGTCTGGGTCATCACAAACAGACTCCACAAAAAACACCTGCCCACGTAAAGATATAGCAGACCTGAGTAAACCACGAAACAGTTATCTACACTCAAATTCCAGCTTTTAAAAAACTGATTATGGATGTGTACTTCACCTTATAGGCATTCTCTTTTACAAAATTCAAGATGAGATCACGTCTCTCCCTGGTTGTGTTTGTAGCATCAAATACCTTGACAACAAAAGAACTTCCATTAAAGTGCAAATTCAATGATCAAATTACTTACTTCAGAAGAAAATGCTGAACACTGTGGATTATGAAGCATAAAAGAATGAATCCAATATGATTCAGTAACACAGCTAGGCTGAAATATCACAGAGCCGATTATACTGCAACATAATGTAAAGTGCAGTGAAGTATGTAAGGCCACATGCAGCTTAACAAACAACAACCAGCTAGCTAAATATGATAGAATTACAAATTCTATGTAAATATTTACTTTAAATACCCTAATCCTGCATGTCTGCACTGTAAGTGATATTTCCTTTTTTGTGAGTCCTCTTTATGGCCATGTAGAATACTTTGTGCATGGTACTTTTAGATGGCAATGCAAAAATTGCATCTGTGGTGCTCTTTCTGGGCATGAATCCAAACTGCTGCTCACAGATCTGGACCTCTCGCCTTAGCGTTGCTTCAACAACTCTTTCCCATACCTTCATGGTGTGGCTCATCAACTTTATACCTCTGTAGTTACTGCAGCTCTGCACATCACCCTTGTTCTTAAAAATGGGGACCAATACACTGCTTCTCCACTCATCAGGCATCCTCTCACTCTCCAGGATTTTGTTAAACAACCTGGTTAAAAAGTCCACTGCCTTCTCTCCTAAACATCTCCATACCTCCACAGGTATGTCATCTGGACCAACTGCCTTTCAATTCTTCATCCTTTTTAAAGCTGCCCTCACTTCCACCTTACTAATTCTCTGCACTTCCTGATCCACTATCTCTCCCCCAGTTGTCCTCCTCTATCTCTCGTTTTCCTCATTCAGTAGTTCTTCAAAGTACTCCTTCCATCTACTCAACACTCTCTGTTCTCTCACTAGTACATTTCCCTCTCTATCCTTTATCAGCCTAAACTGCTGTACATCCTTTCCAGCTCAATCTCTCTGTTTAGCCAAACAATACAAGTCCTTTACTCCTTCTTTACTGTCCAGCCTCTCATACAGCTCATCATATGCTTGAGCCTTTGCCTTTGCCACCATTCTTTTCACTATGCGACTAGCCTCACGGTACTCCTGCCTACTTCCTTCATCTCTCTGGTTATGCCACTTTTTCTTAGCTGCCTTCTTCTTCTGAATACTCTCCTGGACTTCCTCATTCCACCACCAACTTTCCTTGTCTTCTTTCCTCTGACCAGACGAAACACCCAACAAATTTTTGTCAGTTTCTCTCACCACCTTAGGTGTAGTTTCCCTGTAGCTCCTCACTGCCCCCAAGGGCCTGTTGCAATTTTTCCCTGAACTGCCTGCAACCATCCTCCTCCTTCAGCTTCCACCATCTAATCTTTGGCTCTGTCTTCACTCTCTTCCTCTTCTTTGTTTCTAATCTCATTCTACAGACACCCTATGCTGCCTTGCTACTTTGCCCCCTCCACTGTTGTATGTCACCCTGTGTTCTTCCCTCTTCTGAAAATACGTGTTCACCACAGCCATTTCCATTCTCTTTGCAAAATCTACAACCATCTGACCTTCCGCATTTCTGTCTTTTACACCATACATACCCAGCACCTCTTCATCCCCCCTGTTCCCTTCACCAACATGTCCATTGAAGTCTGCACCAATCACTAATCTCTCCTCTCTAGGGACACCATCTACCACTTCATCCATCTTATTCCAAAATTCCTAGGTACACTGGGCCTAAGTTGGTTTTCTCTATAACAGAAATTAATTATGTTTTCGAAAACAGTTACATAAATAAAGTAAGAAATTAATAAAGTGGGCCATGAAGGTGTCATTTGATATGTTCAAATGTCAGAAATTCCTTCTGCCAAATTATAGTTCCTTAACAGGCAGTTTGTTGCTACGTCACAGTAACGAGCTCTGCCAACTCGCTGCACAGCCGGCAGTTCGTTCTCCAGCTCCTTACACTAAATTCCTGTCATCACCACTGAGCAATTTTTTTATTTTTATTGCATCAGTTTTATTGCTCAGTCCAATTTGGTCTGACTCTGAAGACTGTCTGAAGACTACACGTTTGGCGAATGGTATTCGGTTCATTTCTGGCTAATGATGGCTATAGGTCAAATGTGATCTTAAAAGTATCCATTTTCTGTTTGTGTGTAGTAAAAACATGCGCATTTGTACGTTTTTACTTCTTACTTTGTGCACAAACAAAAAATGGATACTTTTAAGATCACATTGACCGACAGCCGATTTGGTCAGACTCTGAAGATGAGACCACACTAAATTCTCAAACTGTCATCACCAATAAGCAAACTTTTCACTTTTCAGAAGAAAACCTAAACAACCTGGAATCAGCTAGAAATTAACCGAATACCAATCGCCAAACAAAATGGGCTGTAAGATGCTTTACAGACTGTCTGGAACAAAACAACAATAATATTGGTCTTGTAAAAATTGACAACACTGAGCTAAACTTGATATTGCATCAGTTTTATAGCTCAGTCCGACTGAAGATCAGACTACATGTTTCGTGAATGGCATTCGGTTAATGACAGTTTGGGAATTTAGTGTTAGGGGCTGGAGAACAAACTGCTGATAACACACTCCCTCTTGTGTTGTACTGCTTATTTCTTCTGCATTCACCTGCTAATCAGAAATCCCAAATTTTGCTGCAGCCACAGTGTCCCCTTACGTAAAATGCTCTAATTAAAAACGTTTAAGCTTAGCGGGTTTTGATGAAAGAAAACCTATTCAGAGTCATTATCAGACAATGCTCAGCGTTTCAATACTGCACTGGTATAAAGAAGAAAGTAATTCTCTATTTTAGGAGACTGGCTTAAATGAAAAAGTAAAATAATGCTACAGGCTTACTGCAATTTGTCCTCCCTCTTCATTCAAATAGATCTTCACATCTTGCAGGGCTACCAAGGCACAGTGCCTGTAGCAGACAATGTAAAAAAATGAAAGTATTAGTATTTACTGTATGAATATTACTTAGAGAACAAAAGCAGGGTGCGGGACTGAAGGGCTGGACAATGTGTAAACAATAGCAATGCTGGGTTTTTTTGTTCTATTCCTGCAGTGTAATTTAAACGAGAGCGCTGTGGGAAGTACTGTGGTAAGCTCTAATGCACCCTTTTGCTTCAAGCTGACAGTAGACGGGTGCATATTTAGGGCTGGAGGAGATTGGAACATGTTTCTATCTTTCTGCATTATAACAGATCAAGTTTTTAAGGACCTCTGTATTTGAAGCAGCTTTGTCATATCAGAACCATCTCTAAAACTCTAAAAGGTTCTCTAGAATGTTGTTTGTCAGCATATCCAACCTAAGCTTTTATTGACATTCAAATCCCCTTTCTATGATTTTTTGTTATTTTGTACTAAAATGGGGGAATGGGGGATTATCTCTATGAGATCAGCGGATCAACCTTACAGTAATCTGCAAAATGAAATGCAATGCAATATTTCATCTAGCTGGTTTAGAATCATGGAATGATAAATATGTTCATTTGCTGAACTCTGTTCTTGTTTGTAAACTGGTGCTTCAGCAAGTGAGAGCTTCATGAAATATGAATGCGTTATTAATTCAATATTAATGCATGATAAATACATCCCTGCAGGAAGGCGTAAAATAAGCAGACACTAGAACAGTTCCTGCAGATGGTGTTTGTCAACAAGCTTCTGCACTGAAACTAGTATCATTGTCCACAAGCAAGAGTCGATTCAACACCTGAGACAACATGTGACATGAAAATCATGAAGAAAGCCACAAATATTGCCAGCACTGAGCCAGGTGACACCACTAAACTGAATTCAACAAAGCACTTACAAATTAGTCACGTCAATTTGATTTATACTCTTATAACTTGGAATTGAGAGCCTACACTGACAAGTAGCGCTCTTCTAAAATGTTTGAAGTTCTTTTTGTTATTTGAAGGTCTTCTGGATTTTTAAGGGCATATCTAGTCATTTTTGTGCCCTTTTTTGGTTTTGAAAAGAAACTACAGAAATGCACCAGCTCTTTAACACCCAAAATAAGATCAAAGCAAAAACTCACTGTAAGTTAATGTACAGAAACTTTATATTAAGCAATTTTGGATGATTTCTATTTGTCTGTTCATCATTAATTCTTCAGTGTAAACAACAGCTGCTGTGTTCAAATGATCAAGAAAAACTGAGAAATAGAAATGAAAAACAGAAATAATATGAAAAAAAGGAGATGTCATTTTTTATTATTTGGGCAGCAAAGATGTGCAGTTAAAACAGTTTCCCTCTTAAAGCACAAAATACTGGGAGAATATTAGATGAAAACTGTTATTTCTTAAAATGTCTGTCCAACAAAATGGTTCACTTTTTGAAAAGAAGCCCATTTCTGACAGGTAAAAAAGTCACCTGTTGCTTTTGTCCCTTTTCTGGCTTCTTAGGTTTAAAATTCTTAAGTTATTACGGATGAATAATTATTAATCCATTATTAATGAATTGATTAATTAATGATTAATAATAATCCATTAAAGTTCTTAGATAACCCACTAAATTGGCCATTCCCACTAGCACATACTATCTTTCGACAGTCAGACAGACTTTAAGTAAATCTGGCCTTCACGTTTTACAATTACAATGTTCTTATGTGTGCAAATGGTCTTGGCAAATGGTCTGTTACACTATTCTTATTCTGATGTTCTCCATCACACTTTTTAACGCAAAAACCATCAGCTTGATCTGGGCCGCATACATTAAATGCTTGTTTGAGTGCTCCCATTCTTAAATAAATCAAAATCTCCTTTCACACAGGGTACATGAAGTATTTACTAATGTGTGAATGTGTATAAGATTGAAATAACCTGGGGTCATTTCTACAGATCACTTTATAATAAAAAAGGCACTGTTCTCTTTACCACTGAGTGAACCTGCAGTCTAGTATTCTAGCAATATTTATATCATCACACCTCCACATATTAAACTAATCCACAGCTGGCAGTACACATTCAGAGATCAGAATTTATGTGTAATTTGTAAACTTGAAGACCATAAACAATAAATATGACAGTTAAACCAAATGAAAATTTAGAAAACATCACACAGCAAAGACTACACTCACTTCCTTATTTTCATGGCCTCTTCGTTGTCATGTCTAAAAAAGTCATAAGACTTGTACGATTTGACGGCCTCTCTCCTGTAGACCCCCAAGTTAAATACTGTAGGGAGAACAGAATGACACATCATTGAAAGTCCAGAATTACGTTCTTACATCAATAAGAATGAAAGAGCAGGAAAAGAGTGAGATCCTGCGCTTCTGACTTCCAATAAGGTGATTAAAAATGCTAAAAACCTTTTTTGGGTCACAGAATACATGAGAGATTTGAAGGTCAAAGTGTTCAGCTTACTTACACATCTATATGAGACAATCTCTACTTTCCTAGTGGATCTCAATGCCTTAGTCAGAACTCAGGGGGGATTGGGAACCATAGTATAAATATCAAACATTGATGACTGATATTTTCATTTAGAAACGAATTAGATACAAAGACATTGGACAGAAAACAGACAAATCTCAGAGATGGGATGGTCCACTTTTTCTTTTCTGATACTGATATTGAAATCCTATCCACATGTAGCAATTAGTAGCTATCAATTAGTAACTAGAACATTTAGTAGCTTGCTAATAATAACACTAAAATTACAAATGTTTTACGTTTTTACGTTTACGTATGTGATTTCTGGGATTTTTGTTGATTTGCTTATTTGTATTGGAAAAAGTAAATGTAGATCTATTTACTGCACCTTTTGTTGGAACTCCTATCCAGTTGAGATAGCGCGTCAGCTTCTTTGACATGTAGGTCTTGCCTCTTGCAGGTAGGCCAATCATGACGATCAAAGTTGGGGAGTTAGTCATGTAAGATGCCCATGCTAAAATGATAGACAAACACAAGATCGTGTGAAAATAAAGCTAGTTCAAAGAGGTTATATTTACATGCCCTCAATGCAGGGGTGGGTGACAAGGTAAAAAAAAAACATTTATAACATATCTCATCATAATACTGCAAGAAATTTTGTGGATAGTTTTTCTGAGGATTGATCAGTTGGAATAGAAAAAAAGCAGTAGAGCCACTTTCTAAAAAATATACAATCATTTAATTCAACATTTCACACATTGCACAGCACTAAATCCGAATAAACGGGACTAGTTATGTTCTCTGTTTCTATTGAAACATGCGGTTTTAGTGTTCTTTATGTACTGACAATATCCACATTATGCTCAGAAAATCGTTCATCACAACAGCGCTAAATATTGTCATATTACCCACATCTATCACACTATCAACTTATCAGAAGCATCTACCACGTATTTCCACTCACTGGCCGCTTTATGAAGTGTATAGGCTCGCTACAGTAGATGTACAAACAAAGATTGTAGGCAATATGTTGCTGCACAATTTATCAGCTACCC
Organism: Pygocentrus nattereri; assembly: GCF_015220715.1. Classification (NCBI taxonomy): domain Eukaryota; kingdom Metazoa; phylum Chordata; class Actinopteri; order Characiformes; family Serrasalmidae; genus Pygocentrus; species Pygocentrus nattereri. The sequence continues at coordinate 24,224,884 of NC_051231.1, read as the reverse complement.
TCTACCCCAATCAACAATCATCAGTATCAACCTGAGGACCACCAGGGTTATCTGGGTGCCAGATGATTCCCAGAACAGCAGTGGCACGATGGTACAAGCACAACAGTATTACCGGGGATGTACACCTGTCAATGCCACTGCAAGGTTGAGAGTGTTGCACCATCCACAAATATCCAGACAATAGTGCCTGAAACTAACCAATGACGAAGGTCTGGGGTGGCTAACACAAAACACCAACAGATGGTCTACAGTCTCGAAAAACCAACACACAAGCTAGGTAAAGATACAAGACAGGTGTTTCTAATAAAGTGGCCACTGAGTCTGTATTTTTTTAACATTATGATGCTGTGAATGATGCCCACTCTAGAATCAACACCAGGACATCATTGGAAGAACATGAGGAGATCAGAGAGCATTGGTGAGAGAAAATCTGCTGTGAAAACCAAAAGATCAAAAGACGCAGCGCAAAGGCAGCGGATCAGACAAGGACTGTCGCTCCACAGCAAAACATCATTTACATAATGAATTTAGAGGAAGGGTGCAGAGGGACCCTGAGTCAGCGCTTTAGATGAACCGTCCAAAACTGGAACACATCTTTGCTGAAGAGCATAGTCAGAAGGACTGGTGCAGTGACATGAAGCAGTATACTCTGAACCAGCATATTTCGAGCAAATCACTCAGAAGCATATTCAATCAGACTGAACCTATGGCCTGATCATTACCAGAAACATACATATATAATCAGCAGAGTAATCAAATACTCCCTAGCCTCCCTGTACTCACAAGATCCGTTCTGTAAGCTGATGCTGGCATGACTTCATATAGCCAGTAATAATAACCTCCCATAATAGGTTTCTTTGACAGACTGATGGTAATATGAGCACATTCTGTCTCACCAAATGGTCAGCCTGAGCTGGATACTTCGGGAAAGAACATGAGTCAGTAAAGAACACACTGCAGAACACCAAGCACTTTGATTAGATAGTAAATATCAGACCACCTTATCTGCTCTGTGTAAAAGCCAGACACATATTTTGTCCTCAATTTATTTAGTCTAACTGCACAAATAAAGAGACACTGCAGTCCTACAAAGCTGATTAATTTGTTCCTTTTTTTCTCTTACAACATGTTCTACACTACATGTTCAAAAGTATCCAGACTTTTTTTTTTTGATCATTCAAGTCTATTAGAGCGCACAAAACACAAACCTGACCTAAGTCTCTGCAGATTAGCTTACCATTGTGTACCTGTAACTAGTGTGCCTATGCATCAGGTTTTCTGGCGACACTCATTTATAAACCTATTGTGCATGTCTGCATTGTTCAAGAAGACTCCAATGTCCCTTTGCATTACTCAGGATGAAGGACTGGGATGTTGTTTACTTACAGCATTTCTTCTCGTTGGCCCTGGGCTCTGCTCTCTTGGCATCAGCAGAGCTGGAGAGTCCAGCGTCTCGCTGCAGGCACGATGGCATGCTGAGGTTGGCCATCTCTTGCACTAAGGGAATCGGGGCTCTATGAAAACATGGCCCCAGTACACCTGCAGGAGGATTAGTGAAGGATTGCAACAGCACACTTCTGTAAGAGAAAGACCATGTGAAAGAGAAGTACTGCAGCATTCAGCGTACGCTGTAATGGGAATAACACTGCCTATACTCAACAGGGTAGACTTCAGCAGAGTAGAATTATTTCCAGTACACATATGAAAATAATTGTGACTACTGTGAAATTATAAAAGTGTGCTATACAAATACTTTCATAACAGTCTCTATCATATATAGGGTAAGATATCAGTACTGTTGTATCGCTATGTTTTTCCATACACACTGTAGGGAAACAACTGCAGAAATACGACATAATTAAGAGTGTAACAGTTTCAATACAGCATCACAAAGGTGAAAAACACTTTGGTACATTTGTTTTTATATGCAATATTCTGAGTCAAACAAATATGTGTAGTAAATAGAAGAAGAATCAGACGTAGAACCAAAACCTAGAAATACAAAATCTATTCATCGATTCAAATCTTGACCTTAGAATTAAAAATCATAAAACCTGACCGTATGTATACTATTACACTACTACACAGAATAAAACTAGTGAAAGATGACGGTATTAGATGCTGAACATAAGACAGGCTTCCTATAATGTCTTTCAGTACATTTTGTCATTTCTAGTTTGTGTATATAATTAAATAGTAATTGCAGTAATAAAGTGTAGCCTAGAATAGTATACAATTCATACTAGTACTAGTGCATCACTTTTATGCAGGAAAAAACAAAGACCAATTTGTATGTTGCCTAATATTCACATACACACACATAGGTGAGACTTTCCTCATTAGGAATGGTGTGTACCTTCAGCGTGTCTTCACCACTTATTGTCAAGTTATGATTTCTGGGGTTAGAGTTTTTTGGTAGTTCATTAATGCTAATTATTTATCTATCACATACACTTTGGCAACAGCAGAAAGATTTTAAATGATTACACACAACTTGTGATATGACATTTCTCTCCAAGTCCAAAAGAAAATTAGAAATAAAATCCTGTGTTTGTGATAGCTGACCACCACTGCTGGCGTACTAAAATGTATACACAAGAAGAAACGCACAAAACAAACAAAAGATGCTCTTCAACAACAAAAACTTCTTAAAATTTTATTGAAATGCTTACCCCCATTTTTGTAGGATTTTGTTTGATTATAATCTGACATATTATATCAAAAGTAGGGTTATGTGAGAATAAGTTTATTATTGCTAGTGTGCAAATTCTGCTCTGCACATTTCTTGGTGTGAAGTGGATCATCAGTACTTCTACAACATTACAGAACAACGCGTATTATAAAAAACAATCATTTAAACAAACTTACTACGGAGAGCCTGTAAACATCAACAACCAGCGTATAATAACTGCATTAACGGCACAGCAGCTTGGATGTCAGGGAAGTTGTGTCATTATCTTAATTTGTCAGATATTTTTAATAGCTATTTGATTTTTCGATTTTGATTGAAATAAAAAAACGCTTAATTAAAAATATACATATACTTTTTCACAGCATTTGAAACATGACTCTCGCTAACCGCCAAAAAAACAAACAAAAAACAAAAAAAAAAACAACGAAATATCGCGATACATGTTGTGTGCCATGAAACAATTAGCGTTAAGTATCGCGAGGTTATATTCCCCCGTATTACCCACGCTTAATTCAAAGGCACATAGTGTACACAGATATACGGACATTCCCAGTGTGAGAAAACCCAACTGACTGGAATTAATAAACAGCTCATCTGTTACCGCGTCTCTACCGAAGGATGATGAAATACCACACATCAGTTGGGAAAGACCGGTCAAGAAGTCGCTTTCGCTTTAACGTGGGTCACTTTTCCTGTGCAGGTGTCCAGCAGCAGGCTTAGCCATATAGAAAGCTAGCTACGTCACTCCTGAGACGCAAGACGCTCATTCAAACCTAAACATGGGGATCCACTTCACCCGTGTATTTCACTCTGACACGCCTAAAACCGATACTGAACAAGTAGCGCTTGCAAATTCACGTGGAAACGCATTAAACACGCCTCAGAGACGGTGAGAGTATATAATCTCGACTGACTCGAGAACACGGCTGGATGAGACTCACCTTTCGTCCGCTGGTCCTCTGCTTAGCGCCCACCTTCAGAGCGGAGATGTTTTATTCTGGTCTCTAACACATAACTGCAGGGGCCGGAGCGTCGCCCTGTCGCTGTAATGCTGCAGAACCGGCGGTGCACTCGATGACCTTCGACGGCAGCGAATGCCTGAACGCGCTGGGCGAAGGTGTGTAGCTTTGTCACAGCGTCAGTACCGTATTACCATCAATATAACGACAAGAAACAAAAAGCTCCGCTTATGTTACTTCAACGTAGAGGTCTGGAGACTTCCAGCTGTATACTTAGTTACTGCTGAGCATTCTTAGACCATAATTGTAATATTAAGGCTGTTATATGTGGTGATGAGACCAAAACTAAAGCAATTACATGTGGTGATAAGACCAAAACTAAAGCGATTACATGTAATAAGACCAAAACTAAAGCTGTTAAATGTATGACCAAATATAAAACTGTTAAATGTGGTGATCAGACCAAATCTAAAGCTGTTACATGTGGTGATGAGACCAAAACTAAAGCGATTACATGTGGTGATAAGACCAAAACTAAAGCTGTTACATGTGGTGATAAGACCAAAACTAAAGCTGTTACATGTGGTGATAAGACCAATACTAAAGCTGTTACATGTAATAAGACCAAAACTAAAGCTGTTACATGTGGTGATAAGACCAAAACTAAAGCTGTTACATGTGGTGATAAGACCAATACTAAAGCTGTTACATGTAATAAGACCAAAACTAAAGCTGTTACATGTATGACCAAATATAAAACTGTTACATGTGGTGATCAGACCAAATCTAAAGCGGTTACATGTGGTGATAAGATCCACACTAAAGTGGTTATATGCGGTGATAAGACTGTGGTAGTGCTGTATTAAAGCTCTTAGGTGTAGTTATAAGACTACATGCAAAACTGTTGCATGTGGTGACAAGACCTGCAGTAAATCTGTTATTATCAAATTAAAAGTAAAGTTGTTAAGAGGTAGTGATGAACAAACAGTGTCAACAGTGATGAGTTATCGTGAGAAGACTAACAGCAAGGCTGCAATACATAATGCAAGTGGTGTAGAATTGATATATGCAACAATACTGTTTAATAAAGCTGTTGTACGTAGCTGTTGTGTCCAATAATAAAACTTATATAACTGATGTTATTTGTAGTGATATGATCAGCAAGAATGGTTGTTATATGTATTGATAAGACCAACTTCAAATCTACTTTGTGTTGTGACATACGTGACAGCATAGTTGTAATAAAACATGTAGTGATGAGGGAGCTGCATAAATACTAAATATGTAGACACAGGATGAACAAATGTTTCATAATTAAATCAGTAACAGCAGCTACACTGAGCTGGACAAGAACTGCCTTGAGCATTCATCAAAACCAGTTCTCAGTACAGCTTATGATACTCAACAAACAAACTCCAATGTCAACTAGGACAAGTTTAATATGAACTGACAGAAACGCTCCTCCAAGGAGACGAATACGCAATTTCTCCAGTATCCTTTGTCTTCTTCAAACTACACAATTGTTTCCTTCTTAGTCTTATAAATAGATCACATTGCTTTAGATTCTATACTTTTTTCACACATTCACAAGGCACTTAGTGGTTATGTCTGAAACATGTGGCTTTCTCATCAGGTGGTAAACCTGAAGAGGAAGAGTTTCTGAGAATTCAGGGCACAGGCTGGAAAGTAATATCAAGCTGACTTGTGTTTGCAGCAACATTGGCAAGTGCATTAAGGAATTTCCATTACAACTAGAATCAGCCAGAGTGGCATTCTCCACAGTCATTTTTAGAAACAAACTCTGGCAACTGACTCAGGCACTTCACAGGTGCTTTCACGTATACATGTTTAATTCACTTCTTGGAGTGTCTCAGACCATGAACTCTTACATGAAATGTAAATGTAACCTGGCCCAAATCTTGGTGCCTGCCGGAGACATGGGTCAAGAATCCTGGAACAGAATACGAAGCTACAAGTAATTATTCTTTCAAATATCTACAAGTGCATCAGGCACCTGCACCAGGGAACCAAAAATCATATGTTTAAGCACTCAAGATTAAGTTGATTCTAGATGTCTGTATAGCACAGGCAACAGAGGCACAGGAATGCATAGAATTGCTCAGTAGATCTGCACAAGTGTACGAATGTAAGACTGCCCAACTCCTCAAGCAGGACAGCAGGACCTTTTCCTCTCTGCAGTGTCCAGGAGTTGGAAGAGTAGTGGTTTCACATCATGATTTGATCTTCCAAAGCTGTGCAAAAACAAAGACAAAAGGTACACAATGATAAGTCTTCAACATGCCATAAACAAATGTGTGATGTAAATGCCTTTACTCACTCTGATATTGAAGCCCAGCAGGTCACTGACCACAGCAGAGACAGCAGACAAGATGACCACCCGGGTAATGTTGTAGATAAGTGGGTTCACAGTCAACCCCAACAGACGGAAAGGTGTGTCCAACTCCTAAATGAGGTAGCAGAGGTTAAAAGTTTGACAGCGATGATACTTCTCATGATGCAAGAACGAGACATGAATTTAAAGCAGAAACATACAAATTATATGTAAATAAATACAAATAAGTAAAATAAGTAATAATACCCAGTACTGTACAAGTCAGAGATCACTTTCATGTATTTAAATTCCTGTCAAAATGGCTATTAAAAACAAGTTACTGATTTCTCAAAATCAAGAAAAAAAAAGCAGAACATTTGTCTACATCATTTAAGCATCGAGGTGACCTTTGAGTTGTGTAAAAAAATGTCATGATAAATGGACCAATAAAAATGCTCAAAGAAAGCTTAAAATAAAATCTTTACATTAACAGTAATTAACATTTTTCTTTTTTCTTATCTACACAATCTCCTCAGAAATACACTATATTTTCACTATGAAAAGTATTCAGTCACCCATCCAAATCATTGAATTCAGGTCTTCCAATCACTTCCAGGCCACAGGTGTATAAAACCAAGCACACAGGCCTGCAGACTGCTTCTACAAATATTTGTGAAATGAGAATGAGTCACTCTCAGGAGCTCAGTGAGTTCCAGCATGCTACCATGATAGGATGCCACCTGTCCAGTCGTAAAAAATTCATGGCTACTAAATATTCCACAGTCAACTGTCAGTGGTATTATAACAAAGTGGAAGCGTTTGGGAACGACAGCAACTCAGCCACGAAGTGGTAGACTACGTAAAATGACGGGGTCAGCAGATGCTGAGGCACATAGTGCACAGAGGTCACCAACTTTCTGCAGAGTCAATCACTATAGACCTCTAAACTTCATGTGGCCTTCAGATTAGCTCAAGAACAGCGTAGAGAACTTCATAGAATGGGTTTCCATGGCTGAGCAGCTGCATCCAAGCCTTACATCGCCAAAGCTCAATGCAAAGCGTTGAATGCAGTGGTGTAACAATGGACAAGTCTGGGTTTGGCGGTTGCCAGGAGAACAGTACTTGTCAGACTGCATTGTGCCAGGTGTAAAGTTTGGTGGAGGGGGGGCGGGATTATGGTGTGGGCTTGTTTTTCAGGAGTTGGGCTCGGCCCCTTAGCTCCAGTGAAAGGAACTCAAACAACTCAAACAATTTCATGCTCCCAACTTTGTGGGAACAGTTTGGGGATGGCCCCTTCCTGTTCCAACATGACTGCGCACCAGTGCACAAAGCAGGTCCATAAAGACAAGGATGAGCAAGTTTGGTGTGAAAGAACTTGACTGGCCTGACCTCAACCCAGTAAAACACCTTTGGGATGAATTAGAGCAGAGACCAGGCCTTCTCATCCAACATCAGTGTCTGACCTCACAAATGCGCTTCTGGAAGAATGATCAAAAACTCCCATAAACACAGTCCTAACCCTTGTGAAAAGCCTTCCCAGAAGAGTTGATGCTGTTATAGCTGCAAAGGGTGGGCCAACATATTAAACCCTATGGATTAAGAATGGGATGTCACTCAAGTTCATATGCGTGTGAAGGCAGACAACCGAATACTTTTGGAAATATTGTGTATCTGCTGAAAAATAATTAACTGTGAGTTGCTGGTTTGGACTGCGCAATGTAGGAGGCTTTTAAGTTGGTAGCAACTTTATTAGTGACAGTCCAATACTGAAAGTCCTTACAGGCAGAGGTCAAAACACATGCAGGCAGATGCAAATGAACAAAACCAGGAGACAAAAGGAGTCGCAAAACAGAAAAAAAACTCAAGGAAACTCAGACAGTAAAAGAGAGCTTTCACAAACACACAGGGAAAACAACGGGATATAAATAGGCCGTTAATGAGTCTTAGATCACTTGCAGGCGTGCAAGTGTACGAAGCCAGGGACAGTCCAAGTAGACTCTCCCCAGAGGGGGAACCTGGAAATGTAGGGTGGTCTCTGACTTTGTACAGTACTGTACGAATAGAAAGTAAGTATGAAAATGGGACCAGGATTTTTTAAAAATAAAAATCTTAATAAATATAAATATAATAGTAACTATAAAAAAAAATCTGTAAATATCTCAATAAGCATAAAGAATTAGGCCAAATTTATTGCAGTTAAAAAACTGAATATGATTTCTAATACAGAACAAACACTGTGACAACACTGAAAATAGTAAATGATATAAAACTTACTTTCAGTAATTTTGTGGCCAGTTTCAGCACATTGTTAACAATGCTCAGCTCATCCTTTTTATCTGGTTTCTTTTCCATCTTTAGATACAGGTTTATCTGGTGGAGAAATAAAGTCACAACAAACACATTGTAAAACCTACTTATGGCTCACTTCTTTATTTTACTTCACTTTTGGTTGAGTGAATCACTTGCCTCTGGGTTGTACAATCACTGTCTAACTGTATCTTGTCAGTACACAAAGGAGGCAGATCATTACTATTTCAAGTAAGCATTTTCCAGTCTTCATCCCTAGACATGCCTTTTTGATGGCTTATTTAAAAAAAATAAAATCACAGGTGCACAGGATACTACTGTGTAATACTGCTTCATTACATTTAAGTAACAGAGAAGAGTACAAATTCTGGAAATGTGTGTATGAGTAACTTTTCTATTAGTCTTCCACTGTATGTCTAAAAGTGTTTCATTTTCATGTTCAGTAACAAGAGCAGACACTGTGCTCTGTTTGTGATTACCTGCTCAGTGAGCAGCACAGAGGCATTGCTGTACTTGTGGTTGGTTTCAGCTCCAAGTGTGGCCAGCCGCAGCAGAAAGACGAGAAGAGCGGCGCCCCACACCAGCAGCTCCCAGTTACTCTCCCAGTCCAGAAACGTGTGGTGACTGTGCAGCAACTACAGCCATAAAATTTAAGATACATAGTCATTGACAAATATTTTCTACTTATACTAGGAACCATTTTTTTTTTCACACCCTTATATCCTCTGTAACCACTGCCACAGTGTATTATTGATATAAGTAATCAAGTGAATCATTTTGACTATTACTGACACTGATGGACTTAACTGAACCATGTATATCCTATTATATATCCTATATCAAGATTACATTAATCCTTGTATGCTCTTCTCACTGTGTTTAAGTTTTCCTGTCCTGGAGAGTTGGAAAGCTGGAGAGTTTTGGCTGGCAGACTATTCTGTACTTGTTTAATGTACAAACATTTTTTAAATAGATATTTTATAGTGTGAATATATCATTTCATACTGGCTTACATGCACGCAGAAGCACCTCCTTTATTTCACTTTTGAATGTGCAATTTCTACTAATGCTGATTTAAAAACAGATGTGGCCCATAAAGCAGAATGTTTCACTGATGTTTTGTTTTCTACAAGGCTTAGGGTTACATTGTATTAAGATGAACGGCAGCTATTTCAAACACATTGGACACACGGGCACTGGAGATATTGCAAGCTTTCATTCTTCTTTCAATAAATGCATTTTCAAACTGCAGACATTTAAACCACTTTGTTACTTTCTTAAAATATGCCTCACAGCTGCAGGTTGTGGATAATGTCTGATTACGGTGCCAGAGTGCAAAAATGAAACAAAGCATATGAATTAGATCAGGCTTATTTTAGCCTATCCCCAGTCCATTAAAATATGCCTGGACAACCCCAAGTCATATACCTACAATAATAAAACATAAGACATTCTCAGACATTATATGACCTTAAAAATTTCAAATCAATTTTAGAACTTTATAAGGCTCTGTGGGAACCCTCATAAAAACATAATAAAGCACAAATAGATGAGTGTCTTTTACTGTAAGTATGAAATTTTACTGTAAGTAATTTTACTGCAAATTCCCAAATAATTGTTAACAATTCACCAAGAAGATACATTTTTCAAGATTAATCTATTAATCTAGTAGTAAGTGTAACATCTTGGATTGTATTGCTGACCTGGGCACATATGGTGAAGGCAATGGATAGTGCAAGTAAGAAGATGGAAGAGACAATGACATCCACTGAGCGCTGGGGCCCTCGTCTCTGTGATAGAGAGAGAAATCGCATTTCAAAAATCAAATTCTTGCACTTTCACTTCTACACGCATTTTAGACTATTTCCAGGGCAGTATGAGAGAGAATAAAACACAATATGGAAAAAATCTGAATAAAGTCAAGCAGAATCAGCCTGAACTCTCCTGAGTTCATGTACTATTAGTAGGACGATAGCAATAGAGATAGACCTTGAGGAAAGATCGAAGCGAGAGCCACATCTTGATGTTCTGCACTTTCTTCAGTCTGAAGTGTGGAATCTCAGATTTCTTGGCTTTTCGTGCAGATGTGATATGACTGAAGAGCTTGGCAAAGAGCAACCGCTGTGAAAGATATTAGACTAGTTTAACGTACTGGGCGTAAAATAAAGAGTTCCTTGAAATCCAGTTGAATTTTATCATTATATTGCATCCCCCATTACATTCCCTACATTGACTACCTCTGGGTGACGCAAGTGGTGCGGCAGCATGACTCCTACAGCTCTCAAACACTACAATACATAGTATTTGTGCTTTGAGTGAGGCACAGAAATGTCTGCCACTCCACTCTATTTACATACTCTTGACATGCACACGCCATAACTCCTATGCAGCAGATTTGAACGAGCAGCTTTCTTTTTTTTGTCTGGTACTATACTAGTAGGGTTCATGGGGTTAAAAAGCAGCACACTTACTTGTTTATAAGTCCTTTCAGCGACACACATCATGAAGAAGAAGAGACCGGTGAGGAAGACTCTCTCCACAGTGGTAATGAAAAAGAATGCATATGAGCCAGTGCTGAGTTTTCCAGCTGCCATGATGGCCAGTTCATGCAGGGTGATGGAGCTGAGGCGGCTCACATCCAGCTGCTGGACTAGACGAAAACAGAATGGGAGCAGGGCCAGCGTGGCTGTAACCAGCCCTCCCAAAACCAGATAGCCCATTCCCTGCTCCACCACCTTCACCTGCACACAGAGAGCAATGCAGCAAGACACATATGAGACACATTCTTCACTGAAAAAATTTACACAATTTTCTCCCTATGTGGTGATAGATTTCTACTATATCAGCCTAAAAGCCTCACTGCAAAACAAAATAAAAACAAAAAGCAAACTCTGGACACCAAACAACCTTTAAACCTTCTAAGATCTAAGGATATACATGGTGAACTTTCCATGCAAATGCATTTGTCTGAAACTTGGATGGAAAAAATTCTGCTTAAGCTACATACTGTCACAAGTTCCCTGGATCCTATGTGCAACTTGACTGAAACTCAGCTGCAACAGTTGCGAACATCTCAACTTCATGAAATGTGTTTGTGATAGACTCTAAGCAAGGTCTGAAATCTTTTATTTTGTATAAAAACAATACATGACAACAAACAAGTTTCCTAAAGCTAACATTTCTGTAACCAGCTGGTTTAACTGGTAACAGCTACATAAACAGCTTCTTGTGCCAGTGTTTATTCTTCTCTTTATCCTGCTGCTATGGTAATTGATAGGTAATTTCTTTTGGTTACCTGTTATATGAATACCAATGTCTATAAGAATGTATGAACACATTCATAACATAATATAATGCAATAACAAGGCATCATATGGCTATAAATATAAAAATCCATTAATTTTTACAGCCATGCTAATTATGCATTATGAATTGTTAATATAATGCATTATAAGTAGTGTTCATAACACAGAGCTTGTAAGATACATTTTTCAGCTCAAAGTAAAGTGAGGTAGACTACACTAAAGCCTCCTCCAATATTAAGAGTGAGGCTTCAAGCTGGAGTGTTTATTGAAGGACTTACTGAAACACTGCAACATACAGAGCACATTACAAGCCTTAAATGTCAGAGATTAAACTAGTGGTGCCATCAGTAATTTACCCAACATGGGAAAGTCAATGTACACCACTGTCAGCTTGATGCTGTATTAACACTACATATCAAATAAAATGTTAGCAGAAATTAGCATTACTCTAGTGTAGTGTAGCGATGTTATAAAGTGAAGGTTTCTAGTGGTTAATGTTAGAACCATGGAGAGGGAGAACGCTACAATGAAAGCACTCTAACTTGCCCCTCACTCTCCATGACTTGGCACCACAGTAGTTTCATGGTTAGTGTGATGTCAGAGGGGGTTTCAGGGGAGGGGACTAATGGGTGCTTGGGTTGCTGTGTTGTGATATAATAATAACTCTGGGCTAAAAGACTTGTTTGGGGCTGGCACCTGAAGAAACTTGTGTCTCCGTTTATATTCTACGTGCTGGGACTGGCTTTGGGAGTGAATTTGGCACTGATGATATAACTTTATTATATGAACACTACTTATACTGCATTATGTTTACAATTCAGAAAGCAAAATAAACATGACAAAGTGTATTTTTTTTAATCTTTTTATCATGTTTATAATGCCTTATGCCTTTATGTATTATACCATTACATTATATTACATAAGGTTATGAATGTATTATAGATGCTCATAGACATGGGAAGTGGTACCATTATTTTCTCGTCTTTATGCCCTCTAGGTTTACACAGAGCCTTTGGAATTTCAATAATGACAATTATTACAGCAGAGGAAATGAACTGTGGTACTAGAAAATGAAACAGTTCTAGGACAGGAAAAGTGAGGCGTCAAGTATAACCTAAGGGCTACAATAATTTTCAAAAGCTTAATATACGCTGAAGAGACTTAAAACGGTTTCTATTTCAAAACTTTGTTTTGAACGGTTTAGTGCAACTTTCAAGAAGGTGTAAAGCCAGTCTAAAGATATTGAAGTCATTTTGCTATGCTGCTGACAAGAAATTACATAATTAATAACATTTACATTTCATATTCATTAGGGTAAAAAAAGCAAGCTAAAAAGGGTAAAGGAAAATGATGGATCTCTAATAAAATCATAAACTATTTCCCCTTCTACTGCAAATATGGTGTAGACTGAATATTTAGAATTGCTCCACTTGATTCACTGACCTACAAGTGTAAAAAATTTTTTAAAAACATCACTTTGCACACCTCTTCTAAGGGTTAATAAGGGGAAATCGTCATCTAGGCTTCAAAAAGATCAGGTAAATGAGATCAACTTAACTGGACCAAAAGCAAAGAGTTGCAAACTGCAGCAACTATCTGATCTAAAGGATTGATTGCACGTGCCACCACTGGATCCTAACCATCCCTAACTGTATTTTTTAAGCAGGGATCGAACACCTTACAGGTGACGCTAGTACATACTGCTGTACCTTTTCCCTTCTCACAGAGAACACAACTCTTAATTACAGAAAAAGGCACGGAATGACAATCAGCGTATCAACTTGCCCGAGTGAGAATGATGCCACTGATCTCCAGTACAGACATGTCGGCTTTCTTGCACTCGCCCTTTTCCCAGAAGATGGCACTGACGCGGTCTTTAGAAGGATGGCAGGCCTGTAGCCATGACAGCTGGTGCTGGGAGAGAACATATACTTTACTCCACTATACTCCTTACCATCCTTGACCACTGAACATTCCTCATCATCACCTTAGAGCATTAAACACTAGCTATAACAATGAGACCTGTAATCCAGCAAATTGTCCCCACTCTCCAAATGCATAGAAGTTCTGCAATCGTCTTAAAGAAACACTATTAAAAGTGGTATACTATGGTTATTCACCCTGGTTATAAATGTGATATCACACTTATAGCAAAAGAGGGTTGATAAAGAAATTGTCAGCAAAATGTCTATACTGGGTCAAACCACAAATCCATATACTGGACTAACCTGTGAGAAGGCCTCATCTTCATCACTGGTGAGGATAGTAGGTGGAGAGAGGGCATGGTTATGACAGTGAAGCTCCTCCTCCCCACTATCAGTGCTTGCTGAAGAGGCAGAGTCAGAACCCTGCAGAAGCTCTTCCCAAAGTATGTCGTCCGAGTCAGAGGCAGGCCGAGAATCTTCTGATGGCCGTAGGTTCTTCACCTCCAGTGGTGTTGCTGTGGTGACCGTTGTCACATTACCTGCTTCCTGTTGTTGACCATACAAAAGACATTTAACTACACACAGCTGTTGTCTACACTTATTTTCAGACAGACTACAGTACTTTACTAGATACTGAATTTTGTAATTGAAGAAACAAGAACTATGAATGGAAATTAGGGCATTACCAAGACCAAGATATTGTGTATATTCAGAGTTGCTGTCTGTCTGTCTGTTCAATTTCAATTTCAATTTCTTCTTACATGTATATAAATATTTTTGTATTTAAATTCTAAGTGGGCTACGCACCTAAGATTTTCACACACTTTCCACTTGTGTAAATGTGATGTGACAATAAACGTGGTTTGATTTGATCTACTGCCAAGCAGACAGAAACATAAATCAAACAACCTTACTAATCCCAACCAACATTTCATACTGCATAGCCACACTGCAGAACACCACTGGTTTCATTTAGACAGAAAATAAGGTCTGCTAATTTCTTATGAACATACTCTGTTTGCTGTAACTTGATGTTGTTTGATGTGCGCAGAGGAGCCCTTGTTGGCAATGCAAAGCCTTTTCCTGAGACCAGGAGCAGGTTTGGCCTGAACAGGTGGAATAAGTTTTCCTCTGGCCTGCTCTGTATCTTCACCTTCCTCTTCCTCACTGGAAAGATCCTCAGACAGCCTGTCCACTGACTGCCTCTGGGAGTTCTGTGCCAAACAAGACAAAGACTCCAGTAACTTCATAAGAGCAAGGCAATTTAATACTGATCCCCATTTTGAAACCAGTTGGAATATTTTCCATCAATTTGCTTTATGCTGTCCACTTTCCAGTGATTCAGACTTTGACAAACACTGCCTTTAGAGCTGTTATCTCTTACACAGTTTCCATATTAATGACCCCTTAATCACTCATTTGCCATCTGCTATTATCTTCTCAAACAAACAGATTTTATACTAATGACCCTTAAGTATTCATATGTTACAATAAAAGATCATTTTATTACCCGGCTTTTCTCGGATTCATAGAATCGCTGGTTCTCTTTAAGGTGCCATTTAAGTGCTGTTCCTCCATCTCCATCATTGGCTTTGTTCACTGCTCTACCCTTTCTTTGTCTATGGAACACAGCAAAAACAATAACCAGGCCTTTGAACCTCAAATTGGACACAAGAAAATAAATGTCTATTTTACAAGCTTCAACTAAAACACATCAAACAATGTATGGAGCAAAGCAGTTTAATAAAATCATTGTAATGCATGTCCAAAAGAGGCTTATTGCTTTCACAAAATGACAAACAACATCAAAATAACTTATTATGAATAATAATTAGGAACAATAACTATTTTTAGAGTAGTTTCTTTAGAGAATGTCATTGTTACCATGTAACCATGGATGACTGAAAGACAGCAAGAATGTTCAGTCGCTAATCACTGTTTATTGCTGTCATTTCATTAACGATTTTGTCATGTAATACAATAATAAATATGTTATAGAACTACTTAATGCAGAACCCTTTGTTTTGTAAGCAGTTTGCTCACCGTGATGACGATGCTAATTTCAATTTGGGATTCAGTCACATGAACAACTGCACAAGTGGTGCACTATTTTAGTTTTATAGAATTTCATGATTTTTCTTTTAAGTACTTCTACTTCGCTACTTTTATTCTTAATAATGATACAGAATGAAAATAAATTATTAGCATGTTAGCTCACAAACCAATTAGAAACAGTCCTGGTTAAATTTAAAAGATTTAAAACAAAATTGATCCCAGCTGCAAAAACACTACAGCTGAGTTTAGAGATGCCAAACTTATTGGAGGCAGAGAGAGAAAAAACATTGCCTTCACACAAAGAATAAACTTTATCCAAACACTCTTCTTCATTGTGTAATAATTTGATAATTTTCTACAAACTACAGAAACCTACAGAAACCAAACAGACCTCCTGAAACCTGCATAGATCTCCGCTTTCCACAACTTAACTTCAGCCTGAGGGAGCAGCTACTTAGCTTTATATTCCTTATGTTGCTGTATTAACATAAAATGGTGGCAATTCATAAATTTTCTATTCAATAATTTACTTTAGTTAACACTGGTTTCAACCCATACTATTTATCTGTATAAAATACAGTTTTGGAGGTAAATGGTCGTATAAGGCTATGATTATTGTTTATCTGTATAAAATAATTTTGTTGGAGTTTGGAGGTAAACGGTTGTATAAGGCTATGATTACTGAGTTTTGTCTCAGTTTGGAGATAAATGGTGGTATAAGGCTATGATTAAATCTATTCTCTATCCCTATTTAAGCTGTATTAGTTCTACTGGAGGAGGTCATGGAATCTCTTCTGATTTGTACAGGATAAAGGACCTGTGTAATTTCCCCAAATATTTCCACAAATTCTTGTAGTGCCAACTCTTCACATGTAAAACTGTAAATGCAAAAAGTTAATGCTTTTTACAACGTACAACTTATTCTAAGGTACTATAGTTACATTACAGCATGAGCATGAACAATTACATAGTCCATGTAAGCAGAATAAAATTTAATATTACTCCATCAACCACACAGTAACTTTTTTGGCCCAGTAATACAGAAGTCTTTTGTTGTAAGGCAGTCATAGGTGTGCATATATCAACCAATTTACAATGGCTTTGAACATGAATCTGTTTTCCAAATTAAAATTTATCCAGATCATAAGTGAAGGACAGATCTGGATGATAGTATGATAGGCCAGAAAAAGTTAAAATAAAATTAGAGGTAAACATGAAAGTGATTAAATGCATGTATCCCTACCAAATTTGACAAATGTCACAAAACCCGAAATTTTGCAAACTATGTGTGAAAAAGGTTTTGCAGCTAAAAAAACACCCCATGATGTTTGCAGATGACATTGTAATCTGTGGTGAGAGTAGAGAGCAGGTGGAAGAGAATCTGGAGAGGTGGAGGTTTACACTGGAGAGGAAAGGAATGAAGGTCAGTAGAGATAAGACGGAATACATGTGTGTGAATGAGAGGGAGGCAGGTGGAAAGGTGAAGATGCAAGGAGTAGAGGCTGTAAAGGTGGATGACTTCAAATATCTTGGGTCAACCATCCAGACCAATGGACAGTGCAAAAAAGAGGTGAGGAAGAGGGTGCAGGCAGGATGGAGTGGGTGGAGACGGATGTCAGGGCTGATGTGTGACAGAAGGATAGCAGCAAGAGTGAAAGGGAAGGTTTACAAGACAGTAGTGCGTCCTGCTATGATGTATGGTTTGGAGACTGTGGCTCTGTCTAAAAGGCAGGAGGCTGAGCTGCAGGTGGCGGGGATGAAGATGCTGAGATTTTCGTTGGGAGTGACAAGGCTGGACAAGATTAGAAATGAGCAGATCAGAGGGACAGTGAAGGTGGAGCAGTTTAGAGATAAAGCCAGAGAGGCCAGGTTGAGATGGTTTGGACATGTGTTGAGGAGGAATAGTGGATATATTGGTCAAAGAATGTTGGAAATGGAGCTGCCGGGCAGAAGGAGAAGAGTCGGACCTCAGAGAAGGTTTACGGATGTAGTGAAGGTGGACATGGAGATGGTTGGTGTGAAAGTAGAGGAGGCAATGGATAGGGCAAGATGAAGGCAGATGATCCGCTGTGGCGACCCCTAAAGGGAGCAGCCGAAAGAAGAAGAAGATAAAAAACACCCAACACACCCAACTCACCTCTTTCTGCGAACAGGGCTCGTAGCCCGACTGCTAGTTTGACTTGTGACTGGGCTGGTCACAGGACTACCATCAGAGCTCCGGCAGGATTCTGTGGAAACTATTTGGCAATGTACTGTTCCCAGTAACAGCATCAGGCACATTGGACCCACCACCTCACTAGCAGCGGCAGAAGGCACATCTATATACAACACAACAGCTGCCACTGTGAAGGAAACATTGTGGAAATATATTCAGTCCCTTTTTTCAACAAAACCTCTAAGGCAAAATGGTGCAGGGGAAAAGGGAGCAACTGTGTTTTCTGAAATCCACTATATTATATGATGCTACACAAAATTTTTACTTCTCCTTCTGCTAAACTTAATGCACTCTTATGTCACGTCCGTTACAAAATCAATAATAAAAACCTAGCCTAGTATATTTGAAAGTGTTTTATAAGGTTCTTGTGTATGTGTGGCTCATAAACCTTAATATTTGTGAGAAATAAAAAGGTAATTTATAAGAAGCTGCAGGATTTTTCTGTGTGGCTTATGTGGCTTTATTAGCAATATTAGCCTCTCCACTCCAGTTTTAAACTAAAGAAGAAAAACTTGCACTGCAATCATGTCTTGGCTGATGAACTACAACTGTGGTAAAGGGAAAATTGTGCAAATTAGATTTTTTGACAAAGCATTATGTTAAGTGTTTTGTTCTTTGTGTTGTGGCTTGAGTATTTACCTTGTAGAAAGTACAGCAGCAGAATTCCGGTGGCAATGCATTTGGAGGTGACCTGGATCCACCACTTAAAGAAGAAAGGATAGAGGAGAACCCTGACCAGGCCTTTACGGGTAAGAGCAGTCCATGGGCTCACAGGCTTGGCCTTACTAAATGTGGAGCCTGAAAGAGAAGACATTCTGTGAAGCGGTTACATACAAAACACTGAGTAATATGTATTTCTTATCTTTTCCAAACAAGCTCTGGTTAGGAGTTTCTCATTCTAATAACCTACTCATAACATTATGGAAGCGAAAGAAAGCAAAACAGGTTAGATCGGCATGAGGAGACAATTTATATCAACAATGATCCTCCAGCAGAAACTCACCTCTCACCAGGTCAACATCTATGAGATCAGGTTTAATGTGGCCAGTTTTCTTCGGCTTGTTTCTAATGCCCTACATAGGAGCATCAGAGTCAGTTTTTATTTCAGAACGGCATGCAGGGAACATTATTTAGCCTTCCACAGAACTTATAAACTTCCTCCTACCTTCAGTTCAGCCTGCTCCAGAGACTTCTCCCATATTTGCTGATCATAGGCTCCAATCTATGAAATATTACATAAGTATTAGACTAGATTTCAATATGCACTTACAGTCAACAAACAGACAGGAATTCTCACCTTTTCCTGATACCATGCTATTCTTGACATTGTTGAAATACGAAGGTCTCAAGAACCTCCAGTCAGGTCATCTGACTCATCTCCTATAACAGCTAATATTAGACACAGCCCACTCCCTAAACAAAAGGGAGGGAGAAAAAAAAGGAATTCAGCTGTTGTTTGCATTGAAAACAAAGACACATTTACTGGAAGTAATTTGTGCAGGCATGGGCAGTCATATGAGGCAATTCAGCAAACAGATGTTGACTCTATACACACTGGGTTACATACAATGTTATTTTACCATTGTTGTCCGTGGAAATGTTTTACGCAGGCATTTCACAGACATGATTCATTCATTTTGTCCCAAGACACATCAGCACTTTGGTGATGTGACCTCCTAGTTATATGCCTTTAGTCCAGGAAACACCACCAACACTGCTATCAGTATACTCTCAATATTAGGCCAACAATCATATCGCTGTTGTCAGAAGAAAACCTTGTATCTCTAAAATGGTAACTTTACAGGAGAAGGAAAAAACCTACTCTACTTTTATTGCAAGTTAATGGAACCAGACTTTTTTCCAAGTCAGTTTAGGTCGTTTCTTTTGGTCCATTCTTGATTAAATACACACGGTGTAAAGAGCAAAAATGGAGATAAGAGGTTTTCTTCCGACAACAGCAATATGAAACATATGTAAACAGCTAAAACTGAAACTCATAGACTCCTTTCTATAATGAAGAATGATGAATTATTATATGTCACACGTCTAACATGCAAACATGATAGGCTTGTAAGTGTATGACACTGAAAGGAAGTTAGAAAGAAACCAAGAAAGCTCTGGCAACTGACTCACACTACTCACTATATCAATGCTGAAATATCAGCTACACCAGAACTGGCATCAATATGACAACATTTATCACTATCATATTAAGTTACATTAAATGCCACAATATGATTTTCTTTGAATATCATGAACATCACCAGTACTTTAAAACACTTCCCAGCTGCATGTTTTAATAGAAAGATGGCATAATTGATCCAGGCTTATTGAATTTATTGTAGAATAATATCTGTAATATTAAATCATTTCATCAAGTTTTGATTGTATTTTTAAATGTAGCACCATTTCGTCTATTTCAACTTGTGAATGTAAAAAAAAATGACGTGACATATCATGTACCCTAAAAACATTTTTTGAAGTATCTTAATGTTGATTTCTTTCCCATATCGCCCACCTCTACTTCAAACTGATGATTTTCTGATGTATTTCCTGCACTCTGGAAGAAAACAACGTTTAGGCGACACTGCGGCACTAATTTAGTGCATTATCAATCCTGTATAAATAAATGACATATTTCTCCAAGATGTTAACTTTATAATGGGTGTTTCACGGTGATCAGGATTAGGTTAATGCGCACAATATAGAGACGCCTCTCTCTATAATTTTAAGAGTAGAAAAAGAACAAAACACACCTAACAAGGAAGTTAGTCAGGTTTGAAAGGGTTTTTCCATTGCCCTGACAGCTTGGCTTTACTAGCCTTACTAGCTAATGTTGGCCAATTTAGCTTGATGTCACAGAACGGCGCAATACTGAATCCATCCTAATGCTACTAATACATCCCAACACTAACCCAGGGCGAGGGGCACGTTTTACTCCATTACAACTTACCTAGAGTAGAACTGGAGACAAAGAAGGTCTCTAGACCCGGTGTTCACACATCTGTGTAATTATTATTTGCAGCATTTTATGTTACCACCTCCACTGAACCAGCCGAAACTTAACAACTAACCACCCTTTGCATGACTGCTCTAACGCTAGCTGGCAGGCTAGCGAGTAGCTAAGCTAGCTACATTGTAAATACACGACAGAGATAGCTAACCTACCCTCACCAAGACCCAGTAACCTGGGCCTCCGACTTAGCGCTTTGCTGTTTCTTAGCCACTGCAGTAACGTGAATGTGACCTGGCAGTTTTCAACTCGCGAAAAGCTGAAAGAACTCGGGTTAAAAGTTCGGCTGGTGTGACTGAACTGACCAACCTTAGCTGAGTTAGCGACTTGGACTGCTACGCTAACTTTCAAACTTGACAGCGGATATTACAAATATATAATACAAATATTAAACAATTTCACATGACACTGCGCAAAAGTGGTTAAATTAAAAATAAATTTAGTCAACAGTTGAACACCGAGGCGTCAGGAACCGAGAACTTCCTCCTAGCTTTGTTTTTTAAGGGAAGCCAGCGGAGCGTGAAGTCAGCGTGTTCAGGGCTTTCGGCGGATTTTCAAAGTAAAAGAACAGAAGTTACAAATATTCTGCATTTCTTCAGTTGACTAACTATAATAGGTATTTCTTAAAACAGTAGACAAATAATAAAAAGGTTTTACAGTGTTGCGTTCTCTGAATTTTCTCTGAATTTCACCGTTACTCCAACTTGTCAGAATTTCAATAAAATACGATTCATTTAAAACGTAATTCCGAATGTTTTATTTCTGTATAATGAAGCAAAGCTTTTCAGGGTGATTTGATGTGAAATACTATATTAGAGAGAACCCAAAGCAAACAGTGGTGATAGGAGCCAGTCTGAGCTGTATATAAAAGCTACGCCACAGCAAGCTTTTAAATAAAATGGTCTCTAATAAGTTTAATACTTAAAACATTGTTTTACGATAAAGGTTTCACAAAAGAGAGGTGTGTACGAGACATTTGAATGAAAATAGTCCATAAAAGTGTCCCATTGTCCCAAATGTAATAAACTGGCCAATAAGTTTTATCTTAGTTTTCTACTTGAACTACAAGAGTGTTGCTAAAAATATAGCAGCGGTTTATAGCCACAAACTAGCATTGTGCAAATTGCATGTCGGTATCACACATTTTCCTGTTTTAGCTGCATTAGCATTGTAGCTCCAGTGCAAGTACATTCTGGATATCAGATATACTAAATGCTGAAAGTATTCTACCTTTACAAGCATAGGAAATTGAGTGACAGCCCATTCTTAAATATAGGGTTTAATATGATGTCGGCCCACCCTTTGCAGCTATAACAGATTCAAGTCTTCTGGGAAGGCTTTCCACAAGGTTTTTATGGGAATTATTGACCATTCTTCCAGAAGCACATTTGTGAGGTCGGAGACTGATGTTGGACGAGAAGGCCTGGCTCGCAGTCTCTGCTCTAATTCATCCCAAAGGTGTTCTCGGGTTGAGCTCAGGACTCTGTGCAAGCCAGTCAAGTTCTTCCACACCAAACTAGCTCAACCCACCATAATCCCCCCTCCACCAAACTTCACACTTGGCACAATGCAGTCAGACAAGTACCGTTCTCCTGGCAACCACCAAACGCCAGACTCGCCCATCGTACTGCCAGATGGAGAAGCGTGACTCGTCACTCCAGAGAGCAGAGTAGACTCTAGAGTCCAGTGGTGGTGCTTTACACCACGCTTTTCAACGCTTTAGATTGCGCTTGGTGATGTAAGGCTTGGATGCAGCTGCTCAGCCATGGAAACCCATTCCATGAAGTTCTCTACGCTGTTCTTGAGCTAATCTGAAGGCCACATGAAGTTTAGAGGTCTATAGTGATTGACTCTGCAGAAAGTTGGTGACCTCTGTGCACTATGTGCCTCAGCATCCGCTGACCCCGCTCTGTCATTTTACGTAGCCGACCACTTCGTGGCTGAGTTGCTGTCATTTCCAATCGCTTCCACTTTGTTATAATACCACTGACAGTTGACTGTGGAATATTTAGTAGCCAGGAAATTTTACGACTGGACAGGTAGAATCCTATCATGGTAGCATGCTGGAACTCACTGAGCTCCTGAGAGCAACCCATTCTTTCACAAATGTTTGTAGAAGCAGTCTGCAGGCCTAGGTGCTTGGTTTTATACACCTGTGGCCTGGAAGTGATTGGGACACCTGAATTCAATGATTTGGATGGGTGACTGAATACTTTTCATAGTGAAAATATAGTGTATTTCTGAGGAGATTGTATAGATAAAAAAATCCATACAAAAATACAGGAGAATACAAAAATGTTAATTACTGTTAATGTAAAGATATTTTATGGAAGTGATTGAATTCAATAGCTTGGATGGCTAAGTGAATACTTTTGGTAATATAGTGTATGTCTTAGCTGGTCGACTCAGGGCAAAAAGAGTGGGTTTTTTTTTGCTGTAATATTTCTTTATACTTTCAGCATCACTGCTAGTTGGAGAGCGGTTCTCAAGACAGAGTAACTGTGGTCAGAAATGTACTACTGATGAAGGACTAATGCATCAACAGCTGAGCTACAGTATCTAACTGCACTCCAGCAAGGTGGAGCTACAAGGTAGGAGTATCTAATAAAGTGGCCAGTGACAGCACATGTGTATTTCAAGTGTTAATGTGAGCTTGTTTGTGTGTTTCCAGTTGCATATCTGGCTGTATGTATATTGGACAGAGCGAGTATAGTTTATACTGATGTATTAATTGCAGTGTCTCTGGCTGTAATCCCACTAAGAGGCTTTTTCAGGGCCACTTCATGGAATCCAACTCGGGTATTATGTCTCCTGAAAACATCCCCTGATCCCCTCCTCAATGACTGTAAGCTTGGATGAATGTTTGTATATTTGTGTATTGTGTGTATCCATAAAAATGTATGTTCTTTGGAATAGGAATATTTGAAATATTGAATATTGTGTATACTCTAAAACAGTACGTAAGATTTCATTCTAGCTGAGTGAGCTAGATGATGAAATGTAAAGGATAACATTATATTGGTGAAGGAACATCCATTAGAAGATCAGTTATATTTAATGTGCTTTGTTATTCTGTATGTTTCTGTTGAAAAATAAACAAAGACTGAAAAACACAAGAATGCATAGAAATGTCTTGTTTTACTAAAAAAACAAATATTTACAAAACAGAACATTCAAGAATAAACTCGATGAAGTCCTTGTAAAGTTGCATTGTGTTTCATGTGAACAAATATTGTTCATTTGGAAACTGGATGCAGGAAGCAGTTTTTCATAGCTGACTTCAGCCAATTCTCCATAGACAGTCCGAACAAAAGGAGGGGTCAGTCCAGTTGTTTTCTAAAAAACTAAAAGTGTGCTTGCTATCAGAATGCCAGAACACACTCAGATCCTTCAGAACTCCAGAATTTTAGAATACTGAGTGCCGAGGTCACAGGGTCCAGGCTGTACTCCAGAGCAATAAGCTACATCAAATGTTTGGCATGGTGAACAGCTGATGGTCATGGAGCAAATTTCAGTATTGAAAGTCAAAGTTGATACTTTGTCAAGGTTTGTGCTATAGTCTTAATCAATAAATACATTAAATATGAACAATTACGCATGACTAAAAAGGCAGATACATATTTTGTTTGCTACAACTGTAATAGAAAATGTCGTCTGTAAATTTGTGGAATCATTGAGGCACTCTGCTACACTCGTCTGCTAGACGAGGGGTATCTAATCTCAGATTGGTTATAAGTGACCAGTGGTGCACTATAAATGTGCTCAGTTTGCCTATGTAGCACCGGTTTTAGGCCTGATTGTCGTAACAATTAGCTGTCACAGTGCATTTTAGCACCCACTTTTATGAGTGGCCAGGCTTCAGCCACCCACCCATAATCCTACTATGCATGGACACCATCGTTACACTATTCCAAAACTCCATCTTCTAGAGTGCTTGTCCAGTATCTCCCAGGAGAGAGCATAGACATGCGGTCCAGTTAGCACTCTAGATTGAAGCCAAGCTCCTCATTATACTTGGAAGGGATAGTCTTGTAAGTAGAGCAACAGCAGGCGTGGCAGGGGCAACTGTGCTGGACAGGCTGTGTGCCTGTTTATTGTGAGCCGCGTGAGGTGCTGTAAGCTAGGGAAGCTTTTAGGCCTGTGGAGAGGTTGCCTGAGCTTCAGCAGGATAGCGCTGTCCTTAAGTGCCACTGAAGCATCTTCCCCTGGCTTGCCCCTGTCATCTCTCCCACCGGCACCCACATAGTGCTGCACTAGGCCGGGCATAGTGGGGAAGGAGAGCAGCCGTGGGCAGGCAGGGGAGCTAGAGTCCAAGCGGAAGTGACCTCTGCTGTACTCGATGCGCACGTTGGTGGGACCCCGGGCTGTCTTCACTGACAGGGTGAGTAAGTAGTGTGGGTGACTGCTGTCCCGCACCAGGAATGTCCCCTCGGCCACACCTGCCAAAGCATCCCTTGCTTCGCTGGCTGAAATGCTCCCCCAGTACCAACCTGCAAAATCAAGGAGACAGCTTTACATTAGGGAAGTGTATTCCTGACAACACTATGATCCAATTCTGAGGCATTATGAAATCTCAAATTTCACCATGATTTGATAATTTCAGAATGATGCAGAATAAAAAAAAACAAACAAATATGATTGAAGTAAACACTGGGGCAGTAAAATACACTAAGCTTTATTGTGACTTTTACATTGAAAAATAGCCTAAGGGGTTATTTTTCCCCAGTTATGAGTGCATTGTTTTTTAATGTTATTATAATCAGTAAAATGTTACTATTTACTATTTTTCTCCAAATGATGCATCAATGCATTTTTACACCCCTAACAGATAGTCTAGTAGCTCTTGAGCCAAGTCCTGGGGAACCCTTTCCCTGCTATAAAACCATCTGACTCACACAACAAATCCTGAACTAATTAGCTACTGAAGGCTAATGAATGCCAATAGTAAAGATATAGGACAATGAGAAGTAAATCCACAGATGATTAATGTCTACCACGAGTAATCCAACTAGGCCGATTAGTGAAGAAGACTTTAATAATTAGCTGATGAGAAGTTTAGACTGAAAATAAGTACTGCATTGAACTGACAGGTATTGACTCATATTTTTTTAAATGAACAAACAGGAGTTAGAGAAGCTGGGCCAGTGGACAAACCTCCTAGCCAAATCATGACCTTATTTACCAGTTATTTTCTGATGTCTACATTTGTGTACATATGTGAAAAGAAGAAAACTGGCCCTGATGATTGCATGCAAGGCAGTTGTGCTGTACCTGAGGCATGCAGGTGCTGAAATGTAGCAGTGATGCAGCCTAGGTCCTCTGTTGGATCCCATGACTGAGGAGAGACGGACTGTACAGGGATGAGCTGGTTACAACGGCCTTCAGACCCCGCCCCATCGTTCTGAACTCTCACTCCCCCGGCAACCATTGCTGAGAACGGCCCTGGCAATGGAGCGCTTGAAAAGAAGGAAAGGATTTTAGTTAACATATTGATAGAAACAACAGTACTGAGAGATGCAAAAAACACCCATTAAACAAACCTTGAGAAGTAACCACACAGATTCATGGGCGGATGTGTCAGACTTGGGCACATTCCTCTCATAACTATTCCATTAAGTAATATTTTAGACTATTCTTTATTAATTAAAGCTTAAAGGAATTGTTTATTTGAGGCGCTTTGCTTTTACAGTAACATCATTTGTTTCTCACCTTTTTAACAATAGACATTATCAAAAGCAGCTTTACAGAAATCTGCAATGAGTGAGCTGAAGGCGACCGGGGCAGGAAAAGCTGCCAAACTGCCTGAGTGTGAGGAAGAAACACTGAGAGGAACCAAGGCTTAAAATGAGAGCACATATCCTCCTCTGGACTGCACCGGATAGTGGAGTTATAAAACAAATAGTGCAAGTTTACAAGTAAGATTAAACTGAGGCACTGGGATTATACAGAGGAAAGATCTGTGAGATAAGCCAGTTACAAAGACAGCCTGTCAGAAATCTGGTGGACTAAATATGCCAGACACAGACAGAACCTTAGATATAAGAATGTGCCGTACGCAAGACGTACAACAGTACAGAACGTTAGAGTTACTCATACAGACCTACTGCACAGGTTACCTGAGGAGGCCCGGCTTTTTTAGAAGCACGGCTGCTTAGTTTTAAAAGCTCTCAATGTTGTGAGCTTCTCAAATGGGCCAAAACACAAAGATTATTTTAAAGATGGTGGAGTGACTGCTTTTAACACTACTGCTAACATCTGTTGCTGATTACACTTTAGGCTATAGATTTGAGGAGCTAATATTAATAAGATTAATTATTTTACAATACTTATCTGTGATCAATGAAATACCAATAATATTTCTATATCTATCTATAATATCTATCTATCTATCTATCTATCTATCTATCTATATATATAAATATATATATTATCTATTAATATATATAAATATGAATATTATATATTTTAATAATTATATTTTAAATAATTTTAATAATTTATACTTTTAATATTCATAACACTCACACACACACACACACACACACACACACACACACACACACATATATATATATATATATATATATATATATATATAACATTAATATTCGACTGTATATGTTTATTTATTAAGAGATATTATTATGATATTGTATTATAATATTAGGCTGTTCGTTTTCTTCCTCTTGTCCGCAAATAAATAAATAAATAAATAAATAAAATTAAATATAAAAAGTGAGGACAAAATGTTCTGCTTTAAAACACTGCCACAGTGGGGTAAGTCAGAACAGGGAATACGTGCAGGTTAACTGTAATTATCACCATTAAAAACGGTGGAACTTCCTCTGTGTGTGTCTACTTTGTTGGGAACAATGGGAACGGCTGAGCGGGACTTCTTACCTTCGCACACAGCAGAGCATCACGAGCTGTCCCCCCGGTGACAGCCTAAATCACTCCAGCACATCGGAGAATGACCGCTACGCGGAGTCCGCTCCAGAGCCAAAGCCGCCGCGGCTGCTGCTGACATTGTCCCCCTCCGTAATATGGCGACAAAAGCGAATCACGGATGAAGAAAAGCGCTCGACATCTTAAACGACGCCGCTTTCCGAGCTGTCGGCGCCGAGAGAGTTGCGGGGGAAGAAAACGAGGAAAAGTAGCCGAAATGTTGACACAGTCGCTTCAGAAACGACGAGCGGGCGCTCCGACAGTTTGCTGTGTTTCTGAGAGAAAGCTGGGCGAAAAAGCGTTTTTTCTGTAAACGTATCGCCCTCGCGAGGTGCGAGCGGACGGCCGTTCCGGGAATCGAATTCCCAGAAACCTCGCTTTTTTCTGTGTGTGTGTGTGTGTGTGTGTGTGTGTGTGTGTTTGCGTTAGATCAAGCGCGCGTGCACGGCTTGAGCCTACAATCCGCGCGCCTCGCTTCGTAGAACTGCGCTCGCGACCTTCAGCTGCGTTTCCATTGGCTCGCCGAAGAACGCTTCCCTCCCTTCTGTCAGCCCCCATCACCACCCGTATTCCGACAAACCACGCCCACCTGCTTCGAGCTCAGCCAGGAGCCCCGCCCCCTTCACGCTGCGATTGGCAGAGTAATTCGAGCGGTTGAGAAATCCGAGGAGGGCGGGATTTGCTAGAACGGCGAACTGTGAATCCCCAGCCAATCCGAGCGCAGCAGGCAGGCTTTTCTCCGAAAACGGGTGGAAAAAACAGCCCACGACGCTTCTGTGCCGTGTGACGTTTTTAGGAAGCAGCCCGGTTTCGCCAGTAATGCGTGCCGGATGACTTTCCTGGTAAACGGCTTTCCTGGAAAGCTGAAGCAGCCGCTCAGAATGACACAGACTCAGGGCGCCTGCTCTTCTATGAACTGAACAAGCGTTGAACACAACACATCACCTTTGGAAAGGCGACTGAACGAACGCCTTAATTCAACAACTTTTCAGTTTTTTGGGCTCAAGGTCAATAATGGCTACAGCTCTTATAACATTGTTTCAAATGGCCCATATCCTGCATTCCTCTCGTTTATTTCTTGTTTATTTTTATTCCAAGGTGCATTGATGATATCTGCATGGTTTTACATGCTGGAAATAGACACCTGACCATTTATCAACCTTTCTTTATCCCTTTGAAATAAAGCAGTGTTTTGTGGCTATTCATTTAAGACCAACAATCTCTGTTTTCATTAGCTGCCCTGTATTGAGCCTCATTTATAAAGTACTCCAAGCTGAAACACCCCTTATAACTAAAATACTGCAAGTTTAAACATTGGATATATGCAGATGCACTAAAATGGGCTGTTCGGCAGCTTATTTTCCAAGTATAGATCATTTAGACTGGATAGTGAACAGTATATTAAAAAAATGAACACTGTTTCGATACTACATTTAACATTTTATTAGTAAAAAAGTTTTCCTTACTTTTTATGTCAGCATTGAAAAGGCAGGTCAGGCTACATTTGTTCCAATATTTATTTCTGAGAAAAAAAAGGAAAAAAAAAAAACATAGCAGGCTACAGATTAAACGTACAGAGACACGTTTCATTTGAGCAGTGACGTGTAAAATAATCAGAATGTTTTGGTGGACATCCTTGTGGCCTTGGGTGAAAGTGGGCAACAGAGAATTGTTTATCAGACAAGAAAAAGAGGTGAACGAAACAAGAACAAGTACAGGCGAGAAAAAAGACAGGACAGACAGCAGCAGACCACAGGAGAAAAAGTAGTGGGGGGGGGGGGGGGGGGGGGGGTTTCGTCCTGCCTTGAGCGTCTCCAATTTAGCTCTCCTCCCCGTTCTCCCCAGCTCCTTTGATCAGCCGCTTGTTTCCCCGTTTCCCTGAAGGGCCCTTTGGCTTGGTGAAGGCTTGTTTCAGAGCCTGTGGCTTCGGGTGGACTTCTTCATATAAATACTCTTCTGTCAGGCCCTCCCCACTGTCGATCTCCATCTGCACACATGAACACAGAAACATATAAACACTACACATGGGGCAGGTGAGCCGGAGATCTGATGCAATTTGCTGAAATCAGTCCTGGCCTGACCCAGATAAGTGTGGAGTTTTGTTTATAAAACGTGACGAGGTCTATTGTTTTTGTTGCTTCCTGAATAGAGCTTTATGCTGGACTTATATTGGCCACTACTAATTTTCTATTATGATATCAGTAACCACAATATTCACAGTTTTTGGTATTCATACAGTGAGGAAATTGACAAATGCAATGAAAATGCATTAATATCACAAATAAACATTTACAAATTACATTTTATAATAGTAAATAGTACCTCCCATCGACCCACCACCAATGGGAGGGGCAGTAGTAGGGGCTCGGTGCTTTGTGGATCGGGCAGTGTCTGAAGGCGTGGCCTTGGCGTTCTGATCCTCGGTTGCTGAAACTGGCTTTTGGAACTTGGAATGTTATCTCACTGGTGAGGAAGGAGCCTGAGTTGGTGAGCAAGGTTGAGAGATACCGGCTAGATATAGTCGGGCTCACCTCGACACACAGCTTGGGCTCTGGGTCCAATCTCCTTGAGAGGGGCTGCACTTTATTCTTTTCTAGGGTTGCCCATGGTGAGAGGCGACGGGCAGGTGTGGGCTTTCTCATAGCCCCTCAACTCGGTGCCTGTATGTTGGGGTTTTCTCTGGTGGACGAGAGGGTAGCTTCCCTATGCATTTGGGTTGGGGAACGGGTCCTGACTGCTGTCTGTGCTTATGCACCGAACAGCAGTTCAGAGTACCCAGCCTTCCTAGAGTCCTTGGGAGGGGTGCTTGAAAGTGCTCCTCCTGGAGACTCTATTGTCCTACTGGGGGACTTCAACGCTCACGTGGGCAACGACAGTGAGACCTGGAGGGGTGTGATTGGGAGGAATGGCCTCTCTGATCTGAACTCGAGTGGTGTTCAGTTTTTGGACTTCTGTGCAAACCACAGTTTGTCCATCACGAACACCATGTTTGAGCACAAGGATGTCCATAAGTGTACATGGCACCAGGACGCCCTAGGCCGCAGTTCAATGATTGACTTTGTAGTCGTGTCATCGGACTTGCGGCCATGTGTTTTGGACACTCGGGTAAAGAGAGGAGCTGAGCTGTCAACTGATCACCACCTGGTGGTGAGTTGGATCAGGTGGTGGGGGAAGATGCCGGTCAGACCAGGCCAACCCGCTGGGAACGTCTGGCAGAAGAACCTATCAGATTGATCTTCAACTCACACCTCCGTCAGACCAGATATCGGGGGAGGTGGGGGACATTGACTCAGAATGGGCCATGTTCCGCTCCTCCATTGTTGAAGCGGCTGACTGTAGCTGTGGCCGCAAGGTAGTAGGTGCCTGTCGGGGCGGGTAATCCTCAAACCCGGTGGTGGACACCCCAGGTGAGAGATGCCGTCAAGCTAAGGAAGGAGTCCTACCAGGCATGGTTGGCCTGTGGGACACCAGAGGCAGCTGGCAGGTATCGACAGGCCAAGCGATCTGCGGCTTCAGTCGTCACCAAGGCAAAAACTCGGGTCTGGGAGGAGTTCGGTGAGGCCTTGGAAAGTGACTTTAAGTTGGCTCCGAAAAGATTCTGGCAAACCGTCAGGTGACTCACAAGGGGAAAGCAGTGTGCCACTAGCACTGTATATAGTGGAGATGTGGAGGCGTGCTGCTGACTTCGACTGAATACGTCATTGGGCGGTGGAAGGAATACTTTGAGGACCTTCTCAATCCCACCAACACATTCTCCAGTGAGGAGGCAGAGTCTGGAGACACGGGAATAGGCTCGTCCATTACTGAGGCCGAAGTCATTAAGGTAGTTAAAAAGTTCCTTGGTGGCAAGGCTCCAGGGGTGGATGAGATCCGTCCCGAGTTCCTCAAGGCTCTGGATGTTGTGGGGCTGTCTTGGCTGACACGCCTTTTCAACACTGCATGGACATCGGGGGCAGTGCCAGTGGATTGGCAGACTGGGGTGGTGGTCCCTCTTTTTAAAAAAGTGGACTGGAGGGTGTGTTCCCACTACAGGGGAATCACACTCCTCAGCCTCCCTGGTAAGGTCTATGCAGGGGTACTGGAGAAGAGAGTCTGGCTTATAGTCGAACCTCGGATTCAGGAGGAGCAGTGCGGGTTCCGCCCTGGTCGTGGAACACTGGACCAACTCTTCAGGATTCTGGAGGGCTCATGGGAGTTTGCCCAACCAGTCCACATGTGCTTTGTGGATCTGGAGAAGGCATTCGACTGTGTTCCCCAGGGTATTCTGTGGGAGGTGCTTCGGGAGTACGGGGTACATGGCTCTTTGCTACGAGCCATTCAGGCCCTGTACAAACAAAGCAGGAGCTTGGTTCGCATGGCCGGCAGTAAGTCAGACTCGTTCCCAGTGAGAGATGGACTCCGTCATGGCTGCCATTTGTCACCGATTCTATTCATAATTTTTATGGATAATCAGAATCAGTACCTCTAAATCCGAGACCATGGTTCTCAGGCGGAAAAGGGTGGAGAGACCTCTGGCTGGGAGCGCCTCGGAATCCCACCCGGAGAGGAGGGGAAGTGGCTGGGGAGAGGGAGGTCTGGGCCTCATTGCTTAAGATGCTGCCCCCGTGACCCAAACCCCGGAGAAGCGGAAGATGATGGATGGATGAATGGATGGATGGATGGATGGATGGATGGATGGATGGATGGATGGATTTTACAATAGTATTACATTTCAATAAAAATGTATTACTTTATTAATATATTCATGTAGTATTGTAGGTGGCAGTTTGCCAACTATAATTCATGTTTTAAATTCTCCTGTAGTCTCCCTTACAGTAAGGAACAGAGCATGATAGACACATGTATTTCTATATTATGTGAAAGTCACCCTGTACAGCCTAAATTAGTATTTTAATAGTCAGAGTCATTGGGTTTGACTTCACATGAGTTCTTCTGACCACATCACACGTCTTCACACACAGTCTCAAAAAGAATGTCTGGCTTGATGTTTAGGTCTTGAAAAACTATCATTATACTAATATAATGACAATAGCATAAAATTCACTTGCGTCCTTACAAAACACGTATTTCACCACGTTTTGACTGACTTCTCTTTTAATACTCAACACACTTGCAGTCATCAGACACAACCGCTCAGGGAAGCTCAACCAAGAAATATTCTTCTGCATGTTTACATATGTGTGCAATTACACATTTCTACCAGAGAGCGCTCCAAATCCCCACACCTTACATAATGCAGCTTTGAATTGATTATTATTGCTTGACCTTTTTGAAAAAAATTATTTAAAATTTAAATATATATGAATTTATCACCAGCACTACTACTGTTTACTGTTCACATAACAAATAAGTAAACATGTTGTCCTGTCCCTGGCTTTTCAGGGAGACTATCAGTAACACTAACTGCCAGTTCTGTCACATCAGCTAACAAATGCAGGGATGTTAGAGGGAGGAACATCCAGAGACAGCAAGGCCATTTATGCTCTCTTGGACTCTCAGCCACGTATATCCATGACATCATTCAGGACTGAACTCTCTCAAACTCGCCAGTGATAAGGCCAATGCTCAGAGGGGACCGATTACCTTCTTGGTGATCTCTATGTGGTAGTCTCTCTCCACCTCTTCCAGAAGCCGGTTCTTACAGCTGGAATAGAGCATCCGTTCCTTAATGCTACAACTGTAGCCAGGCATGGAGTAGATGAACACTGAGAAACACACACACACACACACACACACACACACACAGAGTGAAAAAAACAGAAGTAGTTTTAAAATGAAAAAAATGAAAGCGGTCAGTCCACTCATCAATGTTTGATGATAATACCAAACTGCTGACACCTGATGTCTTGGCTGTTAGACTGTATTTGTGATAAGGAGAACATTTTTCACTGAACAGTCACTTTAAGCAATGTGAAGTTCTGTATTCAAACATTATTATTTAAACTTTAGCGCTTGAAGTGTTCTACCAAGACATAGCGTTCTTGGTAAGTTTCTAATAGTGTAACGTGGCTTATGCATGACATATATATATATATATATATATATATATATATATATATATATATATATATATATATATATATATATATATATATTCTTTAAACCTGAATGCAAGTCGCCCAAAAAGAAGAAACCCTGCAATAAATGCAAGGCATGGCCACAACAAGCCCTTAAAAACATCTGTGTAATTTTCTGTTACATATATATTTTCTGCTTTTTCCTGAAGCTGAATGTATACTGGAACTGAATGATGGAAAATGTAATAAATGAAATGCCTCTGACTTTTGCAGAGCACCGTGGGCATGGATTTTAAATGAAAATGTTCCCCTTTACAAGTATAAGCATGTTAAAGAATAACCTCTCCTCTGTGATTTAAGGATGTATTTTAAAGTGCTAACAGTAATTAATAATAGATAAGATACACCTGTGTTTTGTGCCTTCTAGAGGATAATGGCTTAAATGCATAAATCAGTGTAAAATCGGTTCTGCACGGAGAAAGAGCCACTGACCCACAGCCTCCATGCTCTGACCCTGATGAGAATGCTTGTATATGAAGAAGTGATAGCGAGGGACATCAGCAGGGATTCTGGCAGGGAGCTCGCGGATGTCTGTGGGATTGGTATGTACCAGCTCAATCGTCTCTCTCTCAGTGTCCAGCCTCTGAGGAAAAATACGAACACAGGAAGGATGAATGATGAATATAAGGGATTGAGATTAACTGATGTTGACTACTAGCAGCATGACTCTTAGTTCTGAAAAAAAAACAAAAAAACAAAACAAAAAAAAAACCCAATCTCCCTCTCTCTCTCTCTCTCTCTCTCTCTCTCTCTCTATATATATATATATATATATATAGCCAAAAGTATTCACTCATCTGCCTTCACACACATATGAATTTGAGTGACATCCCATTCTTAATCCGTAGGGTTTAAAATGATTTCAGCCCACCCTTTGCAGCTATAACAGCATCAACTCTTCTGGGAAGGCTTTCCACAAGGTTTAGGCGTGTTTATGGGAATTTGTGACCATTCTTCCAGAAGCGCATTTGTGAGGTCAGACACTGATGGTGGATAAGAAGGCCTGGCTTGCAGTCTCTGCTCTAATTCATTCCAAAGATGTTCTGTCGGGTTGAGGTCAGGACTTTGTGTAGCCCAGTCAAGTTCTTCCACACCAAACTCGCTCATCCATGTCTTTATGGACGTTGCTTTGTGCACTGGTGCACAGTCATGTTGGAACAGGAAGGGGCCATCCCCAAACTGTTCCCACAAAGTTGGGAGCATGAAATTGTCCAAAATCTCTTGGTCTGCTAAAGCATTAAGAGTTCCTTTCACTGGAACTAAGGGGCCGAGCCCAACCCCTGAAAAACAAGCCCACACCATAATCCCCCCTCCACCAAACTTTACACTTGGCACAATGCAGTCAGGCAAGTACTGTTCTCCTGGCAACTGCCAAACCCAGACTTGTCCATCGGATTGCCAGACAGAGAAGTGTGATTCGTCACTCCAGAGAACACGTCTCCACTGCTCTAGAGTCCAGTGGCGGCGTTTTACACCACTGCATTTGACGCTTTGCATTGCACTTGGTGATGTAAGGCTTGGATGCAGCTGCTCAGCCGTGGAAACCCATTCTGCTCTTTACACTGTTCTTGATCTAATCTGAAGGCCACATGATGTTTGGAGATCTGTAGCGATTGACTCTGCTGAAAGTTGGTGACCTCTGTGCACTATGCGCCTCAGCATCCGCTGGCCACGCTCTGTCATTTCACGTGGCCGACCACTTTGTGGCTGAGTTTCTATTGCTCCCAATTGCTTCCACTTTGTTGTAATACCACTGACAGTTGACTGTGGAATATTTAATAGAGAGGAAATTTCAACACTAGACTTTGCACACGAGGCATCCTAACACTGTACCACGTAGGAATTAACAGAGCTCCTGAGAGCGACCCATTCTTTCACTAATGTTTGTAGAAGCAGTCTGCATGCCTAGGTGCTTGGATTTATACACCTGTGGCCATGGAAGTGATTGGAACACCTGAATTCAAAGATTTGGATGGATGAGTGAATACTTTTGGCAATATAGTGTATATAAATTGCTTTGCAAAAGTCTGAGACCACCTTTCATTTATTCAATTTCCAATTAAAACAGCCATTAAGTAAGTTATTCCTTTTTTAGCAACAAGAAAGTCCATTAGCTTTATTATAGCTTGCAATCTTTTCATTATATTTCCTTTTATGTATTCAAAGAAATCTGCTGGGATAATTTTCCATACCTCCAAAGTTCGGTCTTTGAAGTTCGGTCTTTGAAGTTCTGCTTCTAATGAAGTAATCCAAACACATTCAGTGATGTTGAGGTCTGGGATCTGGGGTGGCCAGCCCACTGATCTGAGAACATTATCAGCCATTCTTTTTTCTTTTTTGTCTTTTTTCCTTTGACAAGTAACAGCATCTTGACAACTACACATCCTTTCAGACTCATAGCACCGAGTGGTCTTCTCATGGTGGATGGATGGACACCATTGGATTTTTTCAGGTGTAAAGCAAGAGAGCAGCTTGATTTTCTCCTCTCGCTCAAAGATGAAAACTTTAAGTACTGTTTATCTGATGGTGACAATTTTGGTGGTCTGCCAGTTCTTGCAGGTCTTGTTGTTAGGAGTCCTTCTTTGTATCTTTTAACCATTTTTTGGACTCCAGTTTTGGAAATGTTTGTTTTCTATTGACTTGATTGAACTATTTTATACCTAAAAAATGTACTTCATGAATGTCTTGGCTGGAAATTAAACAAATGAAAATTTGTCTCTTCTGCATAGTACTGTTTGGGATAACTTGGATAATGAAAAGCAAAAAATGCAACCATATGCTGAGTCTGAACTTTGGTGAGAAAATAACCCTGCAGATTTCTTTGAAAAACTGAAAGCAAGTCTCCTGAAAAGAGTGGAAGCTGTAATATGCCTCTTGAGGACTAAATACGGAAAACATGACATTCATATACAAGTATTGTTCATTTTTATAGTTTTTTTATTAAGTGCCTTTTTGTTGTTTTGTCATATTTTGTTTCTAAAATGTTTAGATTTTTTAATCAATTTTTAACCTGAATGTACAACCCCAATTCTAATGAAGTTGGGATATTGTATAAAACATAAATGAAAACAGAATACGATGATTTGCAATTCCTTTTCAACCTATATTAAATTGAATACACTACAAAGACAAGATATTTCATGTTCAAACGGATAAACTTTATTGTTTTTGGCAAATATTCACTCATTTTGAATTTGATGCCTGCAACACGTTCCAAAGAAGTTGGGACAGGGGCGTGTTTACCACTGTGTTACATCACCTTTCCTTTTAACAACACTCAATAAGCATTTGGGAACTGAGGACACTAATTGTTGTAGGTGGAATTCTTTCCCATTCTTGCTTGATGTACATCTTCCGTTGCTCAACAGTCCGGGGTCTCCGTTGTCATATTTTGCGGCACACATTTTCAAAGGGAGACAGGTCTGAACTGCAAGCAGGCAAGTCTAGTACCCACACTCTTTTACTACAAAGCCACACTGTTGTAACACGTGCAGGCGTGTGGCTTGGCATTGTCTTGCTGTAATAAGCAGGGACGTCCCTGAAAAACGTCCCTGATGTTGCTTGGATGGCAGCATATGTTGCTCCAAAACCTGTATGTACCTTTTAGCATCAATGGTGCCTTCACAGATGTGCAAGCTGCCCATGCCATGGGCACTAACACACCCCCATACCATCAGAGACACTGGCTTGTGCACTGATAACAAACCGGACAGTCCTTTTCCTCTTTGGCCCAGAGGACACGACGTCCATGATTTCCAAAAACAACTTGAAATGTGGACTCATCAGACCACAGGACACTTTTCCACATGGATCAGTCCATCTCAGATGAGCTTGGGAATGATGTCGGCTTTTAATGCAGTGCCACCTGAGGGATCGAAGATCACGCACATTCAATGTTGGTTTTCTGCCTTGCCGCTTACTTGCAGAGATTTCTCCAGATTCTCTGAATCTTTTGATGATATTATGGACTGTAGATGATGAAATCCCTAAATTCCTTGCAATTGCATGTTGAGAAACGTTGTTCATAAACTGTTGGACTATTTGCTCACGCAGTTGTTCACAAAGTGGTGAACCTCGCCCCATCCTTGCTTGTGAATGACTGAGCCTTTCAGGGATGCTCCCTTTATACCCAATCATGACACTCACCTGTTTCTAATTAACCTGTTAACCTGTGGAATGTTCCAAACAGGTGTTTTTTGAGCATTCCTCAACTTTCCCAGTCTTCTGTTGCCCCTATCCCAACTTCTTTGGAATGTGTTGCAGGCATCAAATTCAAAATGAGTGAATATTTGCAAAAAGCAATAAAGTTTATCCATTTGAACATTAAATATCTTGTCTTTGTAGTGTATTCAATTGAATATACGTTGAAAAGGATTTGCAAATCATCGTATTCTGTTTTTATTTATGTTTTACACAACGTCCCAACTTCATTGGAATTGGGGTTGTAGTTTTGTCCAATTCAACTCGTTAGCTAAGTCTCCCTCTGACACACAATGCTATCCAGTTAGAAGCATGTAGACCAGTGGTGGATGAAGTACAAAAATCATGTACTTGAGTTAAAGTAGAGATACCCAAGGTAAAATATTACTCCAGTAAAAGTAGAAGTCCTTACTCTAGACCTCAACTTGAGTAAAAGTACAAAATTATTTGCCTTCAAAAGTACTTAAGTATTGAAAGTAAAAGTACTAAATGAATAATTATGACTCTAATGTCCTGTTATCGTTGTTGTAAGACTCGCTTAATGAACTAATTTTAGGTGAAAATACTCCAGTGTCTCTCTTGGTAAACCAGTCTTTTAATAGAATGTCATTAATTAGTCTGACACTATTAAAATTATGTGATGGCGAGTCACAAAACACAGAAGGCAAACAGTTTTTATCAGGTAAAACAGAGTGGCTCTAAAACAGCTTTTTACAAGCAAGCAAAGTTTCAGTTTAACATTTATTTGTAACTTAGTTACAAGTTTAATAAAACCTTGCTTTCAACTCAGGTTCACAAATAAGTTTTCCTTTACTATATTGCAGCTGCAGGTCTCATAAACATAACGTTATTTTCATAAACATAAACTAGCTGAAACTAATTTAGTATAGAATGAAAGTGTTTGTATAAAAAAAGACACATGACAGTCATGACTGCATGTGTGATGTGTACATATTTCTATATTGAGGTCAATTTACACAAAGTTAGGTCAGTTCCATCGTTTAGGTAGACGTACGTGCTCCCAAAGTTTTACGCTGCTGCGCTGATGTTGAATCATGTGCAAATTTGTGCAGCTTTGAAATGTAGTGGAGTGAAAGTAAAAAGTCACTCAAAATGGAAATACTTGAGTAAAGTACAGATACACAAAAAAACTACTTAAGTACAGTGACGAATTACATTTACTTAGTTACTGTCCAACACTGATGAAAAATAGCATGAACTTCATTTAATACAGTGGAAGCCTTCAAACTGCTGCTGACAGCTCAACACACTTCAAGGAGAACACTGACTGTCAATTCTGTTACATCAGTTAACAGTGCCCATGACGCGTAGCATCATGCTGAGTGATGGGAGGAGAGGGAGGGCCAATTGTGGCCTTGGACTTGTGGTCAATTGGCTGTGGCACCTTGTGGTGTTCTGACAACAGGACCAGTGTTAAGACGCCCAATTAGCTTTTTTTTTTTTCAAAAACACTGGTTACCTGATTAATCATGAACATCACTGGAATATTAGTAATATAATCGACAGTGACGACCCTGTTGTATATGTCAACTTGTGGTGTATGTGTGTGTGTGTGTGTGTGTATTGAACTCACTAGCTGGATGTAGTTGATGCGTCTTTGTTTGAGTTGCTCTAAGGCTCGTTTAGCTTCCTCCTGTAAAGGAAAGGCTAAACCCTGCAGAGTCGAGTGCTTACTCTCCACGCTGATTTCTGTCTTCCCCTTAGACACACACACACATATACAGACACATAAACAGACACATATACCATCATCATCATTAGAAGCAGAAGCAGCGGCCTAAAGCTGCCATCAAGACCCATAAAAGAGACACAAACTTTACCTTTCCCCTCCCAGACGGAGCAGCCACTCGTCTTCGCTCCTCCTGGAAAAATGTTTTTAAAAAGATGGAATATTTAAATTTCAAATTACCATACACTATCATGTACATGCACAATTTCACGCTTTAAACTACACCACACTCTTGAGAGCTTACCCAAACAACTTTGTCCTGTTAGATGCATTTTCAAGCAAGAAAGTTTTATTAGTTTTTTTTTTAATACAAAACAGCAAAACTCTCTATCCCATATAAATGATCAGGATATCTGTGTTGTACAGAGGTTTTTTTTTGTTTTTTTTTGCATTGGAGCCATGAGGCTAATGTACAGTTGTATGCAAAGGTTTAAACCCCCTGGCCAAATGACAGGTGATTTTTGAAGTGAAAACAAGTAAACACCTCTGTGGCTATTTAAAAAAATAACTATTTTCCTGAAAATGCTACAAAAATGAAATAACAGTTGTGGCATGTGCAAAAGTTTGGAAAACTTGGTAAGTCAGTCCTTAGTATTACCCTCTTTGGCGGCTCAAAGCTTGCAAATGCTTTTTGTAGCCAGCTGAGAGTCATTCTATTCTAGTCTTTTGCAAACTATAGGTAAACTGCATGCCTCAATCACACAATAGAGTTGTTATGTAATCTCACATAAATTTGCTTATTTCTGATGCTGTATAACATACTGTTATCCATTCAAATGTACATTGCATAGTTAAAAGCTGTAGTCAAGAGTGGTCTTTGCACTAGGCAAATGTAAGTAGCTGCTTAGGGCCCCCATAAACCGAGAACCTATGAAATTATAAATTAGATGCCCTGGTAAAATGATGGTAAATAAATTATTCTGAAGTATATATACATTATAAAAATAACTGTAATTTATGATTGTAATGATTATTTTCAGTCATTTCAATGCAGCCCCACCTGTCAATCATGGTTATAATGCTCTATTCCATGTTGTTATGTGACGACACAACTCTTTAACTATAGACCAGTATGAGCAAGGCAATCAAATGATAATCTACATTAAGGTGAGAAAGGTTTTTGAGTTTCGACAGGGAGAATTAACTAAAGTTATCCAAGAGTAGCAGAGAAATGGAACAAGAGTGAGGAAAGCAAAAAGTTTGTTACTTCACTGCCAGAGCTACCATCATTTTATAAGTCAGAACAGAGCACTATACAGGATGACTGTATATAATGGCATTGTTAATGTTAGCACAGATACCTATAGTGTTGGGGAAATTATGCAAAAATAGTAATCCACTACAAGTGTATTTTCTCAAATTGTAATTAAATTACTTATTACTTTTATTAGAAAAGGTAGTCTTACTACTCATTACTTAATTTCTGCGTTACTCAGTACCAAGTTTCATCACTATTTTGGCATACACAGCCTATTAAATGCTAGTTTTAGGCCGGAACAACCCTCAAACAACTCGACACAGTTTGAGACACATTTCCATTATTCTTTAGCCTCAAAGTTCCAGTGCAAAACTAAAGTAGCAAACTTCAGACACTAAACATCAACTACTCATCAACTACTACATCTTGGTCTGAGGGAAAATGATGTAAATCAGATTATTTGAATAAAAGCCTCTACATTCATCCTTCAGACACGGTAAATGAGATCGGCAGTCAGATAAGGTCAAGTGTAGACTGGCTCACCTCAGTGGCTTTAATCTGATGGAGCTCCTGCTCAGCTGAGGTGAGGGGGGCAGGGCTGGAGCAGGAGGACAGGTGGCGGAGGTAACCCTGGAAACACACGTCCTCCTACGAGTCAGAGGAGGACACTCAGATAATCCAGTATGACTTTTATCACCTGGCCTGGAAGAACCTGAGTGTGGCTGGGTGCCATGTCTATATATACCACAGCATGAAACTTAACAGAACAAAGAACCAGTGAGAAGAAATGTAGCTGAAATGGCAGCAGATGACACATACTGCTTGCCAAAGTGCTACAATATAAGGCTCCATTAATAAGCTCCATTAATATCAAATGCACTCCCAAACTACCTGCCCAGAACTTTTATAATCAGAAGCTTTTTCCAGCAATGAAATAGTAAAAAAATGCAGAACATTTTGAACAGAGTATATGTATATGTAATATTCGTATTATGTGTTGCATACTTGTCCACTGAAGACACGTCCGTATGGAAAAAAATATACTCCAAATGTATTTGATAAATATATTTTTGCAATATATGAAAATGGTCAAGAAATGTATTTCTTAAATATATATTTAAAATGCATTTATTTGTATTTGTTATTATAATTGTAAGTAGTTTAAACAAAGGTTACAGATATAAGTAAATGTACATGAATTCAATGAATGGTACTGACTTCTGTGTGTTGCATTGAACTTTGCATTAACCATGTATGCAGTTTTCCAATAAACAAGAAATCAAATAATTGCATTTTCACAGCGTATCAATATCTACATTTGCTTTTGTCATGTTAATGATTAATTTCCTAATATTTAAAAATAAGATACTTGAGTACAGATTAATTTTAAAAGTATTCCAAACAGTAAAGTGCAGAAGACATAAAGTTTGGCTATTTTCATACATTTTTAAATGTATTTGCTAAATACATTTTCATACATTAATTTTTCTATAGAGAGAAAAATACATTTATTTTTCTATAATTTTCATTTCTAGGTGTAATATTTCCCCATACGTTTTAAAATAAATATATTTTAAAATGGATTTGATCAATATGGCATTATATTCTGAAATACATTTTAGTGTTGGAATGTATTTTGGCATGGATTGTAATGTATTTGACATGTATTTCCCATATATAAATATATGCCCAAATAAGTAATCACAATAAGTAGTCACAATAAGACTGTTGCTACATACATGTAACAAGCAAGCTAACAGTCCTGTGCACTGAAATGCTGTTGAGTGAAAGTAAGTCTACTATTCAACATTATTCTTAAACAACACCAGCTTTAAACGGTATCCTACAACTGCTAAAGCAATTTAAGTACCGCATTTGATAAAGCTTGCTGGTGAATGAATCAGTGAATCAGTTATGAATCAGTTTGTGTCCAGCAGTGTTGCCTTGTATGTAGCAATAGTTATATTTTGACCCCCTTATGACTTTGTAATTCGGACAGTCCAGCAACATTCACAGGGAAATGTATGTACAGTAACATGCATAAAATTTGGCTTGCCACAGAGTCTGATAGTGGTGATTTTCATAAATGACACCAATTTTTCCCATACGGAAAACAGATTAGTATGGAAGCCCATTCACATCTGGTAGAAAAGAAAAACATCGCCTATTTTCCTTATTCTCCTTTTCTGTTTTTGGCAGCAGTATATCAACATTTTTACTTTGTACCTTAAAATAATGACTTATTTTCTAGCAATTCTGGCGTAGTATGTCAAAATAATAACATATTTTCTCAGACTTAGTATCTCAAAGTCATCTTGCAGACAATATTTCAAGAAAGTATTTATAGTGACATAGTATGCAAAAGCTCTTAGAAATAGGTTATTATTTTGATATAGCATGTCATTATTTAAAAGAATGAGTAATTATTATAAGATACTATGTCTACTAATTTTGCTGTAAAACTGCTCTCAGAAGACCAAAAAAAAGATACCTGGTGGAATGGGCTTCCTTAGCTTAGATGCAGTGAAATGAAAATTTTCATAGTGCCAACTACTTCCATTATGAGCACAGCGTCAAAAATAAAATGACACACAATTACATTTTTATAGGAAGGACATCCCCCCATTTTTCAAAATCCTATTTTTGTCAACCGGCCGGTCTTCACTCACTGGCCCGCTGTCATTATCTGCATGACAGAGTATGACTTGGCTGCTAAAAATCCATATGAAGTGG
Source organism: Pygocentrus nattereri (assembly GCF_015220715.1). NCBI lineage: Eukaryota > Metazoa > Chordata > Actinopteri > Characiformes > Serrasalmidae > Pygocentrus > Pygocentrus nattereri. Next base: position 24,181,178 of record NC_051231.1, on the reverse strand, counting down.
ACTACAACACAAATATGTGGATAAGTGGACTACACTCATTTCCATGGTTAAGCCACACTCATTTCCATGGTTACACTATGCCTATTTCTATTGTTATGCTTGAAATAACATCATTACTGACCGTTATTGTTATTATGCTGCAGATAAAGATGTAAAGATTGACTATTGAGCAGAAAAATATGCCATTTGATGGAAGGATGGATAATCCATTCTGTCACATCTAACTGCAATAATGTTACAGACTTTTAGCTCTTCATGATGAGATAAAGGGTGAAATGGGGTGACTTAATTAGCAAACTTTAGTGTTACTGTTAGCATTATTGTCAGCTGCTGCCATACATGAACAGTACACAATCGCCCTAATTAGCTACTTAATATGCATCATTGCTATAAATAAGTGTTCAAATGCATAACAGTTTGTGCAAATACAGAGGTGAGTTTCAACTTTACAGTGTCCCCCCATTTCTGAAACCAAAACAATGTCCTTGACTCTACTACCTGTGTGGTTCCAAATAGCTCATCTTTGATGTGACTGCCACCAAATTCCTTCTTCAGTGTGGCACGAGTGGCAGCATACACCATCTTCAATCGCACCTGTATAAAGTACAGTGTGAGGCCACAGAGAGGCTCAGCAAACTCTCACAGAATGCACAAAAGTCAGTCTAAAATCAAAATAGACCCCCTTTCCATACAGAAAATATTGATACTGATATTTGCAAAATATGGATTTCAAGTGTATGATGTATATTTGCATATAAGGATTATCCAACTTATACTAGTCACATAAGAACATATTTGTGACATACAGTATATGCCAACCTATTTGAAATTGCCCATTAAAATATGGGATATATATTTCAGCCACATGTGACTGTATGCAAACATATATATGTGTAACACATACATTTACCAATATATGATAGAAAACATTCATATATGGAATGGCATATATTATTCATGTATGTTGGTTTTTATGCATCTTCTTTGTTTAGTCTACATACTTATTAATGGAGTGAAAACTAGTATAACAGCTACATAACTAAACTTATAATTAAAACATGGAATAAATGAAAATATTGTTCACTGGCACATTATGATGACTTAATATTTAAAAGCAAACACATAACATGGCATCAATTGTAACTGTACTGGGATGTAAATGAATGACCCATGTATCATGCATGTATATGTTCAGCCACCTATCAGGCATATATGTGTATGATTGATACATTATGCATATACTGTATGTCCAATATTTGGTACTTACACAACGTATACATACATATCTTTAAAAATGTACACTTGACCCTTTGTGGTATATGGTATATGTGTATATATGGCCATATGTCAGACTTCTGTATGGTTTACCTTGTTAGTTTATGTCCCTGGTCATTTTATGCATGAGTCATCAAACCATACAATTTAAAAGACAAAATTATTGATTTCCTATCTTTGATCAAGGTGTAATGACTTTCATCATCTCTAAACTGCCTTCTGAGCTTTGATTACATGTTTGGGCACCGGGAAAATAATATAAACCTATATTATCCTATTATTTCACCTCCACCTCCCACAGCCCTCACCTGTCAACGAAAAAAGCTCATGCAGCTCAGATACCATCACAGACACAGAAATACATCACAGTATAGAAGAATAAGACAAGTCTAGTTCTAATAGAGAGCCATGTGTGTAGCTTTACCACAAAATGCTACTACTCACTCTACTGATAATAATATGTGTATTATTGTCACTACTGCTATAATTGCTACTACTATTAATGATAATACTACTACTAATAAGTAGTTACAAGAAGCTACTTTATTTACAGTACACATATACGGGACTCTCTATGATAGCAGTGCTGTTTTAGCCTCCTTATTAAATGAGCAGTAGAGGGTAAATCTGTTTTCTGTGGATTTGCATGGTAATTCTTTTCATATATGATAAATGAATCTGTGAAGACAGCTAGCTCTCCAGCTCACTTATGCCTAAATAATCACAACAGACTGTTATTAGCAATGTAAACTTGTGACTTGTTTTCTAGCTGCTAGCATACATGCTAACAGCGTCAGCACTATAGCTTCCAACCCCGCTGTGTTTCGCAAATTTCTGAAAAAAAAAGTGATTTATGCATCAAAACATTCTTTAAGTTTACACTGTGGTGTACGTATTTATCATGTACAAGTGCTTGGTGACTGCATCTTTACATGGAACAGTAAAAAATAGCTAAATAAAGCAACTCATACAGGAAGATAAACCGAAGTCAGGCATAGCTTGAGCTCAAATACATGTTCTCACTTATATTTATTTCACCCATTACTTCTGACATTATTTTTAGCCTTATATTGGTAGCATTTGTACAGTATGAAGGGGACATTTAATAGCGTCTAGTGCCTCCTGCTGCTTCTCGGATGACACGTGTTTTTGCACATTTCACCAATAAGCTTCAGCCACTCAGCCAGTCAGTGGCTAAGCAAGAAAAATCACCTCTCATTAGCTGGTCCTCGGTGCAGGGTAGCAAAAATATGTTATTATTTCCAATTCACACTGACTGTGAAAGGTTATAAGTTAAATTTATTGGAGGTTTTCATCTGGGTATATTCTGTACACTGTATGTGTGGGTAAGTGTGTGAGAGGGATGTTTTGCACTTCACTCTTCCATCATACCGGACACTGGTCTGGTGACCAGGAGATGAAGAGCCACTCGTAGCCCTGCTGGTTCTGGGTGTCCAGCCGGAAGAGGATATAACAGGGCTCCATTGAGTCCAGCAGAGGCAAAATGCACGGGTCATAGTCCCTGTCCCAGCTCTGAGAGGGCTCTCTGTACGCCCCCAACACCAGCTGCTCTGAAACACGCACATACATACACACACACACACACACACCTCATATCACACAGCACCTCTATCACAAAGCCTGCTGATTATCAGTCTGTGGCTCAAAATAGCGCAGAATCACGGATCCTTTATCACTTACTGCATGGACTGCATACCTCACCCATGTACTGGACAGGCCTCAACATACTTCTGACGCTCTACATACAACAGTCTCTTACATACAACTTTACATTACATTGGACAATATGTTATTTTTTTAGTAACCACTGGTGTTTTATATCTTCAAACGGCAGAGGGATGGATTCAAAATTTTCCATTGATTCCACATTTCTGTGACATCTTATTCAAAAGGACATGATGAGCATTTTTATATTGCATATATTTTTGTATGGATATCTATCTGCATTTTATGTCTTAAATACAATTGTTGTTTTCAATTTAATCGAGTTATTTGCCTATTACAGAAATAAAAACTGTTGGCCTGGTCGAACCATTTGATATTGGTTGATACTGGTTGCACAACCTGACTTTTCAGACTCATTTTAAATATAACCCAGCATCTATTTAGACACCTGTTGTAACCATTGTCCTTGAAACTGGGTTTATACATATATATTTTCAAATAAATGATCATTACATATTTTCATAGTTTTCCTTAGGTCATAACACCTGACGTGGTAAGCTGGACCATTCTAGCCATGACTAGAACAACTTTTTCCAAAACTTGTGAAAGAGTTACTGACCCTGGCACTTCACCATGAAAGTCACTTGGGGTCTTATTTATGGTACAATACCTTGGCCATTCGTTTGTAAATACACGTCAAAATAAAAGTCCTTTGTTTTTGGTTGTGCCATCTGACATTTGAGGAAGTTAGATCTTGCAGACAAAGGTTTTTCAGGGAGTTGACTACCTTTAAAGTTGCCTGATTAATGTTTTCAAGTATAAAATCATGTCTACTGTTTTATTTAGAATTTTAAATAACAAAATTTATTTTTTGATAGTTTATGTAATCAGCATATAGGGTTGGATGGTTGCAGCACCTGACATTTTTAGATTTTAGGAGGCAAAATATATGAAGCATAAGGATGAACTAAAAATTGTTTCATATAAAAGAAGTTTTCTTGAATAATTTGATACATGTCATGTATTTATAAAATAATTTTTTGGGGGGAATAATAAACTTACACAGTGTAGGCTGGAATGTTCTAAACGTTAAAAAAGAACATCTAAACTCATGGTTTATTCACAACTTTTAACATTGTAAAAAAAGCAGCAAATGTTATGAAATAATAAATTGTGTTTATCTACGCATGGACCATTCTATTGAATTTGTTCAAACTGCAGTCCCTCAGTAAAAAAGGGGATTTACATAAACAATTCACTGTTCAGACCATAGAAATTTACAAGGATTATGTTAGGATCTGTTTAAACCAAATGCATTCATTGAGATTAATGAGCTAAATGTATACAAAATCATTTTTTATATGGTACTTTCTACTGGGAGGTGGCTCTCCCAAGCCTTAACTCCTAAATGTTAACTTATGAAAATAATGATTATTTTCTTTGTACTATTTCTTTTAAAGTGAAGATTTGGATTTATCCAGAGTAAAATTGTTAAATCAAAAGAAATCTCATCCCATGTTTTTGTCACTAGACACTAAAACTCAAACTCTTTGTGTTTCAGTGGTTACATAAAAGCGTTCCTGTCCCTCATGGCCACATGCTGAGCAGCTAGATCCCATTGTTTTAAAGTAAATGTGTCCCAAAGTCTGAAAACCAGTGTGTAACAGTAAGAACTGTCACTACTGATTTGTGTTTTAATGAAATATATTATGATGTTATGCATGTACAATTGTTTAAAGCTGTTTCCTAATCATGTCCTAGTGCGCATATTCAAAATTTACTGAAATTGTCCCTACTGACAAATTTAAATTTGATACATTTTCAGCGTTGCTATGACTGATTAAGTAGTGACAAAATGGAAAGTTCTGTCATTTTAATTCTTATTTCATTTTATTATTTTTATAAACACAAAACATAATTAAGGTATAGAGTCATTCAAAGCAAAAGGAGTCTCAAGTCCAAGTCAGTTAAAAGTTCAAAATGCACCAATGTTTTTGCACCAATTTGGTAGAAATAATTTCCTGACTATGGATGCCTATTTGATTGGTCACATTCGCTCACCCCTCTTTGAATATGAAGCAGTCTAAATGTTAAATTTATTAAGCTTATTCTCAATGCTATACAACTCCTTTTTAATTCCTGAAAAAAATAATGTGTTTAAATTTGATGAAATGGTTCATCATCAAAAATAACTTAACTTTACTGCTTCCTTCAAACAGTTTAAAGCTTATAGAATATTAGCATAGTATTACACATATTCATTACATCTGGATTTGTTTTTAAAGTATTGAAAACATTGATTCCAAACTTCTGAAAGGCAATTTCAAATTTGTATCTGCTTCTGTAATTACATTTTAATGGTAAAACAATGAGCTTTGTAAAGTTCTGTCTAATATCAGGACATCTTTAAACCATTCGGGCCTCTAAGTGAGCCAATACTTTAGTTCCTCACTTTCATAGCTATATAACTTACATGCAAATTTCACACTAGTCACTGAATACTTTATAGCAGTTACTGAATAATACATTTTAAGCTTAATTTCGTAACTCAAATTTACACTCTGTCTCTTACTCACCGCTCCTAATGACAATTTTCATGACTCGGACAGCTCCTCTCCTCGCTTTTACCAGGAACTCCCTCAAATCTGCAGTTGCTAGATTTTATAGACAAAACAGGTTTTGTAATTTAGGTGCGTTTTGGTGAATGGCTGTTGACAATGTAGTTTAATGAAACACAAGGGTTAATCCAGGAGTGCCCAAGTCCTGTCCTAGTGACCTATCAGCCCGCATAGTTTGCAACTCAAATGTAACACATCTGATCCAGCTGATCAAGGCCTTCAGGAGCTTCTTAATATTACAGCAAGGTGTCTTGAAACTAAACTCTTCAGGGAGGTGGGTCACCAGGATCAGACTTGGGCACCCCTGGCTTAATCGGCATCTAGAAGTAGCTAGGAATTAGAAAACCATTCAGGAAGAATCACATCTTGCAGATAACTAATGTGAATGGGAACAGAGCATGATTGTTTCAGATAAGCCACACTAGTGTGAGCTTGAGGAACCTTATATTTTGCTGTCATTATGCCTGGTTACTATTTGTATTTGGCAAATACCAGCATTCATCATGGAGCTTGCTTGACCATAAGTCTCACTTTATGAAAAAACAACTTGACCGAGGGGGAGAAAAGTAAATTTAATGAAGGTTTCTTTGAGCCAGGACAGCGTGTGCCCCAGCATCACCATGGTAACGGCTCAGTCAGGCTTCATAAATGATGCAGGTCCAGGTGAGATGCGCGAAGAGTAACTCTTCCGCCGTTGAGCTCCAGTTACACCGCCTCGCCATTCACATAAAACACACTCGAACCTTTGTTTTTTAGTAACACTCATTTACAACCACAGCTTACGGCACAGGTCGCTTTATTGACATTTGTGATGAAGATTTAAAAATCTTCAAGTAGCTAATTTTTATCTTTAACCTAATGGCACTCAGGCAGACACAAGTTTCACAGCAAAGTAGGATGAATTAAAAGGGGAATTCAATTTTTTTCATAAATCAGAGGTTGAGATGTAAAGTCTCAGATTGGTTTTACATGAAATGGTTAATTGTAGAGAAATCTACAGATTCTGAAGCTTTTGAGTGGCCATAGGAACCAGGGGCCGCACAAATATTTACCATTTTATTTGCTTTACGGTGAACATGTCCCTCTAACATGTACCTCCCCACTAAGAATAGATTTTTAAGGACAAGTCCTTAAATCAAAATTATGTTTCAAGCATGTCTCAGCATATTTGTAACCATTTAATGCAATAGCTTTCTGTGAGGTAGCTTGTGGAGGGAGGCGGAAATCTGGTTCCTATCACAACCACTGTAAACAATTTTGACTCTATATGTTTATCTAGAGCAGAGAATTTCACATCAAACCACTCTAAATTACTTTGTGTACATCTCAACATCTTGATGTAATTATGTAGACATTTTTCAAATTCCCCATAAAGTAAATTGAAAAGAAAGAAAACGTCCACTTTGACCTTTAAACCATTAGCCTTGGTGTGCCACAGCAAACCTGCTGTATAAAATTCACAGATGGACTCAGGTGAGTAAGGTTCATTCATAATACATATGGAGCTGGTGTTGGTTCTGTGCCTATTTGGATGAATCCACTGAAGGTAAGATCTGTATTAGAAAGCATACTCCAAAGGACAAGAGTTCTAGCTATTTCAGCTCTCTATGATCCTTTGCATTAACTGCACCTCAAACTGACTGAAAAGCGTTAAACAAACTTACCATGGATCCCCGTCTGATGAGACATCACTCACAGTTTCTCTGCCACTCCTGTTGCGTCCAGATATGTCCTGAGTATCCCACCCTGTGTCCTCCTGTCGTGTCCACTGCTGTTTGGGCCAGCTCAGCTGCCGTAGCATTCACATCAACACCCCCCTGAAGTGTCTTAGGCCGGGGGAATCCTGTTTGAAACTTGATCTGAGGAAGATGTGTATCCTAATATTGCCTCTGTCAGCGGATACGCAGGCCTGATCTGGAATCCTTCACGTTTCAGTGGCCATCCTTGGGCCTGCAGTGGTGGTGATGGTGGATGAGATCTCCTCAAAGGATCTGGCTGCACCAATGGTAGCACTAAGCTCAGTCCCACAGATTCACTGGCCTATACTGCAGGCTTTTTGGGCATCTCCGGCTTGTCTTGAGCTTCTTGTGCCGACGGTGATGACATGTTATCAGTAGAATACATCGATCCTCTGGAGCCAGTCACCTCCAGCTCAAATTCCAACTGCATGTTGGGGAGCGACATGTGACACTCCGTGTGTGGCTGATCCCCATCCAAGATGTTCAGTTCAGTTCACCAAAGCTTTAACTGCTTCATGTTCTAAATGCGCTTGGCGTGTTTGGTAGTGGTGACTAGTCTCTGTTTAATCATCGCCCCAGAATGAGGTCATTAGCTATTACGTTTAAAAACTGTTTGACTGGTAAAAGGTGACTCTACGTCACTATACTAGCAATTCTGGGCACAGTTATTTCAATTTGCTATAGTTATAGTTATTCTGCATGCCTTGTTCAACCTGTTAAGGTGAGAGCAGCAATGGTGTGACAGTGAGGTTCCACACGTATCTATATTTGGTCCCCTTCTGTTTTCTTTCTTTATTTATTTATTTTCTTTTGCACCATGTTGCCACTTTGACAAATGATACACACAAAAGATGGTTCTTCAAGGGTTGTTTAGTGAAGACAATGGTTCTATTTAGAACCATGAGTTCTGTATAGAACCATTTCATGTTTAAATGGTTCTTTTCATGGTAAAATTGTTCTTCAGACTAATGGAGAATATTTTGTATATGGTTCTAAATGCAACATTTTTGTAAATGGCTCTATATAGAACTAAAAAGGATTCTGCTATGGTTACAAAGGCAAGCTTGTGACAATAGAAGAACCATTGTTGGTGCTATATAGAACCATTTTCAAAAAGAATTTTTAAAGAACCATATATAACACATTCTCCATCTGTCTGAAGAACTATTTCACCATGCACACATAGAATTCATGGTATAGAGTTTATAGAATGGTTCTAAACCACTGCATTTGTTGAAGAACACTTAAAGAACCATCTTTTAAGCATTTAAGTAAGCATAGGTAGCACAGAATATCTCTAGGTTCAGGGCCCATGTTCATGAAGCTTCTCAGAGAAGTGCTGATCTAAGACCTGTTGCTGATGGTAAGGCCATAGTAAATAAGAGAGGAATCTATTAATTTATGTTTGAACTTCATTTTAAATATCCCTTCAATTATCCAAAATATTTCTAGATTTCATGCAATGACATATTACAATGACAACACATCCAATGTTGAAACTGAGATTTTATTGTTTTTTTTAAAATATATTCCCATTTTGAATTTGATGCCAACAACACATTCCAAACAAGTAGGGGCATGTTTACCATTGTGTTCCATCATCTCTTCTGTTAAAACTCTCTGTAAGCATTTGGGAACTGAGGAGACCAACTGCTGTTGTTTTGAAAGTGTAATGTTTTCCTGATCTTGTTTGATACGGAATTTCAGCTGCTCATTTTACAATGTGGCAAATGTTTTCAGCGATGACAGGTCTGGACTGCAGGCAGGTCAGTTTAGCGTCCGGACAGCTGTAATACACGCAGAGTGTGGTTTGCCATTGTCTTGCTTAAATAAGCAAGGCCTTCTCTGAAAAAGACGTCATCTGGATGGCAATATATGTTGCCAATACATGTATCTATTGTATACAAAACATGTATCTATGGTTCCTTCATAGATGTGCACATCACCCATGCCATGTGCACTAATGCCCCCTAGAACATCATGATTACTGGCTTTTGAACTGTGCACTGATAACAAGCTGAGGGGTCTATAGCCCAGAGGACACAGTATCCATGATCCAAAAAGACCACAGGACACTTTCCCACTTCACCTCAGTCCATTTAAAATGAGCTTAGGCCCAGAGAAGGCGGCAGGGTTTCTGGATCCCGTTTAGAAATGGTTTCTTCTTTGCATTTCAGAGTTCTAACTTGCCTTTGTGGTTGGTTTTTCTCCTTGTCTCTTGCATACAGATTTTTCCAAATTCTCTGAATCTTTTCATATTATTGTGTACCATAGATTATGAAATCCCCATGTTCTTTACTATTTTACAGAGAGAGACGTTATTCTTGAATTGTTTCAGTATTTGATCATGCAGTCTTTCACAGAGTCGTGAACCCCTTCCCATATTTACTTCTGAAAGACTCAGCCTCTCTGAGATGCTCTTACTCAGTCATGATACTGACCTGTTGCCAATTAACCCGCAGGTGTTTTTTTAGCATTATACAACTTTATCAGCTTTTTATTGCCCCCATCTCAACTTTTTTGGACTGTGTTGCATCAAAATGGGCATATATTTTTCAAAAACAATAACATTTCTTAGTTTCAACAGTTGTCTTTGTTGTCTATGTACTACTTCAATGAAATATAGGGTTTAAATCATTTGCTTATCATTGCATTGTGTTTTAATTTACATTACAACGTTTTTGAAATGGGGTTGTATTTTTGACTGAACACTGCATTGGTGATAGCTGAGCATTTTTCCTGGATGACGTGTGGGGGTAGTGGGAGGGTCAGGTGAAACATGATATTATTGTTTATTATTGGTTTTTTCCCCTTTCTGCAGGTGCATACTGATGTAGCCAACATTTACAGCATGTTTTATACAAGGCAAGGGCCTTAAGACAAAAGTCATTTTAATGGATGATTTGGGCAGTAGTTTCAAAAGCATGCAATATAAAAAAAACAAGCAAATAAAGGTATTTTTGTTTATTGTTTAATGATAGGAGTGTGGGTTTATGTGTGTGCGTGTATATGTGTGTGCGTGTGTGTGTGATGTAGTAGTGTTTGGTGATAGGTGTGTGTGTTTGTGTGCGGCAGAAGTGTTTGGTGATAGGTGTGTGCGTGTTTGAGGCAGAAAGAGGGACGTATGTCCTTGTATGGTTACTGGTGATGGCTTCATGTATAATTCACTCTACTGAGAGTACTAGGCCAGGTGTTATCCATTATTCAACATCAGCTTCAGATACGTATTTCTCTCCCACACATGACACAGACAGACACAGAGAGAGAGAGAGAGAGAGAGAGAGAGAGAGAGAGAGAGAGAGAGAGAGAGAGAGAGAGAGAGAGAGAGAGAGAGAGAGAGAGAGAGAGAGAGAGAGAGAGAGAGAGAGAGAGAGAGAAACCCTGTCCCAAAGTTCATGCTTGCTGTTTTGTGTATTTGTGTGCATGTTCACTGTGCTTTTCGGTTAGGATTGTAGTCTGTCCTATGTGCCGTGTGAAAGACCACATGAAGCAGTATTGGGCTAAATATATGCCCCACAGTTCAACACATTAGTGACATTCTTAACACATTGTTTCTGAAACAGTGGAAAGGAACACAAATCACAGGAACGTCCACAGCTGCCGCACACTTGTGGTCTTAACAAGTGCTTATGGCACTGTCTGTGGACAGAGTGCATTTTATGCCTCAGAATGATTTAAAAATTGACTTTCTTCTTTGGTGCTTTTGACAAAGTATTAATCAAAATAGTGCTTAACCTTCCATCTCAGGTTACCATATGAGTTATTTTCACCGTAAATGACAGGATCACAGGGCAGAAGCAAGTAACAAGGTTGAACAAAGAGATCACATTCCCCTTTTAGAGGGTGTCAATGCGGTAGACACATATAAACTATACACCATAGAGCATAAGAGAAAGCTGAAAAATTAGCCTAACATAAGGATCATTCAGGAGGATTCTCCTAAGTATAGCTTCTCTGTAAGTATAGCTTTTTGCGAGAGAATTTAACCTGAATAACTTGAACAGCTGACGACTTTCATATACAATTTATGTTTCCTTAAAATATGTTTTCCATTGGAAAAATTCACTACTCCACTCTATGTTTCTCAGTTTATGATATGGTGCGTTCTTTGAGACTTTTATTTTGAAAACCAATAACACGTTGTTTGCTGTAGTCTCTGAAGTTCTGACACGACCCTGTGGAGACATCGTCGTTAGAAATAGATCTTTGTTCTATGTATTTTTCTCAGGGTTAGAAATGTAAAATGAGCAGAATAAAGTTCGTGAATATATGGGTAAATCGATGCTTCCGTCACGACGCCGCGGTAAAAACACGGGCACCATGTTTCCTGTTAACTGGTAGAGAATACGGAGAACGCAGCTCCGTCTCAGAGTCGGACTCCACTGCCAGCAGAACAAGGCGACCGAGAGCTGCAGATATCGCGGCAAGGCTTCGGCATGAAAAGGAGAAACAGACAGCAGAGGTTGGTAACGCTAAACCTTTGAATTTGCACAACAAGCGCAACGAGAGAACTGCCCATCATTAATGTATTCAGGGTTTTCAAACACTAGATGGCGCTCCCGAGTGAGTACATGTGGAGCATTTAAACAAAATCAAAGGCCCTTAAACACTTTTATATGGAGGAATATAATCATTTTTTGACATAGAACATCATAAAACCGCTGTTATATTTCCAAGCGCTTTTGAACCCCAGCTGTAGGACTTCATAACAGCGCCACATTTACGTTAACTCAATGAGCTGCTCGCACGCTAACCAATCAGCACTCCGTAGCAGTAACGCCAACCAATCGATTTTTCCTGCTTACCAAAATTAAAGAAAGAACAGAGGGTTAGAAACTATTGCAACTTTTCATATTTAGCTGCGTAGCTCCCTTCAACCCAATTCATTTTGCAGTCATAGTTTTGATATAACGGGTGAAATAGGAAGTGGTCTGGGTCACCTTAAACTGACTGTCATTATTTTTGTCCCACCATTTTTTTGTTCCTTCTTCCCCATTTTATCTTCCAAAGGTTCCAGTGTCTCCTGTCCAGAGAAGAGTTTCAGAGCTGAAGCAGTTCACGCAGCAGCTACAGTCTGTTCATCCAAATGTTTTTGCAAAAGCGCTCTATAGGAGTATTTTATACCAAGACCAACACCTGATTGCCATAAACAAGCCATATGGAGTGCCTGTTTACAGTAAGTCCTTGGCAGTAACTGCATATCAGATTAAAGAGACACTGTATGTACAATTGTCTGGACACTCTGTGATAAGCGTCAGCTAGAGGGCTGTAACACTCCCAGCCCTGGGCTGTGGAGCAGTGGAACTGCGTTGTCTGGAGTGATGAAGCACCATCCAGTAACTGCGCTGGAGTGCTGTGTGTGAACCAGAACTAATCATCCAGTATCATTAGTTGACTAATGTTCTTGTGGCTGAATGCAATTAATTATCTAGTATGAAGCATTCCCAAAAAATAGGTATGGAAACATCATTAAATAGAAGAATAACAGTAATGTAGACACCTGTAAATGACAAAAATGGTTAGCAAAAAATGCAGGTAACATACTGCTGCTCGTCTCACTCATGTACTCATGTAATACTTGTCAGGGTTACGTCTACACTAAGTGACACTCTACGCGTGCACATCATTTTAGGTCTGATTGCTAGTTTTATGCTATGTTATAAGCATTGTTACTCTATAATTTGAATGAAGTTAATAGAATTGGTGAGTTTGCATGTAAGCATAACCGATGATTGGGAGAGTGGTGTCTTAGTCATTGAAAAAGTACCTTTCACTACAATGCATAATCATTGATTATTTCTACAGATACTGGAGGCATCAGGAACAGTATTGCAGAGAGCCTGCCAGTCTTGGCTAAAATCATTAACAATATGCAGGGAGGATCTCAGTTGCACATTTGTCACAGTCTGGGGAAAGACTCCACAGGAGTGCTGCTCCTGGCCAAGACAGAAGAGGCATGTGAACGAGTACAGAGTCAAATCAAATTGCATCAGATGGACAGGAAATACATGTAAGTAATAACATGACTTGTTTCTTGACACTTGACTCTAATAACAAAACAAAGCCCAGTTAGAAACATTGTGCAGGGCCGGATTAAGATCAGGCCTACCTTGATATGCAGGTAGAACTTACAATGGTCCAAAGAATGCATCATTATAATAATCTGTTTCCTACTATGCAGGGTGGTCACTGTAGGTGTTCCTGTTCCTTCTGAGGGAGTGATTGATATCCCCATCATTGAGAAGGAGATCACAGGGACCCAGCATCATTTCAAGGTAACCAGATGTTAAGGCAAGTTTACAAGAGAAGGATAGGCCTAGTCTAGTCTGTGCTGATTTAACAAGATTCCTTTTTGGACTTCAGTAAGACAGCAGATACACTATATGTCCAAAGGTTTGGAGACTCCAGCTCATCTCAGAGGTATTGGATGGTGCTTCATCACTGCAGAGAACACAGTTCCACTGCTCCACAGCCAAGTGCTGGGGATATTTATACCCCTCTAGTGGACACTTGGCATTAGTGATGGTGACCTTAGGCTCTGAGCGTCCCATTCTGGTGACAATGCTTTTCTAAGGAGATTATACAAGTTATGTGTGTGCAATTGAACATCTGTGTCAGCTGAATATGGGTTGTCTGGATACTTTTGAACATACAGTGTACATTATTTTAGTGTTTGGCAGTGTTTACTAGCCAATCCAATAAACCTTTGTAATAAGCACGTAAGACTTCTCACGCTCTATCCTCCATTGTAAATGTTTATTGATTATACTTCCTCAGATGGGTCTGAGTCCACTCTACAGACTGACTGAGGAAGGCGATGGATTGACCAGAGTGAGGGCCCATCGCCAAGCACATAGTGCTGCTACACAGTACAGAGTACTGGACAGTAGTTCAGGCTGCAGCTTGGTAGAGCTCCAGCCAGTTACAGGTACTGCCTTGAAATAACCATTTGTATTTAACAGCCTGAATTTACTCAGCATCTAAGAATAGCAGATCTGAATCAGCCGTGTTTACATTAAGTAAACAATTAGCATTTTACATTGTCAAATGAATCAGTATAATGTTGGTGTTTAGGTCATTATACCGAGCCAGAGCTTCTTTATAAATTTGTGGTTGTGACTTTAAAACATGAAGACATATTACTTACTCTGAAAAACTGCTAGAAAATCTGACCTTATGCCTCTGACTTTTTATTATTATTTCAGGCTTCCAGGGTGATTCACAGCAGTGCATGAACACCATATTAATGTTTTTTCTTTCAAATTTAACAAAAAAATCGGACATCGTGCAGCTTTAAACTTGGTGTCATTCCAAACATATTCGAAGTACACTTGTTGGCCACTGGCCACTATTATTGACACCTTTTTATGCACAATTTGTGTTGGCAAACATCTAGCCCTTTATCAATGGTCAGTTCCTCACTACAGGGCCACTGTGGGCTGAATATTTTTGGTTAGTGGTCTAGTAGTGATGCTAATGTAATAAAACGAGCAACACCACTGTGCCTGATATACTTGGACTAGGGCACCACACTACCATGTTACTGCTACTGCAGTACTCAAAATGGTCCCCTAGCCAAAAATTGGCTAATAATGGTCCCCTAGCCAATGAAGGTTCATGTGGTAGATAAAGGAGGGCTGATAAATTGTGCAACAAAAGAAGCCGTAGTCTGTAAATCTACAAATGCATCTGTACGGTAGGTGTACCTTATAAAATGACAGTGGGTATAGGTACTAAGTAGGTGTACCAAATAAACTGGCAACTCAGTGTATGTTGTATATCTGTTGTAGAAGTGAAACACCAGCTGCGGGTACACATGGCACTGGCTCTAGCCTGCCCTATTCTGGGAGATCATAAGTATGCTTACTGGAACAAGCTGGCTCCCCAGGTATGTAACTGTAAACAAACCTCGGACATTCAAGACTTTAGATTTTAGACAAACGGACTGAGTCTGCAAAACTGCTTTAACTAAAACTTAAGTCTTCAAAATTTAAACACTCAATCAACATAAAGCATCACTTAACAAAAGTATTAGTTATTGCAGAATATGGGGGGAATGGCAATGATTATATTTTTGTAATGTTCTAATGTTTAAGTATAGCTTCATTGTGGGCCCTGTTTACTAAAAGCATTCTAGAATGGGCCCACATAATGGAAAAATGTGGGTTTTCTTTTAATTCAGCAAGTTGCAATATGTAAACATCATTTTCTAAAACATATTGGTCAGTCCCCAGTCTGTAACCTCCATATATGGAAAAAAATAAGTGGCAGCCTACTTTAAATGATTTTTGTGATGTTATGAAAACCTGCACATTTATATTCACCTATTCGGTCTGCAAGAGTTTAGCCCTGCCTATTCAGATGAAGATTACAAGGAGTGTTTCAGCCTGGGCTGCTTTTTGAACAAGGCTGCCAATCAATATAGAGCATATATACATATTCAATGCACAACAATATAGCCTGTTTATTTCTGAGGAATAAACAGAATTTGGAAAATGGACCTCTAAGAATATTACTGTTTTTGGTGCATAAAATCTCAGGGGATATAATAAATCCAGAGGATATGGGCCCTTTAAGCTGGCTGTACAACTTTCAGCACTCTCTAAGGTTTAGGTGATGCTCTCTCCTGGAAACCAGGCTCTGTGGTAAATTTCCCAAACGTATCAAAGCCTGCAGCATGTCCTGTCAAAATGAGTGTTCAGACAATATTCCTCCCAGCCTGTGTACCAGTGATCTTTTGGGGCTCAACCATCTCATGTTGACTGTAGTGTTTTCTTAAGACGTGACTCTTCACCGTCATGCTTGAGGACCAAAGTGTGTCTCATGTTTCTGCCTGTAGAAGTTGCCAGAAGGCGTGCTGCGAAGGCTCGGCCTGGAGCAGAGCAAAACCCGATACCTCCCTCTTCACCTCCATGTCAGACAGATTATACTGCCAGCGGTCAAGGGTCACTGTGACCTCATCGTGTCCTGCCCACTACCCAAATACTTCACCACGACTCTGAAAAGACTGCAGATTTCATTGCCTGAGAAGCCGTAAGAGATGAGCACCACCTGTTCTGTTTTTCAATATGCTCTCACTGGCCACTTTGTCTCACCTACCTGGTATCTACAGTCTTTGTCCATGTTATCAGGTCCTTTTATCATAGGAGCACTTTGTTGTTCTACAGTTAACGATTGTCCATTTGTTTCTTTGCATAATTTGTCTCAAACCCCCACAGGACCACCACTGAGGTGTTCTTTGGGTGGTGGAACATTCTCAGCACTGCACTGACATGTTAGTTAATGTGGTACAGGAGAATCTCACTCACCAGTACTGCTGGAGTTTTTAAAGACACTTTGTCGGTTCATCTTGTAGATGTAAAGTTAGAGAAGACAGTTGCTGCACAGTTTGTGTTAGTCATCGTCTAGTCCTTCATCAATGGTCAGTTTTTGGCCATAGGACACTGTTGGCTGAATATTTTCTCAGTCCAGCAGTGACAGAGTTGTTTGAAAACTCCAGCAACACTGCTGTGTCTGTTCCACTCATATCAGCAAAGCATACTTAAAATGTAATTACCATGTCAGAGTCACTGCAGTGCTACATATAATCCACCATCCAAATAGTACCATAGTACTTGCCCAAGGGTGGTCTGGTATAGGGAAGGGGGGGATCCTGACCACTGATGAATACAAGGTATCTAATAAAGTGGACAGTGAAGTGTATATAGTATACGACTAAATGCCAAGGGTGGTCTATTTTTAAGTATGATATTTACACACAGTGAAGACCTTGACAAAACATTTTTAAGTTGGTGGTAGTTCATAAGTAGCCTAAGGTTGCTAAGTTTTGTGTACTAGCTTGCATCTCAAGATTAGTACACATTACATACCTAATCAAATTAGTGTTTAGTGTACAACTGAAATGGAGCTAAAACAATAACAGCTGTGTCCTAATAGTATAGGGCTGCTTCATATATGGGTCTCACTGTCTTTACAGGATTGTTATATTTGTGTAAATGATTTGTCTGTCTACAAGTATGTAATAAAAACAGTAAACAGGCTTTCACAAGCAATTACTTTGCCTTGAATTTTTTCAAAGCAGTCTTCCCCATGAAAATACAACTAAATGAGTCAAAGAAAACACAACACAGAGGTACAGGGACCTCACTGTACAAAAGGCATGTTCGAAAACACAGGCTCCATTTTTTCAGTCTCCAGCACCACTATATCAATACATATCAGATTACCATAGATGCATATATAAAAATAATAATAAAAAAAAAAATTAAGTCTTTCCATGTAGAGTACACGCTTCGAAGTGTGTTGACTGTGCTCCTGCCAAGTCCTAGTTTGGGGATGTGGACAGCATTGGGGGCTAGGGGAAGATGAAGCCATGGTATGCGCATTCATGCGACTGTCCCGTGTTTTGCTGCCCCATAAGGTCTTGCGGCAACGACCCCTGTCTAATTTCAGTATTATATGCTCCTAATGAATGAACAGACGGGAGAAAACGAGTGATGTAAGAGGAGGACTGGGGCGAGACGGAGAGCTACATACTTGACAGAGCCACGAGAAAAAGAGAAATTGCGTTAAGAGGTTAGACTGTGTAACTCTGGCGGCCATCACATGAACAGAGTAAATTTTTATTATAAAATAAAAAGGCTCATAAGTCCCAAGTCCAGTCCTTCACTGAAGCTCTCCAGCAGCAGCCTGGCAGAGGAGGCAAATGAAACAAGAAAAGGAAAAACTGGAAGTTGAATGAGTCAGCGTAGAAAATTAAAATGGTTCGCACCATAATCTCAGTCTGCAAGCTGTTTTTATAACCGTAGTGCCAATCGCAACAACTTGAGGAAATAAAGCTTGCAGTGCAAGTCACTGCTGTTGGATGGGCTCAAAGAAGTACTACAAACAACTTATAAAGGGCAAAGAAACACCTTGCAAATCAGGCTCCTTTTAGCCAATGAAGTATCATATAACTACATTATTGCAATCTTTGAACTCATAACCATTTTAGAACTACATTACTGGACATGGACAGCAAAATAAAAAAGGATGCCTGGCTAAATTTTTCAGATGGTATTCCAAGAAGATGATGCCAATGCTCGTATCTTCTGGCTTAACTATCGGTCTGTACACTCTTGAAAGGCAGACGCTTGAATTTACTCCTCCATCAGTAACAGTTTTGAAAGTTTTTCAAAACAAAGACCACTGGCCCTGCAATGTGCATGTGCAACTATTCAAAACACTAATTTACAGAGCATATGTAGAGAATTTATGGAATTTAATATTGCCTCCTCTGTACCGCTACCTGCCTGCCGCTTCAGCTCATGAGTAAATACAGAGCGCAAGGAGCCAGCAATGGTTCAAGATTTCCCTCCTTTGTGTGAGCGACTGTGTCGCGGAGAAGCTGCAAGGACGGAGGAGCTCAGAGGCAGAAACAGACTTCTCTCCATTCACCATCTTTCTCCGTCTTCCTTGTACTCCCTTCACTGAATGTTGGCCTGTGCAATGGAGATTATTTCCTGGATTTCCCTCACCATCATGATGCGTGTAAGCATGTGTTCCAGTTGCTCGCTTGTGATTGGCTGGGTCGAGTACCATATGGGGCTGTTTGGGGCCACAACGGGCTCTGGTGTCAGGTAATAAGTGTCGTTCCGGCCTTTGGCAATCTGGGGGCTGAAAAGACATGGCAAGCAATGCATTCAGAGAGGTGAGACATATCCTCCTGCATATCTATTACGTCTTCAAGTTTGAAACCATTTGCATTAAGTCACATCTTTCAATTTTTTTTTTTTATTTGAATTGCTCACCATAAGACATTAACAGATAATTGCATGCCAAACAGCATTTGACAGGCTTTAAATAATGACTAATATTTCTAAACTGCCCCCCCACACACTTCCTTGTGAGTAACAAACTCAAAATACCACTTTCTTTTTTAGATAGACGGTTGCTCTTTTTTGAGGTACGAGCTTATGATTTAACTGAAATAAACAGATTGACAGTTTTGTGCAGTCATATTTTAAACCTGCTGTAAAACTAATTTGGCAAAAGAAAAAAGAAGCTAATACTCCCACCTGAAGTGGTTACGTGTCAGGAGTAAGAACTGGACACACGGCGGTACTTGGATAAGGATTGCTATAATTACATATTTTGAGTACTGAATGGCAGGTTTGATTAATTGAGAATTACTTAATCAAACTTGCCATTTTCCATGTTTACCATCCTTTTAATATACATTTTGCATACACTGAGCATTTTGCTTAGCATTTGATCATTTAATATGCTCCCACACAATTTCTTTCTAAGACATCGCTGCTCTTTCAACATTCGCCACATGGAAAGTGGTGTCATGTCAAAATTAGAGAAAACAAAATGTGTATGGAAATTGGAAACCTAAAGAATGGATTGAGCAGAAGCTCACCATTTGAAGAGGTAAAAGTCATAGAGCTTGACAGGACATCGAAGTGGATTCTCTGGATCCTCAGCTTGCTCTGCGTACATGTCATCTGTCACTATGGGGGGAAAAAAATAGAGCCCACAAAGAATAAAATTCCATCTCAAACACAAAACTATAATAATTTATAGTCTGAAATAAAAGTTGCTGCATCTGCTTAACTGAAAACGAAGTACCCAGGCACAAAATAAGGTCTTTCACACCTTTCTGTCCAACATGATGAGAGCCTACGCCCTTTAGGTAGCGGATGCTAGTGCTCTTGTCTTTCGGATTGGCTGGGTTCTTCTTTGTGTGTCGTAGCACTTTGGAGAAGGCCACTTTCATATGCTGCTCTACTGTGGTAAGGTGGAAGTACCTGGACAACAGATAACTGCATTTAGTCTACCTTCTGCTTCAATGCTTCACAATTTAAATAACTGGGTAATGTTACATCATAGAACATTCAAAGTGTAGAGAAAGAAAGGACAAGCTAAAATTAAGCAAAGACCAAACATAAAACATGTGGATAGTGGAAGCCAAAATAATGTAACGGAAAGAGGCTCACCATAAACGAGAGAGAAAGACAATGACTTACTTGGTGTTGAAGTACATTAGTGTAGTGAGTAGAGTAGAAGGAGAATGTGCACCTAGCTGTTTACACTCCCACAACATCTCCTCTGTCACATGACTGGGAATAATATAACCTGGCACGAGAAGCAAACACAACTTTCAGTTGGGTACGTTTGTCTTGTTACTACACACGTGCAAAACATCCCAGAAAGTAAACAGCATTTCTTTCAGAACACTTACAATGCTTGAGCACTACTTACCTAGTGGATGGATACTTGGCCTCCACTCCTCCAGTATTTTGTGTAAGCACTGCGAGAAGCGAATGTAGTACTGATCCGAAAAAATGTCATCCACTCTGCCGTTCTCAAACATAAACTACCCAGAAAACAGTCAGAAATCACATGCTAGACAAAACATCAATAAGCTTGAGCAAACTGAATAAAACAGTGCTTGTATAAAAAATAATTTTTTTAAAATTACAAAATGGTGAAAAGAACAGAGACAACATACTTTTTGAATGCATAAGAAAACGTAATAGAGTGCGTCAGGCTCAAATGGCTCCCCCTCTAAGCCACGAGCTTCCAAGGTCATCAGGGCCAGAGCTACATTGAGCTCGCCTACTGAGCTGGAGATCAGGTCCTCCCGGAAACGCAGTGGCTGACGGCCTGTGAAGACAGAAGATGGGAAAATCACAACAGAAACAGAAAAACAATACTAATAAACATAGAAAATTACTATTTTAAATGATGACAAAGTAGCAGAGATATGAAGCTTAGAAAAAAAATCTGAACACAAATGCAGAGAGAAGAGGGACTTACGGCCGATTGGTGCTAGTTTGTTCTGTTCATTCTTATCTAGCTCTGCGTTTTTGCGTTGTACCCAAAGCCTCCAAGTCTCTAGACCTTCTTCTGGTTTTAGGGAGTTTGGAAGGAGCAACTCAGGAGGAGCTTCAGCTTGTGGTTCTGCCTCTGCCTGTGGGGAGAAGTAAACAATGGGGTAGTCAGTAAGGGCATGAGTTCTCTTTCAGTGGTCAGACTACAAACAATTAGTAAACTGTGTAAATAATGAAACTTATCTCCATTTTCTTCTTACATAATTGGGTAAATGGTATTGTAAAGTTCTCATCAATCAAATCTTAACTAGCTGCTGTTTAACTTCTGGGATGGAGAAATGATCATGCTTGTTCCTCAATAGAAGGGAACACAATGGAAGCCTGGCACAAATGTTGCTGTTTGTTGTGACTTTCTGAAAGACTGACATACATAATGATATTTACGTTTAGCTCTGTACATTGTTTTCCAGATTGGTCATACAATGATTCAACATGCTAATGCCTGATTAACTCAAACTCTAGTAACCTGGAACTCGCCCAGGTTTACCACTTGGATTTACAACTGTATACCATTTGATAACTTGTGGCGAGAAGCTCAGAAATTCTTCAGATTATAAGGACTGTCCAAACAACATTTGATCAACATACTCCTGCTTCCAATCAACAGCAAAGACTAACCTGTAGATGGAGCTGCTGTTCCTGAGCCTCAGCCTCCTGGACATGCTGCTGCTGCTGTGGGTCCCATATGTGCAGTGCCTGGGTGGTGCCCGAGTATCCTCCTCCTACGGTCTGTACCGCTACTGGGATGTGAATGTTTCCGTTCATAAACTGTGCTGGAAACAACGAGTGCACCACTTCCTCCTGTGTGGTCACTCCTGCACCAGACACAGGCACAGCAACCGCGCCGGCTGCCTGGGCCGCAATCTTGTCCTTATCTTTATCCTGCGGGGCGGGTGAGGCCTGCACCTGTACTGTGCTGTATGCCTCCTGGGGGATGGCGATGTGGGTCACACCCTGCTGCTGAGGAGCCGAATACACTGGGATGGTCCAGGTCTCGCCTGCTGGTCCCGTGATAGTGCCAGTGGCACTGTACAGATGAGTGCTGTCAACTGTCAGCAGGTCAGGCCGGAGCGACAGGTAACCCTGCTGTTGGCCTTGTGGAATGGCCAGCACTGTGGCCAGCTGCTGGCCCTGGGGAAGCGAGTATGACACCACAGTGGGTACATCCACCTTGCGCTTCTTGGCTGGTTGCAGGACTGCCGGTGAAGCCCCTGGTCTACGCTCAGCTTCACGTGGAGAACCCTGCTGCTGGGGGGGAGACAATGCCTCCACCGTCTGAATCTGGATCTGCTGACCTCCAGCTACTGCTGCCACCAGCTGCGCCTGGATCTGAGACAACAGCACAGGATATATACACACATACTGCACATGCCAATGGTAGGGAATATGTATAGTTACATTTATATTCACGTTCCTGAATGTATGAGAATTTTGGGCCAAATGTCGTTGGGAACCAACCAAGTGTAAAATTTTTAAACCAGTTAAACTCTTGGTGAAGGCAAGGCCCCTCTGTCAGAACTTAATGTAGAGGGTGATGTGTTCTTCAACACTGTCCGACAGACAAGAAGTCTAATTTGCTTCACTCGTGTTACTGACTGCACTCTGGACGTTAATAGCACACAATAAAAAAAAATTTGCAGGTGGGTTTTAGAGGGGGTATACCCTTGTTAGCAGTTAATTATCACAATTCAGTTTGTTCCCAAACAAATATTTGCATTATGAAATCATGTCTAGCCCCACAAGCCTAGGCTACATCCATCTTAACAATGTTACTTTTTCAAAATTGGGTCTCGAAAATCATCCTTACATGTATAACACATTATGTCTAAGACAGTGGTTCTCTGTCCTCATACTGTACAGTCCCCTGCTCCCAACATTCCTCATAAAACTAATTACTTATGAACCTTGCTGAGGTGAACCACATCACAACATCCACAGCAGTGGTACTTCAGGACTAAAATTAGAACCACCAGTCTAAGATACTTTACACACAGACTGTTCACACACCATAAGCAACCCAAAATACTCATCCCATGATAGTACAATAACTGACAAACATACAGGCAAACTAGAGTTCTCAAAATATCATAAACAATGGCTAATCTTAAGCTAAATCATGGTCTGTTTCAACAAACTTCTGTGTAAAATGTACACTTAAAAATGCCTAAGCACAGGTCCGAAAGCCTATTAAAGCTAGAGTCAAAAACTTCAAGAAAGGGCACCTCCAAAAAAAATAACGCTACTACAGGACTGCATGAAAACGGGCATTATGTATTTTAACTACACTCTATGTATAAATAAGAAGGCTTGGCATTTTCTGCTACTTTTTATGTATAAACATCTGCATGCACCTGTTGCTGCTGTTCCTCTGTAAGCTCCCCCTGCTGCACCAGCTGTGTTGTAGTGACTCCGTGTAGCTGCTGCTGGGTAGGAGATGCCACCTGCAGCACCTGACCAACTGTCTGACCTTGCTCACCTTGAATCTGCACCTGGGGCAGGAAGAAAAACAAAGTGTGCAAAAGAAAGAGAAACACACAAAAACATTGTGGATTAAATCTCTGGCCTCACGGACTAGAACAGCAATTAGCCCTTTCTGTATGAGCCAAGTAAGGGCCATGTACAGTACCATCCTATGTATGTATGGAAGACTTTTGAGAGTGGGGGAAGTGGGGCAGTTCTAACCTGGACTTGAATTTGCTGCTCTGATGCCTGCTGCACAGCTGCAGCCAGCTGTGGTGAGATCTGTGTTGATGTCACCTGCACCTGGGCAAGCACAAAAAAGATTACCAACTCTTTTCTGAGCCACTTCAGTACTTCTACTTTAAACTGGGCAGCACCTAAGGGTTGGTGATATGGCAAAAATATATCATACTACTTCAAAACATTTTCTTGATACAGAAGATGGGTAATTTTTCTTTTTTGTCCTTGATTAGCTGGAACAAACATAGAACCATAAGTGTACACTTAAAATATTAATTAGTTTAAAAAAAAGTGACATTTATAAAAACTATCAAAACTAACAGGACAATAATTATTAAAGAATGTTTCACATGTTGTGCATGTTTCCAAATAAACCCAATTACAAAAGTAATTTTGCTCTATTTGTAATAAAATTTGCAGAAAGTTAGTTATGTACTGACATTATCCACAATATTCTCAGAAAAGCATACTGTAACAATGTGATATCCAGTTTATATCCTGATGTAGCCTATATCAAGGTGGAGATAATGATGAAAAATACCAAGTATACTAAATTGCAAAACCCACACATCATAAGCAGCTTTTAAAACCAGAATTCAAAACAGTTCTCTCTTACTGGACATGCCAGCTCAAGCAATGAGCCTGCCACCTCTGTGCTGTCAGTGTAGATGCAGTTGGCCCCCTGCTGGTAGACCATGGTGGTGGTAGTGCCACTGGTCTGCTGGCTAAACTCCTGCAGGACTTCGGGCCCTTTGGCAGCCAGTGACTCCAGAAACTCCTTCATGCGGTGCTGAGGCACAGTTCGTGCCTTTTGCCGCACATACTCGTCGAACGAGATCGCACCGCCTTCGATCGGCTCATTCATGACAGGTCAATCCACCTTGCTTTGACAGAAGCCTAAAAGAGGAAATCAAGAGGAGTTTAAAATCCGGACACGTGTATACCATTAGACCATAGTACTGAAATGTTGACACTCTTGGGATAAACATGTGAAAGGCATACTAAGTGCCATTTTCCTGGAGACATAAACAGATGGCTTGATTGTGGTCTTATGAGAGGCTTCATTGGTCCATCAAGAAATAAAAATAGTAATGCATTTTCCAGCTCAGCATTTTTTCTGATGTATTATCAAAGATTCCTTACCAAGTGCCATTAAGCAATATTAACTTCTTTATCTCACTGATCCATAATGAAATATTCAACTTCCACCACTTTTAAAGACAACCAAATACACACCCTCCTCTAAAATATGTAACACATTCTATTATATTGAACAATACAATCTCAAGTTTTCACAAGTAAACTACCTTTGTTTCAGGAAGATGAGCGCAGTCTTTAAAAGAACAAAGAGCAAAGAGGGAGAAAAAAGCAGCCTCTAAGTGTGTTGCACTTTGGACCACTCAGTCTCTTCTGGCTTGTAACCAAACTGAGACTAAATCCTATATGGCTTCTTATTGGAAACATCACGGACTATTTGGGTGTAGAAGCCCTTTTTAAGGACATATAGTGCACGTTATAGAGAGCAGGACGGCAAAATTCAAAACGATTCCCTTTTAAACAAAGCATGCATCACTCAAGCATAAAAGTAATTATTCCATGATTTATGGTTGTGCACTATATAGAGTGCAAGGAGCCATTTAAGCCTAGTCCTCCGTTGGAGTCCCCTCAACCTCCCCGTTGAAAGGCTTGAAAGCCGAATGTTTCAAACCCATAACTTCACCTGGTATCCTTAAAGCTCTTTAATATGAGTAATATCTGATAACATATCGCTGATGCGAAAAAGCACTGATGTTTGACGCCCGTGTCAGACCAGCAAAGCAAAGTAGCTGCGATACAATATTAGCTAGCTTTTAGGCTAGCTAGCTAATAGGCTAAAGTAAAACATAAATAAGCTAAAGTCCACAAGCCGCAGGACTTATTCGTACTGTGCGTTTGTGTTTTAAAAGCCAAATAATGTTCATCTGTGACATAACTTCCTAGCTACGCTGTCACTTAAAGAGCGCATAGAGATATTTAGGTTAGCTGGCTGGCTAACGGTAGCGTACTAACTAGCATCGGCCGTGCATCCCTGCCATGCTACCTTAAATAAAACCAAAACCAATTTCCGCCAAAACACGCCGTTCAAAAAATAAAACCCCACCAAAGCCCGACTGAATTCCCTACACCACACATGTAACAGGCATCCTAGGCGAAACACAGAGTTATAACCGCTCAGACGCCGTTTTATTTCTTCTCTTATTTCGGTGCAACAAACAATACCAAATAAATGACGTGACGTGTGATTGTTGTAGCTCCACATTAATCACACCGTTAAAACCGTTAAAACGCACCACCGACTCGTCTGCGGAAAGTCCTACCGTGTTAGGAAACGGAGAAACACGCTCCTCGGGTCGCTTGACGGGGTAGAGCACCGATATATTTATAATTTTTACAAATATATGTTTTTAAGAGCGGCGGGCTGACGGAAGTAGGCCTCCTGTGAGAGAGTGCGGGACCTCGGACTGTGGTGTTTGGAGAGCGCCGCTTCAGTGGAGGCGGAGAAGGGGCTGCAGCTCCCTCTTCAGGCTGCACTGCTGCCCCAAAACACTAAACCAGAATACTTTTAACATACATACCTTAAATTTACCACCTGCTATCGCACTGTGTTGCGCAAAACGTGGAAATAAATTCACTGCTGCGTTTGTGGATTTCTGTCCACGGGATCTTTAGTTTCTTGTGTTCAGCAAACGTTTGCATTGGGTTAATTTGTGTTAATGCCATTTGGGCCACTTTAATGTACAGCAGTCCATATAATTCTGGTGTATTCAGTCAATTTCTAAGCTCTATTCAGCCCTCATGAGTCTGAATTGCTTACTTTGTATTCGGTCGACAACAGGATACCAACCATAACATTACAATCTTTAACTTCTTGCTTATTAAAACGGCGATTTTCTTTATTCTTCACAGCGCAGAATGCATATTAAAACGAGAAACACGCAGATTTTTTCAGTTTGTTCATCTGAGTGCGATTCGCAGAAGCCCGTTGTTTACCTAATTTCGGCGTGCATGTGCCTTTAAGTGGGGCTGTATTTGCTCCAGTCCGCCTTAAAGCGCTAGGCATGTGTGTGTGAGGGCCTCCCCCTGCTCGCGCTGCAAAGCGCGGCCTGACTGAGCTCTTAAGGTGGACCGACGGAGATGCGTAATACAAGTGCCCTCAGTCTAACCAGCGCGGCCGAGGAAAGAGTTAATTCCCACGGTCTATCTCTTAACCCTACGATGACCCCGACCTGAAGTTTTGTCATTGATATCCTTATACAACGACACCAGGGACTTCCGAAATACACGGTTTTTCATCACTGTTGCCCACAAAACATTTTTGTCCTTTATTGATTTTATTGCTATATTATGCTCTTTCACAGTAGGCAAAGGAGAGCTGAGGTTCCATAACTTGACAAGCGTTTATGGACATTTTATGTAGAATTGAAGCACATTTTAATTTGCAACTCACCTAAATTTATAATTAGGCATTGCATACATGCTACACTGCCAGAAAAAGGGGTGGTATATTTTATGTATGTAAGTGTACCCTGAAAGGTACAACATGGTCCTTACGATCTAAATATGCATCTTAAATGAAATTTAAGGGTACATTACATTGATAATTCCGGGGAAAACATACATACTTGTACTTTTTAAAAGAGAAAAAAGAAAAAAAAAAGTCAAGAGAGGCTGTAAGGAGTCATTTCAACTAAAAAAAGATCTAAATATGATAGTTATGTTCTTTAAAGTGATATTTCTACCTAAAACTAGCATTTAATATATTATTTATTGCATTTTGCCATATTCTGTAGCACAGTATTGCATCCTTGAGCTTCATTGGTTTGATCAAATTCACAATTTATACATCGTATCATCAAAAATGTGCAGTAACCCTACTATCTGGTCTTTTTTCTGCATTAGCCAGCTGGTGGGAAAAAAATCAATCAACTTGCCCTCAAGTTAAGTGATACTTTTTTAATCCCACAACCAGGGAAATTCCACCTCCACATTTAACCCATCCGTGAAGTGAAACACCACATACACACTAGTGAACACACAAGGGGTGTGCAGTGGGCAGCCCTATCCACGGCACCCAGGGAGCAATTGGGGGTTAAGTGTCTTGCTCAAGGACACCTCAGTCAAGAACTGTCTGTGCTGGGGATTGAACCGGCAACCTTCCGGTCACAAGGCAAGCTCCCTAACCCCCAGCCCACAACTGCCCCCTATTCACCCTCAGAGCACTTGTAGTTTTTAAAAAGTTACTCCACCTTCAAGATACATCATCAGAAGTGGATTTTCCTTCTCTTTAAACCAGAACATTTGCTGTAGAGACTATTGTGCCAACCCTGCAGGAGGTAAGCTGGCATATAGGACAGATATAATGCTGGTTATGTTTTTCATTTGGGCTAACATGCCTATTTAACTAAAGGTGCTGAGGAAACACACCAGCAACAATATTTGTATCCTGAAAGTTATTTTTTTTCTAGTGTAGAAAGGTGTTACTATGCTACTGTGTATGCGCTTGCTTGTGAACGTGACACAGTCAAACACAATCTAGGTAAATCCATTAGATGAACTCACTTGTGGGAAACAGCCATCATGTTTAGGCACTATTTGGGAAGACTTTATCAAAGAGATTGACCGCCAATAGACTGCAACACTTTCTAATGAGTTAAGCACGAGCTACTCAGATGCATTCATAATCATTAAGTTCTGTCATTGGAGCTTAGTATACTGATTAGCATGGACTTTATCAATAGCATGAACTATGAGCAAGAATAATGTACAGCAGCAACACTTTTGTAGGCCACCATAGAGGACATAGAGCAGATACACCAAGGCCCATGAAATAATAGTAGTCATAAAAGATGCAAAAAAATAAAATGCCACAGTCTGTGCTTTGTCATGTTTTGTGTGGGCAGGCTGGCAAAGTGCAAAGCTAATGGTCTTAAATAAATCCTTTAAACTGAGGAGATTAGCTTTCTGCAGCTGTGAACAGATCAGAAAGCAAGAGATAAAGAAGACAAGAGGAGAAGAAAATGCCTGCATTTGTTGGGCACTACAACTCACCATCTTTTGCTGTTCCAGTTTTTGTTTGTCTATCTTCAAGATATTATATGCTATAGCACCTGATGTTTGTTAACCTACATTGCAGGAGCTGATACTAGGGCACCTACCAAAGATGATCACACAAAACATGAACCAGATGGTGGAAAGATTATGGCACAACGTCAGAGGGATCTAAGCATCAGCGCAGGAGCAGACACTGTAACATGTCATATTCGGGCATCACTCAGTGTCTGATCTCGGGCTTTTCACACTGATAACGACTGATTTGCATTTTGAGGAGCTCTACAATTTTCTGTGGATGCTGCAAAATCTTGAGGTGAGTTTTTAGGGCTAAAAACGCCAGAATTGTTGTCAATATGTCTGATATAGACTGATTTATAGATTGACTTTTCTCTCGTATCTGTTTTGGTACATGTCTAGGCAAGCAGTCTTCATCTCTGGCAGAATTTTTTGTAGGCCATATAACGTTACTCCAGAATTTCACAAATTAAAGTCAGAGAAGCAGGACTGAGTAAAACATCTTGCCTGCCATTTTATCATCATGTTTTCTAATTTTGTATATTGAATTGTATCTGATGTCTGCATGTGGGAAGATCAGCAGATTTGCAGCAAGGTTGCAGTTGTCGATTAATAATTAATAAGATGAATTGGACTGCCAATTCTCTTACTGAGAAAAATAAATGTGCCGATTAGGGATCTCTAGAGTGATGCCATAGAAAAACCTTAAATCAGTGTTTCTCAAACTGGTTTTCAAATGGCCTCCATGTTGTCTACTTTAACCCAGCTTTAAATGCCTAAGGACAGATAAAACATTGTGGACCCTCTAGAGGTTTCTGAGGACCGGTTTGAGAATCACTGCCCTGAAGTACCTGTCAATGGGTGATTCTTTAAAGGACTTTTCATAGAAATGGTGTGACCCCTTTTTAAAGTTTAAATAATCTCAGAAATGTACACCCAAGTCATCCATACAAAAAAGTCATCTAAAAGTCATGTACAATTTATGTGTCTTCCCACAGAACCTTAAGACATGGCTGCCTTCAGAAATCTCCACAGCTCAACAGCTTGGCTCCTGGCTCTGGCGTTAGGATTGTCTCTACTCCAGCAAGCTGCTGCTGCATTTGTTCAAACAGCAGGCAGCCCAGACTTAAAGGAGCTCTCAGGTCAAAGTAAGATAGGCCCAACCTTGACCACCACAGAAGATACTCAGGAGACTCTTCTACCAGCTCACTGGCCAGACAGAGGAGATAAAGGGCTCTCCAATGATTTGTTACTACTCCTTCATCCAAATATTGAAGGCTCAGGAGAAGGAAGTGGATTGCATGAGAGCATAGAGGGAAATGGGGGGAAGGCACCATCTACTGGCGTGTTGGAGATTAACATGTTCATCCTAGATGGTGAAGAGAAGAAAGATTTGGAGGAAAGTGTAACAGATGCACCTCCTCCCCCTGCTGTTCCACAAAAGCTCACGCAAAGGATTATCCACAGTGATGATCAGGGTATAATGATAATGAAAAGAAGTTATGTTGAATTTCCACAAGCCACATCTGCATTGCCCATTCAGTCCACCACACCAGCCCACACCAAACCGATCATCAATGAAAACAACAAAAATGCTAACCTTTCAACCTCAACAGCAGAAACAGCTACAGAAAAGGAAGTTACCACACTTGGTACACTCTTACAAGTTCCTGCTGTAGATGGCTTATTAAATGGCATGGGAACTGTTTCCACAGAACATGCAACAGAGGACAAAATGTCTACACTTAAAGCTGGACTTGAGGCCTCAGGCAGCATGCCCAGTCTTGAAGTTCCATCCATTGCTACCCAAACATCTGATGTGATCAGTAAATTGCTAGAACCATCTGAATCTCTAAATGAGGAAGACATGCAAGAGGCAGCAGAACCATCAACAGTGGACACTAAAACTATACAGACAGGTAAGTGCCAGCTCTTTGTTATTGTAAATGTGTTAAAGACCCAAACCTGTTCTCAATAGTTTTTTGTGTGTGTTTAAGGTAAAGGGATTTCTGAGAAGACCGTTTCTGATGCCAAAACACCTCCTCTGTCATCACCCTCAAAGCCAACTAATCAGTCAGTGGTGTCAGATGAAGAAAATGGTAGAGGTAATAAGTTAATCTATGTTTTATAGGGCCCATATTGCATAAATCCAAATTTTCCAAGCCTTTTTTGAACAAAACATTTGATGTGGTATCCCAACATTGTCAATGTTTCATAACATACCACACAGTCCATTTCTGGAAACTACTCTACTAAATGATCATGTTTTAAATTCACTATTTTTGTGA
Organism: Pygocentrus nattereri; assembly: GCF_015220715.1. Taxonomy (NCBI): domain Eukaryota; kingdom Metazoa; phylum Chordata; class Actinopteri; order Characiformes; family Serrasalmidae; genus Pygocentrus; species Pygocentrus nattereri. The sequence goes on along the minus strand of NC_051231.1, from coordinate 24,149,889 downwards.
TGTCACAAAAAAGAACAAATTTACATATATATACTTATTGAGTCTATAGTAGTTTAGCTTCACCATTTACATTGAAGCTATATGAAGTGCTTCAGGACAGACTAATCAGAAGAGAGATCATTAAATCTACAGTAACAAAACAGTCTCTTTAATTCCATGAGGTAAAGAGAGTTTGGAAAATGGTCATGTAAAAGTGAACCAAGTTCTTGTCACATAAACCCAAACATATGTTTTGTGGGCCCTTTACATAGCAGGTAATGTATTATTGATGCTGTATCTGTATATGCTTATGCAGTATATGGAATAGTCAATTCCATTAGTTTCGTCATTAATGAGGCTGGCATACAAGGTAAAGGTTCCTGGCCATTTTCATCAATAATCACCGAACCACACCACCATCATTCTTATTAATTATTGGATTTTATCCTTCCTTAGTCCTCTACATTCATGCCTGATATTTGTGATGCTATCTTATTATTTATTCTTTTGTGTTTTTAAAGGATCAACAAAGCATTTTATTGTCTTGTTCACTCTTAAAAATAAAAGTCGTAAAAAGGTTTCTTTGTGCAATGCCATAGAAGAACCACATCTGTGTCCCCTAAAAACCTTTCAATGGATGTTTAAGGATCTTTAGAGATGTTAAAAACCCTTAAACTGGCATAGAAACTTTACATTATGTGAAAGTTCTTTACAGCTTTTCAAGGTTCTTCACATTCACAAATCTCTTTTTGAAACATGGTTCTTTAAGGAACCAAAAGTGGTTCTTCTATGCCTTTAGTCAAAAAACTCTTTATGGCAGTGCTTCTTTTTTGCTGGACAGGAACAATTGAAATGCATACAATTTTCAAGCAAAATCAAATGTACACAATTTCAAATGTTGTTGATTACCCAAGAGCATTCAGAAACTCATCTTGACTGATTGATTGCATTTGGGGTAAGGAGAAAATTGTATAAATTGAGTTTTGTCCAAACCACTGCTTTAATAATCTATCCTCTCTCTCTTTCTCTCTCTCTAATATCACAGATGATGACAAACCAAAATGGTTTGGTGGAATATTTGGTCCAATCACAGAAAAAGGCCTGTCTGACATCTCAGATCCATGTGTGCTGGGTTTAAGCCCCTGTGTGTTTCCTACAAGCCCTAATGGCACCCTCCTGAAGTGGGAGGACTTGCGTCGCACTCTGGCGTTCGCCTGGGAGCTCCACGTCTTTGGCTCTGCCATCCTTTTTCTGTTAGTGGTGTGCTGGGCTATCTGGGGAGTGACAGGTGGAGGTGGCACGCACCACCCCTTTTGTGGACCCCTCATTTTGGCTAACACCTTGTTGCTCCTAGCAGGTTTGCTGAGATTCATTCAATTCATAGTTGACCCATATGGCACAAGGCATATTCTGCCTCGTCCAGTCCTCGCTGCACTGTATAACTTACCACTTGCCCTGATGCTGTGGGCACAGGTCACGCTAGCCCTGCTTGCTTTGAAAGGAATGAGGCTGAACCTCCTGGCTCCTGCTCTTCAGCGCCCCTATGTAACTGGAAGTCTAGCATCTTTGCATTGTGCTTCCCTTCTGGTGGCTGACCTCTTGTCCTACACTCTGTCTCCAGCGCTGCCCTTAATGCTCCAGACACTCTCGATCTGCTGGGGCTTACCCCTCTGTTTAGGAATTCTCTTCCGGGCTCTCACTCAACTTCGGTCTGCCACCAGAACCCCAATCCCAAGGTGGGGAGCCTACAAGAGGGTTGAGGAACGTGCCAGACGGGTGCTAATCGTTTGTGCCCTCCTGGGTGTGATGTGCTGCGCTCTACAGATCCATGGCCTGCTCTGGCTTTATGGGCTTCTTGGGGACTGGCGGCGTTTTGGCTGGGGCTGGTGGCTTGGGCAATTCTGGGCACGTCTGCTTGAGCTATCCTGGAGCCTCTCGCTCCTGTTGCTGGGTTCACGGGCATTCTGGAGGCCTAGAGGAGGGCACAAGAGAGGAGATACAGGTCAAGGGGCTTCTGGAAGATCTGAGAGAGAGGATCTGGCATCCTGCCTAGACAAACTATTTCCGGCAGGACCCTGGAAGAGGCAGGAAAACACCTGGGCTGATCTGTTACCTAATAATTGGGCAGGGTACCAGCAATCCAGAGCAAATTTGAGGAGTTCCATGGTTCGGAAGTATAAAGCAACTACAGGTGATAGTGTGAAGGACAGCAACACTGACAATATAAGTCCTGGAGCCTTTAATAACAGCAACTCTCAATCAGCTCCTCGGTGGTCTCATGGTATGGAATGGCAAGAGCGTGACTGTGTCTTGTCTCTTATCGAATTTGACCTATGCCCTCCTTCTCCCATCGAACTTAGACGTAGCATTGACAATGCCTTGAATTTTGGCCTGTTGGGCAGCATGGGTAGCCTCTTCACTCCTCCACCTCCATCCTGGACCCAGAGTGAGGTTTCCACAGCACCTCCTGGTAGTGATTTTACAACACAGACCACGCCCACCCACATAGCCTACAGATGGGCTCTTGATGCAGGTTCAAGCCCCATCTCTCCCCAGCGCTTCAGGACAGTGTCGCAACCTGAGGTGGCAGTGCTGGATCCACAAACCTTCCTTCCTCCAGACATTACCAATGAGAGAAGGCTATGGGAGAGAAATTCAGCTATGCCAGTAGTTAATGAAGATGGTGACTGGATCAGCATCACAAGTGGGGATGACATCACTAATCTTTAAACTGCTCTTAGACAGCTGTATGTTGCACTTTGATTCTCCAACTCAGCAGAGACTTAGTTGCTTTCATGTAGATCTTGTGATGAAGATCATGTATGCTGTAACAGTACATCAATTCTGATTGATGCGGCAATTCTAAAGACTATTAAAGGATTCTGCCAATGTTCATACAACTACATTGTGAAACTAAAAATTTTAAGAGCACTTTACAAAGTAAATGTCTTTTTTTTTTTCATTTTATTTATGGTTTGCAATGAAAGTTAGGAATTAGCAGTTTCTTAGGAATTTTATTCAAGCAAAGCTCAATAAATCTTTATTATCAACTTGACCTTTGGAATTTATTGTGAATTTCAATACAGATGTAATGTAAGCATAATGTCAGACCTTTGTTTCTTGGATGCATCAGTCACATTTATCATACAAAAGAATTATATTGGGAATACAGGATGTGTGAATCATACCAAAAATTGCAGATAATTGTTAAAAATGATGAGATGTTTAGATTTGACCAATATTTCAAAGCAATGTTTAATGACATTCTCCTGAAGTGCAGAACCCTGGGCTACTATGCTATAGTACTATGCAAAAGTCAGACATAAACGTTTAGTTTAATTTCCAATCATAATACGCCACTCTGGAGGAGTGGAAGCGTGTTTTATAGTGATGAATCATGCTTCACTATCTGACAGTCTGACATGTGCGTCTGGACTTAGAGGATGCCAGAAGAACGTTACTTGAAAGCCATAGTGCTAACTATGAAAAATGTATGCAGATTTTAAGCTTAAAAAGTAAGGAACTAGGTTAACTTCATTGAACTTGTAATATTATAATAATATATTGTAATAAGTTAACAGAAGAATAATTTGTTTTGCATTTGTTTACTTATTATTTAAAATTCAATGAACTCAATATTTCAAGTTAACATGGTTTTACACACACACACACACACACACACACACACTCTTCTAAGCCGCTTCTCCTTTAACATGGTTACGTACTTTTTAAATTTAAAAGCTACATATTTTTTAGCACTGAACAGTAAAGTTTGGTGTAGGAGAGTATGAGTATGATAATAGTATGAGCTGTTTTTCTCTGTTCCAGTTGAAGGTAAGTTATGGCATTTTATGTTTTATATGTTAAATTCAACAAATAAACTGTAATTGTGCCTCAGAATGAGCAGATATTTGTTCTCTGTAAAAGGATGTGAATTTTATTTCACTTAAGTATTACCACAACATCCATGTCCATTTATGACACTGCAATTAAACTACATTCAGGTCGACAACATCAACATGACAGTGTGTGTGTACTTTCATGTCATTATAAATGAATGCATGTAAAATTTTATAGTAAAATACAGGCTTTATGGTGAAACCAGTAAAAAAAAAAACAACGCATAACAGAGACTCTGTGTTGGGCCTGGTTTAAAAAAAAATCCTTTTCAGATTTCCAAGTGCAGAATGCCTGTGATTGTGATTATAGTTAGTGTACTAACTATACTTTAAGTCCAAATAAACGGCTCATTGCAGAGAATCTCATCAGTTACGACTTCTTTACAGTGGTGGAGATATACAGGCATTTGATTTACAATCTGAAATTACCAGTTAAACTACAAGTGTCTTTTAAGTCTTTATATGTAATGTTGATGATGGTAAAATAGTTATTAATCTGAAAGGTTTTCACTGGGTACTATAATGCCTCAGAACATCTTACATATAGCCACCATGAATGTATTATTCATTATATAATTTTAGGTTAAAACCTGATTTCAAAACGTTTATGAAACAATGTTTAGCCATCAGGCAACACTGTGAACAATCCTTACTAGAATTCTGTAGAATGTAGCATTTCACATCAAACCGCTCTGAACTACTTTGCGTACATCTTAACCATTTAGTCATATAAAATGGGTGGCACTGGGTGGTATAGCAGTGATTGTGAAAGAGCACAATCCAAAACCTCTGGGATGACTTGTAGTGACGCTTGTGATCCAGAACTAATCATCTAACATCCGTACAGGACCTCACTTGTGGCTAAATAGATTCAAATCCTCACAGCAATGCCTCAACCTATAGAGTAAACCTTCTCAGAGGAGCAGTGGCTGTTACTGAAGCCTATTTATAGCTTTGATTTCAGAAGAAACGTTGGTAGTCTACAAACGTAGGATCAGTAATCATGTCTTGGTTTTTCCCTTGTTTTAACACAACGGCCACCAACCCTCCTCCTGCAGATCTCCTTTCCTGCAGAGCTCCGTTCCAACCTGCCCCAAAAACGCTGCCTCCTCCTTATCTAACACTATCGTAACCGATCCAGCCATCAGAGGACATTAGTAGCAGTTAATTAGCTGGAGCAGGTGTGGCACATAGTGTTTGGAACTAGACTCTGCAAGAAGGTAGAGATCCAGGATCGGAGTTAATCGCTGTTATAACAGGATAACCTCATAAATGAGGTTAGGCCCAATAAAGCAGCGCCACTCATTATACACGGATTCGAAAGCAGGTGTCCAGTCTTAATAAGCTAACATATCTACGCCATGTGCGGCCTTCGTGCTGTGTTCTGACATACAAGCGAACCCCAACGAGTAAATGTCGTGGAAGAAACACAAACCCTTTCTCTTAATGGCGGCAGCGACGCTGAGCTCCGTAGTGTTTTGCCTTGCTACAGGTCCTAGAGAACCAGACAAAGTGATCCGATACGGCGCACTTGTTGTTGGCGACCATTATAAGGGAATTTTAAATGAAACGGTGGTTGATCTTGAAACGAAGCTACGCGGTGAAGCTGCTGAAGATTCTGAAGGATACCAGGCTGATCAGCCTGAAGCAACAGGTTAGGTTTTTATGCTCTCCATCTGCAGACTTTGAGTGATCAGTGTTACTTTATACTAAACGTATAGCATGAATCAAAACAGTCTCCTCATTTGTGGTAAATATTATATACATAGATGCAGAGGGTCAAATAAGAAACTTAAAGTGGGTCACTTTCAAATTGCAATGCCATCACTTAAGTTAAAGTAAACTCAAAAGGACTCAACACTTAAGAACTTGTAAAGATTTGAATTGTGAATTTGAACTTGTGAAGATTTGAAAATGGTTTAACTGTTGGATTTTTTTTTTTTTTTTTTTTTTTTTAGATTTTATGTATATTCTCTAGTTAATGAATGTATTTGTGTTCAAGCATACTATTACATATACTACTTGTCATGTTAACAAATGATTTTTAACTTTTTACTGTTCGGCATTCAAAGACCACAGTTGATTAGCACAGACAGTAGCACTTCCTTGGGCTTAGATTCATAGAGTAAGAACAGAAAACCTGTCCATTGTAAATGCAGGTATAATGGAAGTCATTGGGCAGTGACCTAAACAATCTTGTGTTCTTGTTCCCTATCTTTGTGTAATTATTTTTTTTTTTTTTTTATGTTAATAGTGAACCAATTAGCAGAGCTAAAACTGCAGCGCTTGAGGCCCTCTGTACGGTGTGGCAATGACTCTATGACTCTGCACCTTCTGGGATGGAGCGTACCTGACTTCTTGGTTGAGACGGGTGACCTTGACCTTGCTGATGAAGGCTAAATGGATGCTGTTTGTCGTTGTATCAAGTTTTCAGAATGTCTTTTGTTTTTAAATGGTCAATATGTTAACCAAGTCATTCAGAGAGGTTTGGTGTGAAATGCTCCATTCTAGAGAATGGACTCAGAACTGTTTACTGTGATGGTGGTAGGAACCAGACATCTGAATTATTTTAATACCTCTAAAAAGGTCCCTGATGAATATGCTGCCAGAGTAGTCCTCAAAGGAGACTTCTTTTTAGCGATTACTTCTATTTTACTGTTATTAGCATTACACAAAAAAAACACTGTGCAGGTTCACTGGCCGTTTTGCCTGTTTGTTGATGTTGTGACTCCTGGTTTTGAAAAATTGGTAATTCTGCTTTAATGATTATCCATGTAATAGTAATTTAATCATGCAGAACGTTTGCTAGAAGTCTCATTTAAAATGTTAACTTATTGTGCCAGAAGTACAATGACGGCAGCTTGAACATTAGTCAATATGCTGTTACTTTTTAAAGCATTGAACGTGCACAAGCATCTGCGGTGCTACTTCTAATGATTTTAATATTGTTTGTCCCGTTTAAGATGCTGTCCCTCTTCTGTGATGTACAACATTTTCTGTTCCCTAGGTGAGGAGAACCCAGTACCGTTATCTGAAATGCCTGCCCATTGTGGCTTCTCTGTGAAGAGGGCACGTGGAGATGTTTTCCTTGTTGCTAAGTATGATGGCTGTCCCATTACACAGCAGGTAACTATGCTGCTGAGCAAAGGTGACTTTGTAGAAGGTTCTCAAGCTGTTTAGTCTGTATTCTAACTTGATGACCCAAGTTCTTTTTCACAAGTTCTTGGTCCATGTTGATTTCAGTTTTGTGATTACAGGGGGATAGTTACATTCTCTCATTGCGTCTGTGGGACACTCCAGTGAGGATGTCCTGTTCTGTGGCTTCTCCTCTTAAAGTCTCCTGCCTCCCTTCTGCTATGGTGATTGAACTTGGTGTCTCTGTGGATGCAATCAAACTGAAAGGTGAGTTTGAGCTCTTAGGAAACTTTGAAGGTTCATGTAACTATTCAAATGTGTTAAAGTGGCTTGATGCTGAATCCTCTTCATGCTAGCGAATAGGGAATGGCAACCCCTGGTCCAAGCTTGTAGCACTTGTGGGTTCACCTTGGAGGCTGTGTCAAGTGGCTGGATCATCACTGCTCCATATATGAGCAACTGTTTTCAAATTGAGGTATTTCAATGTTTATTTTCTAAATGTTAACTCATCATTGAGTTGTGTTAACGTCCATACTTTTTCAGGGTGCCCATAGGCTGTTGTCTGTGCTGTATATGTATGGGGAGTTGACCCTTTCCTGCCCAGTTGTCCAGGCCCCTGCCATGACACTTCTACCTGCTGATGAGTTCCTACCGGTTCCTCCAGCCCCTCAAGCTCCTGTAGACCATCCTTTTCCTCATGATTATGCTGATGCCCATGACCATCCTAGGAGCCCTATAGTTGCTCCCAAAAGTACTGCCCCAACATCCACTGCCTCGTCAACACCTACCAAGGCCAGTGCTCGTGAGCAGCTGTGGTATGCTTATCCTTATGACTATGCTAGGCCTTGGCCCTTCTACCACAGTCCTCCAAGGGCACCTCCTAACAGCCCTACAGTTGCTCCCAAAAGTACTGCCCCAACATCCACTGCCTCAGCAACTGCCTCGTCAACACCTACCAAGGCCAGTGCTCGTGAGCAGCTGTGGTATGCTTATCCTTATGACTATGCTAGGCCTTGGCCCTTCTACCACAGTCCTCCAAGGGCCCCTCCTAACAGCCCTACAGTTGCTCCCAAAAGTACTGGCTCAACAACTATGTCAGTGCCTACCAAAGCTGGTGCAGATCAGCCTACTAAGAGTCCCAAAGTTTCTCCAGAGACTACTGCTCCAACTATAGGCCTGAAAGTTAAACCTCCCAGTGATGATCAACAGCTTTCATATCGCTTCCCTTGGCTGCCTGGAGTGTATGATCCTTTAGTTCCCAATTCACAGAGTCTCCCAGTATCTGCCCCTGTCAGTCTGCCTTGGATACTTTACCCTCGCAGACATTCTAAGAAGGATCAAAAACATTCAGTACCGGTAGATGCTGCTTCAGCAGGTTCTCAAAGTGCCCCTTTCACCAGAAATAGAGATGATCTTCAACCAGTATACCCTCGTCAGAAATGGTATTACCCCATGTACCAAGTGCCTTATGCTTCACAGCATAAACCAGCATCTTCAGTGGTTAGTCCATCCACAACTATAAGACGTGAAGAGCATGGGGTGCCCCAGCTGTATTCCTTGCGCTATGACCCTCTGGCCTTCAGCCCACCTATGCAGTCCTCAAGGGATAGTGGGATGTACCCCTTAATATCCAGGCCTGCTCATGATCATGTCTCTGCCAGTCGGTGGTGGAAATCGGTATCCCATCCTGCCCAACTTTCTCCCCTACTGGTCAAAGCGTGGCTGACGAACAAAGTGTCTTGACCCCTACTGAGATTGACAAAGGCCATGAATAGACTTTGGCCGTAGGATTTAAAGCCTTGCTTCTGTGTCTTTTTGTAAAATAAAAAGATTGTGCTGTCATGATTTTATTTATTTCATTTTTCCTCTCTTGACCAGGAGTATAAAGCAGTTACCATGGTGATGTTTGCCTAGAATAGACTGGTGGAAGCTTTGAGACTAAACATTTAATGGTTGTATTAGCTCGAGGCTTGCAATCAAATGGAAAGCAATTGTTTAATGGTACATCTAAACGTAATGGAGCGTACATCGCAATATTATGTAGCGCTAAAATGTGAAGTATGGAGTTAATTTTAGCGTTTACAAATCGTTTCCGCGCGTCTATGGAAGAAGTCTTTGTGCTTTAAGAGGAGACTGTGTTTTGGTTCACATTCAGCGTTAGTGTATGTGAATGTCACCGTAGAGCACACAGCATGCTTTTGGCCCCTTTGCGTTTCTCGTGCTGCTGACGTCATCGTGGGAGTGTTTCAACGGGAGAAATGAACGGTCATCGGCACAATCCTCTCAGGGCTCCTGTAAGTTTATATCGGAATATAATTATCGTTCGGCGTAGAGTAAACTCGTTCAAAATGTGTTCAGCCGCTGCTGACAAACCGCTCATTTGCCGTGGGCTTCGCCACGCCCGCCGGTTAGCGTGTCGAGTCCGCGGTCTTGCTGCCCTCGCCTGCTAACTCGACCTCCCTCTTCACTGGGTAGCTAGTAGGCTAACGCTAGCTGAGTTAGCATGTTTAGTAGCCAACGTTAGATATGGCAGAAAGTGTGACTTTGAGTAACCAGTCTGGCTGTTTAGCTAGCACAAAACGAGAGCCAGGAGCATCAGTGAGGGGTCTGACATCCTGACGTTTTCAGCTTGCAGGGTAAAAACACATTAACTACCAATACAGATGAAAACGTTGACAGAAAAAGTTGGCCTGCAAAAATATCCCTTAAGTTAGATTGCCAGGTCCCCTCCCTGTCTCCTAGATTCGCAAACTAATCGTGCTTGCTCAGACGATGGATGTAAAGTGCCTTCTCCGAGCTTCGAGGTCGAAATCCAGGTCCAGGTACAGTTAGTGAAGCAGGTGTCTGGCTAGCTAAGGGTGGCTAATCTACTCTGAGCCACACTTCATTCTAACAGGACGTTTCTGACACATTCATAAACTTATTTTTTTGTGATCACATGTTGTCTGCGGGTTAATGTTTGCATTGCCTGCTATTTGTCTGACCTCGTCGGTTTAATTACAGTACTCGCCAGCTCTGGGCGTACACTGGCCATCCGGACAAGGAGGTGCATGTAACAGCCTAGCAAGCTAGCTTGGCTAGCAGTTTAATCACCAGAGACTCAATGCGTTGGTGGTGTTAATGCTTATGAGAAACGTAGCATAGCTAAGATTAGTGCAAAAACTGGTGTATATGTGTGGTGAAATGTCACTCACAGATCTGGAGGAAGTTATGAAAGTAGGCGTGCTTAGCTCATCTGGAACAGGGCTTGTAGTGTTCAAATCACGTTGAACTGCTCAAAGTCGTGAAATCTCCTGCACTTTAAAGATGATCTCTGAGCCAAGGTGCTTTTTGGAAACCAGACACAGAAATGTCATTTCCTTCTGGTTTTTTTTTTTTTTTTTTTTTTTTTTTTGCATATAAAAGGTTGACTTTTTGTGCTTGACTATCAGTGTTACATCTGGTCTTTTCTCTTTCCACTTTTCAGCATGTGATATTCTCCAGTTTGTCAGGCTAGTAGACTGGAGCAGCAGGTCACCCACCACCCTCGTCTGGATCGAATGCCATTCATCGTCTATGACCTGAAGAGATTATTTTGGATTACCCCTTGGATTAATTTGTGTCATCTTTCTATGTAGAGAAGACACAGCAGTCAAGCTGATGAATGGACAGAGGTAGGGTGCTGGATGGCAATTGTTTTGGCATTTAGAGAACCATCACAACACTGTGAGAACTAGTGAATACTGGCTCTTACATGACTTGATTTCAAGCGATTTATGTGCTCTTTTTGTGTATATTCCTGTTTCTAATGAGTAAAAAGTAAAAATCTGCCAGTGCTTTTTAATAAGCAATAACTACTTGTGTAGTATACATTGTAGCCTAATATTTGCTGTAGTACTTTATCACCTCCCCTTATTATACTTGTTTATGCTGAGGTAGTGAGATTATGCGCTCACAAACAGAAACCCTCCCACAGACACTCAGATCTCTAGTATGACCTTGCAGAGCTGTGTGAGGCTGGGGGAGAGACTGATGGGGGAGATTGAGCTGACCCATTTCAGCCACAGAAAATCCAACGCCCTTGATGAATATATGGGTGTTGTTGCAAGGCCCTGTCATCGTAACTGATGTAAACATGCAAGTTAGCCTTAGACAACACGGCTTACCCTAACTTAGGGTCAGAAGATGTTAAGTATAAATAGTTGAAACATCGTGTGCTCTAACTCCGAAATATGACTCAAGTGGCACTCACATAAACCATTCAAGCTAGTTGCTTGTTTTCATTTACCTTTATTTCAAAGCTCTGACTCCTGTGGCAGTGCCTTAGGGTGTTCTGGGCGTGTTTGGGTGGGTGAAGCTGCTGCCATTCCGCATAAGAAAGCTATACTGAGTGTGCGAGTGTGACATTTCACTGTTTGTCTGGTTAATTATGCATGGTGCACACGGACACAACAGCACCGTTGCTGCTGGAGGACTTTTGGAGACACCACGGTTTGTGAATGCTGCTTTTGGTCACTGCTGCTGTTGGTCTGCTGATGGTCTGTTAACAGCTCATAAGGGTTTGTATAGATGACTGATCAGTGTCTTGCAGGAGGGACCAAATCAGTTGTGTAGCCTTGTGCTTATATAGGAATACCAACGATCCCCCCCCCCAAAATTTCTTCATGTTTCAGTAGTTGAGATGTAAACAAATGTGAAATAATGTATTGCAGACAAACTTATAGACTCATGTTTCTTTACGATGGTGGTGACAGGAACCAGGGACAATGCAATGTGATAATTTTATTTAAATTCCAGAATGACCAGTGAACCTACACATGTATGCTGAGTTTTTATATGCATTGTTGATAATGGTAAAATAGTGGTGAGTGTGGAAAACTACATGTTCTTTATGGTTCGCTTAGCCATGCAATGCCTTAGGTGTATCTCTCCACCATGAGTGGATTTTAATTTAAAAAAAGTTAAAACAGTGTCTCAGTTCCGTATTTGTAATCATTTCATGTAATGGTTTCCCGTGATGTAATTTTTACAAGCATTACATGCTTCAGACGTCTGGTTCCTGTTGCCACTACTGTGAATTCTGACTCTGTACTTTTTCTAGGTCAGAGCATTTCACATCAAAATACTGAATGTTTACTTCTTAACCGTTTACTTATGTAGAGATTTTGAAAAAGTGGTAGAATTCCCCTTTAAGGGCCTTTATAGGCCTGTCGGTAATCTTCAATTTACTTTGACAATATGATTATTTATTCAACTTTACAACAGCAGGCACAATGCACAGCCATTCATATATAAAATGTCATTCTGTTATTCGAAGTTTTATTTAATTATATTTTTTATTTTATAGAGTAGTTCAGTTTATTTAATCGTAACAGCCACAATTTCATATTGTAGGAATTTAAACATGGGCTCTCTTTCCAGAAAGAATAGATGAATAATCAACCTTGACTCATCCTGGTTGTTGGATGTGAGCTGTTTGTGTGAAATCGGTCCACTGTTTGTTCTTTCAGTCAGGTGAAGGCCTCTGGTTTGGCCGGTCCATGTTTGTCCCACTGAAGTGCTCTGTTTGAGTTCAGCTTGTGCTGTCGCTCTATGGCTGTTTAGTGTAGCCATAAATGTGTGGCTGCTTTGACCACAACAATCTCTGTGAGAAGATTAGGGATCGTTTGCATGTTTAGCCCCTAAGTTTAATTCAACTGATAGGTGACCCTGAGGTGAGGAGGGCCTAATACCAGGATGAGCTAAAATGATTTGATTGTGCTGTTGTAGTGCAGCAGAGTTGCAAGAAGCTCTGTTTGTGGGAGGAAGCAGAATAAAGAGGATTATAGCCAGCGCGCTCTCTCTCTCTCTCTCTCTCTCTCTCTCTCTCTCTCTCTCTCTCTCTCTCTCTCTCTCTCTCTCTCTCTCTCTCTCTCTCTCTCTCTCTCTCTCTCTCTCTCTCTCTCTCTCTCTCTCTCAGACTTGTCTTAAGCTACAGCTTCACTATCAGACAGAGCAGACTGAGGCTTTACACACCTCAACACTGGGGCCTTTATTCCTAAGCAGTTTGGTGCATGAGTGTCGACAAGACCAAATTCGTAGCCTGTTTAGTGATCCTACTTTAGCACTTCTAATCTGAGATGCTTCATGAACATCAGCCTGTAACATCTAGAATTTTCAGGCAGGGAAGGTTCAGTGTACTTAGAAATCTGCAGGACTGTGGAAGAATGTCCGTTTGTTGAGTCTTGCTGGGGAGCCCAGGCTGGTGTCTGCCTGCAGTGGGGTCAGCGCTGACTCCTTGCAGCAACTGACCCACACCGAGAGCTCTTGCAGCTGCAGGCACATACGACTGCAGGGGAAACACAGAGAACAGCAGGGCCTTCATACTCAGGTCTGTTTTGTTCCCTGTTTGCTGTTAAAAGGGGCTGTATCTTACTTTTTTGTGCATTGAATCTTACCCATGACATTTTTCTGGATCAGTGTCTTAAAGATTTTCATTCATTTTTACATTATATTTTTCAATTCTTTGTCTCTTAGAATTAAAAAAAAAAGCTGTGCCTTCAAGAAGAATATATGTATATGATCGCTGTTTGATTTGTTGCCCTGCATAGTGCCTTGTTCAAAAATCAAAGTGGCTGAAATTAAGAATCAACCTTGTCTGAATTTTCATACATTAAAGAACAATCTTAGATGATAAAGATTCAAATCTGAGGTGGGTGAAATTGAGCATCTCACACTGTAGGAACCAAATGGCAAAACCTGTTCTGTGGTGTTTGCATCTGTAGCCTGATTGGCTAACTTAGCTTAACAAGCAGACCCTAACAGTGCCACACACCACAGTTGAGCTTTGACAGTAAAAATAACCAGATAACGATTATGACTATGAAAATTAATTAATAAATTAGAAAATATAAAATGAAGTGGAAGAAAAAAATGGTGAGGTTGGAGTACGAGTTTGAGAAGGATGAGGGAGATGGAGGCTTAATTTCTGTATATAGACTGGGGACTGAAAGGTAAATCTGAAACCTTAAGTCTTTACATACTTCATCCAACTCTTTTGTTTAAAAAGGGAGGGAGATTCTTTTTTCCATGACAGGCCTTCATGGACGCACTGATTTCTGTGTAGAAACAGTATGCTGGGTATTCGATGACTTCTATCTGCGTGTATGTGTGTCTTATCTTTGTGTCTTTGGTTTGAGTCCAGTGAGTCTGACAACTGCGTCCATTTTCTTCCACAGCTATTCCTGAATTGAGAGCCAGAGGAGGCCAGGCTGGACTGATGGTAAGCAGCACACTCTATCTAGATCTTTCTCTCTCCTCACTGTCAATCTTCTCTCTGTTTCTTCTTCTACTTTAATCATTCTCTTCTCTCTTTTCTGCTTTGTGTGTTACCCAGTACTCAGTCTGTGTTCCTGTCTTTGTTTATTGCTAACCATTTCTAAGAAAGATTGTTCATAGCTGTACTGTGTGGGTTGATGTTTTCTCTGCCTTGAATTCAATGAAGAGAATGTTTTAGCCTTGTTTTACAGACCTAATGACAATGTAACATAACACCACCACCTCTGAAAACGTGTAAGATTAAGTGTGTGATGTTGTGCACTTGATGGATAAGAGCTTGGCCAAAAGAGTACCAGAGCTGCTTGCTCTCCATATCTTCAGTGAGAGGTTGCCATTGAGTGTTGGGCACCCTGCCTCGGTTCGCTCTACTTTTTCAGTTTACACTCCACTCAACCCACATGACTCACGGACACCCAACACGCCACTCTGTCACCCTAGCTTGTGTTCATGCTTTTGACGTCATCTTCAAGGTTATTTAACAATGAATTTCTGCAGTGCACCTCACCAAAGGGCTCTTCTTTGGTTTGCATTTTTAGAGCCTGCTTTACAAGGCTTTTTCTGACAAAATTGAATGTTGGTCTCAGTTAAGATTATGCATATTTTATAGTGATGCACCGAAATGAAAATTCTTGGGCAGGATATATTTGGCTGAAGGGGGGGGTAAATAAAATAATAATAATAAAAAAACGGTAAGATTGACAAATAAACACAGTTTGCATAAAAGAAACTTGGTTGTGAAAGGCAATGAATTCTATTATATACTGCAGGTAGGGTTGCATGCTATTAATGAGTGCAATGGTTGGCTAATATAAATATCAAGCGATCTATTTCCTAAATGTCTTCTAACTGCTGCTAACTTGAAAGGCAGTGCTGGTTAGCACTAGCTTAGCTAGCATACTAACAGCTCTGCTTACCACAGAACATATTCAGTTCTGGCTCACTAAAGTACTGCCACAAGTTTAGAACGTAAAGATTCAAATCTGAGTGAGTAAACCTGAGCAGCTCACCCTGTGGAGATAGAAAGGCATAATTAAACCTGTTCTGTGGTATTTGGGTCTGTAGTCTGAGCGGCTTATTTGATGTTAGCTTAGTTAGGCTACAGACCAAAACAGTTCCACACACCGCAGTACAGATTTCATTCTGACTAACCTGTGCTGTGTGAAAGAGATGTAGATGATAACTCACTTCTGAAAGAACTAAAATCAAGTGGTTTGTGTCCGGAGTGAAAAGGTGACATCAAACCTGTTATGTGGTGTTTGGGACTGTAGCATTTTGGCTAAGCTAACGATAGCTTAGTTAGCAGGCCAAATGTGCCACATACCAGAGCACAGGCTTGGTTCCAGCTAACTCATGACACCTGTTTAGAGACTGTGAGTGCAAAGCTGAATGAGTAAAAGCTGAGATCAAACGTGTTCTGTGGTGTGTGTAGCTGTAAGCCGCCACTGAGCCACCATCATGCTTGGTTTTTCTGAGATTTTTTCCGGTGTAAATAGTAATTACAAAAGGATGATCTCATGGAAACTGTGAAATACGTCCACATGGCCGATATCACTTTGCTGCTGTTCAGACTGTTTGAACATATCTGTGCTGAGTGGCACAAGAGAGTGAAAGAAAACTGCAATTCAAGTTTCTTTTTGATTCTCATTTAAGTTATTTGAAAGACCTAAATTTTGACACGTTGTTGTAGGTCTATTTAATCTAAACATTTTCAGCTTTTTATCTGGCCATTGTCAACAGTGCTATATTTGTTCATTTTTATCTGAAAAATATTATGTAGTTGAATTTTCGGTGCATCCTTAATATTACACACATGGATAAATTAGGGGTGTGTGTGCAGGACAGTGTTTGTCTTGAAACAATTGAGAGAGGCCCTGTGAACATTTCAGAAATTCTCATCGCTTAAATTATTTTGCAGTTCTTTTGCCACCTCACCACCCATAACTGTAGACTGCTTAGTAGAGTGTGTTGTCATTAATGTAGTAATTGTAGTGATAGTCGGTTGGCTTTAAGAAACCTACAGGTTTGGCTGGATTATTCTGTGACTTGAAACTCTGCTTACAGGATTGAGTCATATCCTAATAACATCAGTTGAGGAACCTGACACCTTACAATAGGATTAGGTTAAAAAAAAAAAAGCCACACCCTTATCTCTCAAAGCCAACCTGACATACTGCTGCTTTTGTTTTAGTTTGAGCTCTTCTGTAGTTGCTGCTTGTGTTTCATCATTCAGAACCGCATGTCATAATCCATTTTATTTTCCTTCTGTGGTAGACGAGCATGACTTTGAGCCAATCCGCTGATGCATGCACGCTCGCAGAGTCCACCTGAGCGCCAGCCTCCCTGCTGCTTCCTGGCTTTGAATCAGCCTGTCAGAGGGCTAGTGGAGGTGGGGCTTATTTAGACCCCGCCCCCATACTGACCCTCTGAGTGAGACTGGCGCCCCTGATGGATCAGGGTGGTAGTGAGCAACCTGGTGCGGAGGAACCGGACTCTGGGGGTCGAGCGGAGCCGGAGGTGGGCAGGAGGGCTTCAGAGCCCGAGCACGGCCTGTCCAAAATTACTCACAATGCCTTGGAGAACATGGGCGCGCTGGGCCATGGCCTGAAGCAGCTCTTCCAGCCTCAGCGGCGGCGCTCGTCCGTCTCTCCGCACGACACCGCCGCTTCCTCCATTGGCCCTGCCTCTGAGGCCATGGAGGCGGGGCCAGAGTTGGGGGAAGCGTCCACCCCCAGCGCCACCACCTCTGACTCTGACGCCCCCACTTCCGCCCCCCCTGCAGCTCTGAGCCGTGTGCTGCAGCAGATCCGAGGTGCCCCCCCCATGATGAAGAGAGGAACCAGCCTCCAGAGTCGCCGTAGCAAGGCCGGGGGGGGCGGGGAGGCCCCCCAGAAAGGCAGCCCCCAGATCCACAGGCGTAGTACCCAGGAGGCTTTGCTGCAAGCAGGACGCCCACGCTCATCCTCTACCACGGACACACCCAGCAGCCCAGCGCTGGCCGACATGCTGCTGACGTCTGGGTACCACTCCACTGAGGAATCAGACCGAGTAAGTAGTAAAAGGGCCTTATGACTTGATTTCTTTGTTTACTGTGCCCAATGTGAGGTCCTTTTAATTACAGATAAAGCTATTAGAGACACTTTACTGGGCATAGATCAGGTTTAACACAGCAGCTATTATTTATGGAGTCTTAACAGGGCATTTCAGTATAAAACTTTAATATGTTACTTGTTCATATGCAGTATTCTGTAGAGCAGCATTTATATAATAATAATAACAGAATGGACAACTTTATGTATTGTTTTCATGTTTGCATTCATCAGTGTTTTCTCGCTACAAATCCCAGCATGCATTACGTGAATAAAGCGTTCAAGTATTGTGAATCCTTGTGGTGTCGGTCAGTCTTGACTGCTAGCCTAGGCACTGATGTGTAGGCTAATACCACCAAGCACTAGCCTAAATTAGCTACATTAGCCTGCCGTTGGTTTACCTCTGACCTCAGTTCTCAGACAAAATTATAAAGAAAAAAGCAGTCTGTCTTTATTCAGAACAAAATAGATGCCAGAAACAAGTATTTACCATTTGTCCATTTACCATTTAACATTTGTCTTCTTTCTGCATTCACCAGCTGACAGAAAAAAAAAATCAGAAAATCCCCCCCCCCAACCCCACAACCCACCCTAAAGCACTTGTAGAAGTTGTGAGAAAGTCTTTCCACTGTCAAGGTGTGTCATTGTAATGGGGTTTTCCTAGTCATGAAACCAGAATATCTCACTTTAAAGACTGCTGTGGTACTGCTGTAGGTTGTAGAAGTAGCGATGGTTTCATTTTTAATTTTGGCTGGACTGTGTCTTTAATTTTATGTTTTAATCTTGCCTCATAAAACCTCCCTCTATTTTGGGTGTTGTCAGTCACATTTTGGAGCCCTGCTGATGTGCAGTGTGTGTGTGTGTGTGTGTGTGTGTGTGTGTGTGTGTGTGTGTGTGTGTGTGTGTGTGTGTGGTGTGTGTTTTTTTTTTTTTTCTGTTCAAGTTCATGACATTCAGCTAACTGGCTAGTTATTAAGGATTTCATTCATTTTTAGCAGCTATAGTACGACAGAGAAAACATGAGCCGCTGCTCAGCTGTAGATCTGCAGGACTGGAGCTGACAGCTACTGGCTTAAACACGCAAAGTAGAACAGGCAGCTGAACTTGTCACGCCATGTGTCTTTTTGTTGCGTTTCTTTTTCCTCCTTGTCTAAAATTAACATCATGAATGCTTATCAAGAACGCTTATTCTAGATTTAGATTTCAGAACGTGATGAGTATTGATCTGTATATAACAGTAGCTGAACAGGAATCTGCCAGTCTCTCTGAAAAATGTAATTTGTAGAGAAAAAAGGTGATTTAATCCCAGGAAGTAATGCAAGTAATATAGTAATTAGCATGAACAATAATAGTTGTGCCTTAGTATGAATCCCTATGTTCTGCTAGTCAGGCACTTGCTAGTTATTTTATTCTGCATGAAACTGCAGCCTTGATTGTATAAGATTTAATGTGTATGCAGGTTAGCACATTCTTAGTACGCCCCATTTACTTCGTGTTATGCCAGTAATGTCACTGCGTTCTCTTTCCTGTAGCTGCTTACTTGTGCAGTGTTTTTTCTATGATGCATGAATCAAATAGAAGATTGTGGTGGCACTAGTGGATATTGGATGTGCCTGTGAGTGTGTGTCCTTGTGCGTCATAGCAGGTTGCCTGAATCTTCTTTTTACTATGAGCTTCTCACAGAAGCCTTTAGGCTCTGATTATTCCGATTATACTCCAGGATGGATGGGCCAGGATGACAGTGCTTGCAGGTCAGGGAGCTTGTGTGGCGGGTCACTATGTTCTCTAAGCCTTGCTAAATTTAGCTTTTTCAGGGAGCACTCCGGGTCAGTGACCTCATGTAGGCAGTAGTAAAAACCGACGCCTTGCACGTTTTGTTTTCAGACCAGGATGTGGCATCTGTCTACCTGTACGCTCGCTTTGTCCTGAAGGATTTAGCCCTCGGATGTGTTTGCCCATACAAAGCAGGTGCTGGCGCTTCATTGTGCACTGGAGATGAAAAGTAGTCCATTGTCACGCTGACAGTGGTCTTTCTATAGCTGAGAAAGAGCTCCGTCATGCCTCTGCCTAGGATAAGTCCCTTCTTCTTTCAGTATATCTTTAGAGGACTTGAATAAAGCTGTTATACAGCAGGATAATAATCAGGATGAAATGCATGGTGTAGTTGCTTTAGGACTCTAGTTTCTCCAGCTATGCATATTCAGCAGACGTACTGAGGAGTCTGGTAATATGCCAGAGTCATTTGACTCACCTGAAGCCACAAGAGCTTGCTGCAGTCATCCAGAAGGTCTGTGCTTCTCCTTACCCAGTGGAATGGCATGCTTAAGTGTTGTCAGTCTTTCCAGAGTCTATAAGTGTGCCGCTAATTCGTTGGAGTAGGGGGGCTCAGTAGTCACAATGTTGTGGGTGTTTTTTTTTTTTTTGTTTTGTTTTTTTGTACGGTTCATTTACACCTTGCTATTTCACAATAACATGTCTAGTTTTGGTTTAGCAGTCTGCATATTTACATGAACTAAAGTTTCATTAGTCAGCTGCCTGTCACAAGCACTCAGTGGCTATACCGGCAAGCTGGATCCTCAGAAGTATTCTTAAAGTGAGGAATAGCCCATATCAGCCTGCAAGTCAGCTCTTTAAGAGGCTTTAACACTCTCCTAATCAAACTGAACTGTGGGGTCTGAGATAACAGTACCAGGGTCAAGGCGAAAAGCCTTCCTGGATCAGCTGGGTGTAAAAACCTTGTTCACAGGTAAACAAGTGCAGAGTCAGAGGTATATGTCACGTCTGCAGATATGTTCAGGGTCTTATCGCACTGTTAAGGTGATGAGTGATTTTATTATCAAATGACAATGTTGGTTGCTACAGCAAGTAATTACTTTTTATTTGTAATTCAGTTCTCTGTGCTAGGGCTGATATGAACATTTTGTAGCTAATACTGATTTTAAGGGGCTAAAAATTCCAGCAGCAGATAGTGTGGGCATTTCAAACATTGTATTTATCTTCTATAAGTTATTTTATATGCCAGTAATGCAGTGGAGTGAACAGCGATTCACTGACCGATATGAGCAGAAATTCTTAGAGAATATAAGTACTGTAGCACTGGGGTGGGGCTACCCAGAATTCTATGTAGAATTCTGTTAGGTTTCTGAAAATTCCTTGTTATGTTTCAAAATTTTTCAGTTGCTGTATTATAATAAACGGTACTTCGGATTATCATCTTGTGCTGAAGGTCAGATTTGGACCCTTATGTATTTTATTTAAACTTTTTATGCTTTGTTATAGTAACCATGATGATGTAGTGTATTCAGATTTACCATTTCGGCCTGTGATATAGCAATCAACGTATTTATATTTATCCCTAGTAGCACAACCGTATAAGGTTTCATCCTATCAGTAGAAGGTAGATTCATATCCTCCAGCCAGTAAATCGGTCAAAAATATTGGTCACAATATTGTATTTAGTATATATAAATCTATATAATGTACTCCTATCACTATTATTAGTACTGTGATGGATCATACACACTCTTTTATGGATTAGTTATTGGAGTTGACCCATCTGTCATCACTACTCCTGTTACTGTTGTTAGGGTAAAAAGGTTGTTGTAAGTGTAAAGGTTGAGCTTCACTTGGTGTAGAAATAAGTCTGCTTCTTAACAGTTTAATATCTTGATAAAGATACCCAGACTACTCTGGCTGTATATTTTAGTATGAAGGCAGGTAGCTTTGTGACATACCAACATGTTGTGCAGTCATTTCAAAAGGTTGTGACCACTTACATTTCAGAAGTACATCGCCAGCCTGGTTAGCTCCAAGCTTTTGTAAAAAGCAGAAATTTAGCCTTATATGGATTTGTCAATGACAGCAAAAAGACAATAAGAAGTGCACAATGAAGCCCCATCAGCTTCACCTGCTGGTCCTGAGGCACCTATTTAATAAACTAGTTGCACAGGCAACATGGTTAAAATATTTACTTAAAGTTAGTTTCTACTGAACCATCTGCACAGCATCAGCTTTTCACACACTCATGTAGTCATACTGCTTTTATTATGCAGTCAAACTGGCTCAGATTACCGACTGTTAATGTGTAATATAGATGAAGTTGGCCAGGGGCTTTTAGAAGTCACCAAGGCATGTTTGGACCAAAATATATCCAGGTGCTCTACTAAAGAGCTGAAAAGCAGTTAGCACTGGCTGCTAAGCAGTGATTTGGGCGGCTAAAAAAATGTGATGGGTCTTGCAAGTCTGATTGGCTCAGCCACTGATGTTGGCAGTGTAGTCACACCCCTGCTCTGTAGTACAGTACGGCTTTTATTGCGCACTAAATAGCACACAGTATACAGAATGGGGGCACTGAACACATTGCACAGTGTGCCATTTAGAGCACAGCCAGTGTTTTTGATGTTGGTAAATTGACTAAGACTAAAATCATATAAATATGATTTTGTGTTGTGTTTGTGCGATTAATTTCTGCCTTTTGTTAACAGGCTATTATCGTTGCAACCTAACTGCAAATTGGGTCTTGATCAACTGCATAGCAAATCAAATCCAAACAAACTTCTAAACTATAGTTACTTTATCTCTTAACACCAGTCACTTTTTCTGCATAGGGCAAGACAGAGCTTGGAATTAAAGTCTGTTTTATGACCTCAAACTGCATACTAACAACTTATGTGGCATATATTTATAAATGTGGTAACATATACGCAGAGTAGATGGTTCAAGACAAATCAGAGGGGTTGCAGTAGCAATATGAAAGCTTGTGTAGGCCAGGCAATAGGCTCTTTGTTGTGTCAGTGGTTCCCTCCCTTCCCTCGGTTTCCTTATGACTGACTGTAACCCAGGCTAGCATTACATTCAGTAGATAATCAGATCTACCTCTCGATTTCTGTCAAGAAGATAATTTGCTCTTTATGCCTTCATGAAAGTATATGATTGTGTTATCTTGGACTTCAGCTAAGTAAGAGTAGAGAGAGAGGCCTTTTGTTTTGATGAAAGCTTTAGTTTATTGATTTTTTTCAGTGTACTTGGAGAAAAGGAGTTGTTGCTTTTGGCACATTGGTTCATTTACTTGGAAGGCTGATGTGTTTCTGTCTTTTGATTAATGAAGGCAGTACTTCTGATAAGTGGGTTGGATCTTTTTGTTCTGCATGTGTGCGTTCATCTGTATGTATGGTCATAGTTCAACTCAAGCAGAACTTGTCTATACTTAATATCACACAATTTATTTCCTGATGATTTTCTAATTAGGTCTTTTTGAAATGTATATTTCAAATGAATGAAATAATTTTACTGTTCTGTTTTGTTATTGCTTGATCTGAGCATTTCCTGATTTCTTTCTCCTCCAGATTTTATGTAGAGCAGTGTGCCAGTTCTTTATCAGTGATATGAGCTTCCAATCATTATCTCTGAGCATTTGAGGACTCTTGTCATAGTGCAGAGGTCCAGACAGTCAAGAGTCTCTCCACAACTGCAGGGCCACAGATACGGTATTTGAAAGGGCGGCTGCAGGGTTCTCCATTATGGCTTGTGACGGGATCGAGCTCAAACTTACGGTGACTTCTCAGTCAGTTACTGTGGTTTCAGTTAATGAGGGCATATGAGAGCTTGAATGACTCTACTAATGAAGAATAGAGAGCATACTTTATATGACAGTGAAATAGGGAGATGAAATTGATGTGCAAGCTGTTTTATGTGAAGAATTTTTATGCACTGTAGTCTTGCTAGTGCCAAAAAGATATACTTATGCAGTTTTGTTTTATGACAATTATTTTGACAATTTTGTCTTTTGTCTTCTGTGTCAATTCTACTCTAATCTTGATTCTTCTTCAAATCTTTTCTGTTTTTGTTTCTCTCTGTCTTTCTGTTTGTTCTTTCTTTCAGGTGGATCGTCTGGAGGTGTCTGCCCCAGCTGTATCACCCAACGCTCTGTCCATCAGTTCGGACGGTGGCCCGTATGGCGTGGACTCTGTGGACGGCACCCCAGACCCACAACGCACCAAACAGGCCATTGCCCAGTTGCAACAGAAGATCCTCAAGCTGACCGAACAGATCAAGATCGAACAAACTGCCCGTGACGACAATGTGGCTGAGTACCTGAAGCTGGCCAACAATGCTGACAAACAGCAGAGTGCACGCATCAAGCAGGTGTTCGAGAAGAAGAACCAGAAATCAGCTCAGACCATCCAGCAGCTGCAGAGGAAGTTGGAGCATTACCACCGCAAACTTAGGGAAGTGGAGCACAATGGGATACCACGCCAGCCCAAAGATGTACTACGGGACATGCACCAGGGGCTAAAGGACGTTGGGGCCAAGGTAGAGCTCTGTTTGCTGACTTTATGTAAAATACAGTTATGGGTTGTTGTGGTGTGAATGTACTAATTTAAAGGAGAGTTCTGCCGATCTTTTAAAATGACTGCATAGTTCAAAGAATGAGACAGTCATTCAGAGTGGTTTGATGTGAAATGGTTCGCTGTAGCGAAACTCACAGACTTGTATTTTTTTACACAGTGGTGCAAACTGGCCCAATCCCATTTCACCCTTGCCCCTACCACTTAGCCCTTAGCCCCCTTGTTTTGTGTGTTCATGTCTAGGGTCAGAGTGTCCCAATTTTTGTTGAGATAGAGGGGTAGGGCAAAGTGTTAGGCCTACATGGCCCTCCAAACTGAGATTTTTCAGAGGCTCACTCCAAATGGAGTGTTAGGAGAAAAAAAAAAACGGCAAGAAGGCTGCGCGAGCGACCAAAGAACCCCACAAATGTGAGTATTTTCTCCGTTACAGAATTACAGTAACTGTCGTATTATCTTAGTTTGTCATTTCAATGTATTATGGCTGTTTTCTTCATAACAAGCATAAAAAATCGCTAATAGCATGCTGATGTTTCTGTAGCTAGCTATCTAACTTTTCTGTTCCTTACTGTACCTTAAATAGTCTGGCAGTCCTGAAGCGCCAGAATGTAACTGCTGCATCATTTATGGCAGAACGGGAAAAATCAAACAAGAAGCTGGTGAAAAGAAGCTGAAATCAGATAATGACCAAAGAATTAGGAGAGGGTCATAATAATTGTCTTATATCCCCTCTTTGAAAGCATATGATGCCCTATATGTAACTAAAGCCCAGCCGTGAGGTCGCTGAACTTCTCCCTTCTCTGCTATCACTGAAGGTTAGGTGGCCTACAGAGCACCACTAGTAACACTAGCCTGTTAGTGTAGTTAGTGTAACTCAGTTCAAAGGGGTTAGGGTGACTCAAAAACAAGGCGTAGGGGTAAAAAGAAGAAATGGGTTTGGGCCAATGACTACAACACAAATATAGCCGTGTTATTTAATATGGCAGTAAATCTAAAGAGAGGTTTTCTTTGGGCATTAATTTGCCTCACAACAAACTGCATGTACCTTGCTGCCGTGAGTGTGTGTGTTTAAAAAATAGTTTTATGCCAAAACCTTATCGTAAAAGTTTTCTCAAGCATCAGGCAGTGTATCCAGAACCATTATGTGTAAAGTGAATGAATGATGGAAAAAGTTCTGTAGTTTTTAGGACATTAAACTCTTCAAATGTGTGGTTCTTGTCAGCACCACTGTGAACAATTCTGAGTCAGCAGAGCACAACATTTCACATCAGGCGTATATCAAAATGGTGGAATTTCCTTCTAAATGATGCTGTATTATTTGAGGGTCAGAAAGTCATGAGGTAACACTCATAAATCTTTAGGAAGCATAGACATGCCCAGCCATGTTGTGTGGGTCCACCACCCAGCAGACTTTGGTCACAACCCTTTTGTGACGCACCTGATCCAGTTAAGCAAGGTCTTCAGGTGCAGCTTATTAGGGCAAAGGGCAGGGAGATAATTGTTATAAGTAACTTCAGGAACAACGTTGGGCAAACCTGATGTAGACAGCAAAGCAAAGATATGCAGTGTGATATGTTACAGCTGTCTTCTTTTCTTGTTTCTGAGCTTTTAAGGTCAAATAAACTTGCTTAGGTGTTTTTGGATGCTGTGACATACCACTATGGACAAAAAAATAGATATATTTTCATGCTTTAAACAGGGTTGTTCTGTCATTTTAGCTAGGTGATGTACTTTTAAGTTTTTGAAGACATCATACATTTGCCAGGAACCGAAAACATTTATGCTTTAGATGACTTAACAACTCTTGAGGCAATTGAAATGATTTAGGCATGCAGTTTGGATCAGTGCCATGTTACTATTGCTTTTTTTTATTAGTATTCTTAAGTTGTTGTTGTATGGTTTTATGAGTTACTGAGAATCATTCAAAATCCTTGCTTTATAACATCACCTTTCTGTCACAGGTGACCGGTGGCCTTTCCAGCTTCTCCCAGGCCACTCACTCAGCAGCGGGTGCCGTGGTGTCCAAACCCCGTGAGTTTGCCTCTCTCATTCGCAACAAGTTTGGCAGTGCGGACAACATTTCAGCCTTGAAGGACTCTCTGGATGAGACTCAGGGTGACGAGACCATGTCGGGGGCGGGGCCATCAGGAGCTAGAGCCCTGGCACCTGGCCAGCTGCAGTCCAGTCCCAAGTATGGCAGCGAGGACGACTGCTCCAGTGCCACTTCAGGTTCAGCGGGGGCCAACAGCACCACAGGGGCCCCTGGAGGCCCCCCTAGCTCCAAAGGCAACACCCTGGAGCTTGGCCAAAGCTCAGGCTTTGATGCACTGTTTCACGAGATTCAGGAGCTGAGAGAAAACCAGAGCAGATTGGACGAATCATTTGATAGCCTGAAGAGCCACTATCAGAGGGACTACACCCTCATCATGCAGGCTCTGCAAGAGGAGAGATACAGGTACACACCTCCTAGGAACACTCAAACACTTGGGAGGCTGGAGAGACATATTTTATTTGAATTGACTTTTTTTTTCTTCATGTTCAAGTTAGCAGGTATAAACTGAATTGAACATTTACATTATCCATTCAACTGGCCACACATAAACAAAAAAAAATATGAATATGGGTATTAGTAAAATTAAATTCATAGCCTGCTT
This sequence comes from Pygocentrus nattereri, assembly GCF_015220715.1. Lineage (NCBI taxonomy): Eukaryota > Metazoa > Chordata > Actinopteri > Characiformes > Serrasalmidae > Pygocentrus > Pygocentrus nattereri. The sequence goes on along the minus strand of NC_051231.1, from coordinate 24,123,496 downwards.
TTTACGTACACTTAGTCTGCTGGCTGCTACAGAAGGTACTACTATGGCCTGTATTTATTAAAAAAATGCACTTACCTCACCATTTTGAAACAAGTTTCATATTGTTTGCAAACATTTAAGTTCACAACATACCATTCACTCCGCTGTCCGTACTGCCTCTCTGTTTATGCTAAGATGCTGTTAAGCAACATTTACATATCTGTCTATCCAGCCACCTGTACTAGTTAAGCCCTACTAATTCATGCTGAAGTTACAGGAAGTGAATGAGAAATAACTTTCCTCTGACTTACTTTCTTCTCCAACGCCTCGTCCCTCCGCTGTGTGTGCCTCACTCACTCAAGTCTTAGTGCTCATTGTAATGCACAGAGTAGTGTCACGTGTGATATTTACAACGCATGTGGTCTGTGAATCTCCCAGGCGCTAAAGCTACCATAAAGGCTAGTAAAGCTGCTCCGATTAAAATAGTAAAATCCCATTGAAATTAAATAATTATCCATAGTTTATCGGTCCAGGTCTGCATAGGACAGGGTCTGGGTCCTGAGTCGGACCACAGTCCGCCCATTAGCGAACTCAGTTCTAGGGAATAAAGAGAGGGTAACCTATTCCAAAATATATAGAATGTGTTTTGATGCAATTATTTTCAGCAGTTTCAGTGCAGCCCCACCCTTCAGTCATGTTTATTGTGGTCTGTTCTGCATTGTTACATGATTACACAACTGCATAAAGGCAGACTGGTATGAATAAGGCAGTTAACCATCAATCTGGATTATATAGAGGACATTTTAAGTGTTGAGAAGTAAAATTAAAGTAGCCCAAGTGCAGCAGAAAAACAAAGAGTGGGAAAAGCAAGTTGTCACTTCACTCCCAGACCTAACTTTTTTCCAGAACACAGTACTGTGCATAACGCTTGTGTTAATGTTAGTACAGGTACCTAAAGTTTGGGTAATTACTGAAAAATGTAATCTGTTACAAATTACTAATTACTTCTCTCAAACAGTAATTTAATTACTGATTGCTTCTTGGGAATAGTATTGAGTAGTGAGTAATTTCTGTGTTACTCTGTACCAAATTTTTTTGGTAGATGTAGGATATTTTAAAACAAGCAAAATTATCTGCCAATATTGGGGGAATTTCACTTAATAATTACTTAAAACCCCCCCTGACGGAGAAGCGGCTTAGAAAATGGATGGATGGATGGATGGAATTACTTAAAACAAGTAAAAAAAGTTCAATAATTAAAATATTGTTACTCCTGTCTCAAAATGTGATTATAATTTATTGATTAGATTTAAGATTATTTGATTGTTTCAGGACATTTTTGCAGTGCAGATGGATGTGTTGCTCGGGAGCCCAGGGTTTCAACTAGTTTGAAAATGTGCATCCGATAGACCCCCATTCCTGTCTTTTGTCTAGATCCCCAGAATCACTAAATCCTAAATAAATTTAAATAAATTTTCACATGAAGTGACATCTCTGCCTCATTCTAAGCTTTCTGTTTACCAGTTTATATTTGTGCATTGACAGGTGTGAACGTCTAGAGGAGCAGTTGAATGATCTTACAGAGCTGCACCAGAATGAAATTTTAAATTTGAAGCAAGAGTTGGCCAGCATGGAGGAAAAAATCGCATACCAGTCTTATGAACGAGCCAGAGACATACAGGTACTTAACTCTGTGTTTTGAAGTGTTCACTTCAGTCCTGTATTACTGTCTAGAAGGAATGGACAAAAAGAGCATAATTCGGGGGGGCGGGGAGAGAACATGCAAAATTTGGTGTATGTGCACTTATGCGATTCACCTTACAAAGCCTAAAATAATAATCAAAAGTTAGAGTCGGGTCAGATTATGTGGGAGTTTTTCAGACCTTATCATACATCTTTGTGTATTAGTGTCACATGCAAAGTGCCGAAAAGAAGGTCTGGCTCAATGTTTAGGTCTGAAATGCAAAATCAACGCTTTAATTCCCTTTGAATACTATTTCAACACTCTTGGAATTGTCATATTCATTCATGTGTGGAAGTTCAGAGTGTGCAACAAGTTACAAAATGTGCATCTGCATGTATCTTACAGTTACACATTTCCACCGGAGAGGTTACCAAATCCCCAAATCTTACATAGTATAGCTTCGTGTTGTGATGTTATATTTCCGCTGCAATGCCCACCCTTAGTATCTAGATGTTTAGAACATTTACACATTGATATTCCATTAGCCAGTCCTCGTGTGGCAGCCCCAAAAATGGCTTTTTAAATATCTTAAACCTTTTACAATGTCAACAAGAAAATGGTAAAAAAACATGTTAAAAATGTGTCTTAAAAAAGTTTGAGTAGAAGGTTTGCTTTTATGTCCAGCAGTTTTGTCCTCATATATGTTAAATGTATGTTCCTTGCCTATAGGAAGCACTGGAGGCCTGCCAAACACGTATATCTAAGATGGAGTTGCAGCAGCAACAGCAGCAGGTGGTGCAATTGGAAGGTTTGGAGAACGCCACGGCACGCACTTTACTTGGAAAACTCATCAACGTACTTCTAGCCGTCATGGCGGTCCTGCTGGTCTTCGTCTCAACAGTGGCGAACTGTGTGGTCCCGCTGATGAAGACGCGCAGCCGCACTCTGTCCACCTTGCTCCTAGTTATCCTCCTGGCGTTTCTCTGGAGGAACTGGGAGGTTTTGTCACTGTATCTGGACCGTTTCCTGCTGCACCCAAGATGACCTGCAGGGGAAGAGCTCACATAATGAAGGGACAGAAGAGTGGAGTGTAATAAAGAGGGCAGAGACTGGTGCGCTGCCTCACCTGCTCTGAGCTCAGAGGGGCAGGGCTCAATGGAGACGGATATGAAGGGAGATCTCAGATTATTTTTTTTTCTTTTTCTTTTTCCTTACTCAAGGAGTGAATTTGTTTACATTTTGATGAAGACCTTTTTTCCGGCAACAGGAAAAATTGTAATGCTGTTCTTTTTTCTTTTTTTTTCTTTTGTTGTTGAAAGTGATGCAAGTTGTGTTGCTTGATGTCCTTGTAACTATCGTCAGAATATACATTTATGCAAATAACTGGGATCTGGTTTTGAAACATGGAAATAACATCAGTGTTTTGAATGCAAACAGGGCATATATCCTCCTCATTAGCATAACATGGGTCACTCTCACCACTCACCTTCCCCCCTAAGATTAGCTGTCTGCCGTAGCTGCTTTTAGTCTCTACTTTCCTTAACCACTTTCCTCTACTTTCCTCTTTCATTTCAGTCTGTATTTCTCCAGTTTATTCCCCCTTTCTTTCTGCTTGTGTGCTCTTTGTCAGTCTTCTTTCTCCTCTTTATGATCCTTTGCTGCTGACAGGGCTTCTGCATAGTCATCACTGGATGAAGGAACGTATGAGTTGAGTTGGTGCACATGAGTTCCTGAGTTTGATTAGCTGGGCCTTAATGGACTGGGCCATGGAATAGGAGCATTCTTGGCCTGTTAAAAGACCCAGGCTGCCTCGCCTCACATCCTCATCTCTAGCCCCGTGTCCCGTGCCCCTGTTGGCCTGCTCTCATGGAGGCACTCCCTCCAAATCGTGAACAGAATGAACATACTTGAAGAGCTAGAAAGGCTCAAAGACTCTCAGTGCTTCCGTACTGTTTCTTATAGCGACAATGAAATATCCTTTTTAGTTTTTTTATTTTTTAAAACTAAATGAATAAACGGGCTGTTTTAAAGGTGAAATTTTGTCCAGTGTCTGGAGTCTTCTCTGTGTATAATCATTTTCTGTACTCAGCCTTTTCTTTTACTTGTAGGTGTTTTTTTTTTTTTTTTTTTTTTTTTTTTTTTTTTTTTTTTTTTTGTTGTCTTGCTGTCGGGTAAATAAGCCTGTATAAATGGTCTATAATGCTGAGATCCAAACTCTAGATGAGTGCCAGCCCTCAGGAGCAAATTAAGAGCATCAAACCACTGTAGTATTCAACTTTATTCTTTTTGACAATACTTAGAACACAGTATGCCTAAAAAAAGTTTGTGAGCAATGTTAAGTGTATCTTTATACCTTTTAGTTTCAAGGCCCCTTGAGTACCTGTTAGCCACCTGAATTCCAGTCCATGAATAGGTTCTATCACTATATCTACAAAATACTCACCTTCACTGTATTACAACTGTATTACAAACACGTTTCTTGTACTCATTGACCATTATATGAGCATTAGGATCTACAATATATGTCCAAAAGATTGTAGACACCTGCTCAAGCAAAATATCTTCTGAAATCAAGGGATCAAGGATATTAATAAGGAGTTTATTCACTTTACTCTGCTGGGAAGACATTTATAATAACAAATTCAGATTTATCATAAATGCATTATAATATATAATAGATTTATAATAATGCATGATTCAGTAATGGATCATTGATGTAGGGATAGAGAATGGCTAACACAAGCTATGCGTCAACAGCTGAGCTGTACAGTCTCTAAATCAGCATGGCAGGTATTGTAGTAAAGTGCCTGTTACTACTACTCATTACATTACATTACATTTACATTTAGCAGACGCTTTTATCCAAAGCGACTTACAAATAATGTGGTACATAGAACAAACATAGTCAGGCCTTAAAGGAGGCCAAGGGGTAATAGCGGGGTAGAGAAGGGAAGGAGGGCAAGAAGGAGATGAGGTTGGTAGTGGTTACTCACACTATAATAGCCCATATAAATACATACAATGCCTATAAATGAACAGCAGTTAAAATATATCTAAAACACTTTTTGCTAGGGGCAAAAAGGTGTGAATTAACGTCACGAGTATCATGAGAATACTATCAATATAATATATATTGTCTGGGTAACAGGAACTTTAGCAGGAACCCAGCACTGGGTTCAACTCTGAATGGGTGAATTCTAGGCTGCATCATTAAACACACACGTGTTTAGCTGTAAACACTGCTGAAGAGTACAGGCCAAGTTAGTTGTGTGGTTCTAATGTTATGTGGGAAAACATGTTTTGTTTCCTGTACTAGTTCTGCTCTCTGCAGAACATTGTTCAAACCCTCAGTTACAGTAATGTTACAGTAATTCACGTAGACCACAATGTGTAATAATCAAAACAGTTTTTTTTTTCACTGGTCCTAAGTCCTCAGTACCTTCAGATTTCTGTATAGGCTCGGCTACACTTAAATTAAGACTGGTTGATTTAAATACTGACATAAAGACGTCATGAGACGTCAGGATGAAGCAGGCGACCCTGGAAGTGGCCACTCTGGCCACCCTTTGGCTACGCCCTTGCAGAAATCTTTTATTAGCAACTAATATATTCAAATCATGGATACACTGTTTTGGCTCAGAAATTACCTATATGACAGTGAATGCGTTAAAGTCAGTGCGTTAACTCATTGTAAAAAGGACTGGGGTGTGTTTTTTGTTGTTCTCTGAGTGTCCTTGGGACTTTTATCGTGAAGTGTAGATTTCCTCCATTCCTCTCCCTAACCGAAACATTAGGAAACCTGCTGGAGAGCATCGGGGCCCTCTGTGGCTCTGACCGGGAAGCTTAATGGCTGAAATTTGACTGTTTACGATTATGCAGAGAGCTCGAATTAAGGTTCTGTCAGTATCCTCATTTCAGCTTCTCGTTTTCAGGCCGTTTGCTGCTGTGTCGTGTCTGTCATTATAGTCCTGTTTGGACGCAGCACCCTGGTCTATCATGCTAGGCTTGCCGGCTAAAGTAAAGTTAACTGCCTCTTGCTGGCTAGGCTAACCCAGGTTAGCTAACCTACCCTCCCGGGCTCTTGCCAGTTCTAGGCACTTTGTCACATTTATTCTCGTGTTTAAATCGTTTGGCGTATTTATGCAGCTTTTGAGTTCGGGTGTTTCTCTAATTTATAACCGGGTGCATGTTGGAGTTCGGTAGCTAGCCGCTAAATATGACTGTAGCATGAAATGAGTGGTAGATCAGTCATTTTGGTTGGTTACACGGTTGTATCGTCTTTAGAACCTCAAAAAGAGCTTTCAGTTTCACTACACTTTACCCTAGTAAGCCCTGGTCTGCATCAGATCAGATGACTGAGGTGAGAGTTTTGGTTTCTGTTCTTTCCATAGCTATCCTGTCCAGGTCTGAGAAGATGGGAGCTAACCCGAAGCTATTCTTGAGGCGGTTATTCCGACTGGCTGCTCTTCTGGTACTGTTGGATTATGCAGCAGAAGCTTCTGAATTCAACCCTTATAAAGTCCTTGGAGTATCTACACACTCCAGTCAAGCTGAAATCAAGAAGGCTTACAAGCAGCTTGCCAGGGAGTGGTAAGTAATGATGCTAGGTTGGTGCAAAATATTTAATTCTGATCCTGTTGATGAGCAAAGGTACCGAATATGTAGAACATGTAGCCCAGGAGTATTTTCCCATTAGCACGCTAAATGCATTATGCTTTATTGTAGGCATCCAGACAAGAATAAAGATCCAGGTGCAGAAGATATGTTTATCAAGATTACTAAATCATATGAGGTAAGTTGCCATACAGCCATATTATCCGAAGATCCTTGGCATAATATTTGGTGAAATAAATATTTTAGGACACCACAGAGGCCCTTCTGAAAACAGTGACCTTGTCCTTGAGTTTAAGGAAGACACTGTATGAATAGTACTATTAAGTTAAAAATGTACAAATATTAAACAAAGCTGATAAATCTAAAGGATTAGAATGTCCATTCTGTTTCTCTGATGCTTGTATATACATTTGCCCTTCCTTGTTTTTTGCAGATTCTGTCAAATGAGGAGCGGAGAGCAAACTATGACCGGTTTGGTCAGACAGACGAGAACCAGCACCACGGTCAGGCACCACAGGGCTTCCGGCATTTCCATGACAGTTTTTACTTCGACCAGTCCTTCTTTCATTTCACACAGTCGACACGAGATTTCACAGACAGCAAGCACCTTCTTCGCTATGAGCATTACATGAACGAGGTGGTGCCGGATAGCTTCAAGAGGCCCTACCTAATAAAGATAACGTCAGAGTGGTGTTTCACCTGCATCCATATTGAGCCAATATGGAAAGAAACGGTTCAGGAGCTGGAGGCTGTAGGTATGTGCTTTAAAACATATTTAATGTAAATATCTGACGAGCAACATCAGCACAGTGCTTTAAAAAAAATTGTTGTGGTTTGCTGGTCAGTTGGGGCACAACATACTGTTGTGATGCCAATATCTGTTGTTTTTTCTGCATAATCCGGCAATGCATATACGCAAACACAAGATATAGAAACTAGGACTTCATTTACTTGTATTAGCATTACAAAGAAATATAGCATTTATTCAAGTGGAATTACAGATGCAGTGAATTTGATATTTGGTTAAAAAAACACTTTAAATAGATGTGTTGTTGGTTTGGTTTAGTAAAACACAGTATTTGATGGTGTGTATAGATACATACATACCTACATACATAGATCACCTTATGAATCCCATAGTTAAATTCTTCTGTTGCAGCAGTACAGAGCACAGTAAAGAGCAAAACGAGCAAAATGAACAAACGAGCATTGCTGTATTGCAGTACACTATTTACAGATGCCTAAATAGAAAGTAAAGATAAATAATAAAATAAAATATACTAAAACAATGAAAATACTATGCAGTTGACAAAGCAGTGAGGCATGTCCCCTCCATTGAATGGACTAGTTGTGCAATATGATATTCATGGATGCATAAAAAAGTGACAGTGCAATGTGCAATATTTGTGTAAGATAAGCAAAGTGGCAGTGCTATAGGAAATATGTATAAATCTATAATCAAAGTGGTAGTGCATAGTAAAGTCATAAGTACTGCAATACTTGGATAAATAAAGGCTCTGTATACGTGTGGCTAATGCATCTGATAAAGTCAGAGAGTTAACTCTTTATCTAGGTAAGTTCGGACTCACTTTTTATTTATCCAAGTATTGTGCAGTATTTATGACTTTACTATGTACTGCCACTTTGATTATACATTTATGCATATTTATATATTTATGCATATTTATATATTTATATTCATATGAATGGAGAGATGTAATGATATGAGTGTACTGATAATGGAATGATGTCAATATTTTTATTCATTTTACTATATTAGAGACCCTCTATCTATAATTGTAAAAAAAATAGCCAAATCCAGGTAGATGTATTTACAATTTGTGTGTTTTTTTTAAATGTTTGTTTTGGCATTTGCAGATATATACATGACAATATTCAATATCTGCATCAGCCCACAGTTCTCATACTGCTGCATCCTTACATTTTAGATCAGTAGCCCTGCGTTGCCTTGCTCTTCTTTTATGAAGTATGAAAAGTGTCATATATATGTGGGTATACATTTGAAATGGTCAAATCTCAACATCTTTCTGGTGCTAAGCTTACTTTAAAGTGGATATCTACTAAATTGATTCTGATATCGTCGTCCATCTCATATTTTGCCATGTTATTCAGCCCAACACATGCTATTGAGTCTTCTAGACATACTCCCTTTCCCACTGCTAGAATAGTCTCATAAGCCAGTAAGATGTCTTGTGTTGTCAAGAGTCTTTATTGCTCCCCGACATCTGACTGTCATGCAAAGTAACCAACCACAAACTATTATTTTTATGCGCTGTGAAGGGGCAGGTAACTTTTATCAAAAGGGCTAAAATAAAAACGTGTCCATGAGGAACATGGTATGCCTCTGAAAACACACAAGGATTTCTCCTTTAATAGCGGTTAAATTTATCAAAGAAAACTGGATAACTGCTTGCAAAAGCTTGTTTCCCATCAGACAAGAAGAAACTGGTGCATGAAAGTGTGTTCACATGGTCATGTATGTAACCAATCACTATGCATCTCACAAAATACTGATGGCCAGCTTCACGCATAGTAGATGTGACGTATACATGTGATTAGTGTATCTGATTCTAAGTCAGAGAGTTAGCTCTTTATCTAGATGAATTCTAACTCATTTTTATTTATCCAAGTATTGCAGTATTTATGACTTTTTCCTCAGTTAACAGCCCTGTTGATTAGTATAATTTAAAGAATAGTTTAAAAAAAAAAAAAAAAAAACCAAACAACTGAAGATGCTCTTTTATTTAACATTGTTTTTGTCTTGGTTTTAGGTGTTGGTATTGGTGTAGTGGACATTGGATATGAAAAGCGGCTGGCAAACCATCTTGGCGCCCACCGCACCCCCTCTATTCTGGGGCTCATTAATGGGAAAGTGACCTTCTTCCATTATGCTATATCCAGGGAGCACCTGAGGCAGTTTGTAGAAAGCCTTCTGCCGCAGAGACTAGTGGAGAAGGTAAGATCTTTATCCAAAGTTCACTGTATGTCCAAAAGTATATGAACAGCTGCTTATCCTATATTTCCTGATTTCTGTTTGCCCTCTTTGCTGCCCTAACAGCCTCTTTTCATCTTGGAAGGCTTTACACTTGATGTTGAAACGTTGCTGTGACAATTAAACTGCATTCAGCCACAAGAGCTTTAGTGAGGTCAGATACTGATGTAGGATCACAAATGCCACTTCAGCTTATTCAAACGGTATTGGATGGTACTCCGTCACTTTAGAAGGTGATGGATCCCAATGCTGGAGAGTAGTGAAAAAATTGCTCTTATTGTGGCAGTTTGTTTTTGCATGTAAGTGTGGAACAACGCTTCAGTGCTCAATTCAAACCTTTCGTCATAATAACCATATTAATGCCCTTTATTTTTACAATTTAAAAAATATTGTTCTCCCTCGCCAGGTGACAGATTATAACTACTTGCAGTTTTTGAACGGTTGGCGTGAAGAGAACAAACCAAGTGTGCTGCTATTTGACACAGTGCCTACAGTGCCTTTACTGTATAAGGTAAGAGATTATTTTTGTGCTGAAAAATGCACTGACTCAAATATTAATATTATATTATATTATAACTTATTATTATAAGTTCGGATATGCACCGGTGACCAATCTCTGGGTATCAAATTGTCCTGGTTTGCTCCTCTGCTTGTAGCTCACATCGTTTGCTTATCGGGATTTTGTGAGGTTCGGGTACGTAGACCAGGGCCTGACTGAGACTACAAGCATCCTGCAACAGTTCAACATCAACACATATGCTCCTACCATGCTCCTGTTTAAGGAGAACACAGAGAAACCTGCAGATGTCATACAGGTAATACCTACTGCCCAGTGTCAACTAACTCATTTTATGAAGGATTGAATTTGGGAAATGCTTTCTGGTCTTATGTCCCCTTACTGCAATTTAGTAAAATAAGCTGAAGTTTCACTAGAGTTTTTGGACACTGAGGAGCTCTGTTTTTAAAAGCTCCCATTGCGCTCTCACGTTCTGATGAGGTGATAAATTTTGTCTTCTGAGTGGAGCTTGTAAACAGTCAAAACTGCCACAGTAGGGCTGAAAAAGTAGCAGACAGAAGTTTTTCTCCATAAAAAAAGGTGAAGACTTGCAACTCGCCCAATATGCTCAGTGCTTAATCTGATGAATACATGAAGATTTGCCATCAAGTCGTGTATGTGCGTGTTTGAAGTAAAAGCCACAAAAGGCTTCCTTCAGAACCTGGTTTTATTTAACAAGCAGTTCGGCAGACTGATAATGGGCTGATTAATGCAGTGGCATTCTAAGTGAAGCTTTTGGATTGAATTATTTATTAAATGATTAACTATACTGGATGTTTTTTACAGTCTTTGTCTAAGTTGATACTGACATACAGTGGAAAATCTAACATTCCCACCAGCAGAAATTGTAATATAGTGCAGCATGTTCATGGTTATATGATACAAAGCATTTGCAAACAAAGATTGAAACTGCCTGTTTCCTTTGACATTAAGCTCTGGCTGCTTCTGCCTGTATCCTAGCAACTACCTCTTCTCGTGTGTATCAGCAACGCAGCACAAAGTGAAGTAGGGATTTTTCTACACATTTACTGGATAGCATTGATCAAGCACTTATAGCGACAGTTTGAACCAAATCGAATTCTAGTGGTAGAATTATGTATTGATAATAAAAATGTCACAGTGTGTTTATTCCTCAAGCAGAAATTCTCAGTGTATATACCGGGATGTCCAATCATATGCACAAAAGTCTGGTGTGGCTGCAGATTCTGACTCCAATAAAGCAGCAGCATAGATAAACAATTGTTTGAAAACAGACCAAACGATTGAACAAGCAGAATCTGTTGTGCTTTTTCTTGTTTGGAATGAAAACCCCCATGCTGATTTAGTTAATAATTATTCATTCAAATTTTATATTAAACTGTATCTTCTATAGAATTTAATGTAGATTAAACTAGAGACTAGACATCAGAAAGATGTTTCATGCAATATGTGAAGTATTTCAGGAACAAAAAGTAATTAAATATTGTACTGTAATTATCAATTTACAGTATTGTTTTGCCAAATTTTCTGCCTCAAGGGTTTGATCAGTACTTTAGAGATATGTTGCAGTTTTTTAAAATCTGAAGTTTCATGAAACCAGCATATTACAATAATTGTATACATTATTATAAACAATATGATAATTATTAACTTGTTGGAAATAAAGAACTGCGATGTAGTATGTAAATGTTAAAGTTTCAAAATGGCCTTCTGGTGTGACGTGGCATGGAATAGACATGTACTTAGAGCTCTCTGCAGAGCGGAGTTTTCTCTCTAAAAGATTTGATGCACTTTGAGATTTATTTGTTTATCTATCGGTCTCTTGACTGCCGTGGTTAGTAGCGCCATCACTGTGCTGTTGTGTTGTTTGTCACCATGCCTCCCAAGCTGCATAAAATGCCAGGACCATCACAATCTCTTATCCGGCCTATCGCACAGGCTACATCTACGTCCACAAGTGACACCACTTGTCCGGCAGAAGTAAGCTCTGCTCCGGCGGTGTCGCTGGACATTTCAGCGCTGAGGGCCGAGATTATTCGAGGTGGTCTCCAAGATACGCACAGTAATGGATGAACATTATTCCAACATTAAGACAGAACTTCTTGGCATGAAGTCAGAGCTGCTTCGTGATTTTGCAACATTAAGGTCGGACTTTGTCGGTCTGAAATCCACTGTTTCGGACATTGAGCGTTTCTCTCTACATGCACGTATGACGTGGTACCACTACAAGCTAAAGTTGAGTCTCTGTCTAAAGAAATTAGCAGGCTGGATGCTTAATGTGGTGATTTGGAGTCTAGATCTCGTTGTCAAAACATCCGCATTGTAGGAATTCTGGAAGGAGAGTCATTCACCCTCACCACCTCCAGTATTTTTGAGCTCCTGAAAGAGGCATTCATGTTGGATAACCCCTTGCTGGTGGACCGCGCTCATCGCATGCTGGTGCCCAAATGGAAGTCTGGTGATCAACCGTGGCCCATCACAGCGAGGCTGCACTATTATGAGAACTGTGTAGAGTGAGACGTCAACAGCAGATTACGGTCTCAAACATGAAATTTTCGGTCTTTCCTGATTTCACTGCTAAGGTGGCAAGAGCTCGAGCTGCTTTCAGTGAGGTCCATACACAGCTGCATGGCATGGAGGGGATTGGATACAGCACGCTGTACCCGGCACAGCTTAGAATAACTCACGGTGGTAAGCACCATGACTTCACCTGTCCTGAGGAGGCTGGTCAGTTTGAGGCTACTTTGACCAAGTGACTCGCTACTTGGTTTATTGCCATAAACAAGAATGACACAACTTCATTTTCTCTCTTATGGGAATCTCTTAAAGCTTATTTGCCTGGGCAAATCATCTCATATACAGCACATTTAAACAGATCGCATAAACTCAAGCTACAAGATTTAATGACAAAAATTGCAGATTTAGGTAGACTTAATTCGGTTAACCCAACGCCTGCATTGCTGAAACACCGACTGGAGCTACAGGCTGAAGCTAATCTTATTACCACAACTGAGCAACAGTTGTTGTGTACACGCAGTAACTACTATGAGCATAGAGATAAACCATCTAGACTTTTGGCCCATCAGTTAAAAAGAAAGACTGCATCGTGTTTTAATCCCTCAAATTAAGGACTCTGCGGGTATATTATGTTCTGAATCGCTGTCTGTTAATGCTGCTTTTAAATCTTTTTATTCGAGACTCTACCAATCTGAATCAAAATCAGACAACATTGAGATGTCTCAATTTTTTGAAGAATTAGTGTTTCCCTCTGTAAATCCCACTAACACAAAGGAACTTGATGCATCACTACATTTAGAAGAAATTGCTGCTTCAATTAATGCCATGCAAACCAACAAGGCACCTGATCCAGACAGATTCCCAGTTGAATTTTTAAAAAAATTTCAAGATGAACTGGCCCCACTTCTCTTAGCAGTTTATAATGAATCCCTGCTATCTGGGACCTTGCTCCCAACTCTCACGGAGGTGTCTATTTCCCTTCTCTTAAAGAAGGATAAAGACTCCACTTCCTGCGCCTCATGCTGACCTATATCTCTTCTAAATGTAGATGTGAAAATCCTGGCAAAAGCATTGGCTCTGCGGCCTGAAAATATTCTCCCAGATATAATTTCACAAGATCAAAATGGTTTTGTTAAAGGACATCATAATTTATTTATTTATTTATTTATTTATTTATTTTACTCTTTTTAAATGCAATTTTTACGAAACATTCCTCCTCTGCTCTGGAACTGGATGCAGTGAAAGCCTTTGTTTGAGTCGAATGGAACTACCTTTTTTCAACTTTGGCAAATTTGGGTTTTCGAACAAATTTATCTCTTGGTTATATCCCCACCACCCCCTTGCTAGTGTCCAGCTAGACAAAGATGCCTGTTGTCCCCTTTATTGTTCACTATTGCTATAGAACCTTTGTTATTGCCTTGAAATCCCTTCCATCTTTCCAGGGGATCTCTTTCTTTCACTTTTGAAGAGGTTTGGCTCGTTTTCAGGTTATAAAGTGAATGTTTCCTAGTGAATTCACTTGCATTATCACTCAATCAGTTTGCTGTTGCCTTTCAATTCACTTCGACTGGGTTCAGATATTTAGGGATTCATGTATCTCGGACTTTGCCCTCTCTTTTCCATTCTAATTTTTCTTCTTTAATTAATAAATTTAAACAGCATTTACAGAGATGGAAATCTTTTCCTCTCTCATTGATCGCTAGAATAAATGTTATAAAAATGAATGTTATGGCCAAATTTCTTTATTCAAACTATTTCTTTATTTTTGCCAAAAAAGTTCTTTAAGAATCTGGATCAGCTTATTATCTCCTTTATGTGGGATGGGAAGGTTGCTAGAGTGAGAAAATCACTATTACAGAGATTTAAATTTGGTGGGGGCGCTGGCCCTTCCTAATTTCTTGTTCTATTACTGGTCAGCGCATGTTCAAAAGGCCCTTTGTTGGCTTCAATCTCCGGAATTGCTGTAGTGTAGATTAGAGACTTGTTCTTGTTCCTCTCCGCTTGCACTTCTCACTTCTTCCTTACCACTCAACCTGGCAAATTCTACATACAATCCATTAGCTCTTTATACCTTGCGTATCTGGTCTCAATTTAGACGGCATTTTAAGTTCATGTCATCCTATAGATGCCTATATTGGAAAAACATCTATTTCCCCCTGCTTTGACTGACACAGCTTTTTATATATGGCATGAGAGAGGTATCAGATCTTTTCGTGATTTTTATAAAGATGTTACTTTTTACAGTTTTGCTCAATTAGCTGCAGATTTTAATTTACCCCCAGCTCATTTGTTTAGATATTTACAACTCAGACACTGTCTCTCTTCCCTTTTTCCAAATTATATGTCTTCCCATCACACAATCATGGGATGATCTTTTGACTTGGAACCCCTTTCAGAAATCTATTATATCTAAGATTTACTCACGTATCATGGCTTCAGATCAACACTCTCTTACTACAATTAAAAGTGCTTGGGAACATGAGCTAGGTACTGCTTTCACAGAACAATGGCTGGACAACAGCATAAACAAAGTACGTTCAAGTTTGTTTTCAAGGTATTACATAGAATCCATCTATCTAAGTCCCAACTATCCAGATTCTATCCGAATGTTGTCAGTGATCAATCTGATAAATGTGATGCTACTCCATGTAACTTAAGTCACATATTCTTTTTTTGTCCTTCTTTACATAAATTTTGGTCTGATATTTTAAGATTATATTTTAAGATTATGGCAAAGATTTTAGGAACCAACATTAATAAGAACCCTCTCGTTGCAATATTTGTTTTTTCCACTGATTTACCTTTGCTCAACAGAGCTCAGTCGGATATTTTAGCATTTACGTCTCTATTGGCAAGACACCGCATATTGCTACTATGGAAGTCTTCAAAACCTCCTTCCATTTCAGTGTGGCTCTGGGATATCATACATTTTCTAAATATGGAAAAGATAAGGTCCAACTTGAAAGGCAATATTTTATTTGAAATTGAATCCTTTTTTTAATATTTTAATTCACTTCAGGTTGTGCCACCTGACTGAGTGGATTGATGTATTTATTTATTTTATTTTATTTATTGTTTTTTTAAAATTTATTTATTATTTTCTTTTAAATCTAATTGTAATATATATTTTTCTGTCATCATGATTATGCAATTTCTAGTTATAACTTGTTTTTGTGTGTGTGTGTGTGTGTGTGTGTGTTTTTGTGAGCTATAATAATAAAAAAAAATTGAGGATGTTTTTGAATATGTGGAACTACTGGATATGTATGTTTTGCTTTTATTCCTCAATAAAACGAGAGACAAGTTTCAAAATGTATACGTTAAAGTTATAAAAAAAACATATGAGTGTCTTCACTTGGACTGCTGAACGAGGCCATTGAGAACAGACATTATGTACATGTTCAATCTAGATCTTTTCACATATTAAAGGCACAGTAACAAAACCAGTCTGTTTTTAATTCTAAGGGATAAAGAGAGGTTGAAAAATGAGCATGCATAAATGAATATTGATGTTTTTTGTGGTGCATAAACCTATCCAAATGACCATAAGTGGGCCACAGGGAAAAAAAATAAAATAATAAATAAGCCAACCCTTTGAATTGATGATGTGATTCCAACATTTTGAAAACTGCGTGTGTGTGTGTGTGTGTGTGTGTGTGAGGGAGCATATCCCTTTATTCTTAAGGGCTTTCAAGTAGCTTATTTTCTTCTGTCCCTCAGTTCAGAGGAATGAAGAAGCAGATCATCGATGAGTTTGTCTCCAACAATCGTTTCCTGCTAGTGCCTCGGCTGGTGAATCAGAAGGTCTTTGATGAGTTGTGTCCAGTGAAACAGTTCCACCGGCGCCGAAAGTAAGAAACCCTACTCATCTCTCTCTTTCCATATTGGGTTTTAATGGTTTTAGACAAACAAATCCACAGTTTGCAATGCTCAAGAACTTTAACCTCTGCTATACCTCTGTTTCTGCAGTATTATTCTAGCTTAGTTGATGCATGTAGTTTCCTGAAGACTTTTTTAAGAATAGGTCTTACAGAGAACTACCAAATCCCACTTAGAACTACCACTTTTTTAAAATGTGTTTTCAAAAGTGTCTTCTGAATGGAGGTCTCATGCCTCTGAATTTACAGATATGTGTCTTTTCATCTTCTCAGATACTGTGTTTTGCTCATCACGGGGGAGGATGAGGCTTTTGTCTCAGTGAATGATGCTTTCTTTGACTTTGCCTCTTCCAATACAAAAGAGGTGCTGAGATTTGCTTATGTCTATCAGCGGCAGCAGCAGCCTCTCTGTGATACCCTTCTCAAAAATGAGGACATGAGCCCTCCTCAGGTCAGAGCCAAAAAGTCAAACGCAGATTTAACCCTGATGTGGGGGATGGGGGATCAATTGAATTCTAATATCTACTGTTCTACTGTCTCCCTCTTTCTGTTTTTCTTTGTATGCATCCCTCTGTAGGTGATCATTCTGGAGAGACGGAGTGCTGCGGGTAAGGTGCTGTATCGGACGGTGACAGGTGGCTGGAATGGAAGTGATGAGGATAAGCACCGCCTTCATGAGCAGCTGGAGCTCTTGCAGAGAGATCCCTCATTCCTCACCTACGATGCCATGCTGCCTGAACTCAACAATGAGTTCGCCTCTGTGAGTGTCCACATACCTGAGTCAGTCAGACATGGGTATAGATAAGATAAGATAAGATAAGATAAGATGCCTTTATTGTCATTGCACGATGTACAATGAAATTGAGCAGCGATGCAACGGCACTTTCTACATACAAAACAATTAAACATAAGGCTAAAATATATAAAGTGCAGGTTACGGGCAAAAAAAGGTATCAAAAATCTTAAATATATAGAGAAAGGACCATAAAACTACATTGTAAACAGACAATAGACAAGTTGGGTACAGTTAGTTACTGCACATTCCTGTATAGCTTATAGGATCATGATATTGCACATCTGAAGATGTTTTAAGTCTGTTTGTCCAGGATGGGATAGACCTAAAGCGTTTACCAGAGGGCAGCAGGTCGAACAGATGATGTCCCGGGTGAAATGTGTCCTTCAGGATGTTGGCTGCCCTGCTGAGGCAGCAGGAGCCTAACAGGTCCTCCAGGCAGGGCAGTGGGCAGCCAATGATCTTCTGGGCCGTGTTTATGACCCCCTGCAGTGCTCTCTTCTCTGCCACTGAGCAGCTGCTGTACCACATTGAGATGCAGTATGTCAGCACACTCTCAATGGTGGAGCGGTAGTAGGACACTAGCAGCTTCTCCTGAAGGTTGTTTTTCCTGAGAATTCTCAGAGTAGAGTCTCAAGTAGAGTCTCTGCTGCACCTTGTTGACCACTGCCATGGTGTTGGTGGTCCAGGAAAGATCCTCAGAAATGTGTGTGCCCAGGAATCTGAAGGAAGGGACTTTCAACACAGTCCCCATTGATGTACAGTGGTGTGGGGACTGCTCCTTTCTGCCGGAAGTCTATAATGAGTTCTTTTGTTTTTGAGGAGATCAGGGTGAGCTTATTTCCTGAACACCACTTAACCAGTCCCTGGACTTCATCCCTGTAGGGGGTCTCGTCTCCTCCAGAGATAAGTCCAACCACTGTCGTGTCAACCGCAAACCTTACTATGGTTTTGGAGGAGTAGGTGGGGACACAGTCATAGGTGTACAGAGCATAGAGAAGCAGGATAAGCACGCACCCCTGTGGTGCTCTGGTGCTGAGTTTGAGGGTGGAGGAATGATGGAGACCCAATCTTACAGACTGGGTGCGGTCAGAAAGATATTGATCCAGAGGCAGGTGGGTTGTGAAAGTCCCATGTCTGTGAGTTTGGTCACCAGTCTGTGGGGGACAACTGTGTTAAAAGCTGTGCTGAAGTCTATGAAGAGTATCCTCACATAGCTCCCCTGGTGCTCCAGGTGTGTGAGTGCTGTGTGAAGAGCAGTGGTGATGGCATCTTCTGTGGATCTGTTGCTTTGTAGGCAAACTGGTGTGGATCAAAGGTGGGTGGGAGGATGGCTCTGATGTGATGCAGAACCAGTCTCTCAAAACACTTCATTATGACTGGAGTGAGTGCAACCGGACAGTAGTCATTGAGGTTGCTGATGGTAGTCTTTTTTGGCAGTGGAATGATGGTGGCAGACTTCAAACAAGGTGGAATGATGGATTTGGACAGGGACAGGTTGAAGATTTTTGTGAAGACCACAGAGCTGATACCTTCAGCACCTTTCCTGTCACACCATCAGGACCAGCAGCTTTTCTGGGGTTCACTGCCCTGATCACACATCTCACCTCATGCTCCTGCACAGTGAGGATGTGGTTGTGGGAGACTGGTGGAGGTCTTGTGTATGTCTCCGCTGCTTTGGCCTAACAGCGAGGAACAGTTAAATTCCTCTTCCAGTGAGGCTTCACCTTTAACTCTAGTGCCGCTTCTGGTCTTGTGATTGGTGAGGTGCTGAATGCCCCTCCACACCTGTCATGGGTCGTTGTTGTTGAAGTGATCCTCAGTTTTTCTCTTATAAGTGGTCTTAGCCTCCTTGATGCCTCTCTTTAGGTTGGTTCTAGCCGCACTGTAGAGGGCTCCAGACCTGAAGGCGGCATTCCGCTCATTGAGGAGAATTCGGACCTCCTTTGTCATCCAGGCCTTTTGGTTTGGCTAAACCCTGATGTTTTTGTCCACTGTAACATTATCCACACAGTGTTTGATCTAGCAGGGCACAGCTGATGTATACTCCTCCAGGTCCTGATCTTCAAAGACCTCCCAGTTGGTCCTTTCGAAGCAGTCCTGCAGCTGTGAGGAAGCTCCTTCAGGCCATGTTTTGATAGTCTGTGTGATGGGTTGAGATTTTCTTTTGAGAGGTGTATATGCAGGAGTTAAAAATATAGTTTTAGTTTCAGAAGTAGGCAGTGCTTACATTGATTATCCTCTCATCAAATTATGAAACACTAATGCTGCCATAGAAACGGGGAGTAATGTCACCATGGAAACGGATATAACCCACTCATTCAACCATAGATCACTGTTGTCTGCTTTACATGGACTTTTTTTTCAGTTTTTAGCTAACTTTGAAAATAGAAGTGGACCAAAAAATTGAAAGGTGAAAACTATGCTTCAGATTTTCAGACTTGCAGAGTTCACCAATGCAAGTACAGTACTGGTATAATTGTATCAGAATCTTTGTGCTTTCTGATTTGTCCTTTTGATTTCTAATCACTAATTTTCCCATTTTCCTCTATTATAGATGTTTCTAATTCAGTGGGCAAATGTCGCTTATGATTATCTCTCTCAAATGTACTTCGACCTTCTCCACTCAAACTGGTACGTGTCAGAGGAACCACTGTGTTTCACCTATAGCTGCTTATGTTCTCAAACATTAACTGACATTCAATTTAAATAGTAAATTGTTGACCCAAATGTATCTTCATGATACTGTGTACTGTACCAAATTTTGTAGTTGTATGATATATTATGAAATCTGAAACATCATTAGGTTGAATACAGTTGGGCTGAGGCAGTCCTCATTGGGGATTTAAATTTTGTTAAAGTTCTTTTGATCGACAAATGATCATTACTAGTTGGTGATTAGTCAATGTAATTTCACAGACACAAACCTGAAAACAAACACAGCACTGATAGTATGACAGTACTGTCAACTGTTATGACAGTAGTTGTTGATATGACAATAAGCTAATGTAGTCTTCTTGCTTACATTTACCTCATGTTGTATACCGGCCATCCATAGCCGGTAGTCCAAGACAACACAATTGGCCTCACTCTCACTGGGTGGGTAGGATGGCCCCCCCTTCTTCCCATCACTCAATGCAAAGCTGGTCAGAGCAGCTGTGTGTTAGCTGACGTAACAAATCTGGCGGTTAGCGCTTTCCTCCGAGCGCGTTCAGCTGTCCAGTGATGTTGCGTGGGCAGCAGTTCGAAAAGATGCACTGGTTGGCTTCACAGGTCTGGGAGGAAGCCTGTGCTAGCCTTCACCCTCCTAGCGTTGGTACTATTGTATGATTGGTGGAGTCCTAACTAGTGGGTGGAATTGGAAACAACTAATTGAGGAGAAAATTGGGTAAAAAAAAAAAGTGTGTTTTTTTAATTGGATAGGTTTTTGTGACATCACAGAAACAATGAATTCAGCTGTTTTTTAATTTCCAGATATTGAGTGTATACTCTGTGAAGTAAATGGTATGTTTTAAAACACTGTTTACATGTTACTGCAAACTTATCAATGAGCAATTTACCACTGGGGCTAAATATCCTAGTTACAGTAGGTTGTAAACTACATTTAGGATGCTTTAATCTCTGCCATATCCCTTTAACAATGGCTTTGGAGTCGACAGGAGTCAAAAGTCAGAGTTGACAGAGTTGAAAATCCAGTGTTATGCATTAGTACAAGTTGTGCTCGTGTGTTTTCATATGTACAATTAAGAAACGGACCTCAAGTTGAATAAAAAACCCACATATTCAAGCATCAGCTGTTTATCGGAAATTAAAGTAACTTCTAACAGAAGTCATCCGGTCTTCAGTTAAATAAAACACAGTAAATCTTGTATTCATACTTTTTCTCATCTGTTTCAAAAACCTTCTGAAACACCTCAAAACTCAGAAAGTCTCTGTCTCCTCCAGGCGAGAGATGATGCCCATTGTGTCTCTGATCTTCTCAGCTCTCTTCATTCTGTTTGGAACAGTCATCATTCAGGCTTTCAGGTAGGACTTGGTAACTGTTAGGGATTTCATTAAAGGTGTGGTTCATTGAGTTTGGCTTTGTACTTGTTTTGGTGTTAGTTTAGCGTTGATTCCACTCTAACTGTTGGACCTAACGAACTCATTTCCAGTGACTCTGGTGAGGAAAAGCCACCCAAGCAGAAAGCCAAAGAATCACCAAAGACAGCTGAGAGCTCCCCAAATGCTGAAAACACATCAAGGTATGATAGATTTGTCAGTATGTCCCTTACAATGAAAATAAAGACAGAAACAGTTCTATTGGCACAGTTTCCTCCTACCACAAATGGCATTCATGTTAGTTTTTTCTCTAGCCGTCCTCCGAAGAAGAACTTTGTAGAGGTGACAGAGCTGACTGATGTGACTTATACCAGCAACCTGGTGAGGTTAAGGCCAGGACACATCAACGTGGTGCTGGTGCTCACTGAAGCTTCCAAACAAGTTCTGCTGAAGAAGTTTGCCAAAGAAGTGTACTCGTTCTCAGGGTGAGGAGATGCAATTTTCTTTGTTGATTTGTGTGTGTGCTTTTGTTGTTCTTGTCTTTTTACTTTATTGCATTAGGCTTGGCCCACAGTTGTTGCCATCAACAGCAAAAGTTTGTTGTAATTTTATATGAATTATTTCTCCCATCTAGCTTATTTAAAGGTTGAAAGTAAATCACTTTTTGGACAGGGTAATATCATTTATGCCAGGGTTTCTCTATGATTTTAGTCCTGTCCTTTTTTTTTTTTACAGACTACTTGCTGCTCTAAAACGAACTATAGAAATAACCTTGTTATATTAATCTGTGTGGTAAACATGCTAGCATGTTCTGCAATAAATGAGTTTTTGCAGTTTTTATTAAGTATGAAGGCACTCAAAGAAGTATTTGCTTGTGTGTTCTGTGGCTCAAATAATGCTGATATGTGCTGTCTTACCTGAAGTGTATAACTTGGAACCTTAAAACAAGTCAAATGACCAAAAAAAAAGATTTGATTATTGCAATGTTGACTGTAAATTCCCAGACTATTTGCAGTGCTAATGTTAGTGTGTTCACTTAAGACAGCAAGATATGGTTCAGGTAAACAACATAAAAGCTAAATGTTTTGACACATTTTGTACTCTTTGCATGTAACAATGTATATTTTATTACTGTCTAAATTTGATGAAAAGATTCTTGTTTTTTTCAGGGAAAAAAACATTGCTTTTGTAATGTTTTTGACCATATTTAACCCTCAGAATAAAAGAAAAGAGTCAAAACTCAGACCTGATTATAGGGAATGCAAACAGAATGTAAATGTACGTTATTATATCATTATCAAATTATTTACGGAACTTATGTTTAAATAACTAAAACAGAAGTAATTAGCTAATAGTCGTCAGTGACTGCAGGAAGCATTGAGGGCGATATGACTTTTGTTGTGTCTGCACCATGAACAAAGATTGTCCTTGTGGCACAGACATAAATTTGAATGAGGGCAGCGCTGTGACTGTGGAATATGTGATGAAATTGTAGAAGGTGTAATGATTCAATTAGTCAATTCATCAGATCGTAGTTGATAAATTAATTGATCGCAGTTGGTTAGTAGCAGCATTTATTATAACTCTGCACCTTTAACAAGGTTTTTTCAAGGGTTCCCTAGTAATGGTTATGTAAGGAGCCATGACAACTAACAGGATCCATTTGAATGCATACATATTCTTTGCATGGTTAATTTGTTCATTTCCGTGATGAAGAACGTGCTGTATATGTTTTTGAATGGAAAAAAGGTTTTATATATCACCAAAATGGTCTTTACTATTACAACCCCAATTCCAATGAAGTTGGGATGTTGTGTAAAACAGAAATAAAAACAGAATACGATGATTTGCAAATCCTTTTCAATCTATATTCAATTGAAAATACTACAAAGACAAGATATTTAATGTTCAAACGGATAAACTTTATTGTTTTTTGCAAATATACACTCTTTTTGAATTTGATGCCTGCAACACGTTCCAAAGAAGTTGCGACAGGGGCATTTTTACCACTGTGTTACATCACCTTTCCTTTTAACAACACTCAATAAGCTTTTGGGAACTGAGGACGTTGGTTGAGGATGTTGGTTTTTAATGCAATGCCGCCTGAGGGATCGAAGGACACGGGCATTCAATGTTGGTTTTCTGCCGTGCCGCTTAGTTGCAGAGATTTCTCCAGATTCTCTGAATCTTTTGATGATATTATCGACTGTAGATGATGAAATCCCTAAATTCCTAGCAATTGCATGTTGAGAAACGTTGTTCTTAAACTGTTGGACTATTTGCTCACGCAGTTGTTCACAAAGTGGTGAACCTCACCCCATCCTTGCTTGTGAACAACTGAGCGTTTCAGGGATGCTCCCTTTATACCCAATCATGACACTCACCTGTGGAATGTTCCAAACAGTTTTTTGAGCATTCCTCAACTTTCCCAGTCTTTTGTTGCCCCTGTCCCAACTTCTTTGGAACGTGTTGCAGGCATCAAATTCAAAATGAGTGAATATTTGCAAAAAACAATAAAGTTAATCCATTTGAACATTAAATATCTTGTCTTTGTAGTGTATTCAACTAAATATAGGTTGAAAAGGATTTGCAAATCATATTCTGTTTTTATTTATGTTTTACACAATGTCCCAACTTCATTGGAATTGGGGTTGTATTACAAAACAAATAACATTTTTGTTAATATATACAGGTGCATCTCAATAATTTAGAATACCATCGACAAGTTAATTTATGTCAGTAATTCAATTCAAAAAGTGAAACTCATATATTATATAGATTCATTACACACACAGTGATCTATTTCAAGTTTAATGTTGATGATTATGGCCTACAGCCAATGAAAACCCAAAAGTCAGTATCTCAGAAAATTAGAATATTGTGAAAAAGTTCACTATTGTAGACTCATGGTATCACACCTGTGATCAGCTAATCAACACAAAACACATGCAAAGGTTTCCTAAGTCTTTAAATGGTCCCTCAGTCTGGTTCAGAGGCTACACTATCATGGGGAAGACTGCTGACTTGACAGTTGTCCAGAAGGCAGTCATTGTAACCCTCCACAAGGAGGGTAAGCCACAAAAGTTCATTGCTAAAGAAAAAGTGTGGTAGAAAAAAGTGCACAAACAACAGGGATAACCGAAGCCTTGAAAGGATTGTCAAGAAAAGGTGATTCAAGAATTTGGGGGAAGTTCACAAGGAGTGGACTGCTGCTGGAGTCAATGCTTCAAGAGCCACCACACACAGATGTCTCCAGGACATGGGCTACAACTGTCACATTCCTTGTGTCAAGCCACTCATGACCCAGAAACAACATCAGAAGCGTCTTACCTGGGCAAAGAAAAAAAACGATTGTTGTTCAGTGGTCCAAAGACCTGTTTTCAGATTAAAGTAAATTTTGCATTTCTCAGAGTCTGGAGGAAGAGTAGAGAGGCACACAATCCAAGATGCTTGAGGTCTAGTGTGAAGTTTCCACAATCAGTGATGGTTTGGGGAGCCATGTCATCTGCTGGTCCACTGTGTTATATCAAGTCCAATGTCAGCACAGCCGTCTACCAGGACATTTTAGAGCACTTCATGCTTCCCTCTGCTGACAATCTTTATGGGATGCGAATTTCATTTTCTGAGAGCCAGTTTCAGTAGCCGAGGATCAGAACGCCAAGGCCCCTGCCTTTGGCCGCCATCCGATCCACATTGCACCAGACCCACCATAAGGTGTCATGTAGGCACGCAAACCTCTCCACCACGGTAAGGTGGTGATCCAAGGAGAGGTCGCTCTTAAATTGGTCTTGTATAATATTTAAATTTTCTGAGATACTGACGTTTTGGTTTTCATTGGCTGTAGGCCATAATCATCATCATTATAAGTAAATAAACACTTGAAATAGATCACTCTGTGTGTAATAAATCTATAATATATGAGACTCACTTTTTGAATTGAATTACTTAAATAAATTAACTTATTAATGATATTCTAATTTATTGATATGTAATATCACCTGTAGAATCTGATTGATTAGAGTGTAAACTTCGTGGTTAAAATCCCACCAGATATTCATTGCTACAGACCAAGTACACTTAAAGCCACCGTTATTCATCTGTGAAATCTGATGGCACTCTATTCATAAAACATTTCTTCTTCTCCCAGATCTCACACTCTTCACTACTCTTTCTTGAATGTGGACAAGCACATCCAGTGGATGGACACTCTTTTAGAGTTGGCGCCCGATGCTAGACCTTTGGACGATGAAGAAGTAGAAGGCACGTCCTCCTGTAAACAAGACTATACCGGCTACGTGCTGGCACTTAACGGCCATAAGAAATACTTCTGCCTCTTCAGGCCTGTGTTCACAGGCGAAGAGCCGGACTGCAGCAGGTCGTCTGACGAGGACGGTGGAGCTGCTCGGGTGAGGTCCAGGAGCAGCTCCCGACAACGGGCATCCACTCTGCAGATCCATCACAAACTGGACCGACTCAGCCTGTGGATGGAGAGGCTGATGGAGGGCACCCTTCCCAGGCACTATGTTCCAGCCTGGCCTGATCTGCACTCAATCACTCCTCAGAAATGAATGAGCTGGAAGTGGCTCATACAAGCAAGGCCCTGTTTACTTCTGCCTACAAAAACAGGTGGTCCAGACTGCCCTGCAGGGGGCGTCTCATGATAACACATAGCAGGAGTTGTTGATGTTAATTATTGGTACACCTGTTTGTGTAAAGCGTGTGAGGCTTTATTAGGAAACTGTGACTCTGGATTGTGCACTGAATCCAAATTACTATAGTTTTTTTTTCTTCTTCTTCTTCAAAGGAGTGGCCTGTGTGCTTTTTGCTGCTAGTGAAGGGCTGCACCAACCATGTAATTTCCACATGACTTTAGACCTCATTCTAACTGCTGCTTTATGTTGTAGGAGCTAGTTTCTTAAAGCTGGTTTGTGCCCAGTGGGAAAGAGGAGAAAGTCATCAGAATGGAGAATTTAGGAGTCATTTTTAAAATTTCTGGCCCTATACTTAAATAATTATATAGAGTATTTCTGTACTGTCTGACGACTCACTAAGTTGGAGCTCTTCCAGGATTGTGTCCACCATGTCCATTCTAGATTGCTGCTCCATTTCTGGAATCCTTCCTAAATCTAAATAGATCAGGTTTGTTCATGATCTGGGTAATTACAGCAATTTTTTTCCTTTCAGCTGTTTTAAAACTCACTCATAAACTTAATTAAAGGTGCAACATGCAGGCAAGTGAATTTTTTAAATTTAGCTGAAAATAGTAAAAACTTTGTCACTGTTGAAGCTGGTTGGTCATCTTTTGCTTTGAATATCCATGTTTAAGAAAATTGACCAGTATGTAGCATTTGTTAAGAATTTATCTGTAGCTGGTCTTTATTGGGGGTAAAAGCTATTTTCTAAACAGCAAGAAAACCTGCTCTGGATAGGTTATAAACATTTGTTGTATGCAAACGTTTTGGTGCCCCTAGATGGATTACATCTTGAAAATATCATGTCCAGAGAACACACTTCCACACATTAAATACACAATTACTGTTTATTTGCTGTCTTTCATGTATTGGGGGAGAAAGATAGAACATAAAATGTGGCCTCTGCAGAAGTTATGGCACATTATATCTATTTTATGTTTTATATTTTTCCAGTATATTAAAATTCTAATGAACAGAAATCATGTACTAAAATTTGTAGAAAAATATCAGATGTGTTATTTGCCGTTAGAAAATCAACACACATAATTTGACCCAGGGTGTTTAAACTTTTGCATATGGTTTTATGTTTTTGAATGAACAAACTAAACCCTAAAACAGAAATCCTGCAGAATCCACCTTGAATCTGTAGTTTATGATTGTGCTATTGTTTATTAGAGGTGGGCGAGATGGTGGCGATAACGGTAGTTTAAATATCGTCATAGTGCCCACTCCTAGTATGTTTTTACATGCATGCAAAACAATCTCATGGTTTCCGTATACTTAGTTTGGACGACTTACTTGACTTAGTTGCTTGCATGTCTCTCCTCTCCTTAAATCCCACCAATTGTAACTTCTATGCTCTTCACTTCTTTTTTTTTTTTTGTGTTGCACTTTGACCGCATTTTCTGTTGTCCATGCTCGAGATGCCTACGTTCAAAAATACTGTAGTTCGATTATTATTTGAATGTAGGTTTGTATTGCAACTAAATTATTAATTCTCTCAACAGTGTATGAAAATCGGTTTAGGATATTGACCATGGGAGATTAATTATACATCCACTTTATTTAAAAGAAGAGATTTTATTTATAAGATGTTACGTTGTTTGTTCCGTGTCTCCCACATAATGCTTAACTTTAAATAAAGTTGACACAAATTACAGTTCCCTGTAGTTTTATTATACCAAGGTTTCCCAACCAGGGGTGTGTGGTGGAGTTGCAGGGAGTTTATGAGACTGTGATGAAAATGTCCAATGTAAATTTTATTTAATTTGAAAAACATTTTTGTTCATGAAAAAAATAACACTTCTTGTGACATAATAAGTGCAATAAGTGACAGATAATAAACTGATTGTATCATGTTTGAATGTAATCATGTGACCGTTTAATGTAGAATACAATTAATAGCTCGCTAGCTAAGTTGTAAAACGTAATCCCATTAAACAGGATCTGTTTGAAACATAATTCTTGGGGGAAAAAATACATTTGGAAACTAAACACAGACTTGGCTGTAAAACTATATCGTACTACTACTTACAACCTCGGGGTGCTTCAAACTAATTTAGCTTGAAGGGATTCTGATAAGACAAAGAAATTGTATTAAAGGGCCTATATCTTACATTTTGTTTCCCCCTGACTTCCACTTATGGTTTTACTTACCAAAATCAGTCATCATCCATTTTTACATGACCATTTTCCAACCACTCTTTATCTCTTAGAATTAAACAGGCTGTTTTTGTTATTACGCCCTCAAGACTGATATTGCAAATGGCCTCTTCTGTTCTGATAGTCTACCCTGTATTGTGTTCGATTCAAAAAGCAGTCCAGGCTGAAACACTCCTTATAAATTCAGTGTCAACTGCTAAAGGCAGATATATGCAAGTGTGCTGTTTTTGTGACATAATGACACAAAACTCGTGTTTTTAAAAAGAGAGCAAAATTCAGTTTTCCATTATATAAACCCTTTAATTTGTATTTATTCTACTTTTTTGAGAAATAAATGCTAACTGCTCAAATAAACAGCTGTTTAGCTCTCATTTTCTCAGATGCCTTAAACGTCTCTATAGCACAGTATATAAACACTAACACGGTGCTAATATATAAACACTGATACACTGTATTAACCCAGGTTAAAGCATCTCAGGCCGTTTTACATCAAATTTTCTGATGAAATAGGAAATGACTTTTTACTCCATTTAATTTAATACACAACAGAATGTCTCTTAAATAAGATTGAAAATGTACATATGAGATGATATATACAAATTGTAAAATACAGTAAAATGTTAGTGAAAAGCAAGTGTTAAAGGGGAATTCCACCAATTTTTTAAAAAATCTGAATATTTCAGTCCTTTAATAAGAGTAAATACAGTCAGTTAGGGTGGTCTCACATGAAGCGGTTCATTGTACAGAAACTTGCAGACTGGTTTCTTCACAATGGTGCTGATAGGAACCAGGGCTCACAATGTCTACAACACACATATAGCCATATTATTTTCTACCCAAAACCACCAGTGAACCTACACAAGGCTTCTGGCTTTGTAATGTTGATGATGGTAAAATAGTCATAAATCTGAAAAAAGTTTCCTTTGGGGGCTATTTTACCTTACAATGCCCTGCAAGTACCCCTCCGCCATTAATGGATTAAAATACTTTTTAAGCCAAAACTTAATCATGAAAGTATCATAAAACAATGTGCTGGATATCAGGCAGCATCTATCTAACCATTTAATGCATTAACTTTGTGTGAGAGAGCTTTTAAAAGTGGATGTCTGGTTCCTATCACCACCACTGTGAACAGTTCTGACTCAGCAAGTTACTCTAGAGCAGAGCATTTCCCACCGAACCGCTCTGGGTGGCTTTGCTTGCATCTCAACCACTTATTTATGTAGATTTTTTTTAAAAGTCAGTAGAGTTCCCCTTTAAGCAACGAAAGCTTGGTGTCCATACCACTGACACGTAGCTTCACTTGCACCTTTACGTTGCTCTTCTCCTGACATTGTCGCCATTTCCCCTCTATTTTCTCACAGAGGTCATTAAAATTCATATGGAAGAGAATGAACCTTCTTCATCTTTAGGTCGTCTGGCCCGAAGGACCCGGGCAGCAGCTCCTCAACGGTCATCTCCACATAGGAACCATCTGGCTTGGACAAATACACGTCCCAGCTGGCACCAAACTGACCACAAGACAGGCACAATGTTAGAAAATATATCCCTACAATCTCTCAGGTATTCAAATGAACTTTTGATGTTTCCGCCTCTAACAGGACTCACTTCTCTCATGAACTGCCTACAGCCTCCACACGGGGAAATGAACTGCTCACACAAGTCGCTGGAAAAGCAAAGCAAAGCAGGAGGATGAGGTTTTATTTTCAGGCTGTAAAACTATTTGTGCTCAAACTAAAACACATTTCTCCTGATGTGAGTTTGATCGTATAGACACCCTGAAGATGAAACTGATGAATAAGGAAACAGTGAAATTAGCCTGTAGTAGTTTTATTATTAGAATGCTCCGCTGAATGCTGATGTTTCATCGGTTCCCTACTGAACTGTCTGCTTCTTGTAAATGATATGTAAATTATGTGCTGGTAGGCTGGCGTCAGAGAACTTGTAGAGAGGAGAATTACTAATGAGTAGCCTGGCCACTTCCTATTCCGCCCGTTATATATAAAAACCAGGACTGCTAATCAGCAGAGGGTGCTCGCGAGTGAGTCCTCAATGAATGGGAGTAAATGGAGCTCAGTGGCTAAAACGAAAAGTTTAAATAGTTTCTAATCACTCGCCCAGAGCGAAGAAAGTAGAAGGATGTATTTCACTAAAAGAAACAAATAAACTCACCTATATATTTCCTTTTCTCTACAGCAAATGGGTTTTGGGCAGCAAAAGGCGGGCTTTACTGCTAGCGTATGATGATTGATTGGCGAGCGGTGCAGCTCATTGGCTGTTTGCGCTCACTGACTTCACGAACGCACATGACGCGCCTTTTAAAACTCCTATAGCTCGAGTTAGAAAGCTCTTAAAAATATAACAGTGGTGTTAAAATGCTTTAATCGTTATTATTATTGCATTCTTTTACATTTAAAATGTTTAAGCATTTATAAGCTATGATTTTGCTCAAATGCTCCATATCAACCCATTCATTTTGGACTCACTCAGTTCTTGGCGAGTGATTAGAATATATTTTAACTTTTCGCTTTTTTTTTTAAAGCTCCATTTACTCCCATTGATTGAGGGCTCCCTCGCAGACGCCCTCTGCTGTTCGGCAGGCCTGTTTTTGATATAACGGGGGAAATAGGAAGTGGCCAGGTTCCTCATAAACTGGCTCTGCCATGCTTGATTTCACGAACTGAAGCTGATTCTCATTTATGCTCAAATCGCGTTTGTTTCCACGTTGTTATTGTTTCATGAATCAGACACAGAGTAGTTGGTTCGCCATTAAAGTAGGTCAAATCTGCATTCTTTTTACACAATTTTGATGAATTAGGGGCTTTATGTACTTTGTTTTTTCAAAATATGTAGCAAGTTAGAATGACCAAAATACAAAGACGAAAAACAGTAGTGCCAGATTTAAAAAAGGCCATGAATAAAAAAACATGTAGAATGATGTTTTTAATTTAAGTTAAGCAATTTAAGAAGGAACTACTTAAGAAGAACATCAAACAATTGGTCAGAATAAGATATCTGGAGTTCATGAGCCTAACTTTAAATTCATGAATAGGATATACTTTATACCCCTTTGCCTACAAAAGATGTTTCCAGACAGCTTGTGCTTTAAATGTAAAACCCGAAAAGGGAAAGTTCATTCATGTCTTTTGGTGGTGTAAAAATGGCCATTTTCTGGTACAGAGTACACATTACAGTAGAAAATACTATTTTAGACAGTAGTCAGAAGTCCGCTGCCCTGTATGTTTCAGCAATAGGAGCAGAACATATTTTTGATATTAATGGCAAATTCTTGTTTCTAATGTTTTCATTTCTGGCAAAAAAAATGTATCCTAATTCAATGGACCAGCCCCTATCCACCAACTGTTGAGCAGTGGCTTTCCCAAGCTGCAAAGCTGCTTCCCTTGGAAAAATTGACCTACAACCTACGTCACCAAACGGACAAATTCTGGAAACATTCTGGACCCCCCTGTGGACTTCTTTCTTAAAAAGAAGAAAAAATATTCTTTCTTAAAATAATTGGCCATTATGTGAGATTTAAATGTATGATTGTCAAAACTAAGTGCAGTAAAAAATAAATAAGATGATGTCACAACAGTCTGAAATCCAATCAGCAACTTGGTACTATGCAGTTTATGCCGTTAATACACTGTTAGAAATAAACATACTCTGCAGGTACATGATTCGTTCATCAAGGTACAAACAATGTAAGTGTACCCTCAAAGGTGCAACATCAGTTTTAAGGTCTAATCGTGAACCTTAAATAAGTTTTTTTCCTAGTGGAAAAGTAGACATTTTTATCATTTATAAACTAATGTTTTAAAACAGAACAATAAAGTAAAAAGCCTGGAGATGAAACGGGGTGTGTGGAGTCAGTCCATCTTAGAAAATATAATTACAGTGGATTATGGTACAATTATGTTCCCTGACTAAAGGTACTGAGATGTACCCCTGAGGGTACCACCACAGTGACAAAAAGGGTACTGCCCCAGTGACAGCATCGTTTTTTTCTGAGAGTGTACATACTAGTTGTTGCTTACAGACTTTCTATAACTGCAGTGTAAATTTTTATAACACAAGCAGTTGTTTAGTGCTCTAAAAGTACTAACAAGACCATAATGTACATGACATAATATATCACAATAACATGTCGTTATATTGCCCACCCTTAGTGTGAACTCCTGTTCATGGGATGTTTGTTTCCTATATAAGAACAAAAGCTACTGTACCTGGCTATTGCAATAGCTTTGAAATCTCTGTAGCCTTCTGACACAGCCTTGGAGATGGCAGTCCGCTCTGCGCAGATTCCCAGGTTGTAACAGGCATTTTCAACATTGCAGCCTGTTTAGAGAAAATGGTATGAAAGTCAGATGTCATTACATTTGGCCAATAACAGTGAGATTACAATAACTTGATAAAGTCTAAACACATATACACACACACACACACACACACACACACACACATTATATAAGATGCTTATCCTTCTAGGTCGCAGAGGGAGCTGAAGCCTATCCCAACAGTCATTGGGCTAAAGGCAAGAAACACCCTGGACAGGTTGCCAGTCCATCGCACGTAGCTAGTTTAAAGAACAAAGTTTGGTTCCAGATGTCTCCTGAACACTGCTGGGATAGGCTCCAGCATCCCCCCGCGACCTTGACGGAGAAGCGGCTTAGAAAATGGATGGATGGATGTCTCCTGAACACTTCCAGCTACCGCATGGATGTGTTAAATTCCAACACCAGCACACTTGATTTGACATAATTATGCAGTGATTAGCCAAAGGTTTGGAAATGATTAAACATGCCCACTGACATTAACAAATGCTTTAATGTTATTTGTGTTTCTTATAATATTAGTATATGTCTGAGCAAATAACAAATGCTCAATAAACAGCATTTTTATTCTCCTTTTCTCAGATGCCTTAAACTTGTACACAGCACTGTGAAAAAGTCAGAGACCACCCTTCATTTGTTTAATTTCCTGTCAAAATGGCCATTAAGTAGAAATTATTTATTTTTTTAGGAGATATTTCTGAGGAGACTGTACATAACATAATGCTCTTGCATAAGGAAGGGGAATAAACTGGAGTTTCCAAAACTGAAGTTTAAGAAATGATTGAAAGATGCAGAGAAAATGAGACTCCTAACAATCGTGCAAGGCCTAAAAGACCACCAAAACTCTCCATCAGATAAACAGTAATTAAAGCTTTTGTCTTTGAGAGAGAGGAGAAAATCAAGCTCCACTCTTGTTTTCACGACAGATGCAGAAAATGCAAGCAACTTCTAGCAGTGAACTTTGGAGATGTTAAAAATATCCCTACAGATCACTGAAAGTAGTTTTAAAAAAAGGGAAAACACTGAACTGTGTGATATTATTTTTAGCTGTTAAGGCCTCTGTGTAAATGAATATTTGTACTTGATGGCTGTTTTGACTGGCAGTTAATATAAAGTAGTCTTGGACTTTTGCACAGCTCTGTGTATGATCAGAAGGTATGTAGGCTTTACTTTCTGTGTTTTTTTTTCTTGACACACGTGTGCCTGTGTGGTGAAGGATGTTGTTTGTTATTGGTTTGTCAATTGATTCACAGGCTGTTCTGTCCTATCACGTGTTCATGATACAGTGAGTCAGGCAGTCCAAACATCAGGTCTCCCTCAAAAGTTCAAGGCTGAGGGCTTGAGCAATTGTGGAATTTGTTTTTAAGTCATTTTGTTGATTTGTCCATGTGAGTCTCTGTGGTTGTCTGACGTTGTAATGCATCTGCCATTGGATGTAGCAAACTGCAAACATTAAACTTCATCTTTCAACCAGAAAGAAGTTACTGTTTATTTAATGATTTCCTTTTAAAGAAACAAGCACAATACTGGACTGTACTGGCTCACTGTCTCTTAATCATTAACACGGCAGAACATTATGAAAAACAAACATGACCATGGAGAGATGTTGTCTGAGCTTAAAGCCTATCTATCGCTCTGTATATATATGTAACCTCTTGCTCATCTCATACATCAAATATATATTTTTTCATCACTGCAGGGTAATTTTTCAGTTTTTCACCATGAAATGGTGGGAGCTGTGGCTTCTCTTCTTCATTCCTTCTCTAACTGACAGCCAGCTTAACTGAGATTAGGTGTAAGAGTAAAGCTTTTCTAAATTATGAATACGTTCTTGAGTGCATCAAAAACCCCTTACAGCAGCATCGTCATCCTCTCTTGACGCTCCTTATGTAACCAATAGCATTATTATTTAACTGCTCTCAAGGCTGAGAAGCTGTTGATTACGTGTAGAGAGGAATTACTGCGGACGCTGTGTAATTACTTTTGTTGAATATACTTTTAGATAAACTCAATTGGATTTCACTGTAGGAATGAATCAGCACTGGTTGTTAGTGTTTTTTGCTCTATTCTCCATCTCCTGCATCTGTTGTATGTGATTGATTACCACAGACAATACCTTCAACAAGTTTACCAGTACTTAGTTAAACAACAGAAAACTTCTTGACTGGAAACAGCTTATAATAGAAGTCAATGAGAAGATGCTGTAGCAAGTGCCCATTGGCTTCTGTTATGTATTGAGTTAACAGTCCAAAGCAACTTGTATGCTTCAGGTTAAGAGGTTTAATTTCCTGCTTCTCACCTGTAAACACCGTCCCATCACGGGTCAGGAGGGCAGCCCCTACTCTGAACTTGCTGTAGGGGCAGTAAGCGAAGCTCTTGGCCTCCAGAGACTGTCGAATCAGGCCCTTTACCCCAGAGGAGTTCATCTTTAGGCTGTTCTTCGGCCCATTCAGCAGCTCACGTCTCACTTTCAGGTCGCTCATTTTGCTTTGTGTGGAATGTATGTGACTTTACTACATCTTCACTTTGCGCTTTTGACTTTGAGTCCCTTTAGACCTCTATAGAGTTGATGTTTAGCCAACCCAGGTTCTTGGATCTTCTGTCCCACCCCGCACACACACATCCACCCATCCACCCGCCCCCTACCCCTTCCAGTCTGCTCTCCACATTTGAAGAGCTTTTCTATGCAGCTGGATTACATAACTCTGTGTCAAAGTCGAGATAGCGAGCTTTCGCTCCACTACACTAAGAAAGAGGGGGGGGGGGAGCGAGGCTGGTGTTTAAAGGTCATTGAGCAATGACAGTGATGTTTTGTGCGAAATCATGGTGAAATCATCTTGCTTTAAAAAAACAGCTTAAGATGAACTAGATGAAGCCCAACTTCACGGAAAAGATGCAATATTAGTTTTCTCATTTTCACAACCCAGGAGGAACCAACTGCAATGATAGCAAGGAAATATAAGGTTTTTGTAATTGCAGTTTGATCCTATGCCAGGACATTACGCAGAAGACTGTCAAAGAAATGCGATGGGAGTTGAACGAAGGATGTTATATTCATTACTACCAATTTGTTTATATGAAAAAACCGCAGCCAGATGCTTTTTGGTATTACCCCAGAGTCATTTACTGCCCTTTTTGCAGGGTGGAATAACATATCATCAGCATTTTAGTCTTGTTGGTTTGAACACAGGCCAAAACAAACAGCAGTCTCGACACAAACTGACAGTTTTCCCTTTGACGTAAGCTCTAACGTCTGTCTGACCATTAAGTGATTGTTTTTTGTTCCAGTCTTGTTCATATTGTTACGGGCAAACACTACCATAGCTATAAGATTTGGCCACTGGCACAAAATTAAAGAAGTCCCCATTTTCCCCATTTATAATAACTGACTATAAAAGTTAAATTAGCTTATGACTTGATATCTGGTCACTATATAGACAAATGTAGGGGTGTAAAAAAGCATTTAGTCACTCTAAGGGTGGCAATTCAACCTCATTAATCAATGGAATGTTATGTTTGCTAATCAAATATAATAATATTCAATTAAATGTGTACTTATTTTCAGGCAAACAAAATTCTCATGCTATTTTTAAATTTAACTTGACTAGAATGTTTATATTGTCAATATTCCTCTACTGTGTAAATCGTTCCTCCTGTCTCATCTGTGTATTCAATGCATTTTTAGCAACAATTCTGAATCATTGTATAATTGGTTTGTGGTGAAATTTGAGTATTCATAATGCACTGAATCATTTCCTAAAGAATCGTAGTGGAAACGAATAACTGTGAGGTCAGAGATTTACACTTCTAGACAACAATATTATACACTGTCCTGTGCAAAGGTTTGAACAGCCCAGTCAAATAACGTTTTGTTGATTTTCTAACACACCGTCCTCAGGGAACCCACTTAAGTATGGCAATTTTCTGCAAATTTTACAGCAGTTTCAGTGTATTTGCTGTGATAAACATAGTGGGGAAAAACATAAAATAAAAAAAATGCTGTATCTTTTACACAGGCTTCACTTTAGGGTTTTTTTCCATTAACAGTTTAAATTCACCGCGACCCTATCTGGACTAAGCGGTTAACGATGACGGTGATGATGATGATGATGATTCAGCAAATAAACAGTAACTGTGCATTAAAACGGGCAGAGAATGTGCACTTATTTTTAGGGAGAAAATCAACAAAACATCGTTTTTGCACACGACTGTCCACATATAAAAAGCACAAACAGTCTAGTCGGCGGTGGTGTCACTGATGATCCAGTTGATCCAGCGGATGTAGTTGCGAATCTTGGTGTAGACACCAGGGAAGTAAGGGTTGGCACAGCCGATGCCCCAGGAGACGATACCTTCAAAATTGCCATCGCACACAAGAGGACCACCGGAGTCACCCTGTTATCAGAAAGAAAGAAATGTCACAGTGGCCATGACCTCACAGAGAGTAGGTGGGTTGAGAACATGTGTTCATAAAAGTCTGAAGCTCAAAGTTTGCTTGAGTTTGTTTTTTTATTAATATTAAACAAATCTGATATTGGATAAACATATTAATGTTTATTTGCAGACAGCTGGGTTTATGGTGAGATCAAACAACAAAACTGTTTTTCTTATTTCTTAACATGGCACCGGATCAGTAGCCAGGATTTGTCGAAATTCAGATGTCTCTAAATTCAGACATCAGAATCAGTATCAGGAGAGAAAATGTTGGATCAGACTCAGAGCAGAGGCCTCTACAAAAGGGGCAGGGGTGGTCTTCACACTAAGCAAAAAAAGGGAGTCTGTCAGTTAAGCTCCGCCCTTTCACACTGAAGCTATGCACAGTGCAAGGCAGCTAACCAGAGTCTATTTACATCTGAGTCTTAAAGGCACAGTGACAAAAACACATGTTTATTTCTAAGGGATAAGGAAAGGATGGAACAGGTAAAAATGAATTATGACTGTTTTTGTACATAAACCCACACAAATGGTATAAGTTGAAAGAAATAAAACACAAGAAAAATTCTATGGTCTTATTTTTATATTTAAAATATTTTGAGAATATTCTTACAAAATCTCAGAATGAGAAATACATATATCCATAAATGTTTATAGGCATATCCAACCATAGTTCACTTGCCAATATACAGGGTGGGCCATTTATATGGATACACCCAAATAAAATGGGAATGGTTGGTGATATTAACTTCCTGTTTGTGGCACAAGATGGGTGGTGACCATGGCGGCCATTTTGAAGGTGGCCATTTTGGATCCAACTTTAGTTTTTTCAATGGGAAGAGGGTCGTGTGAATTTCACAAGAAAAACAATGGTGTGCTTGATTTTAATGTAACTTCATTCTTTCAAGAGTGGGAGAAGAGGGTTGCGTTGACAATCCAACACAATGGGCAGCACTTTGAACACATTTTATAAGTGGACAGAAACTTGTAAATAACTCATGAAAGAATAAAGTTACGTTAAAACCAAGCACACCATTGTTTTTCTTGTGAAATTCTCAATAAGTTTGATGCGTCACACGACGCTCTTCCCATTGAAAAAGCTAAAGTTGGATCCAAAATGGCCGACTTCAAAATGGCCGCCATGGTCACCACCCATCTTGAAAAGTTTTCCCCCTCCCATAAACTAAAGTGCCACAAACAGGAAGTTAATATCGCCAAGCATTCCCATTTTATTTGGGTGTATCCATATAAATGGCCCACCCTGTACTATTTTTTGCAGTGTAGACATTTGCGCCAGAATCACTAAATCTGCCCCTGTGAAGCAGGGTACTATCTACTGAAGGTGCACTCTGGGTAGGAGTTAATAAGGTAGAAAAATGAATTTGCACTGCATTCTTATAGAAAGAAAAAATGCCTTTGTCGTGTAATGGCTATAGACAAAAGGTTAAGGTTCAAATAGTTTGAAGATTGACTCACCTGGCATGAATCTTTACCTCCCAGCAGAGACCCGGCACACACCATGTTGTCTGTGATTCTGAAGTAGTAGTAGTATTGGCAGTTCGGGATTATCTGCACGTCCACAGCGCGGAGTACAGGGGACAGGTAGTAGCTGTAGACTTGTGTGACCCCCCAGCCGCTCACCACACACGACATGCCTTTGTACATTTGCGGGGTGTCCGAGTTTGGCAGCACTGCTGGCTGGACATAGGAATTCAGGTCGGCTGGCCGTTCAAGCTGACCACAAGAAAGCAAAGAACAATGACCTTTAGGACAGTCTATATAGACTGCTCAAAAAAATAAAAGGAACACTTAAACAACACAATATAACTCCAAGTAAATCAAACTTCTGTGAAATCAAACTGTCCACTTAGGAAGCAACACTGATTGACAATCAATTTCACAGCTGTTGTGCAAATGGAACAGACAACAGGTGGAAATTATTGGCAATTAGCAACACACACTCAATAAAGGAGTGGTTCTGCAGGTGGGGACCACAGACCACTTCTCAGTACCTTTCTGCTTTCTGGCTGATGTTTTGGTCACTTTTTAATGTTGGTGGTGCTTTCACACTCGTGGTAGCATGAGACGGACCCACACAAGTGGCTCAGGTAGTGCAGCTCATCCAGGATGGCATATCAATGCAAGCTGTGGCAAAAGGTTTGCTGTGTCTGTCAGCGTAGTGTCCAGAGGCTGGAGGTACTACCAGGAGACAGGCCAGTACACCAGGAGACGTGGAGGAGGCCATAGGAGGGCAACAACCCAGCAGCAGGACCGCTACCTCTGCCTTTGTGCAAAGAGGAACAGGAGGAGCACTGCCAGAGCCCTGCAAAATAACCTCCAGCAGGCCACAAATGTGCATGTGTCTGCACAAACGGTTAGAAACCGACTCCATGAGGATGGTATGAGGGCCTGACGTCCACAGATGGGGGTTGTGCTCACAGCCCAACACCGTGCAGGACGCTTGGCATTTGAACACCAGGATTGGCAAATTCACCACTGGCGCCCTGTGCTCTTCACAGATGAAAGCAGGTTCACACTGAGCACATGTGACAGAGTCTGGCGACGCCGTGGAGAGTGATCTGCTGCCTGCAACATCCTTCAGCATGACCGGTTTGGCAGTGGGTCAGTAATTGTGTGGGTTGGCATTTCTTTGGAGGGCCGCACAGCCCTCCATGTGCTCACCAGAGGTAGCCTGACTGCCATTAGGTATCGAGATGAGATCCTCAGACCTCTTGTGAGACCATATGTTGGTGCCGTTGGCCCTGGGTTCCTCCTAATGCAGGACCATGCTAGACCTCATGTGGCTGGAGTGTGTCAGCAGTTCCTGCAAGATGAAGGCATTGAAGCTATGGGCTGGCCTGCCCGTTCCCCAGACCTGAATCCGATTGAGCAAATCTGGGACATCATGTCTCGCTCCATCCACCAACGTCATGTTGCACCACAGACTGTCCAGGAGTTGGCGGATGCTTTAGTGCAGGTCTGGGAGGAGATCCCTCAGGAGACCATCCACCACCTCATCAGGAGCATGCCCAGGCGTTGTAGGGAGGTCATACAGGGATATGGAGGCCACACACAATACTGAGCCTCATTTTGACATGTTTTAAGGACATCACATCAAAGTTGAATCAGCCTGTAGTGTGTTTTTCCACTTTAATTTTGTGTGTGACTCCAAATCCAGGCCTCCATTGGTTAATAAATTTGATTTCCATTGATGAATTTTGTGTCATTTTGTTGTCAGCACATTCAACTTTGCACAGAACAAAGTATTCAATGAGAATATTTCACTCATTCAGATCTAGGATGTGTTATTTGAGTGTTCCCTTTATTTTTTTGAGCAGTGTGTGTGTGTATTTAAATCTATATTTTACCACATAGATTTAAATCTTTTGAAGTAGAGATAAAATGGTATTTTTATATTTTTTGATATAAAAAGTAAAATAGTATTCTGTATTTATTTACAATTTTTCTCACATTATCTTCCTCAAGACTTTATGCCTTTCTGTATGTTCATTTCATTCTCAAAGTTCTTCTGCCTTCTTAATCATTTTACAACCATCTATAATGATAACATTTCAATGTCTTTTGTTTTACAGATTTCTACTAATTGCCTGTGAAGTTGTGCAGATCATAGATCATCTTATACACTTATATGCAGCCGGATAACATTACCAAACGTTTCATTGTGAAAAAGCTAGCTACAGTATGTTGTAGGCAGAGGGGGGACAAGCTAATGTGGGGTAAAATGTAACATGGATATTTTATTTAGTTAATCAGGTTCAACTAGAACATGTCTTTAGTCAAGGCCTTGTGTTGTCATACCAACGTCATCTGCAAATGTGAATAGCAACTATTTTTGTACCATAAAAGCACATCAAGTGTTTTTGATCATTTACCTGAGCGTATAGGTTACAGAATTCACACCTATATTATTTTAATCATGCTCTTCGCTGTAATATAGCACAGTTCTGAAGCATATAAACAACTCACAGTGATAGCTAGTCAGACCAAAGTGCAGCCTCAACATGGCGGGGTTAGTTTTATGATGGTGTTACATTAAACTGTTCAAAGCAGGAAAGGAAAGACACATCCCACATATAAATTAAAAACTGTAATTTTCTGGGGGGGATATTACACACAAATCCATCAAAATAGCTGACTGCTGTTTTAAGGTAAAAAAAATAAAATAAAAATCAACATCCGGTTTGTTGCAGCATTGCAGTAAACAGCAAA
Organism: Pygocentrus nattereri; assembly: GCF_015220715.1. NCBI lineage: Eukaryota > Metazoa > Chordata > Actinopteri > Characiformes > Serrasalmidae > Pygocentrus > Pygocentrus nattereri. The sequence goes on along the minus strand of NC_051231.1, from coordinate 24,082,590 downwards.
TATTCTTAAAACGGAATTCTTGTTGGGATGTTCCACCAGCAGTGGCAGAATTTTCCATTGTAGCTCTATTAAAACAAGAGGGTCTCTGATTGAAAAACAATAGAATTTCCAGTTTGCCATCATCTTTCCATCACACAATTAGCCCCTCCATCTGCTGGGATGTGTAAGGTGCTGGCATTAAAAAATGAATCTTGCTCAAATTTGTTTTTAGCAAAAACCAAAACATGTTTGATTGAGTGCCGCTCCACTACGTAATGTACCATTTCCCCACAGGCTTTGCTACAGGGACATTTTTGATTTTATCTAGGCCAGTGTTACCAAAGCCAGGACCTGAAGGCGCCACTGCTCTGCACATTTTAGGGTTTTTCTTTTCTCCCAACATATAGTCAGAACCAAAAGTTTGGGTGCCCCTAGTCAAATGACAACGCAAAGTGTATGCATCTTCTACAGAAGGCACATTTATCCACATTCTAATGTTTACATTTAGTGTTTGCTGGCTGAATTTAACATGGTGAAATGTGGCCTGTGCAAAAGTTATGACATATTTTGTATTTTGAATTTTTATTATAGTTTGAATATGTGTTTTCAACAAATGTGTTATTTGACCAGGGTGTGCAAACCTTTGCATAGGACTGTATGCCTTTCTGAACTGAAGTGAGCATACAAAAACTGAATTTGCACAGGGTCGGCAGTTTCCAGGACCAAGGTTTGGGAAACCCTGGTCTAGGCCAGAATAAATAAAATAACCACTGTTGGTAGTACAAACTTTCAGGAGCATGATGTCGTTATCGAACGTCCTGTAGTTGTAGAGGTAGTAGACCAGTGTTCTGGAGACGTTGAACACCTGCTCCACGCCCTCTTTCTTGGACAGATCATGCTCGGCCAGCACGACTTTGATCAGATAGTTTCTGTGGGACAAAAGAGTAGATTTTTAGCAGGATACTTTATTCTTTTGTCCCCTCAGTTTTGTTTATTGAGTTCATTGAATTATAATAGTTCACTTTAAAAAGCAATATTTAGGTTATTTGGATTCAAGTATGGTAAAAAAATGCAACAATATATAAACTCACATGTAAATAAAATAATAAACTAACCACACTCAGATATTATCCATGTCTCAATTAGACAATTGAGCCAAATGACATGCACAGGTCATTCTAAATAGTTAATGTAAGCCCTCACAGTTTTGGAGACTTTGTTCAGGTTGTGAAGGTTACTGGCAAGATCTAGGCAGGGGGAAGAAAATCAACACAAACTGCAACTCAGCTGTAATAAAGCTTAAGTGACATGACTGCGGTACTCACGGCTTCCAACAGTGGGCAGCAGACACCACCCACTGTGCGTTTATGAGCGTTCCTCCACAGTAGTGGTTGTTGTTGTACTGTATGGAGGCCTGATACTTAATAGAATAGGGCTCAACTTCTTGTCCTCCAATGATTCTTTGCTGTACAGAACCTGTGCACATGAAAAAAAGATATTTGGTCTTTTTTTGGTCTATGTTCAATTCTAATCTTTCTAATAACATCAAATACTGATTAAAATTAGTATACTCTAGCAGCATGAAAATGATTTGGTTCATATCCTCAGTCTTATGCCATTAGGCTCCGTGCACATTGTGTTCTGCCCAAAATGGACAGTTAATAGTTACATTAACTCAGCTATACATACTTAAAGGGCAATTCCACCAATTTTTGAAAATGTCAACATAAATCATTGAAATGTATACAAAGTCCTTTTAATGTGAAATGTTATGTTATAGAGACACATACTGACTCAGATTTTCTTTACAGTGGTGGTGATAGAAATCAGGTGAACTGAAGTGAACATACAGATATTTTTTTACATGTAATGTTAATAATGGTAAAAAAAAGGTGAACATTTTCTTAGGGCACTATTTTGCCTAATGACACCATGCATGCACCTGTCCAACATTAAGAAATAAAAAAAGAAACAGGCCAAAAAAGTTTTTGTACAGCTACTCTAGAACAATGTCTCTCACATCAGGCAGCATATTTGTAAACGTTTCACCTGAAAGCTTTCTTTCTCAGCCTTTATACCATTCAGACATTTGGTTCCTATCACCACCACTGTGAACAGTTCTGACTCATTCTACATGAATGACTTTGTTGACATCTTCATGATTAAATTATGTAAAAAGTGATAGTATGTCTGTGAGGAAAGTGAGCTACTTGTTAATTCCCTTATTCTGATTAATTTCCTTCTTTTCTGTTTATTCAGCCCATGTGCTGCTGTGCTTTTGCTCACATCTATCACTGCTAAAGTTTAGCATTTTATTTTAGACTAAAAAGATCCCAAAAAGAAAAGAAGAGTATCTAAGACGCTTCAGTTCCTAAGCTGATAGATGCAACTAAAATCCTGTGCTCATTGTAAGGATCTTTTAACAGTTGATTGTATCCAACACACCGACACACTTTCTACTAGTGTCCTAGAACCTCTTTTGGTACTATATAGAACCCTTTTTGCTAACACCGCATAATGTAAAGCCGGAGTTGAGGAACTTTACCTTGAATAATGGAAATGACGAGAAGCAGTGCATATTCAACACATTTCTTCATGATTAAAAAATCTGAAAGAGAGTTTTATACATTTAAGGAAAGGAAAATCAACCAGAGCTTTGTAGAGGGACAAAATATTACAATGTCTGCATAACTTAAGATGCTATATTAAGAAGATATTAACAAGATCAGGTTTTGTTGATTTGATTATAATAAATAATATAAAGGTTCCTGTATGGTTCTTGGCTTGGACACACAGGTCTAGGAAGAACCCCTAAACTGGCAAAGAAACGTTACATATGTGGAGGCTCCTTAAACTTTTAATGGTCCACCATCCGCTGAACGGTTCTTTGGATAACCAAAAATGGTTCTCCCATGGCATCTTTCCTAAAACCCTTTTTGGCACCTTTAGTTTTCAGAGTGTACCTGTCAGATGTACCCTTTCTCAATTATTTTGTGAAGTAGAATTACTTTATAATAACCTTTATCATGATAGTACTCACCTCCCAAACGAAGAGCAGGTCAGCAATAACAGGCGTGCTCCAGCATTGGTGACCCTGGGAAACCTTCTATTGCTTTTTATACTGTAACCGCATCTGTCCCTCAGGTATGATGGCTTGTTTGTGTGTTTTGTGTCTTCGACACGGACAGAGACAATAGTAAGAAGTGACTCAGCCCTGCCCAGCACGTTTCAATAGCTGTGGTGGACTCATTTTTTCAATAGGCACAAAGACCTCCGTTTAATTTGTGAAAGACCCTGATGCAATATTCACAGACAGTAGGCCTTTTATATCATATACATCAAGCTTGTTAGTTTGATTTCTCATTCTGAAGGAGTACCTTAAGCTCATTTGTTTGATTAGATACTCAATGACCATAAAAAGCCAGCATATTAAGCTCATTTATTTATGTAAGTAGTGTTTAGCTGAAATCAGTTGGAAAAGTGTAAGTGTAGGTAAAAGAACACATTCTATTAAATGCAGTGCTGTTGTAATTTGTAATCCCATTTGACATCTTTTAGTGATACCAATCCAATTTAGCTGAACCAACTCTGTCTGTCTGAATGACCCACAGTGTCCAATCAAATACAACTGCTTACTGCAGAGGTTTGACGGGTTCGCACTGCATTAGTGGCTAATAATCTCTCCGCGCCCATTTCTCTGTGGTTATCCTATCTCTGCTGACCTCTGTAAGGAGTGCTTTAGACTAAGTGCACATTATACCGCATTGTTCTCCATTTTCCCTGGGGTGGACAGCTACACCAGTACAGGATGTCTCTTTCTGAGCAGTGTTGCGACCCAGGCAGCCAACAACAGAAGTCACGGCAGCACAAAGAGGCCAAAGTCATGTCGGATTGAACACGTGTGGCGTGACAACCACACGTTTTTTCATTAAATGAATAATACAGTTGTAAACATCAGTTCTTTTTTGAAAACAGCAAAAACTAAGAGCGTCTGAAAAAAGCTTCTGAAAAAGCGTCTGAAAGCCTTGTTAGCACTTTCATTTTACTACAGCGTTCAACATTATAAAAGTGCAATATTTGAGGCTTTCGAATGGCATAGTAAAAGTGATCCTGCTCTGCACAGATTGATTTCACAGCAGCTCATAACACTAAACAAAAGCTGTGGTTTATAATTTGGCTCATAACAAAAAAAAAGTAAATAAAGAGTAAAGTCCTAAGCTACCGCAGTGAGGGTTCAGTGAAACACATGCTTTAAATATCTTTTCTAAAATATTAAGAACTTTATTACACTGTAGCATTCCCTGCTGTGGAAGATGATACACATCTTTATGCACAAGTTCTTGTACTTTATTAAATGGCTGTAGTCAGCCACAGCCACGCCATACAATGAGTAAGGCTTTTGGCTAACAGCTTACTCTACACACAGCTCACATCTGCACTTTCTCACTTCTAGCTCCGACTGACAATCTCCACCAAGGCTGGCTAGCCTTGTCTTCACATTAAGAGTTTTGGTCAGAATAAACCTAGAGAAGAAGTGTCACTCTCCACCCAGACGGGCTAGCCTTGTCTTCACATTAAGAGTTTTGGTCAGAATAAGCCTAGAGAAGAAGTGTCACTCTCCACCCAGACGGGCTAGCCTTGTCTTCAAATTAAGAGTTTTGGTCAGAATAAACCTAGAGAAGAACTGTCACTCTCCACCCAGGCTGGCTAGCCTTGTCTTCACATTAAGAGTTTTGGTCAGAATAAACCTGGAGAAGAAGTGTCACTCTCCACCCAGACGGGCTAGCCTTGTCTTCACGTTAAGAGTTTTGGTCAGAATAAACCTAGAGAAGAACTGTCACTCTCCACCCAGGCTGGCTAGCCTTGTCTTCACATTAAGAGTTTTGGTCAGAATAAACCTAGAGAAGAACTGTCACTCTCCACCCAGACGGGCTAGCCTTGTCTTCACATTAAGAGTTTTGGTCAGAATAAACCTAGAGAAGAACTGTCACTCTCCACCCAGGCTGGCTAGCCTTGTCTTCACATTAAGAGTTTTGGTCAGAATAAACCTAGAGAAGAACTGTCACTCTCCACCCAGGCTGGCTAGCCTTGTCTTCAAATTAAGAGTTTGGGTCAGAATAAACCTAGAGAAGAACTTCAGGAGAACAACACCCAGAAAAAACATGCATAACATTTCTCGAACATGCTATTATATTATATGTTCAAAAGCTCTGTTTCATGTATTTTTCTTGTTGTCATTTGTTTTTCTTTTCATGTCGCATTAATGCATGAGCATCAACATCATTAAATGTGTACTTTCTACCACAATCTCCAAACCCTATTTACTGATGTCACATAGATGTACACTGACCAGTTACTTATGTAGAATGATCCACCACACAAATAATACCTGCTCTGTCTTGGGTAATAAAAAACATTAACAAAGCACGCAGAGAAACAGATGGACTGTAATTGTAAAACTACCAAATGCACATATATGGTAATTGGAGCTGATAAAATAGACTATTAGTGTAGAAACAAGGAGATGTACTAAATGCAGTGACGGGTTGTCATTTTTATCACTGGTCCTAATGAGTCACTAGCCAGTTTGGAAGTCTCCTGACATCCATGCCCCAATTAATAGCCACTTACAATCTTGATCAAAAATTAAGGTCAATTTGTCTGCTGAGTAGTTTCATTCATGCTATTGAGGTAGGATGGTGGATGCTGAATTGCATCATGCAGTACACCTGTCTGGCAGCATCTGCACTCATTAGGTTTCTCCAGTCATCTGTTCAGGTCTTTTATTTTAATTTGTCACCCATCTTTATATGGTAAGAGTTTCTAATAAATCAGGCAATAAGTGTAGGTACTAGATAGGTGTATCTAAAACACTGTCAACTTAGTGTGTAGACAGTTATTAGAGATCTTGGATGAACTAACACTGTGTCAGTGATGGACTGAAAGGCCTGGTCTTTGGGCTGGACATAAAGTCTAATTTTCCCTTAAGGCAAACAATGAAGCATTATAACTTGCCACAGGGTCAAAGAGGACAGCTGTGTTGAATGCACTTTTTACCCCTCTGAATCATGAATTGTTGCCTGTCTGAAATTCTGCCGGTGTAAACTGGAATCAGAAACTTGAGGACAGTTGCTGATGTAGCTTCCTCATTGAAATGAGGAGGGATTCAGCAAAGTATAGCAGAGACAACATTTACTGTCCCATAGCCTCCATCCCCATCATGGCTTGCCCAGTGTTTTGGATCCTGGTGCTCCTGAAGCTTTTTGCAGCTGAGTGTAAGTAGATTTCCAATCAGCTTAAACATGCTTGCTCTGAAGTCATAGAACTACCATGGATGTGTTCTATCTTATTCTTTAAAGCAACACTTTAAATATATTATACTCAAAAACAAGAAGCTCTTTAACAATGCACTTAATGCTATTGCTGACTTAAAGGTGAATAAAACACTTTTTTAGATTTCACTGAAATGTAAACAAAGCCATTCAGAATGGTTTGAGGTGAAACCATGCATTATAGATAAACTTCCCAGCTCTGCTTTACTTCAGTGGTGATACAGGGGTTGTGACTAGACATTTAGAGTTTCTCAGTGTATTTTTATCAGTGTATTTCATGTAATGACTTTTAGGAGCATTAACCACTCTGTTGGCTCATACATCTCACCACTGCATTCAACATGTCTAACTGTGTGTTTCTTATGAATGGAGCATTTCACATCAAACCTCTCTGAATTACTTATACATTTTAATGATTTGAATATGCAGAATATTGAACAATTTTCAGAATTTTTGAAAAATGAAGAATTTTCTAGTATCACCTTTATCAGGCCAGCAAAGACAACATATGCAAAACAAAAATAAAAGACCCTTCTTCATTTATTTGGCACAAATGATTAATTTTTAACCTTCAGGAATAAATCACATATATTTGTGTGTGTGTAAAACCACTTTAAATGACTATGTTTACTTCTATGTTTACTATGCTTACTTATTTTTTAAAAACTGTGAAATACCCCTTTAAGTGGACACATGAATAATAAAAAATGCTATAAGCCTTTGAACATGTGCGTTTTAAAAGTATTTGTATGCTGTGTGCTTTATCCCTCCATCTGTACTTGGACTGCACAATGTGGCACTACAGTGATTAGCTGGAGAGCGTAGCTTATTGTTCAACAACATTGTCAGCAGAGCCGTTATTTGTTTCCAGCTTCTCTGTAAAGTTTACCTACAGACATTTAGCTTGTATAGGATTACCCAGGTTGACCTGTATGGGTCAAGGGACAGTACAAAGCTTTCAGTTCCTGTGGAGTGAGACCACAACTTGCTCTTCTGTTTTCATGTTTTGTGCTCAGCCTGTTCAGTCATCATGCTTCTCCACAGAACTGTTTTTGCCCTACGTATGGCTTCTGTTGATAACCGTGTAGCCTGTGTTTGGTTTGTGTTTGCTGTGTTGTTTTGCATTTATGCTTGATTTATGTTGTATTGTTGCATCAGTTGTTGTTTATGTAGTATTCAAAGTACTGTAGTTTGTTGTTTGGTATTAAACACATCAACAAGTCTTTTTAAGGTTTTAAACTCAAAACAACATTCAGGTCACATCTCTGACCAGTTCAATCAAATGGGTTAACCAAGCAGTAAACCATACATACCCTGTCAGAAATTCCAGAATACTTTACTGAAGATAGAACTAGGAAGCTTTTCAATAGAATATCTTTACATATGGACATCTCTACTGAATTAGTCCCACAGTTAAAAAAATATTTAAAAATAATGATGTTATGAACAATTTAAACATAGTAATGAGCTAAATATATGCAAAAGCATCATTTATAGGTTACTTTCTCTTGAAAAGTGTTTGTACCAAACCCTAACTCTAAATTTAAAATTTCAATTGTGAAACTTGTCAAGTGTTGTTTACTTAAAAGTTCTTTTTTTATTTCAAAGTTGAAAGATTTAGATTTATCATGAGCTTAATTGAAGAAAAAAGTGTTAGTCTGTAGGTGGGGCCATATTTTAGCCACACCCCTGTGTGAGACTGAATCTGTGTCCCTCATAGCCACATAGCAAATAGTTAGATCACATTGTTGTTAAATGTGTCCCAAAATTTGAAAATCTGTGCATAAAATTATGAATTGACACTACCGAAACCCATATTTCCTGAAATTAAGTAAACATTTTGGCCTTTTAATGAAAACAACTGTGATTTTCTGTGTGTATAACTGTTCAAAGCTGTGTTTGCCAGTCATGTACTGACTATTTTTGAGTTCTGCTCAAAATGAACTAAAATTGTCAATGTGGGTCACTTCAGAAACATTAGGGAATGTTTCAGTAGAGTTATTGTTGGTTTAGTAGAGACAAATTGGAGTGGTCAGGCATTTATTGTAATAAAATATTGACAATTAAGGTATAAATTCCAAGTCAGTTAAAATTGTGTTTTGTTACAGTGTCATGAACTCTAACTTTGAACCAATTTGGCAGAATGATCTAATATACTGTTGTCAGAAGAAAACCTTGTATCTCCAAAATGATAACTTTACAGGACAAGGAAAACACCTACTTTACTTTTAATGTAAGTCAATGGAAGCAGAATTTTTTCAAAGTCATTTTGGGCTGTTTCTTTTGGTTCATTCTTCATGAAATGTACACACAATATAAAAAGCAACTGAAACAACAAAATCGAGATACAAGGTGTTCTTCTGACAGTGATATATATATATATATATATATATATATATATATATATTACTGTCGGAAGAACACCTTGTATCTTGATTTTATACACACACACATGTATATATATATATATATATATATATATATTATATATATTAACCATATATATATTATTAACTATATATATATTAACTGCTTAGTGCTTAGTGGAACACTGTTGAAAAGTTTCCCCCTAAGACTTCAACATTTAAAGAAATCAAAGGGAGATGCAACACCCCCACATGAATTCACTTTCTTCATGTAATTGTTTAATTTTTGCAGATTGACTGAATAAACATTAATTGTCCACTAAAAGCTCAACTAAAAGCTCAATGTTTTGCCAATTTTTTTAAACTTTGAACATTCTTGGCCAAATGAGGATGAGAATATACATGTGTATATGTTTGAATATGTATATATATATATATATACATATATATGTCTGTTTCTCTTACCAGGTCAGGACTTTATTCAAGCTCGTATAGTTGGCGGCTATGCTCCTTCACCAAACTCAGTTAAATACATTGTGTCTTTGCAAAGCTCCAAAGGCCAGCATTTCTGTGGAGGATCTCTGGTGCACAAATACTGGGTGCTCACTGCTGCACACTGTAATATGGGGTGAGTTCTCTTTTTACGCTTCTTTCCCGAGCACATTACTTCCATACAGTTTGTCTGTTTGTGTGAATAACAGCACACTCAGGACAGAAGCTGAGCTTCTGGCCACTCTGCCAACCTGTGGGTGAGGCGGAAGCCAGAAAACGGGGGATACAGACACACCATAAGGAGGGTAACCTTGACTTGTCATTACAGGATTTCACAGTAATGCTTATCTGCTCTGCACCTCAAACACAGGGCCTTTGTGTCTGTGAAGGAATCCTGATGCATGAAGGGATCTGATGTTTCAGTAAAATGCACCATTATAGACACATGCTAGGCAACAAGGCAGACATTGTATGTGAATGCAGCAAAACTTTCTACTATTCCAACATTTTTTAATTCAGAGATACTAAACAGTATCCTATATTGGGGAAAATTTGGAAAATTAATTTTTCATCACTTTTTTTTTTAAGTTTGATGTAGCATGTTAACATTGTTAAAGTTTCAAAACAGTCGATATACGAAAATTAAGCTGAAAAAACAGGAATATTGAATTCACTCCTTTGTTTTGTCATAAAAGCTAATGCTTTACAAATATCCAGCAGTTTAACCTCAACCCATAATGCTGAAGGAGTGAACTCCCCTGGTCAAATTACATGTGAAACACATAACACATGCTCTACAGGGAATTCCATTGATTTTTCAAAATGTCTACATAATGAAATGGTTAAGATGTAAACAAATTCAATCAAAATATCTTAAAAATATCAAAATAACTAAAGGTTCCGTTTAGAGAAACTTTCAGTGTTAGAATTGTTTGCAGCAGTGGTGATAGGAACCAGATATCTGAAACATTTAATGCCTCTAAATGCTCCCTGACAGAAAGCTATTACATGAAATGGTTATGAATATAATGCCTGATACAACAACTGTGAGACAAGCTTTTTCCCTACAATGTGCTTTTTAAAAATGATTCACAGCAGACAGATACATGCACGGCACTGTATCGCAAAACAGTCCCCAAAGAAAAATGTTTTTTTCCAGATTTACCACTATTTTACCATGTCAGCATTGCATGTGAAAACATGTAGGTTCACAGGTCATTTTGGATAGTGAATTAAAAATGGCTACATTTGCATTGTAGACACTTTGATGTCTATACACTAAATCACTTGATGTCAAACCACTCTGAATGACTTTGCTTACGTTGCAACAAGGAATTATGCAGAAATTTTGAAAAATCGATGGAATTGCATGGAAATGCATGTTGCATTTTTCTGCAAATTTCAGTAAAAAGTTGTATTTATTTGCTTTGCTTAACATACTGAAAAAAAGAAAAAACATAAAATATAAAATGTGCCATAGACATTGCATAGACCACATTTTCACATTTTATTTTTTCCCGCTATGTTAAATTCAGCAAATAAACAATAATTGTGTAATTGTAATAATAAGTGTGTTCTCTGCACTGTTAATTTAATTTCACTTAGAAAATCAACTAAATGTGACATGTGACCAGGGCACCAAAACATTTGCATATGACTGTACTTATACAGCATGCCTAACTCATCACATACTTTTGCTTCACCTCTAAAACATCTTCTGAGTTTTGATTGCATCAACGGGCACCAGTGGCTGTAAATTTCATGATGAACTGACTAAAAGAAATGGCCTAAAATGACTTGGAAAAAAGTCTGGTTCCGTTGACTTACATTAAAGTAATTAAATTTCAATTTTAGGAACTGGAAAAAGGAAGTATTCTCAGGTTTTTCTATTGTTTATTATTCATTTCATGAGCAGTGTTTTACAGATGGATATGTGCTACTTTGCAATGTTTTGTTTTCGCTGATATACTGTGTGCGCTATATAATTATAGCTCTGTAGAATCAAGACATTTTTAATACTTAAAGTCATAACAAACTTGAATATGTGTATCATTACACCCCTGCTGTTTTTAACTGTGGAATGTACTTTATTGATTTTTTTTAATTACAGTATGTCACCCATTGTTGGAAGCAAGTTTATTTAAGAGCAGATATGTTGAGACATTAAGAGCTGTGGTGCAAAATTGAGGAAGCAAACTCTGGACATCAACCATGTCTCAGCTGACTACATTTATACATCCTATACTTTAAATTTTTTGCCAAGAACTTGAGAATGTCCTAAAACAGTTTTTACATCTGATCGCTCACTCTGCCATCACATTTCACTCTTAGGTATCAAAAGAGGGCAGAAAGTCTATAGAACCTGAATTGAGTGTCCCTGGCCTGTAGAGTGTTTTATACATGATATAATGCTTATTTCACATGAATGATATGCATGTCTTCCTCTCAGGGTGGATCAGATGATGCTAGTGGCTGGAGACTATGCTCTTGGTGTCTACGAAGGGACGGAGCAGTATTCTAAACCACACTTGCTTATACCTCACCCCCTGTACAACAAGACCACCAATAATGCAGACATCATGCTCATTAAGGTACAAGCCTTTGTTTTTATTTAGAAGTTGAATACAATGATATCATCATTTAATGTTAAAAGAACAATCTGGTATAAAATCACATTGACACAGTTCTCCACTTATCCCATATGTGCCAAAGAGATGTTTGCTTCAGGATCCAAAAGTTTAGCTTTGTAGCACGTCTGGTCACCCACAAAACCAGCATGAGTTGTCTTTTGGATGCTGGTGTGCTGGTTAACCAGCACGACCATGTTCAATCCATGGTCAGTCCAGTACCAGACCAGCATTAACCAACACAGACCAGCTTAAACTGAAATGGAATGCATGCTGGCCTCATCATTCTCTTGTTAAAGGGGAACTCCACCACTCCACTGATTTTTCTACATAATTAAATGGTTAACGTGTCAGTAAAATCACTCAGAGAGGTTTGGTGTGGAAATGCTTTGCTCAAGAAAAACCTACCCAGTACGAATTGTTCACAGTGATGAGGAGGTGGGAGGAGGAATGCCTCTAAATCTCCCTCACGGAAAGTTATTACATGAAGTAATTATGAATCCACTGCCTAATGTCTGAGACATTGTTTTAGGGTAGTTTTTTGATAAAGTTTTGGTCTTAAACAGCATTTTATTCTATTTTTAATTAATTCATGGCGGCAGGATACATAACGGATGTTCTAAGGCAAAATAGCCCCAAAGAAAACTGTTTATTTTACAATCATGAACATTTCATATATTAACTCGGAAGACATGTGTAGGTTCACTGGTAGTTTTTGATAGTAAATAAAAAGGCTATATTATCTGAAATACTTCCCCTTTAGGGAAACGTCAAATAGACTTGCTGTGATTTCTGACATTGTATGACACACAGCTATCTACTAAAAAGTCCAGACAAAATTCAGGCTTCCAGACAGCAACTGTTTGTTTAGCTACTCTACACATTTTTATCCATTCCATAAGTAACCGTATGCCATAGAGTTAAGATTACTTAACATTTCAGTGTTGTTTGAGGCAGTTTGTGATGATTTACGCATAAAGTTTACACAGTGCTAATTGATGAGGCAACGTTCCTTTGCTTTGTAACTTCATTAGCCTTGTAGCTCCAGGGCAACCAAGGCAAACGTCAGCCACCAACCATGTCTTGGCTGACTGACTATATTTGGCGTAAGGCAAAAACAGTGTAAATTTAATTTTTTTTTTTTTTTTTTTGCTGAAACATTCTTTTAACTGTGTGTAATACATTTCAACAGTGCAGTGGTGTAACTACTGGAAGACGGGGCAATAGCACTGCGGCCCATGGTGCAGGGGGGCTTGCAGCATCTGGGCCATCTGACATAATTGTTCACCCTTAATTCACAGAAAGATCCAATCTAACAACATACAATGGTATGCAAAAGTATAAATAAAATGGCAATATTATCTGAAAGACTTCCCCTTTAAGGAAACTTCAGACTTGCTGTAATGATATATTCATTACTTATCATTTTAAAATCTTAAATAGCCAATCTAATTATAGTTCATGTAAACATCAAGTTTATAGTCAGTTAAGTGGCATGCCTTGAGAGCTGTTGAGCTGAAAGTTGAGATATAACAAATGATATCTTTATATTTCTTATTCATTGAAAGTAATTTTCATAGTAGGCCCACATAAGAGCCATCACATCAGCTGTGAAAATAATTCTAACTGTATTCTGGCACATACATCGGAAAACGAAGCAGCAGCTTGAGCTGTATGACCAACTGTCTATGTATTACTTAAATCAACACTCCTGTCAGAGTAAATATTACCTTGAGTCATAACCAGAAGGATGTGGTGATTAAAGGCCCGAGAATAAGCCAGCTGTCCAGCTCTAATCTCTGCTCTGTGTGTGCTTGCTTTAGCTGCGGGCTCCAATAGAGCTGAACAGGTACATCTCTCTGGCTCCTCTACCCACACAGAACACGGGTGTGTTGCCCGGGCGAGTGTGCCGGGTATCAGGCTGGGGCTCCACCAGCCACAGCGGAGGCAAGATACCCCCTACACTTCACACCGTCAAACTGCCTATTGTCTCCACAGCCAAGTGTAACAGCAGTGAGTCCTTCAACGGAAACATCACATCCAACATGATCTGTGCAGGCTACAGCACTGGAGGCAAGGATGCATGCAAAGTAAGGGTGCATGTTTCAGACCTCTCAATGACCTGCCTCTGTTTACGCTTTTTTATTCTATGCATTATGAAATCTCTAATTTCTCAAATTTAATTACAATATATCAGAATGTTTTTAATATAACATCACTTGAATGAACAAATGTGATAGGCTACCTACAGGGTAGTGGAACATGGACTAAAACAATAAACCAAGGGGTTCTGGGGGATTTTTGTATTTAATTTTACCCCAGTACTGGCCAAAATATGTAGAGATTTCATTGAAGATTAATAGAATTGATTAGAGAAGCAGTTGAATTGGCTCTTCTTCTGTTCACTACTGCTTAATTTCTTTTTCCAAACCGCTTCATTTGTTCAAGCGCCGACACACCTATCCAGGCTATTAACACAGCAAAAAATCTAATGTAACCAGAAGCTCTCCCAGTTGGTTCACCAAGCATGTATGTTGTTCGAAAATGGACAAAAAGATGGACACAATTTAGGCCTCAAAGTGGCTGTTAGTACCTTTTTACCCATACATTGCACCTTGTCCCTTTTTAGAGATGATAGCATGTCATACAGTGTCAGAAATCACAGAAGCAAGCCTATGTATTCACTTTGCATAATGCTAATTGGGTATAAGCTGGTTAGCTAGTCTTGGCTCATCAACTACGTTTTGGGTAAGTTTAGGGAAACTTGTGTAATTAGTTATTTTGCTGAATTATTCCTGTGTTTGGTAGCTTTGTGCATGTGGCTCACTAAATTATATACTTGTCCCGTTGATTCCAGTGATTTATGACCCCTCATTCAAACTAAGGGCCACTGTCCACTGTATCTCGCAGCTGAGCTTTGATTCATTAGCTGACGAGGCTGCTGGTGTGTTAGCGGGGTGTTTAGTAGGTTGTGGTGTTTTGTTTTTCCAGGGCGATTCTGGAGGGCCACTGGTGTGTGATGGGCGGGTCTACGGCCTGGTCTCCTGGGGCAACGGCTGCGGTGATGCCAAGTTTCCAGGAGTGTACACGGCTGTGTCCAGGTTCCGTAGATGGGTAGACCGCATCATCTACAGCTCCTTCACACGATGCTACAAGTACTGAAGTCCAAAGGGGTCTGAATGCACTTCATGCTATGCGTAACATACAAATGAATTATCTGATTTATTATTTAATCGAAATAATCAAATTTAAGCACCGTAAAATTATGAACCTGTCTGTCATTGCTTTAAAAATATGTTTACATGTAAGAAGATATAGCTGCATACACTTTTTGTCTTCTCAGGCAAAATAGTGTGTTTTTATACATTTTTAACAATACCACAGTAATACTGAAAAACATAACCTTGTTTATTGATATCGAAATAGGCGTTTTTTCACACTGCATTGTGAAATCATCTCTATTCACAATACAGATTTACAGAATTGTCCTGTAACTGTGCCAATAAAGGCAGATAGATGTAAAAAAAAAAGTTATATCATTTGAGCAGATGAATCTTGAGTTCAGTAAACATATTTTTGTCATTTGCTTCTTTCTTGTTTGGTCTCAAGGGAAAGTCTTTTTAAATGCAATACAATAAAGTTAATACTAGCAAATTTCAGAGGTTGTTTGGGAATAATAAGAAGACCTGAATAAAATGGCCAAGAAAAACATTTATAGTCCTGATAATCCCTTTGGATGGCTGTAAATCCAGTAGGACTAGGTGTGTCAGCTCAGCCTTTTGAATTACGTTGGCGACATTAAAGACAGTTTCTGGTTTCACTGCCGGCACTTGATACCACAGTGTAAAGTGATAGGTGCACAATTGACTCTTTGTGAACTCTAAACAGCCATTCACACCAATTTATTCTTACACGTCATAAGGTATTTTCTGCTATTGTTACTTTTTTATTCGTTGCACTGTTCCATCATTTAAAAACAGGTTTTAGTAAGTTTAGTACTTAAGTTTGACACTCTGGGATTATTTGGTGGTAATGATGAACAGCTTTCTGCACAGTAAATGCTGCTTAAAAAAAGATAAACATGGTTCATTTTATTGAAAAATCTCATAGGCCCCATTTATGTGGGTTAGTAACCCTGTCTTGTAGCTTCACCTTGATGGTGTACAGACACTGTAATTCTATAGACTGTGTTGATGCACAAATTGTGTTAGCCATCATTGAACCCTTCATCAGTGGTCACTTTCTGACCACTGACTCTTGGCTGGATATTTTTCGGCCCTGGATCACTCTCAATCTACCACCGACACTGGTGTGTATAAAAACCCCAACAACACTGTACCTTATACATTCATACCAGGCGACACACACACTACTATGCAATTGCCATGATATTGCTGTGAATAGGGTAGAGGGTGATTGACAGATTGTGCAACACAGATGGCCTACAGCCTGTAGCGTTACACCTATGTAATGGACCAATAAGGTACATGGATTTGTGACTGGAAGGACAAGGTAGGTAATAAAATTGACAGTGTGCATATACAGTCATTTCTTCACGCTTTTCTAGGCTATGTAGTCGTTTATTGATTAATTAAAGCAGGTTTAAGGATGGATGATAATGGAACTTACACACATATCTACACATCAGCGTAGACGCTGTTTTATTGGTGAGTGAGAGAATGGCTCAGTTGTCAGGCAGCCACTGCAGTCTTGCTCAGTGCAAGCATGCAAGTCTGCTTCTAAGTGAATAGCTTACAATAAAGGCAGCCTTTCTTCTCTCACTTTCTCTCTTACCACCCTATCTTCCGTTTTATCTCCTCTTATGCATTCTCATCTATTACAAATGAGTCACGCTAAGTGATTTCACTGTGATTTTACCCTGAAATGTGTTAGGGCCACTGCAGTCAACACCTGGCTTTCACCTCCTCCATGTTAGATTACACAGAGAGATGCCCTGTGCTTTGGACACGGCAGAAATGAATTCGCATTGATGCAGAAAAAAGTGGTAAATAACACCCAAATGCAAACAGCTCACCGCTGATTTGGTCTCGCGATCTATCTTCACTCCAGTGCAGAAACGCAAGAACGGTAAATAACACTGAAACGCAAAAGATCTCCCTGCCTTTTGGGCTTGCATCATAGCTCTCAATTTCATGTCATGTTCATCATACAGAACCTACAGTAGACCAACTGTGTAAACTATATTGAGAATGGTCCACTACCCAAATAATATCTAGTGTTCAGACGCTGACCACTGATTAATAAGGTATAGGGTGGCTAACCAGTGTTCATGACAATAGATGGCCTACAGGTTGTAAGAGTACACCTATTTAGTGGACCTATAGAATGGGTAGCCCTCATAAAGCAGCCAATGAGTGGAAGCACAAGGCAAGTGTTTCTAATAAAGTGGTCATTTCTACATGCAAAATGTTTACTCTAATGCAGATTAATCAAATCCTTGAATGCCTTTGTTTGAACAGCTTTAGAAACGCTTGTCTACATACATATTGACATCTATAGCTCATGTATACATGTAAAATCTACAGTACAGTAAGAAGACTAGTAGCAGCAGACTAGCGGTCCAACATGATGAGCTATTGCACATCTCTCTTTGTTCTAGATAATGTGAATATGACTACAGGATCTTAACCACTTTTGAAGTCACCAAGACAGGGAAGAACAACTTTAGCATCTCATGGGTTAACCAATAGGCTTCAGCTTTAATGGTTTCTCTGACCCAGACATTGTTAAGACCAAATATCTGAAGTTGAAGACTGAAGAACAATGTGTTTCTACTACAAGAAGGATGTTGAACTGTAAATGATTTCCACTTTCTTTACACCTTGTGAAATCGACACTCGCTGTCCACTTTATTGGATGGCTTACATTGCCCACTATAGCTCATCAATCGGTTGGTCACCCTCCACTTTCTTTAAACAATGTGAAATTGACACTGTTCACATTATTGGACGGTTTACATTGTCCACTGTACACACTGTAGCTTATCAATCTTTTGGTCACCCTCTATTCCACTGGACAGCTTCTGACCACAGAACTGCTATTGACCAGATATTATGAGGTTCGTGAATCCTTCGCAAACACAGCAGTGATACTAACATGGTAAAGGTGTGGCACTTATACGAGGCTATCAGACACAGTTGTATTGCTGGGGTTTCTACCCACATCAGTGCCACTGCTATGTAGAAAGTGGTCCCCTGAAAACATCCAACCAAAAGTATGAAACTAACCATTAACGAAAATGTTCATCAACATAAGAGCTACAGTTACCTCTAACAGTACGCTCACAAAGTGTTTCTAATAGGGTGGCTGGTGAGTGTAGATGTCTGGTTCATTCAGGTTACATGGTACCACAGGCGTGCAGCTCGCATGTGGGCTACTAATACAAGGCTATAAACAGTATTCAAAAGATTAAGCCTTAAAAAGAAAAGGAGAAAATAATGAAGTGTATAGGGCTTAGTTGGATTAAATCGAGAGCTTTGTGGTGGCTATGTAATAAGCCTGCTATAGATGGTTTCTCAAATCCTTACATACACAAATCCACTTATTTGGTCGGATATACTGATTTGTGACAATGCATATGCAAATGAGCTGCTTAATAAGGTTTATATTACAAAGGCAACTGGCTGGTGGATAAAGGGACTTGAGACCCCATCTACATAGAGTTTGATAAAATAACCACTACAAATTTTTGTCATCTAAGGCTTCCTTTTGTTGAAAAGGTAACGTAGTTATCGTATGTGTGATCGGGGGTCGACAAAATGATGCTGCAAAAATCCCTCAAGATCATCACCGTGACTTCTGCCCTGTAGGAAGGCAGTAAAGCCCCAGCTGCCCCTCTTGGACCTGCGCGTGTGAGAGACAGACAGCGTGTGCCTATGTGTGAGGGAGAGAGAGAGTGTGTGCGTCCGTGTGTGTTTGCATCGCTTCCCCCTCATTTGCATTCGTTTCTCGGCTTCTTTTTTCCACGCCACGCTCCCTCATTCCAGACTTTCGCATTTGGAAACCTCCTGGAAACAAACACCAAAAAAAAAAAAAACACTTAGCATATCTGGCAGGGGAGCTGCTGCTTATACTTCTGACTGGAAAAAAGGGGCAAATTGTTAACATTTTCGCGCATTTTTGCCCCCCTCTCCAACCCACTCAGCACCAAGCACCCAGCCCCGGCTCGCGGAGACACACGTGCGCTTGGAGAGAGAGAGAGAGAGAGAGAGAGAGAGAGAGAAAGAGAGAGAGAGAGAGAGAGAGCCGCTCGCGCGCTGGGGAGACGCTTTCTTCAGTCGTCAGTTTCTCCATATTCTATTTCTTTCCGTTGTCGTCGTCGTCGTTTCCCTCAGTGAGAGGGGGGCTAACGCGCTAGCCGCTCGGCGTCGTTGTTTTTTTCAGCCACAACTTCAGCATGTCGGAGGTGCTGCCGTACAACGAGGAGAAAATGAGTCGTTATGGCGACGACGGCGACGAGGATCAGCACCTTTCCTTCACCTGCCGCCTCCAGGACACCAACAACTTCTTCAGCGGCAACCAGAACAAGCGACCGCCCAAGCTCGGCCAGATCGGGAGAAGCAAAAGAGGCGAGTTGATTAGCACCCAAGTCCTTTTGTTTACTGCATGTCGTCGTCGTCGTTGTCGTTTGGTCTGTTTTTTTCCCGAATGCTAAGGGCTACGACGACTTCGTGGTTGGATATTAGGTTGTGTAGAAAGCTGTTTGGTTCATTTGTGGATAAAATAACATGGTTTTGTGGGTTTTAAGAACGGTCTTTGGCGCACCTGACAAAAATATATTACCACTTTTACCTGATAAAAATAGCGCTTTTACCTGACGAGAAGAAAAAAAACGGCTTCACAGAATTCGTCAGTTAGAAACCGCGCAGTCTCGTGCGCCATTCAAATCTGAATTTAAACAGTGCCTGCGCTTTCTCTGTGGATGCTGTTGGCGTGTCCATAGTACGTTATGAGGCGATCAGGCTGCTTTTTCTCGTACCTGAAGGTGCTTTACAGTAAAAATCCATCATTAAACACGGTGTGTGTTTGCGTGAGAGCTGCGAAATCCATCACTAAACCGTTTGCTTGTGAGAGAGTGGAGGGGTGGGGGATGAGGTGAGGAGGAGAAGTAGCAGAATAGATGGAACATGTGAACATGCAACATGTCACATCCAACCCTCATGAACCTCTCTTTTTCTCCACCACCTTTAACAGTTGACGAAGACAATGATGCCGAAGCACTGGAGAAGACCACAGACAAGTCGTCCTCGTCGGCGTGAACGGATCCAAAGACTCTTAAACCTTTTGATGTGTGTACCCAAAGACATTGTAAAGAAGCACTCTCTCCCATCTGGCAACAAAGCACTTCACACTTGCTCTCCAACTCCCCATGTCCATTGAACGGGGGATTGCTGATGGACATTGCGGCGGGCGCCCGTGCAGGGGGGATCTGGACGAAAGGGCCCAGGGGGTCATGGAGGAATACTGTGTTTTCCAAACTTCACTCGAGCTATGTGCAATGACAGAGGTCAGTCTCGTAAAACGAGGCTGGCCTCTCCTACCGGGATATGATGAAGCAATTAGAGAGACTGAGCGAATTATACCATTAACATCAATCCAGTGTCTTCCCCCCAGCTGTAATCTGATGCACAGTTAGCGGAGTTGCCACTGATGATGTTAATGGTAAAATGGCAAAGTCAACATCTCTTCCACAGTGAATCTCTAAAGAGATTCACTATGTATTTAAGGGGAAAAAGGCTATTTATTAAATCTTTGGATACATTTTTTGCAGTGTTGGAGGTCTGAGCAAATATTTTATAGAGAATGACAGGGAAAACAAGTGATTTTCCTTCCGATTTATGTTTTTTGGATGTAGCTTGACTAAGGGATTACCATGGTCTACCCCCTCCTCTCTCCTTTATGGTAATTTCATACATGCATTTGATGTTTCTGAGCTGATGAGGGTTAGATCAGGTATGTCAAGTTCAAAAAACAAAAAAAATTACTGTTGCATTATTATTATTGTACTACATATTTATTGTAGGTGTGCCAAATAATCATGACAGAAATATGTATTTCTGTGCTCTATACATGTGCACAGTTTTATTAATATTCGGTGTTCATGTTTACAGGGCTTTTTTCATACTAGTGATGTACTTTAGTCATGCATGACGAACCTCGAGACCTCAAGAGAATCTTCTTGATTATTATAATGGCTAATGTTGTGTTTATTTCACAGAACATTTCTACGGGAATATCTGTAATATTAAAGATTTTGAGAAACAGAAAAAAAATATGAAAAGCAGATGTTTTTGCCACAAATTCTTCTTTCTCCATCTCTGTCTATCTTTCTCTCTAATGCCCTGTTTGGCCTGGTTAAATCTGTGTGCGTATAAATCCAGGGGACGTGACATTTCCGTAGCTGCCGCGTGCGTTGAATGATTCATGGTATGGGAAGAGCCTTTGTCAGAGTGAGGCGTTTTTAAAGCTGGTCTACTGAGATTATCAAAAAAAAAGAAAACCAAAAAAAAAAATACCATGGCACGTCAGGGAAAATATCATCCGTACGAGCCATAGGAGTGCGCTTGGCATGGAGCTTTCTCACTGGGAGCTGCCACTCCTACCAGTCTGGTCTTAATGCTCATTCAAAGCGCACGGACTGGAGATGGGCTGCCATGGCAACAGATGCACCTTTTCCTTTTGTGTACAGCAGCGTTGAGCGCGAACGACTCAGGCTGTTTAGGAGCCGAGCGCTCAGTGTCCTCACGCTTGCATTTTGCAATAGCTGCAATACTGCAGTTAGGGGTGGACGATGTTGCAAATATGTAATATCACGATGAATACGCTTGAATGCATTTTCACGATACATGATACGCAACATGATTTTCTGATTTTTATTCAGTTTGTACATTAAATATTTCATAGAATTTGTAATTCATAAAAATATCAACAAAAACTGAGTACAGTGATTTTTATTCCAATTACACCAGGCAAGCGATGCTTTCTTTGAAATGCTATATTGTGAAAAGTCATCTGCAGTTTTGTCATTGTTTATTTTTTGCACATTTTCAAAACTTCAGCTACCATTTGCATTGTGTCAAAATTTCATGATGTATGGACCAATAGAAATGGTTCAAAATCTTGTTACTTTAACTTTCATTACACATTAAGAATGTTTTTCCCTTTTGTAAAGTTATCATCTTAGAGATTCAAGGTTTTGTTATGCAGTTGTTCAGTGTTCTAAAAGTTTTCAATGTAATTTATCATGATATCTATAACATGTATTCATATTGCCCACCCCCTACTCCAATATTGCAATTCTGTGGCTTTGGTATGCTGTAGGATTTAGTGAGAGGCTTTTTTTCACCAAAAATACATGACTAAGCTGTTGGTCAGCTGGGTTTTGCAAGCCTTTAGTAGAGCTTGAACGGGATTTGGCCACTGAGCACTGCACAAAGCCCATTGCTTCAACTGAAAGGGTGAACTGAAACTGGCATTTGAATGGCTGTCATAGGAAAACACAGCACTGCAATTAGATTACTGCTGTTTCAAAAAAAAGAAGAGCACCTTCCTGTTTCCTTTGAAGGCAAAGAATGGGGCGGGGTTAGGGGTCATCATGGTGTGAGGAGTATTGTGCTTGTACATTTCTAGAAAAGTCACAATTAGGGAATACTGAGGTATGAAGATCACGATAAGAATAGCGTCAGCTCTCATCAAAAAGCCCTTACGTAATGCTCTGGGGAAGTCACCCCCCCCAAATGGCGTATACAGAAAAGCACTGTGTTTGGTAGAGGCATGCAAATATTGTGATGCCGAGCCCAATTTGCATTTGGCTACATGCTTTTTTTCTGTCTTGTTTAGTGCATGGGGCCTCCCTCGTTGGGATGCATGGGAGTGCCCCCTCCACCAAGAGTGACTCACACTTTATCAGAGTGGGTTGCTGGGTAAAGGCTGCGATGCTCATAGAGGAAACTTTCTGGTGTTTTTTGGAAATGATCTGTGGAAAGTTTCTGGAATTCCGAGGTTTAATTTTGTTAAGGAGAGCGACTGCACGGTATGACGTGATGTTTGGACAGGTTTTTTTTTCCTGAACTGTATATGCTCACAGAGCTCAGTCTCTGAAGCAGTTCAGGCACTGGACTTCCATTACTCCATGGAAGTGAGATTCTAAAATTAGGAAAAGGTTAACATGACTTAATGTGCTAAAATAATGAGCTAGGAGCACTAAATATGTCTCACATCTTACTGATCGTAGTAAGATTTTTTTCTCGCAATTTAAAGCCATTATAAACAAAGTGGTACTGCCATTTCAGAATAACCAACTGAGGAACTGTAAACACCAAAATGGGATAAATTTGGCACTTAATATACAAAAATAGTGACCCACCCTACTGATGATAGGGTGGGCAATAGGACGATGTTTTGTCATCACCATGATAAATTATGTCACGGTACACTTTTCTGAGCATATTGGATATTGTCAGTACATAAATACTGCTGACCAACTGCATGAGTCATTACAAAGACAGCATGTTTAGTCCTGTTTATTTGAATTTAGTTCAGTGCAGGATGTGAAACACTGTATAAAAGTAATTGTATATTCATTATATTCATGGTTTTTGACAGTTTATTTTTAGTATTTTTAACTGCTGGGGCTTTTTGTATCTGTTCTATCTTATCATACTTATTTTTTATTCTTATCAGAAACCTAATATGATATGATGTGAAAATATTTCCAGGTATCATGATACTGTATGTTTGCCCTATCACCCACCCCTACCTAGGAATACTTGTGTTTGAACACCTTAGCACTTCATTTTTTTTAATCACTTAAATTTTTTCTCCATTGAAATTCATGGAAATTCAGTGATTTGACAACATTTCTATATAATAAGATCATTAAGACACAAAGTTATTCAAAGTGGTTTGACATGAAATATTCCATTCCAGAGAAACTTACTAAGGCAGACTTGTTTATAGCGGTGGTGAAAGGCACTAGATGTATGAAGAATTGAGTGTCTGAAAGCTATCTTACATACATAAAATGGTTGCAAATTCTTAATTTTTTTAGATTTGCCTCGTTTTACTATTATCACCATTACATATAAAAACACAGAAGACACATTTAGCTTCACTGGTCATTTTGGACAGTGAAATGGCTATATTCACTCTATAGATATTGTGGCCCCTGGTTTCTATCACCACAGTTTTAAAGTTGATATATTTCTCTACAGTGACCCATTTCAAATCTAACCACTCTGAATGACTTTGTTTACATCTCAGTGATCAAATTGTGGCAGAAATTTTGCAAAGTGGAATTCCCATTTAAAGTACTATCAGAACAACTTAGAAACACCGAATGAGAAAATTCGTACTAAAACAATGAGTTGGAAAAACACAATGTCATGCTTGTAACAATACAAGAACCCTTTTTGGTGCTGCAGAGAACGATTTTCAAAAAGGTTCTACATAAAACAATATACAACACATTCTCCATCACTCTGAAGAACCATTTCACTATGCAGAGAACCATTCAAGCATGAAATGAGTCTATATAGAACTCATGGTTCTAAATAGAACCAGTCACCTCAGTAAAGAACCCTTGAAGAACCATATTTGTTTAGGTGCTGTGTAGATTTGTATGGAAGGCTGGTTGTTGTTTGGTGAGTCTGAAGCCAAGAGACACACACACACACACACACACACACACACACACACTCTACATGTACACAGTGCACACCAGATAGAGACACGCTGCTGGCTGACTGGACTGTTTCCATGGTAACCATTACAGGTTTTAGCTCCGTTCACTGCTGCAAAGTCGTCGGGGGGAAGCGGACGAGAGAAGTTTTCACAGAGAGAGAGGCATTTTTGTTTTTTGGTGCAGAGGCTTGAAAAAAAAAAGACGCCTCGATAAGGTTGTATTAACTGCGTCTTACTTGTTTATGTGTATAAATGTGCATTATTTACATCCAAATGATGTAATGTAGGACTGTCCTTGGAAATCGGAATTATGCCTAATTCTGCTAAAGGCTGGATCTTTCAGCCTCTGAAAAGGATATTATAACAGCATCACTACATATAGGTTTACACGCTCCAATAGGCCTGTGTATTACATAACAAAACAGGATTTACTTCTGGTCTATATGGCAAAACAGAATGTAGCATTTCTGCGTACCTTGGCATGTCAGAGTATCTTAAATGTAGGCTGTATATAAGACTGTATTATAAGACTATTCAACATATTTCTAGATTTTTTTTCTTATATACATTGAATGAAATCAAGGGATTACCTTACTGTTCTATTTCTTTAGAAATTTGAAATAGAATAAAAATTAGATGTAGCCTGTATTTATGATACAAGATCTCATTTTTTGCACAGTGTTCAGAAATATAATCAGCTCTGTGATACTTACATGCACCTCTATGCTCCCTGTACACTAACAGGCCAAGCCACTGAAGAGACTGTGAGAACTCATCACTACCTACTGCACGGATATCATTTTCAGCGTGGCACAGAGTGGTCTCTTTGTCTTCATGGCACACGCCGACTCTGTCAGGCCTTGGGCCACATGGCTGCTAAGTGTCTAAGTGAGGCTCCTGAATAAAAGATGCTGGCCCAGATGGATGTCCACCGTGGGTCTCTGCATTAGTCCTGCATGCCGACTTTGGCAACAATCCAGGCAAGCTATGGGGACATGAAATCATTGCCTGGAACAAAAGGAACCATGTAGAAGCTAATGGCTTGACTTCAATCAAAATGCAAAGGCTTGACTCAAATGCCATTTAGAGCACTTTTGTAGTTTTATGTTTTATGCTTACTGCATTTGTTTTGTCCATGCCCAAAAAAACTCAAGTGAGAAAATATGGTTTGCGCAAGACTCAACTACAGTCTATTATCTGCACCACAACGGCTTAGTTATTTGTCCATCAGCACTACTAGCTCATTTCCATTTTCACTAGTTAACTACCAGCTTCCATTTTCACCATAGTTAAGTTTCTAGCTAATTTCCATATTCACTGGAGTTAGCTACTAGCCTAGCCATCAGCACTAGAGTTTAAATCTTTCTGAGGAATTACATTTCTATGTGAAAATATGAAGAGCACTAAGCAGACAACATTGTGGTTACCTAAATAATTTTTAAAGTTGTTTTCCCATGTAATAGCTGGGATTTCACAAGAGCATTGTAATAGGTAAGGGAATGTTATTGGGACTATCCTGGAACGTTGCTGCAGCTTTCAATAATTTAAACATTCCTGGAATGTCATGGGAAAATTCTCTAAATAATGCACAACATGAAGTGAACATTCCATAAACAAAACTTCCCCGATAAAACCAAAGGAAGATCTAAAAAGATCTGTTCTCAGAAATAAACAGCAATTCTTAGTTCAGTGTCTAATTTTCATCTGCACCAGAGTTAGCTACTATGTCCCTGCAGACCCTGTGCAGGTAAACGAAAAATGAATGAAAAACCCAAGATAAACACAATAAGAATATGGAGAAAGAACTAACACAAGATACAATAAAGTCCCACAATCTTCATTATAATCACATTCCTAACCCTGAACACGTAACATACTCTGTTTTAACAGGCTTACAAAGCTTAAAGACACATAATAATCATAATAAAATATTAAAGAACATATTTAAAGAAAAAACTTGTTCTTTGAATTGTTCTTGATAATGAATTAAGAAATAAATAAAGAGAGCTCATAAGAGGTCTTAAAAGAAGAAGAATTTATCTTAAGCTTTTTTAGTATGAAGTTAAGCAAAACACATTTAAAAAGATTTTATTTCTTAAGACACTTTTGTGAATCCAGCCTATGTTCCTGGTTCTAGAGCTGAATTATAGAAAATAAGCTCAACAGTAGAAGAAGCAATGGAAGTATTGAGTATCAGCATTATAAAAGGAAGTAATGCATTATTAAGAGAGTAATAAGGCAGGACTAGCTGTGTGTTATTGGAGAATGATTGCTTGTGTCAGAGGTTGACAAAATAGATGGACAGCTCAGAATCAAATGCACAAGGCAGGTACATCACAGGCCTTTACTTATTACAGCTTACATGTGTTAACAGCGAAGATTTCAGCTCTTACAGGATATCAAATTGGAGATATGTGATCATTTATAAGCTACAGAAAGCTGCAAAATGTTTTCCCCCTTGTTGTATAAGATTTTACCTTCTCCGTTAGTAGACAAGGTCAGGTGAGGCTCCAATACTGTATTCTGGCTGTGTGGGAGGTGAAAACTCAAAAACATACAAAAAGAGTTTTGGTCTGTGTCATTTTCATTACTCATACTGGTACCTTCAAGAAGTCAGTAAAAGCAAAGTTAGGAAAGGTGAAGATTTTGAGCTTCAGAACTACCGTTAGCAGAGGAGAGACTTTCAAACTTCCATGCGACGCAATGCCAAATTAACACGATGAAACACAGCACAGATCAGCATGCATTTCATGCTGGTCTATGCTGATTTATGCTGCTCTGGTGCTGGTTTAGCATTAAAACATGACACTTGCTGGTTTTGGTGGTGATCAGCTAATCCAACTTCCATTGCTGCTGACCAGCATACCACACACAACATATGCTTGTTTTGCTTGTGACCAGCAATGATGGTCTAAGCTGGTTTTTCTAGCAGGGTACTAAAGGTACTAAAATGTGGAAAAATGCTAAGCAGACTAAAATGGCCTCAATTTTGCATCAATATGGCAAGAAAAGCTCCAGTCTCAGAGACTGCCCAATTGGCTTGTGTTGCAGCAGTAACAGTGAGTTACATGACACCTACGTTTAGATCTATGGGAAAGACAGTAAAGAGGTTTGGCAATTGAGGTAGAAAGTGTACATTCAATGACTGAAATGCTTGTGTAAGGAAACACAGAGGAGCACCTGTATCAAGTGAGTAAGAATGGCCATGTAGGACATGATCAGACTGCAAGCAAGAACAATCCAATCACAGCTACACAGAAAGGGATGTTATAGTATGGCTGTAGTGCAACCCCTCATTACAAAGACAAGTGCACATTTGAGATGTCAGTGGTGCAAAAACCATGGGCGCTGTTCTGCAGAGTGATACTGGATCAGATGAGTCATCCTTTACCATATTCTTCCAGTGAGAGAGTGCATGTGCAGCATACACCAAGATAAATGGTTTGATGAATATGACGATGTAAACCACATACAATCAGTCACAGTCATTAAAATAAATGGATTGAAATACATTTTAAACCAAAACTTTATCACAGAACTATCATAAAACAATGCATCAGACATCAGGCTGCATAAATCTAACCCCTTTCATATAATAACTTTCTGTGAAGGAGATTATTAAACTCTTCACACATCTGGTTCCTTCCACCACCACTTTAAATAATTTTGACTCTGCAGGTTCCTCCAGAACAGTGCATTTCACACCAAAGCACTCTGAATGTTTACATTTCAACCATTTCATTATGTAGGCTTTTTAATGGAGTTCCCCTTTGAAGAGCTTGTAATAAACACAGTAAAAAGTAGCTGATCGGATGGCGTTTTGTGCTTCATCAAAATGTAATTCAAGTATCATAATGCTATATTTTTGCCCGGACTTAATTGCATGCATGGTGGCCCCTGTAATTGCAAAATTGTGCACTCAGAACATGTGCTACTTTTTTCATAATCCATATAAATGTCATATTTTATAACAAAGATCTTTTTACATCTATCACTGATGAACACACTTCACATGTTTCCAGGTTTAGTACGTGGGTTAGATCAACGAAATTGCTGAGTTTCGGTCTTACGTTTCCCATCCCTGGTTTAGTCCATCTTTAGTAGGAACCATAAGTGTATTTAGCTTTGTACGCGTCCGGAGTTGTGAAGGAAGCACACTTTGCGAGAGGTCCGGCATACGCACGCCATTGTATGAATTAGTAAAATTGCAGCACTTTTTACAGAGGCGAAGGGTCTTTTCTTCGTGGGCGAGTTTAGCAGTGAGCTGTTAAACTCACAGAACGCCGTTTTAAAAACAGAAAGGTTATTTTATTTCAGTTAGACATGGCGACGGACTCGTGGGCGCTGGCAGTGGACGAGCAAGAAGCCGCGGCGGAGTCGGTGAGTGGCCTGAAATCGAAGGATTTAGTGAATAAAGCATTTCTTTCTTTCTTAATATCTGGCGTGAGCAGTCTTTCTGTATAATACTGTGCACCGAAGTTTGTGGACTCCTCAGCGGGTCTGATGTTACCTGTTTGCTCTGGTTCAGCTAACTGGCTAACAGTTAACTAGCTAGCTACTGAGCCGTTAGCTACGAAGCTCAAGTTCGCTGCTTGTTCGAATTTTCCCGTTCCACCTTAAATGGTGCAGCAGTTGCATTCAAGTGCACCGGGCGCCAGAATGTAACTGCTGCATGATTTAAGGTGGAACGGCAATTAGGAAGCCAACTTTAGCCTCGGCTGTTAGCGGTTAGTTACTCAAGCCAGCTTTCGCTTTGGGTTGGAAACCGTGTAGACTTGTGTTCTCTTATTCTTGCTTATGTTCATTCCTACAGCTGAAATGAGATCGAAACCCATTTTCTTTTAAAGCTACTAGCTGTAACGTACCGTTATTTTTTTGCTGTTTAGCTTAGCTTATCGTGCTAATGAAGCAGAGCCGGACTCGGCTGCAGGGATGTGAACGAATCGTTTTGTTCAACCGGTCCTGTTCAACACATTCATCGACCCGAAGCCCAACATTTTTGGCGTCTAGGTCTGCTGTTAATTCCGATGTATATTAACTTTCTCAATTTAACTTGGTAAAAGGTAAACAAACAGCATTATGATGTATTTTGTCTGTGCCCGGTAGGGCTGAGTGATGTTGATAGTTAATTATCATATTTTCCAAATACCTCAATATCAGAGTTCCAGGAGTTTTTAAGAAAATATACATAATTTAAATGGTTGAGATATAAACAACGCCATGTCGAGTGGTTCGGTAATTACACAGCAGGTAAAAGTGGCCCGAATCTGATTTTCTCCCAAAAGCTGAATTTTGTGTTGGCTGTTCACATGGTCTTTTAAATGTGATCCGTATGCGACATCAGTCCGAACAGATCACGCTAAACCGGCCCGCATGCGAAAACAGTGCTTCACGAGGCGGAGGTAAACAGTCATGACGGCCAGAGAACGCCTGTCGCTCCCGGAGCCTTCGGTGTCTTCGCCAGAATCGCAGGAGCGATTATAAAGATCCAGTGGTGGACAGCTGGACTCATCACCCACAGTGTGTTCGAGTTCTTCGTGAAAAGGGCACGTTATTCGGTCACGGCCACTCCTTTGCTTCGTGTCCTCCGAATCTAAGGCTACGTTTAGCCGGTAAAAGTGGCCCAAATCTGATTTTCTTGTCAAATCCATTTTTTTTTTGTTTAGCTGTTCACACCATCTTTTAAATGTGATCTGTATGCGACATCAGTCTGAACAGATCAGCTCCCAAACCTCGCAAAAGGATAATGCTTCACGAGGCTCATCCATTCAGAGTCATGACGACTAGTGAACACTAGTCGCTCCTGGTTTCGTCTTCGCCAGCATCACAGGAGCGATGAAGCTCCAGTGGTGGACAGCTGGACTCATGACCCACAGTGTGTTCGAGTTTGCCATAAAAAGGGCCCGGTATTCGGCTACTTCTTTGGTTCGTGTCCTCGGATTGTTTAAACTGTTCTCTGACGGGGCAGCCTCTGTCTCGTCTGGCCGATGAGTCTCCTCTCGTTCTTTGGTACAGAAACATCTGCCTAAATGTTTGAGTGTTAGCAGCTTGAAATTATGACGAATGTAAAATGTGGATTGACGTACAAGTTGCATGAATTCTGATCCGGCTGTTCAGACTGAGTCGCACTGCCGCCGATTGGATACGGATCGGATTTCAGTACCACATATGAAAGCGTCTCAAATCGGAATTGAATGTCCGATTCAATGTGGTTTTGCTGTTCACACTGCCACACAGAACACATCTGTGTCACAGGCTGTGTTTACATGCAAAGATGATTGCCAGTCCGATTACAGATTCAGACTGAGGTGTTTATGCTCACTCTATTCAACAATTTGATGGAAAACCTTCGTTTGCATGCTCTTACCTGCTGTGTAAACGTAGCCATAGTGCCAGAACTGTTCACAGAGGTGGTGTGACATGGTTAGGTATATGCTACCTGATGTCTGACACATTGTTTTATGATGCTTTTGTGATGGTTCTGGCTTAAAATTAGCTAGAACCTATATATTTCAATCCATTCATAGCAGAGGTACACAAAAGTGCCCAAAACTTTCTCAGACTTTCAATTTATGACTTCTATCAACATTATCAAATTCAGAATGCACACTGGTGTGCGTGATGGTAAATATAGTGGCTGTATTTGTGTTCTAGATAATGTGACCCCTGTTTCTTTTCACCACTACTGTTATGAAATTTTCTGTACAGTGATCCATTTCTCATCAAACTCATCAAACATTCACTTTGAATGGCACTCTTTACATCTCAAGGACTGGATTATTCAGAAATGTAGAAAAACTGGTGGAATTCCCAATTGTTGGCATTAAGTTATTCGGAGGACATCAGGGCTGGGCAATATGGCCGTGTTTATTGTTATCCTGACAAGTCACTGCCCACAGTATGTTGGCATGCTTTTCAGGGCATTTCACGGAAATTTTTAATACTTAAACTATTCCAAACTGTTTCATTACAAAGACAGCACAATTAGCCATGTTTTGCTGGATTTACTGCAGAACAGAATGGGGAACTAAAATCAAGTTCATAGTTTCTTTTAAACGTGACACTACTTTGCCTGTTCCAACTTCTCAGGTGCCAGAAAAAATTGTGCCATTGTGTGTCAGGAAAATGTTTGGCAGTATCCGTCTTCCATTTTTGCCTTATCGCTCAGCTTTAGTTGAGTGAGAGTTCGTTCTTCCTGGTAACGTTACTCTAGTCCTAAATATTTCGCAGGGTTTCTTAAGAAGTAGAATGTAAAAAAAACACAAAGGTGTTATGTCTACTTGTACTCTACTTTTTTTGTCTACAGCAGACCATGACATAAGAATTAAACAGCATAAGTCTACAAGTTACATTATTCTGTGTTGTCAGTTTTGTAGTCTACCCAGCTCTGAGCTATGATCACAGCTGCTGTTAGCATAAGTCACTTGTTTCCTTTTTACATTTTCTGTAAAAAGGAAAAAACAATGCTACAATTTGTTTGCATCGCTTTTGTCGTTGTTCAAAGTGTTGCCAGTATAAAAGGCGAATTTAACAATGCTTTAGATTTGGAAGCAGTGCGGTGTAGTGATCTGAACTGAGTGGTTCTCACCTCTGATCTAAAATGTGCTTCATACAGCTTTGCCATTGTGAAAATAAATGTGCTCACTGCAGCCACCTTGGATGGAAAACCATTGCTCAATGCTACAAGAATGTACAAAGCATGTTTTGATTTTTATTTTTTATTTTTTTTTTTTTTTGGATTCTCTGTTTTTCTTAATTACATCAAAGGGAATTTTACACTTATTGTAAATGTAAATCAGAAATGCACATTTTGAACTTTCACTTTCAAAACAGTCTGATGCTCTATGCAACATTGAAGTTAACGGTCATGTCCTGTATACCATGAGTGAAGCACACAAAATAGAATTAAATATCTAAAAGTAAACTGATAGGCAGGAAGATCACAGCTGTTTTTGGCATTATTTCATGGATATAAAGCTAGTTATTTATTAAACACATTACTCAGTGTCCTACTGCAATATTTTTGCAATGTGGCATACTGGTATAGATGATCTATCACCCCGTTGTAATGGCTGTATATTGTACAGTGTTACATGTTGTGGATGTAGGGAATGAGAATAAAGTTGCTTTAACTCAGACCCCCACCGCACGCGCACACACACACACTTACTTTTGTTTTTGTTTTTTTTGACAGATAAGCAACCTTCAGCTAAATGAAAAAGAAGACAAACCAAAATCAGAGGAAAATGGTGAGAAATGCTCTTTCAGTTTGTTTTTGTTAATTTATTTGTTTGTTTATACATGTTTGGTACATGTTCCTGTTAACTGGTTGTCTTGCCTCTCTTCAATTAGGTGCTAAGACAGAGGGAGAACAGAAGACAGAAGATGATGACAAAGGCAAATGAGTGTTCCATTAAATTTCTTCATTAAATCATCATTGATCACTGGCCTCTTTTGCTAAACTTTATCTGAATTAGATCGGGAGCACTTGGTGAACATATGCTTTTGCATTGCAGAGGACAAAGCAGCCCAGTCACTACTGAACAAGTTGATACGAAGCAATCTAGTGAACACAACAAATCAAGTGGAGGTTCTCCAGAGGGATCCAAACTCACCACTCTACTCAGTCAAATCATTTGAGGAGCTGCGATTGTGAGTTGACTGTTATGACTACAGTATGGATTAAATGTCCTAATACAGGGTTTTATAATCTCCCTGATCTATCTAGCTACCTGTTTAATATTTTTAATATAAATTATATATTTTCTCTGCAGGAAACCTCCGCTTCTTCAAGGTGTTTATGCCATGGGCTTCAACAGACCCTCCAAAATTCAGGAGAATGCTCTGCCCATGATGCTTGCAGAACCGTAAGTTTCTAGTTAACTGAACTAATCAGTTATGAGTACTTGCTATTGAGTAGACCTGCTGATAGTTCAGGTTTAAAGAGTGTATATCTTAACTTTTTGGGCGTCTATAGCATCACCAATTTGGAACTTGGTATGAACTCTAGCATTTTGCCAAACAAAAGAGATGTTTTGCAGAAAAAGGCTTTATTAGTAGTGCACTGAAATACACTATATTTCCAAAAGTATTGTTATCTGCCTTTGCGGGCATAAAGCTTGAGTGACATCCCATTCTTAATCCATAGGGTTTAATATGATGTTGACATACCCGCTGCAGCTACAACAGCTTAAACTCTTCTGCGAAGGCTTTCCATAAGGGTTAGGAATGTGTTTATGGGAATTGTTGACCATTCTTCCAGAAGTGCATTTGTGAGGTCAGACACTGATGTTGGACAAAAAGGCCTGGCTTGCGGTCTCCACTCTAATTCATCCCATAGGTGTTCTGTCTGGTTGAGGTCAGGACTCTGTGCAGGCCAGTCAAGTTCTTTCGCACCAGACTCGCTCATCCATGGCTTTATGGACCTTGCTTTGTGCACTGGTGCGCAGTCATTTTGGAACAGGAAGAGGCCTTCTCCAAACTGTTCCCACAAAGTTGGGAGCACAAAATTGTCCAAAATCTCTTGGTCGGCTGAAGCATTGAGTTCCTTTCACTGGAACCAAGGGGCCGAGCCCAACTCCTGAAGGACAAGCCCACGCCATAATCCCCCCTCCACCAATCTTTACACTTGGCACAATGCAGTCAGACAACTGCCAAACCCAGACTCGTCCGTCAGATTGCCAGAAAGAGAAGCATAATTTGTCACTCCAGAGAACACGTCTCCACTGCTCTGGAGTCCAGTGGCGACGCTTTACACCACTGCATTCAACGCTTTGCATTGCGCTTGGTGATGAAAGGCTTGGATGCAGCTGTTTGGCCATGGAAACCCATTCTATGAAGCTCGCTACGCTGTTCTTGAGCTAATCTGAAGGCCACATGAAGTTTGGAGGTCTGTAGCAATTGACTCTGCAGAAAGTTGGCGCACTATGCGCCTCGGCATCCGCTGACCCTGCTCTGTCATTTCACGTGGCCGACCACGCCTAAGAGTGACCCATTCTTTCACAAATGTTTGTAGAAGCAGTCTGCAGGCCTGGGTGCTTGGTTTTATACACCTGTGGCCATGGAAGTGATTGGAACACCTGAATTGAATGATTTGGATGGGTGACTGAATACATTTGGAAATATAAATTCCAAATTTGGAAGTGTAATTCATGAAAAAGCCATGTTCTTTTTTTTCATTATTTGTTATTCTTTTGAATAAACAAGATAATGAAAATACATATTAAGATTTGCCTTCAGTAGGGCAGATCTGAGCAGACATAAGTTAATGTAAAATACATTTGCTAAAATGATTACTGTGTTTAAGCTACACTGTGCCTATGATATCCAGTGTCCTTGATGACAGAGAAGGGTTAGGATTTTTTTTTCCTTAAGGGAAATTGCTCAAATTATTTTCAGCATTTACACTTTTTTTTTTTTTTTTTCCATAATTTTAAAAAGTCTGCTAAGGGAGTTGGCATGTTAACTGGGATGTTTGTTTCTGCTTCTGTTTTGCTGTATTTTGATGAATATTAACATTAACAGTGACTACAAATCACTTGTCGAATGTCCATCAAAACCGTAAAATAGTTTTTAAAAATGTTACCCAAAAAATAAATAAATAAATAAATAAACTGATCTGTTGTTCCTCAGACTGTTTAAACACATCTGCACTGATTGGTGCAGGAAAGCAAAGGGAACAGTGTTTTAAACAGTTCACTCTTAGACAAAAACTTAGGGAAAACAAAATAAAGCACCTTATGTTATAAAAAGTGATGCTCTGTGCTAGAAGGGCATAACTGACTGTCATTTGTATAACAAATGTTTTATTTTATTTATTTTTCTTATTCAGTGCCCCGCCAAAGCATGATTCAGTAGTCTAATAGCAGTAACATTACAATGCACTTTTATTAAACGCCCTGCAAACACTAAAAATGTTCACTCTTTGTCTCTTTGCTCCAGCCCACAGAATCTTATAGCTCAGTCTCAGTCAGGCACGGGTAAAACTGCAGC
Organism: Pygocentrus nattereri; assembly: GCF_015220715.1. NCBI lineage: Eukaryota > Metazoa > Chordata > Actinopteri > Characiformes > Serrasalmidae > Pygocentrus > Pygocentrus nattereri. Next base: position 24,047,100 of record NC_051231.1, on the reverse strand, counting down.
CTTTGTCCTGGCAATGCTCAGTCACGTGGATCCCAGCAACAAATGGCCTCAGGTATGGCCAGCATCTTCCTTTACATCAGTGTGCAGGGAAATTAGATTGGGTTGCTTAACGTTGATTTTTCTCAGAAGCCATTACCACTCTCTCTCTTTCTTTCTTTTTCTCCCTCAGTGTCTGTGTGTGTCGCCTACATATGAGCTTGCCCTCCAGACAGGCAAGGTCATCGAGCAGATGGGCAAATTTTACCCTGAAGTCAAATTAATGTATGCAATCAGAGGAAACAAATGTAAGCTCTTTATTTATTAAATCACATTCATAGTGCGCAACCTCATTCCACCAAAAAGTTTTTCTAGTATTCAGGTACAGAACTACCCCCAAATGTCTCTAGCATTTTGAGAGCTTGATGTGAATACACTGAAAAATATAGTTTACTGTGAATTGGGGGTTGATATGATAAATGGATTTTGGTGTATTCTGATTGTAATGATTACATGTGGAAACCCGATAATGCTAAATGTTACTGAGCTTGTTGTCATGTCTCCTGTCCAGTGGAGAGGGGGATGAAGCTCCAGGAGCAGATTGTGATTGGCACCCCCGGCACAGTCCTGGACTGGTGCCAGAAGCTCAAGTTCATCGACCCCAAGAAAATCAAAGTGTTTGTGCTGGATGAGGCAGACGTTATGATTGCCACACAGGGTCACCTAGACCAGAGCATCCGCATCCAGAGGTCTGCAAACTGACCTATTGTTTTGGTCATATAGAAAACTTTGGATCGCTACAATATGAAGAGAATGAATTACTGAATGGTGGTAGTGTTTGTGACTGTACAGATGCTAGTGAGTTTTTGAGTTTTGTTCTGAGACTCATGTGTTTTCATCTGTCTTCACAGTTTTTAGATGTATAAAAATAATATCTATCATCCTAAACGTGGATCAGATGATGATAAATTGACACACTCTGCCCTTTTCCCCCTCAGGATGTTGCCCAAAACCTGCCAGATGCTCCTGTTTTCAGCCACGTTTGAGGAGACTGTGTGGAACTTTGCTAAGCGCATCATTCCTGATCCTAACATCATTAAGCTGAAACGTGAGGAGGAAACGCTTGACACAATTAAGCAGTACTACGTGGTCTGCAACAGCAAGGAGGAGAAGTTCCAGGCTCTCTGCAACATCTATGGGGCCATCACCATTGCACAGGCCATGATCTTCTGCCATGTAAGCTTATAACACACCGCTGTTGGGTTTTTAGTTGGGCAGTATTTGGCTAGTTTGGTTGAACTGAAAGTGGATCATGTAGCATTCTCTTGCTGCATTTGTATTTTGATTTATGTTGTTTTGACCACAGACCAGGAGAACAGCAGGCTGGCTGGCGGGAGAACTGTCTAAGGAAGGCCACCAGGTAGCATTACTCAGTGGAGAGATGCAGGTAGAGCAGAGGGCAGCTGTTATTCAGCGTTTCCGTGAAGGCAAAGAGAAAGTACTGGTTACCACAAACGTCTGTGCAAGAGGTAAAAAAAAAAACGAATAAATAAATGAATATTGAAATCTGCTCAGCGCACACATCATATTATTGTTAGGTGGATATAAAACAACTTTTTTCTGATAAATACTTGATCTTGGGTGCATCTTTAATTCTGTTCTTATGAATGGCCAACAGGTATCGATGTGGAGCAAGTTTCTGTGGTCATTAATTTTGATTTGCCGGTGGACAAAGATGGAAACCCTGACAACGAGACTTACTTGCACCGGATTGGGCGCACAGGGCGATTTGGCAAAAGAGGGCTGGCTATCAACATGGTGGACAGCAAGTTCAGCATGAACATTCTCAATCGCATCCAGGAGCACTTCAGTAAGTTAAATCTGCTGTCCGACTCAAAGTACAAGACCTTGAGGTCCCTTAAGGGGCATTCTGGCCTATACGTCAATTTGTGTTGTATTTTGTAGAGCGGCGTATCAGCCTCATCAGTTTGAGTTCATGGTTTTATTATTTTCATATTTTCTTTCATCAATCTTCTTTTACTACAGTCCACAGCAAACAGTATGCAAATATCATACAACCACTGGGAATCCTGGTGGTGTTAACTAATCCTGACTGCTAGCCAATGATGTATAGGCTAATAAATACAAATACACTAGAATTAGTGCTACTTTTACCTCTTTAGTTGACAGGTAAAAGTAGCACTAATTCTAGTGTATTTGTATTTATTATTATTTTTTTATTATTTATTATTATGTATGTATTTTGATAGCCAGCTACTTTGCTGGCTTAAGCGGTTAGCTTGTTGTCCAATTCTATTTCAGTAATGGATTATAATTGCTGGGATAATTATAAGGTACTTTGGTATACAGCTGCAATATGATATTCAGCTTCTTTGCTGTAATGTTGGCTATCTATTTTCCTTCTGTATTCATCTGCTAACAGGAAGCAAAAAACAAAGCAACCTGCCCTCAAAAATCTACCCCAAAGCAGTTCTAGATTTTCAAAAGTACTTCTCACCTTCAAGATGCTTCTTCAGAAGGGGGTTGCGTAGTATTTAAACCAGAGAATCTCACTCTAGAAACTTCTGCAGGGCCAGTGTAGGATGTGCATATGCATGTTTGACAGATGTAGAGTTCTTTTTTTTTTCTTTTTTTTTTTATATATATATTTTGGCCAGATTGCCCCTTTTTAAATACGAGTTGAGGGCCCTGTTTTTGGTTTTGGTGATTTAGTTGAAAGTGGCATTTATGAGAGGCAAGTAAATGCACAGATGAAAAAGCGTTCAGTGTTTTTCCATTTTAGCTCAATTTAACTTTAAAGCCATTAAAGTTTGGCAAACAATGTCAAATAAATGTTACATCTGAAATTGTGTGTTACTTTTTGTCAAAACAACCCCCATGAAATCCATATGTTTCTCCCCCCAGATAAGAAAATCGAGAAGCTGGACACAGATGATTTGGATGAAATTGAGAAAATCGCCAACTGAGAAGAGGAGAACCGTCTTCTCGTCCAGCAGCACTGTGTGTTCTCGCAGTGGTTTTTAATTTGTAAGCTGAGAGCAGAATTATGCCACGGAGGACGTTTTGTAGGGAATGTAGAAATGTCTTCTCAGATGGTGTCTATAGGTTTTAACATTTTAATCCCGTTTCGCTCTTTGTACTTCTAAATAAAATCCAAATGTGTAGTCTTTTTGTTGCGCGTGAGTGAGTGAATGCCACGTGTAGGCTGCTAGTGGATTATATGCTTGCTCATATAGAGGGCATGCCTTTGACCTGCATCATCGCTGTTACTGCACCATCTGGTAAATTTAATAGGAAACAGTCACTGTTCAGTTTTCTGCTGTTTTATTTTGGGTATGGGACTTTTGATTATGGACATTGGAGAAAATTGAAAAGTGCTCAATTTTTATTATTGGTGGCATTAGCCTCCACAGTATGCAGTGTTCACTGTCTAGTGCTTCTATAGACATAAGTGCATTTTTATATTTTGACTATGTACTTCTATGTACTAATATATTTTTTTGAGCTCTGGATGCAACATTTGAAACAAAGAAACCCTCCAACTGAGGGGATGAGGTACTGATTGTCTTCAGTCATTTGAAAACACTACTGTTGTAGTTAAGGATTAAAATTAAAGTTATTGCGATTATATTGCTCAATACCTCAGACATCAGTGATGATGGGAGTGGTAGCTATTATTGGCTTTGAATCCTTGCAAATGAAGTTGCCAAAGTTTTAGGTGCATTTTAAAAAAAAAAGAAATGCTTGAGTAGCCAAAGACTTGTGCCTGTACTGCTTTTACCAGTACATCCAATTCAATTTGATGTGGAATCAATTATGTGTAGGGATTGTTATTAAAGGGATTGTACTTTAAAAGCAATATCGGATTTCAAGAAGTACAAAGAGTGAAAAAGGTTAGAATTGGCAGGTGCTTTTCAAGTGGAAATTAAGGAATAAATCTAGTAGTGGCACAGTTCATAGTGTTACACAGCAGTGTACAAGCAAAAGATTTTGCATCAAGGAGTAAAATGACTGCAACGGCGGTCATATTAACGTGTTAAAATGTGCTTATAGCCTGTGAATGCATCCTCTGAGCAATCAGATCAGGATAGTAATAGCAAATTATATTTTGAGACATTACTTTATCACTTTCAGTTGAAGATGCATTTAAATTATTTTATTTACAGGAAATTAGTGCTTGAAACATGCTCATGGAACAAGCCCTGCACTTCCCTTGAATGGGAATTCCATCTTTTTTTCAAAATTAATTTGATTTTTATAATTTCTGTTGTACACAATCATTCAGAGGAATGAGGTGAAATGGTTCAATTTCTTTACATTGGTGGTTATAGGAACAAGGTGTCAATGTCTGCAACACAATCTAACAATTACGATCTAAAACCACCAGTGAACTTGTATGCATCTGACTTTTTATATTTAATGTGTATCTTGGTAAATATTTTGCCTTGCAAACCCCATGTACCTCTTAGCCATGGATACATTTTAAAAATAGGTTTCAGGCCAAAATCTCACATTCAAACGGTCATAAAAACAGGCATCAATCAGCATATTTGAAACCATTTTGTACAACAACTTTGCAAGAAAGCTTTTAGATGCATTAAAAGCTTCAGACGTCTGGTTCCTGTTCCACCACTGTGAACATGTCTGACTGGGTATGCTTCTCTATAGTGGAGCATTTTACATATTAGTGTTTTAAATATACAGAATTTTTTTAAAAATTGGTGGAATTCCCCTTTCATGTAAAAATGATTTTCACTTTTTGGTTTGCTTCAAGTTGTTACTTTTTTATAGTAGTTTTTTATTTTGAGCATTATGTGCAAAATGTTTTTTAAAAAAATGCAAAAACAAAGTCTACCATCAGATCAATCCTCAGTTAAATGTTGCACAATAAATCTTTGGTGTTGGAAGAAACATTCCTGTGAAGCCATTGCTCAGACTGTAGACTTAGGTGCTTAAATCCAGTCTTTTTCATGTCCTTCCTGATCAGAATCATGCGTTTACATGAACTACTGTGCAACAGTTTACCTAGGAGCATACAAAAAGTGCTCCAAACTGGAATTAAGAGATCCAATTCCTCATTTTTAGACTTCGAGGATGAGATCAGATACTTATCAGGTTTGACTGCCTATCTAATCATAGCCATAGGTGTTGCGTTTCTGTGTGAACATACTTTTTGTACTACATTTCTGAGGTGCATTGCAGTTTTTGTTGCATATATTCAACTAACCTCATTTCAGATGCTTCATCAGCTATTATATAGATTTAGCTCTCTCCTGTTCCTTGCAGTGGCACAGCAGGACTCAAGCATTTTTATCTGGTAAATGGAAGAATTGTTATTGTGAGTTATGTACACGGCACTGCATTTTCAAATATGAATTGACTAAGTTGAATGTCAAATGACAAAACCAATATGTATCACTCCAAAATTATCTTGTATTATGACATACAACCTGTGTGTTTTGAGTGGGACAGTGGCTTTACTGAATGTATTATAGACTTATACACATGAAAGGGTGATGTGGTTGCACTGCAGTATGTTGTATGCTTCTTGTTAACAGTTACATTGCAACCAGTACATAGAATACAGCAACACACAGGGTTATTTGTGTTGATTTGTCTGAATGATCCTGTATTGTTAGAATAAAATTTAAGAACTCTTCTCTAATGATATTTTATATGCAGGTGCATACAGTGGTCTCAAGAAGCTGATGCATATCACTAGTCACTCATTTGTTTGGAAATAACACAACTGGTGAAGGATAAAAGAAGGGACAAATCATAGTTTATTTACTTTTTTCAGACACATATTTACACATTCCCACTTGTCTTGCTTTTGCGTTCTGTAATCAGTCAGTTTCTGTCATCTGTTCAGTCCTGGGTGTAAGGCATCAGATCTATGAAGAAAAAAAATTGAGGCATTGATTACATACAGCATCAGTCTGGTAGCCAGCATTGATATTGGGCCAATGAAAGTGGGAAAGTATTTCTATGAAATATTTTACTAACAAAATATAGTGTAATACAAAATGTTTTTTAACCTTAATAATGATTTGAATTTTCCTTATTTTTTTATTTTGATACTGTTTTGATTTTGGGGTTCGGCCCACAACAAGCACTTTGACTCCCTGAGACAAAATATTTAGGTGTTCCTAATTTAGACCTTTAAAGCACTCCAAGCCATGGAAATTTTTGTCTTTTGCTAATCAGTTAATCAGCATATCTTCCTTTTTTCATTAAAACAGTCAACCGAATTCATACAACTGTAAAATGAAACATACCTGTGCTAACATATTGGTGTGATTACTATTACTCATCATTAAAACCTAAATGTATATTTTTAAGAAATAAAATAGTTTAATGGACTAGGTAAATACCGTAAAAATTTTATAAAGAACTGCTGACTGCTTAATCCATATAGTCCATAAATTAAAACTAAGCTGCAGAATATGGCCTGTTTTCAGTGCATTTACTTTTATTCAGTTCAGAGTGATGTTACACCAAGTGTTTCAGTTTGCACTGCTTTTTAAACAAGGCACAACAACAGAACAGCCAATCAGGACGGAGATCATTTACATAAGTCATGAAGACACTAACAGAAACAGCCTATTTAATTCAAATTGATAAAAAAATGGTCATGACACAGAAACATAAGTGGATATCAATGTGAAAAAAGCCATTCTTTTAAAAAACTACTCATACTTCTACTTACTGCACTGAGCATTGTAAAGTAAATCATGAGATAAATCAACCCATGGCCCAATGTTAACAACGAGTAGTTAAGAATCATACTAGAGTTACAGTTCCTTTATTTGAAACACTTTGATATTTACTGGAAACTGGAAAGAATGAAGAGAAAATGTTGTCCAGAAAAACAGTGCTGGGTTTTACCCAAATCTTTATACTCCACATTGGTCAGAATGAGGCCGCAGGACGGGGCCGCCATGTTCTGTGGGTAGGCCAGAGAGTCACGAGCATCCAGCAGCTCCTGAATCTGCCTGACTGACAGTTTACCCTGGCCAACAGCAACTAATGCCCCGGTCATCCTCCGCACCTAAATCCAATACAATCGTATCAGTTTCTCTGGAGTGAACTTTCCACTGTGTATCTGGGCTGAAACTGAGAAAGCATCACAGTGCAGTATCTGGACTTGATTTGCATCAGTGTAGACTAAATATCAGTTGCAAGAGCTGCAGTCTACCTACGTTTCATTCTTTACTATGTGTATACGCAACAGACACACAACAGTGAAGAGACTGACTCTGTCTAAATATCAATCTGTTGCAATAAGTCATATTAAACACAAGGGGGCGCACAACATACACTGCAAAATGAACACCAGTTTAGTTCACAAAAGGAACATGGCAGTACTTACTTGTCTGTATAAAAAGGACCTACTTTTAAATGAGAGTTCCCAAAATTGAATGTCTCTGGAAAAAAGCACACAAAACAAATAATGGGTTATTTAAAAAATGGTATCACTATCCATGGCCTTTCATTACAACCAGTGTAAGCAATTCTGATGCACAGCACATGACCAATCAGGGATGACAGTAATACAGCTCAAGGATCTTCACAGCCTGCCTGTGGGAAGGTTATACCTTCATTTTTCAGTCTTGATTGACAAAGAATATGTATGCATAGACTGTACATGGGCCATTTTTGTAATTCTTGGTCTGTGTTCCAGCACATTGGATTGAAATGAAACATTGAGTATGAGATTAAAGAGGGATTCTACCAATTTTCTAAATTTCTGTATAGCTGAACTGTTAAATTGTTAAAATGCTTCACCCTGGAATTCCCCCTTAAAGTACTGATGTAAGCTTTACTACAAGGGGAGTTAAATCTCAATGAAACCCTTTATTACATAAATAATAAGTAATTAGGTCTTGCAGAGGAGAGCAAACAAGTGATCTAGAGTTGTTTCCTGACAATCTCAGTCTAGAAACAGTCTCTTCATACGACCAAAGAAGAGCCAAAGCCAGTAAATCAGACCACCATTTGGCGTGTTAAACTAATATAATTTGACCTGTGACAGCCAGTAAACTGTTCAGAAGCAACAAAACACTGGTGAATATAACCTGTAAACTCAGTGGTTGGTGCTGCAGAACAATGATCCAAAGTATGCTGTTATAGCAACTATGGACTTTTTCAAGCCCAAAATGTAGCACATTCTCAAGTTACCACACCATGAACCACAACAGAAGATGCGCTTCACCTACTGCAGATAAAAACTGACCAGCAAAACAAGAACAAACAGATAATGCCTGCATTAGATACTTTGCAGAAGATCACCAGAAAGGATGACCAACGCAGAGGGCATTTAAATAATAAACGTGCCATCAAGTACAAAAAAGACAATTTAAGGCTTCGTTCATTTGTCCAATCCATTCTGCTGCCCCAAAATATGTACATTTTATTTACAAGAAAACCACTGTGATTCTTATATGATCTGTCCAATATAAATATAACTAACATCGCATTAAAGCTGACTTTCTTTACTTTAACCTAAAAGTAACGGGTTCAGTTTTAAACCAAGTCAAAACTTGGTAAATTTGTTACTTACAGACTGCACTGTAAATATTACTCTTTGATGATAATGAGATTCAAGTGGATTGACTTCACAAAGAGGCAGAAAGGAAATGATAATTAATTTATGGTATAACTCTGAATTCCATTTACACAATAATTAAGAGCTGCATTTTAACCAATAAAGCATATTATTAATTCAGTGCTTCATAACACAATTAAATGAAGGCAAATTTTCTTAGTATGTATTTCTACCATGCATGCAAAATGCCATTTTGTGCTCATTTTCTGCAATCTGCATTTGCTGCACAGGACGATGTTTAAGCGCATGCAGCTCCTAGGCAGTGAGAACTAGGTCAAATGCAAATGCAAATAAACAGCGGAGTCTGAGATAACTTCACTGCACTTCAGCCGTACAAAAGAAACCAATCTGTCTGTGCAGTACCTACTGATGTCATTGTAAGCACAACAACCCACTGAAAGACACAAATGAGTTCGCTGTGTTGATTAAAGAAGGAAATGCTGCTGTCAAATCAAAACATTGCAACTCCCCCTTTTCCATGTTTTACATTTTGAAACATTTTGACAAAAAGAACAATTTACATGGTCAAAAATGACTTGGAATACAAATTTCTTACGTAAATGTTCGTAAACACTTTCTTGACTGTCTCCACAATGATTGCCACCCTTGGTAAAGACTGGTTAAAAAAAGATAATGGAAAATAGAATTAATGAACTCAATCTTACTCAAACCTTTAACTGAAGTAACTCTAGACTAATAGCATTTTATTAACAAAACTAAAAGAGTCATAATTATTGGCACTCCAAGACATTCTTATGAACACTGAAAATATTTACATTTCTATTTCACTCATTTTATCCATGCAATCATCCATGACTTTGTGTTTCACTGGGGTATATGTATGACAAACAGAGACATAAAAAAGTGTGCTGACTTTGTTTAATTAGTCAATGGCTATACAAAATAGCTACACACCTAAAATGCCCATATTTACTGTTAAAGTTATAATTAAGAAGTTTAAAACAACCAGAGCTATAGCGAACCTGCCTATAAATGCTCATTATCCTCCCACGTACAGTTTGCATTTTGGGATCACCAAGTCTCTAAAACTACAATTAGACAACACCTTAAAGAGAACAAACTGTTTGGAAGGCATGCCAGAAGAAAGTCTTTTCTTTTACGTAACCGCAAACGTACCTCTTGTAGTCTGCGAGATGACTGCTACTTAAACTGCTACCTGAACCAGGTTCGATGGTAAGATGAGACAAAAATGTAGCTTTTTGGGTAACAAAAACTCAGTGCTGGTTGGTGTAAAAAGAAATGAACCTTCTCCCAACACTTGGTTATGGTGGAGGATCAGTGATGTTTTAGGGCTGATTCTCTTCCTTAATGGCTGGGAAATCTGTTAGCATACATGGGCATCATGCACTCCAAAGATTTTAAATAAAGATCTGCTTCTGCCAAAAAGCTAAGTCCTGGTTGGATCTTCCAGAAGTACAAGGTTTCAAAACATACATCTAAAAACAAACAAAAATGGTATAATGATCCTAGAATTATACTTTGACATACCCCTTTGAAAACCTGCGGGGTGAGTTGAAGAGGAAAGTCCAAAAGAAAGGACCCGAAAACAATGAGGGATCATTGCTATTGTGTTGGTAAAAAGTGGTTGTAGGGAGGAGCAGACCAAAAACTAACCCATGGTAAAACATATTATACTATAACTATACATAACATTTAGATAATTAAACAGATTTAAGTACAAGGTGCTTTTAGTTATGTTCACCATAGCAACATCATCTGTGAATTTTGACAGTAGTTAGACCGATATTTCTCAACATTTACCCTGCTTTAAATCAGAAAACTAACTTCCGTCATGAAAATCTTTTCAGCTTACTCAACTGTGTAAATAAATTACAAAATTCACACCATTATTTTACTTGCCTTCTCGGTGGCTGTAATACAGAACCATTTTAAAGCATGTTAAACAAGCACATTGTCCACATGGCAGGGTTAGTTTTTACACATAGTATTACAACTAAACCTCGTAAAGTAAACAATGAGAGAAATCCATATCCTCATATAAAGTCAAAACATTGTTTTTTTGCACAGATTAATAAAAATATAAAATACATTTCTTCTTCTACCTTGTGGTCAACAATAAGTTTGTCACATTTGACAGTCTTTTTCACTTACATTCATTTTGATGAATATATATTTAATGTATTTAGGTCAGACTGACCTTTTTTTACACACCTTTATTTATTTATTTATTTTACACACAACTGAATGGAAGGGGTTGCAGATCCAGACAACTAATATGTGAATTTAAATTTGTTTGCATTTCAGTTGGCAAATATTAGTGCCTATATCAATCAGTTTGACAAAGTCAAGCTACTGCAAATGATGGCTAGACGAGAGTATTTACGAAGCTCTGTTTAATATTTGAGCGTTGAAGAGCCTCTAGTGAGGAAGAGATAATAAATATGCCAGTAAGTGGCTTCGTGTTAACACATTGGCTCTTCTAGCCCAGTAACTGGGATATTAATTTTCATGTGTGCTGTCGGCGTACCAATCAGTCCTGTAGAATCATTTAGTGGCCACAGTTCCAGTTACACATGGTGCTCTATGTAATTCGGAAATGATTTAAGGAAGCCACACAAACCTGCATGCTTTGAATTATTCACCAGGAGAACTGCCTGTGTTTTATCTGCATTACTTATAGCAGCATCCCTTCAAATATTCATACAAGCTAGAATCCATACTGGATACTCTGATCTGTAGAATAAAAGGAGTCATTATACTCTTACTAAGTTTAGAAACAGCAGCTGAAGTACAGCCTTCAACAAATGTCTAATGAAGTGAGATTTATGGCTGGAGATGTCATGATTACAAGATTAAACTTGCCTACTTGATTAAAAGAAACATTGCTTAATATTTAGATCGTAATCAAATGGCAATGATTAAATGCCAATTTGCATGATGGTAATACAAATCGTTGCTGTCATGACAAAAAATTGGCATCTCCAAAAGTTTACAGGAGAAAAAAAAACATTCTTAACTTTGAATGGAAGTTAACAGAGGCAGATTTTTCAATGTCATTTTCTATTGGCCTATTACACTGGCTGATATTTAGAAAAAAGTCAAGCATGAAGAAACATTTCATTATAGTTTTTATGCTTTTTGTGGCAAAGTGTAACATACATACACACAGAATATGCTTTTTCCTCATGTTCTTGTATTCTTATTTTATGTAATTTTCAATTTTTGTAATTTGCAAATGTTGACAGCAACCAGACAGATACTGTTAAGATTAACCCTAAAGATGATTCCTGCTGTAATGTACATAAGTTATAGAATTCAAACCTATATTGCTTTAACCACCCTCTTGTTGGCTATAATATAGCAGCATTTTAAGACATTTAAACATCTCACAGCAAGAGCAAGCCAGACCAAAGTACAGCCAAAGTATGCAGTGGTAGAACTGAGCCTTCTAAAGTAAACAACAAG